>NC_141698.1:54319462-55006962 GCF_964263255.1 Lissotriton vulgaris | reverse complement strand
ATGGGGTAGTAAGCACCTCCCAGGCCCAAAGGATACGATACATGAAAAGCGAGAGAAACCAATTTAGAACACAATAATAAATGATTACACTGTATACCAGGAATCACTATACTACACCCATTACTGTAATATAATCTATAGCATTATTGTTTATGCAGAACAAACAGCTTCGCGAAAGCGGCGATGCAAGCTTAAACCATGTGAGAACACAGAGCAGCCATGTTAGCTGTATTGCACATGCGCAATTATTTTCCCTCCAAAACATTGAATACGTCACGGCACATGGTTATGACTGACGCATGCGCAGTCTAAATTCCAGCGTAGCAGCGGCCATTTAATATGCAAGCGTATTACGGTTAATAGACACATAGGCAAGCATCCCTCGGACACCCCGTCTAATGTAAAATGTGCAAAATTAGTAACACGAACATGTTGGTTATTTTATTAACATGATTTGAGGTTCATGATACAAGCAAGTCGCTTAACGTGCGAATCCTTGCTCCATCAATGGTACGCATTGTAATTGTATGCGTTGTAATAGTAGTTTCTAAAAATGCTTTGTAATGGCATGCGTTGTCAAACCATGCATTGTAATTGTTTGCGTTGTAACGTCATACATTCATGTTGACAGTTCTGCCATGGTATGGAGGAAATGCTGCGGCGGTCCTTCAAACACCATGTGGCTCCTGCCATGAAGACAGGGCCACTTCTGGGTAAAAATGGCTACAGCAATGGCGGGTAGTTTTATAATGTGGCGCCCGGCTCCAGGAGCTAGGACAAATGAGGTGTCCCTGCCACACCAGCAGTCCGGCGGCCAGACGACCAAAACCTGGATGCACCTGTTATTCTTTTCCAGACTAGAAAGACGGTCTACCCGTACACTTGGTAGATCCTGTGAGCGCCCAGGGGCCACAAACCTAGAAGGATAAGCCGCAGCTTGTCCAACAAGCTTTAATTCTCTGTTCTAACAATTACATCCTCTGTTAAACAATGGGGATTTTCAGGGCAGGCCGCCTGCCTCTGCTTTCAGCATTTCTGCAGAAATCGCTTTCTGTCCGTACCCGCAGGAAACCAAGCGAGGAATTGCTGGTGTTATTGGCTGGCGCGGGCTGTGATTAGCTGCCTCCAGCAGCAGTCACTTCCCTGGACTGACATGCCCCAGCAGCAGCAGGAGGTCCCGCCCTTCTTAAAGGGGCCATCAATCACCGGCCATGAGCGTTCTAGAACGTTGCTTTGTTTGATGATATCAGCTGGGGTTTTGAGATGCATTGTGACATCAGTTACGGCACGGCCCCTTTAAGGAAATAGCCCATGTCACCTCCTTGGGAGGAAGCGGAAGGCGTTGCCCCCCTCACCCCCCTCTTTAAGAGTGCATGGTGAGATGGATTTTCCAAACCAATTGCACACCAACTTATAACTTTAAAACTACAAATGGTTTTATCCTGGTGTGTCCATTTAATGTTATTTTGTGTTGACAATAATCTGCTCCTGGGTGGTAAAGCCCTGGATGGTTTACGCACACACACAAAAATATGAGAGTGTGGGTGTCAATTTAAAAAGTCTGGTTTGTTCTCACCTCTAACGCCTGATGGTGCTTAATTTGTACATATAACTGTCCAGGAGTCAGATGTGTTTCTTAGGAGCTGGTCACTGGTCCTCTTAAATCCGAATATCAAGGCTGCCTGGACACCTACCACTTGCAACCACCTGCCCAAGTTAAGCAGTGGCACTATACAACCTTTTCGCTATACATGCCTTCAATAGGAGCCTTTTAATGTCACACTCTATTGACTCTTTTTGACCAAAGGGGTGTTTGGAGATAGGATGGCGCGAGTCCTTGGTCCTGAGGTCTTGGCTTTGCTCTGGTTGGTCACTAGTGTTCCACTAACAGGCGCATGAAGTGGCTGGAGGCGTCTCTTGCAGGTGTTTCAAAGCACGTGAACTTCAGAGAGGAGAGATGTGATGCCTTCATTTCACTGTGCCACACGGGCACAGTACTAACCTCTGGAGAGTACAGATCTTATGTTTCTGTAGCGTGTGCTGGCGTAAAATTAATACACTCCAAAGAAGCTTATAGTGCAAAGAACGTTACCAAGCTTTATTATTGCCCCCCACAGTGGCAGATCCGAAAGATCTGAGGCCCAATCAATCCTTTCCAACCACTCTATCGTATCTCCTCCACGATCCTTCTATTCTCGTGGGGCCTCATTTATGAAAAGTGACGCATCGCTGCGTGAAAACAGCAATGCGTCACTTTTCATAGCGCCCTCCTTGCGACATGCTGGATGCGTCATATTTACAGTATGACGCATCGTGTTGCAAGGAGTTACAGATACTTCAGTATTTCTGTTGTATCTGTAGGAGCAAAAATGACGCATTGCTGGAGTGTGTCACGAAAGTGACGCAACTCCAGAAATGGGTCAATGCACATGGGCAAGTCCTATGTGAAATGTGCCTGTGTCAGTCTTACGCCTGCTGTGAGGCATGTGTAAGATATTGACACATTTGCATCCTAGAAATGACGCAGTGAAATGTCATACATTTCACTGCATCACTTCTGTGAGGCTTACCTGTGTCAGAACGCCCCCCCTGCATACATTACACCGGGCGCAGGTATAATGTAGCGCAGGGGTTTACAAAGTGACGCATCTACCTAAATATGATGCAACATGGTAAATTTTTTACCCTGCTGGTGCTTCACAAAAAGTGACGCTCCAGCAGCGCAAAAGTGACGCAAGGGCTCATAAGTAAGCAAATACAGTAAATACAAGATGGAACTTTCAGTTGAATAAACTTTCTTCACATACTCACCTACAACTGTTTCCAGCTGATTTTCCATGTGACTTGTAATAAATGTTTTGCATACTAAGGGGCCTATTGATGAGCTGGTTTGCATCCCTTTTGCACCAAGCAACGTGGTACATGCCCGAAGCAAACCTTAAGTGAGATTTATGAAGTCCCGCAAGGCCACTTTGCGTGGCCCTGATTGGCTCCTTACATCTGGAGTACAGCAACGCGGCGCAAATCGCTGCGTTGCCTTACTCTGTGCTAGGGAGGCATTCCGTGGGCGTTGTGTGGGTGTTTACATGCAACTCCCATGGTTTTTGATGCATTCCCAGAACCAGTAAACTTGGGACTGAGCCAAAAGGATGCGCCTTCCCAGAGAGGCATATCGTGGAGAAATATCTTTATTTCTCCTCCTTGCCCCCTCTTTCTGTGTGTGCTGCTTTCTGCAGCACACACAGAAAGAGGAATTTGCCTCCCAGCATTGATTTTGTGCAGGAAGGGGCTTACAGTATTCTGCTTGTTGGATGTATGGGAGAGATTACGGTTGAGTGGATTCTGAAGGTACATTAATAAAAAGGCTTTTAATCAAATATTGAAATAACCACAAATTCATATTGTGCAAATTGACTGTGTTTTTACAATACGAATAATAAAATAAAAATTAGCTCTACTGTTTTGGCAACAAAATGTATTGTCAGTGTCTTTCTCATACACAGCGGAAAGATTACACAAAACAATAGAAGATATTTTATGTAGAAATGTTGGGTAATAAAAGTGATGATGACAGGTGCATGTTCCTAAAGTGCAAGGTCCGTTAAGTTGTATTGCAAGATATAAGTGTTTATTCCCCATTCCTAGGGCCTTCATAATGGACCTACCTCTTTGTTTTGAGGAGCCTCATAACAAATACCTGGCAGTAAGATAGGCAGAGGTTAGCAGATGACCCTAAGAAATAGGGACTCCATGTTCCAGTAAGTCTTCATTTTCAAAATCTCTGTTTTCAGCTCTGCAAATGCAATTAGCTGAGATGGAGTGAACCAATGATAGCAGTCCAAGAATCAATAGGCTGTTAACAAAAAAAAGTGCAAGGCTGGAATATTTTGCTTGATAACATGGCGTTATCTGTCAACCTTACTATCAGGAAAGTAGGACTTCAGCTTGTCCATAAGGTGGGGGCATGGCATGGTAGACGCAGATCCAAGAAAGTCACTGCCTTCCTTAATGACATTATTTAATCCAAACAAAGGTTCAGAGTGTTTAAAAAAATGCAATTACATATACAAAAAATGAATAAACAATTAATTAAAGTAACAACCACATCAGTGTAGACATAAAAGTGAGAAAATACATGTATATAGAAAAATACATATATATAGAAAACGGCCCATACAGGAAAAGTTTACAAAAACATACAAATTTTATTTAATAAAAATTATATAATATATAATAGAGCTCAGAATTGTAAGCTGGCACATATAACATTTAGTAAAAATACACAACCAGACAGGTGGCATCCAAAAGGAGGTTACATAAAAGAAGACGTTTCAGAACCACACTGAAACTACAACAAACAAGACAATGTGTCCTCCATTAATTGCGGCCACAATTGCGTCGACGGCGTTTCGACCTTTGTTATTAATCCACGGTCATCTTCAGGACATAAAATTTACTGAGCATCCCAACAAACAATTTCTAATCAAATGACAGAAGGCAAGCATGCCAACAGTCAATGGATGATAAAATAATTTTGATAGAGGCGATTGGCTGGAAACAATTTTGTATTCAACTTCAATAACTTGGTTAGCTCCGTCAGTACTTAGAGGTAAACAGGTGAAATCAGCCACGGTGTAGGGAAACCCTTTCTCCCTTATACTTGCTTCCTGTGTGCGGTCAGACTTAATCCTGTTGCACTGCACAATCATTCCTACACAATCATTAATGACAGCCAGATATGGTCGAAAAATCGAGCTTGCGTCACTGGAACCTAGAACAAGAGTCAGGCGTGCATACCAATTCGGCAGCACTCGCACGTTTCCCAGACCCATGCAGGGTGAGTTCATCCACTGCAGGTTTTATGTTCTGTGATTTGTAGTCCTTCTCCTATAATGGTTCCAACAGGACTGCAAATAACCCAATATGCAAAGGAAACATCTGGATTGGATGAGTTAGTTACTACAGAAGTGAGAATCTTGAGGGTGCTGCACATTCTGACAATGATTAGTCTGACAGAGGATGTAGGCTGACACCTTCCTTTCAGGTGACTACAGGCACCGGGTACAGGTCTGTACCTTTGTGTGGTAATCTAATGCATTTTTGGCATTGCAGCCATTTTTGCGTCAATTAAACTAGATTAACACACTTGAAATCAATGATTTGTAGGTGAAGCAGGCAGAGCTAGTGGTGTTGGTGGTTAGAGGGATGACTGTAGTTGTGGTGAACGTGGTTATGACAGTGGTGTGGCTGGTGAAAGCAGTGATTATAGTGCTGCTGCTGATTGCGGTGGTGCCAATCGCAGTGGTGATAACGCTCTTGTAGTTAACATTGGTGATAGTGGTGATGTGGGTAATGACAGTGAGGATGGGGTAGTGGTAGAGGTGATGGTAGTTATGGTGGTAATAGTAGTGATGCAGTGCATTGTGAAGATCTCAAAATAATTAATTGACTTTGATTAACGTTTTCATAAACTTTACCATTATGGATGGCAGCCAGGCACTAAGGGCCCGATTATGACTTTTGGTGGTGTGAGGGCAGGCAGCTGGCCACCACTGCACGCCGCACTGCAAAGAGTCGCCACCACCCACCCGCCAGATAACAAGATTTTTGTACTTTGGCGGGTGGGCCATGGCGGTCCCGCTGCGGTGCTGTTTAACCCCTTCGATGCTATTGACGGAACGGTTCCGTCATGAGCGTCGGTTGGCCTGTGCTCATGACGGAACCGTTCCGTCATGAGCCCGTTGGCTCATTAGAACATTCAGCACAGCGCAGGATTCTGCGCCCCGCTGATGAGGTTAAAAGGCTCATTGTTAGCCTGAAACATCACTGCTGCGGGACTAACTTTGCATGTTCCTGTACAGGAAGAAATGCACCATGTTATGCATTTCATTCTGTGCAGGAACTGGGGGTGCAGAATTACAGGGGGCACAACATGTGCCCACCCTGCATGCACCCCGTGCACAGGGGGAAGAGAGGGCTCTGTAGGGCCCCCTTTCTTTCCTCACTGCCAGCCTTTTAACCACATCGCTGCGGCGGCTATTCCGCCGCAGCGCTAAGGGGGCGGGGCGGCCGCGCGGCGGACGCATGCTGGTGACGGAACCGCTCCGTCATCAGCCGTGGTTGGGCTGTGCTCATGACGGAGCGGTTCCGTCATGGCCCCGCCCGCTCAATAGAACGCGTCGCGCAGGCGCCGCGGCAGGGCCATGAGGGAACCGCTCCGTCATCAGCACAGCGCCACCGCAGCTGATGACGGAGTGGTTCCGTCATCAGCATAGAAGGGGTTAATGGAGGAAGAACCTCCAGGACAGTTCTGGCGGTGAGGATAGTTGTAATATGCTTTGCGGTGCCTCAGGGCACCACCAAGCATATTGGGGCCCTTAGACCGCTTTGGGAGTGCCCGGGAACAGCGGTTCCCTGGCTTCTGAGGCCGTGCAATGATGGTTCGCACGCCAAAGTCCTAATAGGGCAGTCAGACGGCCAGTGCGGTGGTGGTTGGACTGCCACGCCCCACGAGTCTGTCGGTCTTCGAGCCGCCAGTCTCGTAATTAGGGCCAATGTGAGCTGCAGTAACAAGGTCGGCTGGGAGCACACA
The DNA here is from genome assembly GCF_964263255.1 of Lissotriton vulgaris. Classification (NCBI taxonomy): domain Eukaryota; kingdom Metazoa; phylum Chordata; class Amphibia; order Caudata; family Salamandridae; genus Lissotriton; species Lissotriton vulgaris. Next base: position 55,000,370 of record NC_141698.1, on the reverse strand, counting down.
GCGGGCACTGGGTGTTTCCCCGGTCAGCCGCTGGGGTGGGGATCCATTTTGGGCCCCTTGGGGTCATTTTTGTTGCCGGGGGGTCGGCAATATTGGCCCCTGGTAACAAAATCGGCCGAACCCGGGCAACGCAAACTGCTCGGCTGCACTTCCCCTCACCCGGGGTGGAGGGGGGTGGGGGGGGGGGGGGGTGGGCAGCTGAGCAGTTTGCCAGGGCCGGTTTCTGTTCCCAGTCGGGCCCTGAATGGTGGTAGTAACTATGATGGTGGAGGTGGTAATGATGGCGGTGGTGATAATGGTGCTGGTAGTGGTACTAATGGTAATTATACTGGTGACGGGAAATGGTGGTTGTGAGAATGTTGCTAACGGTGTTGGTGGTGTTAGTAGTGATGGTGGTGGAACTAACAGTGCATAATAAATGTGCACAGTGAAACAGAAGCTAAACCACTGTGAGCCACCATAATAAGGAGGGCTGGGAAGAGCAGAAGGAAGGTCCACTGCAAGCAGCAGTGACCCCCTGACCAGAAACTAAGGGTAAGGTAGATGAGATCTTTGTGAGCTCTCAAGGCAGAAAGGAAACACCAGCAGTCAGGATCTCTCTGAGCAGCAGTGAAGAGATTGCAGGGTGGGCAGGGCTGAGTGGAATTTCACAGATTCACAAAATTCATACCCTGGCAGTGCCAATTCCATTTAGAGGCAGAAGCAGGCAGTAATAAAGCAAGATGCAGTGACTCACACTGTTTAACAAGCCAGGCAGCAAATGACAGTCCTCTGGGCTGACACAGATTGTGAATAATATTATGTGCTAGCCGGTGCCTGGAGGAGCAGGACCCAGGCTCTGACTATGAATGCTGTCCACTAGGATGAACTAAAGAGGGAACAGCAATTCAACAGAACAGTTTCATCTTGAGCATGACAAAGCTGTTTTTTTTGTGCAATATAACAAGGGTCACTGGAATGACGCAGTAGAGGGGAGGACAAATTTTTGTGTCATGGTTGGCTAAATAATGCGTCAGGAAAAGGTAAATTATGCAGCATAATGTGGAATATTTTGTGCTAGTGTTACATTATTGTGTACTTTTTACACATGGCAAAGATTTCTCCTCCTTAGTGCAAGTTTAACAACCAAATACAGCAATAAGCAACTGAAAGACGACCAGTCAACCTAGGCGAAGGGCCTACCACAGCACGGAAACGACACCACATTTTTAAATGGATCCGTCTGGGCTACAAACAGTTTCAATTTTGGGGTTGTTGAAATCTGCGCATTGTGCAGCAGATGATGGAGTATCGGCCAGATTCATGAAAGACCCGTTTTGCGAGTCTGAAATAGCGATTCATAAGGAATCGCTATTACAGACTCGCAAAACGGGATTCATGTAGGAATCGCAAAATTAAATGTTATTCGTACAGATTCCTTATTTGCGAGTAACAAATTGCTAATCGCAAATAAGGAATAACTCCCCATTCATTCCTATGGGCCAAAAGGCCCATAGGAATGAATGGGGAGTATTCCTTATTTGCGATTAGCAATTTGCTAATCGCAAATAAGATAGCGATTTGAAGGGTGCCAGGGGTGTCCAAAGGACACCCTGTAGCACCCCTTAAATGCACATTTCAACAGGTGTTGCGCACACACATGTCCCAAGGACATGTGTGTGTGTAACATGCAACTTAGAAAAATGCTTTTAAAAGCATTTTTCTAAGTTTTCGCTATTTACCACGAGGTTTGACCTCGCGGTAAATAGCGGCCGAAATTTGCGAAATCGCTATTTTAAAATGTTTCAAGAATAGCATTTAAGGAATCTCTAATAGAGATTCCATAAATGCTATTCCTCGCAAATTTGTGAGTTTCTAAATAGCGTTTTTGCATTTGGGATGATGAATCCCAAATGCAAAAATTGCACTCGCAAGGGGCCAGATTCTCAGAATCTGGCCCTTTGCAAGCGCAAATATGATTGATGAATCAGGCTGTATGTGGCAAATGCACCAAATCCATAGTCATGCTGAAAACGCTGCGGGCGCACAATCGAATAATTCCAGTGGCCCGAGTATCACCGAGACCATGATGTGTTCATTTTGGAAATGACTATAGGCTCATGAAACAGGAAAAACTGTGTCTAGGCCAGACATAAAAAACAGGGAAACTTGTGAGCCCAACCTGGTGCAAATTAATAATGATTTGCGAAAGAAAAACCCAATACTGAAGACATGGTATATACAGTGCTTAATTTGAAGAAAAAATATAAGTGCCAGGGCTCTCGTCAGGTGGCCACTGCAGCTTGCACCACCCGTTGCCTCTGCCAGAGGTGCCAATTACACCACCACCAACACACTACTAATCATCACACTCTTATACGTGTTACAATCCCAGACCCCCAAAGCTATATTAACGGCCTCGGCGGTAGGTATTAGTCATTTTTTTTTATTGTTTATTGAATTATTAAAGATCTGATATACTTATCTCTAAATTCGACTGACAGTGCCACCATGTGCAGACTGTCATAAGAGCTGGTGCTGACAATAGGTTCAGGGGCCGAGCACCGGAAATCACCGGCTCAAATTAAGCACTTGTATCTAGCAGCACCCGTAGGTAAACTGCCTTCAGTTGTCACAGCTGTGTCTTCTGAGCAGTGTCACTGTGCCTGTGCAGGACACTTCTCGGACAGAACATCGCCGAATGTGAGAGAAAGGCGCGAATCTGCTGAAAGGCCTTCACCAGAGCGATGCTCCAAGCAGCCGGCTGGTAAACAAGTGAAGGCAGCTCCTGGCTCCAGAGCACACCTCGCAAACACCCCGGCCAACCCCGCAGCATTCCCGCATTCATTAATCTCGCTGAAAAATCTCCCGTCTGCTAATTACTCTTGATTAATTAGGGTCCACTTTTTAATTGTATCCCTGAGCTGTATTTTACTGTTCAATAGGCGCAGTAATTAGCGACCCGGTAATCAGTTTTAAACCAATTAGAATTGTGTAACAAGTGTAGCTGGCCTGGCGTCCCTTGGGGGGCCGGGCTGGGGGTGTTCTTGCAGGCCCGAGATAAAGCAAGAATGGATCACCGCGCAGTTCGGTGGCGGCTATCGACCCCCGTGCACGCGCGGCATCACTCTCCCGGACAGGGAGTCTTTCTTCTCTGTCAAACACTCCCCAGCAGGGCTTGTTTATCTCCAGTCTGCAAAGGGCTCGACTCACTGAAGAGGGAGGGAGAACTATGAGGCACATGGGCTGGGGAAGCAGGCAGCATTAGAGGGGGAGGGGGCACATGTAAAGCTGTAACAGTAATTCCCTTGATCGGGTGCTTCTTAACAGATTTTTTTAGATTTTACAAATAGTTTCCACAAGGGCCTATGCAGGGCACAAGTCCCAAAAAAAAGAAGTGGGGGGACTGACCAAGTTAGGCAGTATGCAAGTGACATCATGAGGTGTGCCATCAAAGCACATGACATCACGACGCGTGACATTCCATGTGGCATCACAGGAAGTGACCTCACTCGAAGTGACATCACAAGAAGTGCCATCAGATACTAGGATCTCACACATACCTTAACAAATGTGATTTGGAGTTGGGGTTGTGCCAAAAAAGTGTCGCAATCCTGACGCAAAATCTGGGCCTCAAAGTATAATTTTTTTTAAAACCTTACCACAAAGTAATTGGCAAGAAGTAGAAGCATGGTATTAGATCTGTTCTGCTTAATTTAGGATATTTTATGGGGTTAAGGCATCTGCTTCAGAGGTGCCCAGTAGATCTCAGGGAAAAATAATATTAATGATGAGATACCTTTGGAGCCAGGGCCAGACTGGGAACCAAAACCGGCCCTGGAGGTGCCGCCGAGCGCTTTGCTAGGGCTGGTTTTTGGACGATTTTGTTGCAGGGCCGATTATGCTGCAAAATCGGCCCTGTAACAAAATCGGCCCTCACCCTAGTGGCGCACCGGGGGATTGACCAGTGCCCGCTATGGCCAGTTCGGGCCTGTTTGGAGCTTAACACATTTGTGGGTTTAGGGAGGACCTACCAGGCAGTTCGGGCTGGACTGTTTCCATGACAGCACGGTCAAGGCTCATTTGCATATGGCTGGTTTCAAACTAAGGTGGCATGGTGGGGGAAAACTTTTGGATTGGGATGCAGCCCAAAAGATCATCAGTGGCTGAGAATAATTCAAGCATTCCATCCGTTGCTTTGTTTTTGGATGTGTCAGTGAGAGCACAGGCAAAAATAAACAGAAGTGCTTTCCATTTCTGACGATCCTGCGGACGTGACCTGAGCCTCACAGCAGAGCAGAAGAAGAGATACCAGCCCTGCACAAATGTTCAAGAGGGCTTTGAAGAACTTCATTCTCTAGCAAACTACCAGTTTGGAATTGTTTACGTTGATCATCCACCCAAAGGCGCTTAACCACTTCCCTGCACTGCAAATTCCAGAGCAGCACAGAAGGGGCTAGGGGGTGGGCGTGGCGCTTTCGTACTTATGATGGCTCCATGCCGTCATGAGTCACGGGCGACGTGTGCTCATGACGGCGTGGAGCCATCATGACCCCGGCCACTCACTAATTTGCCCGCACAGGCGGGGAATTAGTGCTGCGTGGGCGTAGTAGCAGCGGCATGACGGCTCCACGCCGTCATAAGCACACGCTGCTCTTGACTCATGACGACGTGGAGCAGTCATGAGTACCAACGGATTAATATCGAACTTGATAGAGCCAAGATAGACATTGAAGCATGTATTAGCCAACAATTCAAATATGGGTGAACTTGAATCCTGTAGGATTTTAATAGCCCTACCAGCCAACATCTTCATAATAAAAGCACCCTTCTTCTGATCTCACCCCAAAAAGCAGAGCTTTGGACTGAAAATGCCCCAGCGGAGTTGCAAATGCCTGCAGTGGCATGAAGCACAAAAAGACTCCAATATTGTTAATACACTGAAATGCAGAAGTATGAACATGAGAGTGTCCTCTGGGACCCAATAGGTATAACCTCTTTCAACAGTGGTACCAGGAAAGATATCTTGTCAATGACCAGATTCATCCCTTTTGAGTTATTATGATGTGATGATAAGCCTCCCCTCTCTCAGCTTGATGACAAGGAACTGAATTGTATATACTCTTAAACCCTACTCCTGAGACAGGAGTGGCATAAGTTCTTTCTTGACTAGAAGAAGATAGTCTATCCTCTTCTCAAAGTCCACAGTCTTGACTGAATCTGATGGCCAGGGAGTCAACTGCACCCCTGATCCTTGCTGAGAACTGCAGCAGACCAAGAAATAGCAATCTTGAACCACTTCTAAAACTCGAGCATCTAAAACATGTTCCCTCATTACTGCCTTGAACTCTGCCAGGCAGCCTCCTATCTGAAGGAGAGACTTGGAGAAGTCCAGAGGCTATGGGTCACTTAGACTATCCCAACATTGTTGGATTGATGAATGTCGCCCTTTCGAGGGCCGATAGAAAATGTTTCCAGCTCCTCTAACCCGGAGGGGAAACTACCTTTGATAATAAGCAAGCAGTGGACTAAGATTGTTGTAGAGAGTACCTCCATGGAGCTGCTGGAAGCTGAGGCTGGAAGGTCAATTAAAGCTTTAAATTTATTTCAGGTGGCTTTATTAATTCTCCTAGCTTTTGATCAAAAAGCTTCTACCATGTAAAGGCAATTCTTCTGAACCACCGCTCCATTCTGAGCATGCATCTAGTATTTACAAGAGTTTCACAACATAGCCGCAGCAACTAGAATTTCTCCTTTGAGCAAGTAAATATCAACATCTAAATTGAGCTGAACTTGCTTCTTCATCAAGTGAACAATTGGACCACTTGGAGAATTGCTTCACCACCCCCTCTGATTATGGAGAATTCTTGATTCATGGTGGTTGAGAAAAAAAGGAAAGTTCATGATGGTTGAGGAGTAGGTCGTGGAACAGAAGGATGAAATCAAAGCCATGATGGTGAAGGATAAAGATCAGGGCCTCAACTTGGTCGAGTGATGGGTAAACGGCAGGTTATGATTCTGGGTTATAAATGCCAGGTCGGAGCATAGTAGAGATCAGTGAAGTGAAGAATACTGAGGGGGGCGGACAAAGGGCAAATTTTGGGTAGGATGTTTGGGTCTATGAGAAAGGAGTGGACATTAGGCCTTGAGCTTGAGAATTGAGCCCCTATTATGGAGAAATGAACGATTACCAGGTTACGGCGATTGAGGATTTAGTCAAAGTTACAGATGTGGAGGGTTTGCTTTGGTGCGATTGGGACTACAGAAGAAAATTTCTCAGGCATGAGGGGTGATTTCCAAGTCATTGTAGGTTATGGGTGTGTTTCTTATTTGCAACACATTGTGCTCTGCACCCTTTCTACTAAGAAGGATAAAGAGCCAATATTGGGTGAGAGTCTGACGTCCAAAAAAGATGTGGAGAATGGATGCAGTTCATGAGTTGGAGCATAACATTCAGGTCATGTGTTGGCAGATGAACAGCATATCAATATAATGGGCATGGAGGGACAGAAATGGTTATCGGATGAAGGTCGAACTATTAGAGTGGGATACAAAGAGAGATATTTGGGCAGAGTTATTAAAACAAACGTGTAGAAAAGCAAGTCAGAGCCGTAGATGGTGAGAACCAGAATATCTGCAGGTTGATTAAAGCATAGTCACAAACGTAAGAAAAAAATTCTGGGTCACTGGATATGAGGGTGATATGGTGTAGAGATGAAGGCGGATGAGATATGTCGAAATTAAGGTGAGCAGCCTTTACAAGGCGGGTATTACCACGCGCTACCGTTACTACGCTGCTTTTACAACGCAAGTCATTACAACGACTTGCGCTGGAGGGTGCTGTTGGATAGGGAATAGTTTAATTTTCTATTCCAACACCTTCCCTACTGTAACGTGGGCTGGAGTTGGAATAGAAAATTAAACGATTCCACTATCCAGCGCTTACAGCGCAAGTCGTTGTAACGGCTTGCGTTGTAAAAACAGCGTTGTAATGGCACGCGTGGTAATAGCCCGCGTTGTAGTGACATACAACCTGAAATTAAAGAGTGCTATGCAGGATTATGATGGATGTTTGTGATGTCACTGGGAAAGATCTTCTCTACTGCAGACCACAACCCACTTGGGAAATAAAAAAGAGATAAACAGCAAGATGCAGTTTGGATCCTGGTTATAGGTACAAATCACAAATGGCCTGGCTGTAGGGTGGGACATAGTGGCAGAAGGTGCCATTGATATGCCTTGATATCAAGAGAATCATTGTTGGGACTTTGATCAGCAGTGGGAGCACGGTTTAAAGGGTTGAGTGTTAGATTAAGATATGGGGACTCTGATTACAGAGGGACAATAGATAATCTGGAAGAGGATTCAGATAAGAAAATGACATGTAAACAGATGATATCAATAGGGGTGTAGAGTTCTGGTTAAAGTTTTGTTGGTGACAAATAAAGTATCCTTGTGGAAAAAGATAGAGGGATGGGTACAGGCTAGAAGTCTTAGATTTTTGAGGGCCAGCTATTAGTTCTAATAGAGTGGTCTGGTTGGAAATTCCTGTCACTCACAGGACCACAAAGATACATTTTGAAGACATCACAAAACACAGTAAATGCTCTGCTTCAGTCCCAACATATCAGATTGTCTCCTGCAATTCACCCCACATTAATTGACAGATATGCCCAACTGCCTGTCCTGCGTCCTGGGGTCGATTCATACAAAGTGCAGCGGGGGCACAATTGGCATTTGCGCCCCGTTGCGCATCGCTGGGGCACTTTGGTATTACAGAAGGGGGTCGCAGATACTTATGCTGCCCCTTACACAGCCTTAGCACAACGACCGGAGCCCTACCTGAGTGTCCCTGTGCTGAGAGAGCGCACGGAGAGTTACACACAGCAGACCAGCCAACAGCGCCAAATTCCCGCCACCAGTCGCGCTGCCGCCTTGGGACTACGTTTCCCATCAGGCTCAGCGGCGGCGCGTTCCCCGACGCGGCAGAAGCGCCGGGAGGGGCACTACAAATCCGAGAGCCCTCGGTGGAGCGGGGGGGAGACACAGCCTTAGCACAACAACCGGAGCCCTACCTGAGTGTCCCTGTGCTGAGAGAGCGCACGGAGAGTTACACACAGCAGACCAGCCAACAGCGCCAAATTCCCGCCACCAGTCGCGCCGCCGCCTTGGGACTACGTTTCCCATCAGGCTCAGCGGCGGCGCGTTCCCCGACGCGGCAGAAGCGCCGGGAGGGGCACTACAAATCCGAGAGCCATCAGCGTCGCGGGACGCGAGCGGGACGCCCGGGGCGAAGCCCGGGCAAAGGGCGGGCCCTCTACGGCCCTCAAAGGCCAGATAAGGCCGGGCTGGGCCATATTCCCTTGCAGCCAGGATTATGCCTAAATCAGGAATTGAGGTACAACCATCTGCAGAAGAGACCCCTATCCTTGGACCCCTCGATAAATTCTTCTTCAAGGCGACAGGTGAAATTGACAGAGACCTGGCTATGGCAGAGCATCGTATTGCACGACGTCAATCCATAGAGCTATTAAAAAATTCCACTCATCTAGCAGATCCGACTCTTACTCCTGAGCCCCTTCTACTTAACTCGACCTTAAAAAATATAGACGAAGATCTAATGAACACGGATAATGTTCCCTCAGTGTTCCGATCCTATTTCCCATCAAAAAATGGACCCTCTCTCCCATCCCCATTAAAATCCGCTAACAATACAATCTCTGAACCCCCTGATCTCATCGATTTGGTCACTCCAAATTTGCCAAAGATTGCAGAGTTCGTCCCTCCTGAAATAATCGAAATTCCTCCTTCTTTGGTCACTCAAAAGGTAACCATGTTTCAACCTATGCCAGTTGTTCTAAAGCTAGACAAACCTTTACATCCTAAAAATCATCCCAATAAGAAACAGGTTACTATTAGATCTCCACCTAAAAAACGACGCAAAAAAGCCGCCATGAAAAGTATTGCTAAAACCCAAACATCGGCTCAAGAATTATTAACTAAAGAACTACTACAAATTGCAGAAGGAACATCCAGATCATCTAGGGAAACCTTTACCTCCTGCGTCCCACCTACAATCAAAGATTTTGTGGACGCCATGGAACATCTTGTTAAGGCTTTGCTAATACCCATACATGAGAGAGTCAAAAGAATAGCCACCCAACTTGACACTCTCTCAGAATCTCTAACCCAAAAACACCCAGCTAAGGAGGCCGTAAATGTCGTCTCAAACTTAACAGCTAGAGACAAACCTATTCACGAATCAAAACTTACAACCCCCAAGGCAAAACCCACTACATCGGTTGACGGGGGAACAAATTCAAAATTAGAAAAAATGTCCAAAGCACAGAAATCTAACAAGCAACCTACGGTTTCAATTCAGCAAAAAACCCACTCTCCAGCCCCAACAAATAAGACAGCAACCACTCATAATCCTGTTCCCCCTCCAAAAGTGTCCTCTGATACTCACTTAACACAAATCAATTCCCTTATAGCCTCAGCAAAAATGGGCAAGGCACAAACTATCCCTGAAAAAATGAAGTCTGAAGTCCCACAGGAAAAACGCCCACCCAAAAGATACGTTGACTTACCCCCTGCCGCAGCACAGAACGTTATCGTGCTGACGGGAGTGCTACCATTACCTCCCACAGGAGGCTATGAAAACCATCACAGCCTAAAAAATAAGGTGATTTTTTGGCTTAGAGAAAATAGGCCCCTACCCCCTCACATAAATGGCGACATAATAATGGTGAAAAGAACCCACTGGATCGGGATCCGCCCCAAAGATATTGAAGGGGACGTAGTGATTGTTACCTTCAGAGATCCAAGGGTCATCACGCACATTATAGACTGGTTTTCGGGCTTTAATAGGGGTCCAATTTCGCCAAAACCCCTAGCTTATTTTTATCCCGAGGCGCTAATGCACCCTAAATTACACCAATCTAAACCTTACTATAATAATCCCACATCTGTGCATTATAGGGACTACAACCGAAGGAATGGAACAAGAGAACAGCCATTCTTTCCTTTGATTGACTACATGCATCTGCCGACTCCATGGCATTACCCAGAGGGGTTCCCTCAACCCCCCCCGCTCTTTAATCCAACATGGAACTTACCTTGCCATAACTACTATGAGACACTCTACGGGCTGGACGACGTAGAATGACTCAATCAAGACAAGGAAGTAAATTATGATAGGAGGATTTGGGATCAGATAGTGACTCATATCGATGCCAGACAGGACGATCCAGCAGATGGGACCATTAAAAACCTCACAGAAAATGACCTTATGAACAGAGTAACAATTCCAGAAAGTGGCAATGCCAGAAGACAAACCTTTCCTTCCTTAATTATATCTGACAACCTAATTTCCACCCACAAGGCAGACCTTAATAATACGCTCAATCTCCAATTCCTCTCATGGAATTTGGCAGGACTTACTTCAAAAATTACAATACCGGAATGGCTAAAGATTGTTAACCAGTACTCCATCTTGTGTTTTCAGGAAACCTGGGCTATTTCTCCTATCCATCTTCAAGGTTTTCAGACATTCCACTCCCCAGCTGCCATGAGTAAACAGGGCAGACATAAAGGGGGGCTATGCTCTTATATCAGCGTAGCAGTTGGTCATAGGATTAGGAAAACAATACTGAGAGACTCCTTCCAGATAATTGTAATGGACATTGCCCCGTCACTGTCATTTCTAATTGTCAACTTCTACAATAATCTCACGGTAGAAAAATTGGGGTTTGATCTGGAAAATCTCCAACAAGCGTTGCAAAATCTTAAAGAATCATCTGGCGGAGAGTGTGCAATAGCCTTTCTGGGCGATCTAAATTGCCATATTTGCCCACATATTGTCAGAGACGATTGCGACATCTTCGTGACATATGATTCAGACTCTGGTAACGCTACTTTTAACCATTTCCTGCATACACTATCTGGGGATCTTCTCAACAATTTCATGACCTCATTTAACTTACGTTTTGTAAATGAGCTTCTTCACACCCCACGACCCCATAAATCAACCTTTCATGGCAGAGGTTCGAACACCACCATAGATTTTATTCTATTCTCAAAAACACATGCACCGTTAATACAAGACTGGAACACCCTCGACCACCTTTACAGCGACCACTATCCTTTGTCCATGTCGATCGAACTACTGGGGTCTACAAAAAATCAAAGCCCACACAAGGTTAACTATCAACAACCTATCCAAATGGGAGCTACAAATGGATATTGTGTTAAATGGTCTAAAATCAATCCAAATAACCTCCTCAAAAACTTAGTTAACAAGAGGAGGGAGGAGATTCATACCTGTCTCACTATTAATAACAACCCTGATGACATCTGTAAAGCCTTCACAAAAATTCAGGATACCCTGAAAGAACTTTTGACAAGACAGTTTAAACCAGGTCCAATTGAACATAAAGGATGGTTTGATGCAAATTGTTCGAAGGCTCTGAAACATCTAAAAAACTTGTTGCATGTCATACCCAAACCCCAAACAGAAATACGTTTGGCAAGGATTCAATACCGTCTAGCCATAAAAAATAGGAAAAGGACACTTAAACAGGAAGCATGGCAGAACTTGGTTATAACATCAGAAACGGGTGATATGTCAGCCTTCTGGAGACTTATTAATTCCCCCCTACCATGGGTGAAAATGCCTGAAAAGAACTTGGACATGGCAATAAGTGGAGAGACGTGGGTGGAACACTTCCAGAAGTTATATTCAAATCCCACACGTCAGAATAATCTGGAATTAGAATGCCTCTCCGTATCAAATTTAAATCCACCGCAAGAGAGTCCTCGTATAATGCCTTTTTCACTAGAGGAGGTGGAACTGGCGATCGCAGAAAGTCCAGCAGGGAAGGCACCTGGACCGGATGCAATCCCTGCAGACGTCTACAAGGCGGAAATGGAGTTTTGGGTACCTCTTTTGACCTCTGTCCTAAACTCGATAAACATCGTCGATCTCCTTCCAACATGGGGAGAGGCAATAGTAATTCCAATTTTTTAAAAAGGAGACAGACACTCGCCATCATGCTATCGGCCCATATCCCTCCTCGATACCCTGATGAAAATTGTCGGACGAATAATCCTGAAAAGACTTACTATCTGGCTGGAGGAAAAAAACGTATTGTCGAAACTACAATATGGCTTCCGGACAGGTAGAGGGACAATTGAACAGGTCCTCAATCTACATCTAATTAAGGCCAAATACATCGATATTAAAAAACGCAGTCTGTACATAACGTACATAGACCTCACTTCAGCATTTGACTGCGTCCAGCATGACCAACTATGGGACACATTACATCAATTTGGGATAGATCCATCAATCCTACTATTCATTAAGGCTCTGTACAGAGAAGCTGGAGCCAGAGTTAGATTTGGTCTGAGGGGAGAGTGCTCGTCACGCTTTAATATCAATAGAGGGGTTAGACAGGGGTGCATCCTGGCACCTCTTCTCTTCTCCCTCTATATAAATGCGATTGGCGAGCATCTCAAAAACATCGAGTGCGATTTCCCAAAAATAGGTGGTCAACCGATTCCAATCCTGCTATATGCTGACGACGCCGCAATTCTCTCCCAGACTAGAATGGGTCTACAAAAGGCAGTCTTAGAGTTTACGGCTTTCATGAAGGTCAGGGGGCTCAAAGTGAACATAGGCAAATCTTACTCCATGCTAAGCAATAAAGGCCAGAAAAAAATCCCCTGCCCTATCTTCATCGAGGGCCAAAAATTGGAAATAGTGGAGGCATTCACCTACCTGGGCATCTGCCTACATAGAAAGTTATCCTGGAAGGCGGCGATAGATAAGAGGAAACTTGCTTTTGTGAGTGCCATTGGCGGGCTCCGTGATTTCGCAAGTAAAATAGGGGGAAGACCGGTGAAACAATTATTAACTGTATACAAGGCAAAATGTGTCAGCACCGCTACGTATGGGGCAGGCCTCTGGGGAATTGACAAAAACCTCTCGCCAATACAAATTGTGGAAAATACATTCGTTAGGTATCTCCTGGCCTCCTCAAAAACAACTTCGGTGTATCAGATGCACATCGAATTGGACCTACCGTATATATCAGATGTCATAAAATCTGAACCTCCCCTTCTCTGGCACAAAATTTGGACCACCCCCGAGACTGATTTTAATAGAGAGGTGATACAAGACATTTTAAAACTGGAAGGGGCTAAACATTCTCTACCAAAATGGCTGGCCTACGTGAAAAAGTTTTTTCTGGAAATTGGGCATCCAGAGTGGTTTACAGATCCCTTGTCATTAGAAAACATCTCACGGAAAGGCCTAAGAAAGACGCTAATGGCCCACATGGAAATAGCCAGATGGAACAAACAGAAGCACTGTGCCACCATGCTGGCATATCAAAGGGTGACACCACACAAGGGCCTTCAGCTTTACCTTTCAACAGACTTTTCGTGCTATTCAAGGATGCTGCTTACCAGATTCAGACTGGGTTCTTTCTTTCGTTATGTTACTTTTCCAATATGTAATGATTGGTCTCGGACCCTCTGCTCCTGCCCTTGTGATAACATATCTCAACAAACTAACATCCATACCATTCTTTTTTGTAAATATTATGGGCTATTGAGAAAAGCTTTATTATTACCCCTGCTCAAGAAATGGAATCTCAGGTCGTGTAAACTTGCCTTTGAGCGTCTACAGGAACTTGAAGATAGGGAGGTGATAACTAAAATGGAGCAGTTTTTAAAATTATTGATAAAAATCAGGAATACTTTAGACTGACATCGGAGAAAACAATCAGTTCTGTTTTTAACTGTCGTCTCCTATCCATTTTTTATATAATCCTCGTATCAATGTTTTTATCTTGTTACCGAGCATTGAATGACTTTTTAAATTGCTATCTCTCCTGTTTTTTAATGTTTTATAAATCTGTATAACAATGTATGCTTATATGATATTTGTTTGAATATCGAATAAAGCTTATTTTGAACCTTTGAACCTTATGCTGCCCCTTTTGTTATACCGATAGCGCTTGTGCACTTAAAGCGCCAGCACTACCATCAGAGGGAGTTTCCTCATTTGCATAGGGGCCTGCCCCATGCAAATGAGGGAATTCCTTTACCTCTGCACCCACGCCATATTACAGACGTGGGCACAGAGGATAAGAAGCTCTCAGGAGGCGCCCTGACAGTGCACCACCTAAAAGGTGACACACTCTCAGTGCACCCCCTGAGGGCAGCCCTCTAGACGGGAATGGGGTTCCTAAGAGCCCCCCAGATATCCCCTTGCAGGTGGCTGCAGTCACTGACTGCAACCGCCTGCAAGGAATTGCTCATCCCCTTTAAACTTGCAGGCAGGTGCTGGCTGCACTGTGAAAACATGGAGCGGCATCAAAGCAGCCACTCCGGTTTTCACAGGAATGCGCCAACCCAGGGTAGTGTGAGGTCGCAGCTGCCCTGAGTGCAGCGCGTTCATCATAATACGGCGCATTTTCCTTCATTGCGCTGGCAGGTCATTTAAAAGGTGCCTTCAGTGCAGTGAAGGAAAATAGACCACATGCATAATGCTGCCCCTGTTATCTATGCAGGGGGAATGCCTTGCAGCTGAAAAGAGTGACTGGGCCAGTTGCTGACCCTTGCCGTGGACTTCCTCAGAGCTTGGAAGCAATGTGCCAGGACAATCATAGCCGAAGCTCAAGCAGACCCTGTGGTATATGGTCCCGGTCAGTGATGCGCTCCTCTAGATGGTTCTCACTCTTTCTACCAGATACAACTGGAAAAAGAGCAAAACTGATACAGAGCAAATCCCACGGTGAGCAAGTCCCCAGCCAGTGCTGAAAAAAACATCCAGCGTCAGACTGGACCTGCAGAATGTCTAGATACGAAACGCCAGTGCGAAACACAACCTGATATATGGGGGGCATCTGGAGCATCCGGTTGGCAGGAAGATCAGCCATGGCTTACAGCCCCTCATCCTTGCTCCTGTATCAGGCAACATTGAGCAGTTGATGTAAAAACAGAAGGAAAAAAACATTTCTGCAGGCCACACAAGATTCTATGATGAGATTTGTGTTGGTTCTGAGGCACTTATGTTAAACAACTCTGAATATGTAAGTATATGAAGGTATGATAGGTATTTGTAGAAGCAAACCCTACCAGGGCGCAACGGAGCGCAGACCAAAAGCAGGGACCCTGAGATATGACTCATAATTGTAGGAAAGTAGGATCTGCTTCCGTGGTTACCCCCACTTTTTGCTGGTGTCAGTATGTTTTTTTACTATCTGGCTGGGATCCTGCTAATCAGGACCCCAGCCACTGTGCTTCCTCCCTAAATTTGTCATGGTAAGTACTTAGGTACCTCCGCAATTGGCTACTGGTACACCCATGTAAGTCCCTAGTATATGGTTCTAAGGTACTCAGGGCATAGGTACACCAGGGTTCTCCCATGGGCTGTGGTTTGTATTATGACACCCATGAGAGACCACTCAAACTGTGACTACAGGTCTGTCATTGCAGCCTGTGTAAGCTGGTGCTAGCACCACTTATGACAGATATACATTTCTTTATTTCTAAGGTCACAGTACTTAAAACCTATAAGTCACCCCTAAGGCAGACCTTTCAATCCAGTAGGCAGGGGTCTGGGTTATAAGTGTGAGGGTGCCCCTGCATGAGCAGGAAAACCCCCTACAAATCACAGAGTCGATTCTCCAGGCTTTGTAAGTGCGGGCAGCCATTTTGATACATTTAATTGCCATGCTTTGTTATGCGATGGCTAACTATATATTGGCTGTGCCGAACCTGGGCATGCTTGGTGTCAAACATGTTGGAATCTACTCCAGCACCCTTACCGGTGTTGGAGGTATGATTCCATACACTGGGGGGCTCCTCCGGGAAGCCCCGAGTACTCCCGACAACAGCCTTCCAGGATCTGCCAGCAAGCTAGTGCTGATGCCGACCACAGGCACGATTCTGCCCTCCTGCCGCTGAGTTGAGGTCGAACAGGGAAAGGTAGAAGAATAAGGTTCCTGTCACAGGGAGGTGTGACCACCTCCCAGACAAGACTTATTTTATTGGGCTGGGGTTCGGGCTCTTGCCAGCGCCACCAGAATTCTTTGAAGTGCACGTTTTGTGTCCTCCTTGGATTCTCTAGTTAGATCCAGTTCTGGGAGCCCTTGTCTCCCGCTCTGGCGTGAAACAGGACAGAGGACATGCGAGTATCCTCCCCTCTGTCCAGCCCCTCATCTGGAAGGGACCCCTGAGTCATCCTAACCCCTTTCTTAGGGTAATGAAAGAGCTTACCTGTGGGTGGGTACTCAGATTTGTTGTGGGACAAGACTGAAGACTTAAACAATATAATTCTTTGACCATCTGGACACTTGGACTTCGCTGGACTTTGCCTGGAACCGAGACTGCATCATGGAAGACTCCTGCGGCTCCTGGTCTCGCTCTTCTGCAAGTTTATTCATCATATGTGTCTGTGCTTCATCCAGGATCTTCAACAGACCTGTGGGCATCAAGGACACTCTAAGTAGCCTCTCTTAGAGTGAAGGAGTCACTTCTCTGCATCCGCAGGCACCACAACAAAGCTGATCGGTCTGCTGCTTCTGACGTCCCACAGACTTCGAAAGGCCCAGCAACACTGGTGGTGGTTCTGCAACTCCCTCGAGGCCTACCCTGTCCTCTCTGCAATTTTGAGGCCAGTATCCCTCGGAACCACTGGGACCAAACCCCTGTACAGCGTCAACTTGCCATTGCCAAGACTTATTGACTCTGCACGTCAAAAATCTTCAGGCTACAAAAATCTCCAGCCTCCAGCATCTCTTCCTGCCAAGGTCTTCATCCTCACCACATCCTCTCTACCATGGGCCTTCATCTTTGGTGAGCTGCTCGAGGTCCTCTTGTGACTCCTGTGCCTTCGGTCTGTGGGTCCTCTCGAGGGTCTTCTTTTGATTCAGTGGGCTCCCCTGTTTGCTCGAGGCCTACTCTGACTCTCTTGCACTTGATGAGTCCTTGTACCTTGATGGTCTCCACGTTCCTCCTTTATCGTTTTCCACGTCTGTTGGTGCTGCCAAGGATGGTTGGTGCTCCCACCGGACACTGATCCCCTGGTTCTCAACTTTGACGCGGGACAGCCCGTGCACAGCTGCTGGTCTTCCTCACCGTTGCCTGGTCCCCACCGCTGAAACAACAAGGGCACTGTCATTAGTGGGCATTGTTCTTCCATGCCTCCTGGTCACCTCCAAGTGTAATAGATTCTGCCTCCTCTGCTTACAGGTTCTCCTCTAAAAGCATTCACCGGACTCTTTCACCTTCTTCGCCAGCTGCATCTTCACTGAAGTCCTCCATTGTGGTCTACGATGGCTTCCGACGTCACTTCACATCTATGCACACGGCTTCCCTGGTGTAGGTATCCTCGTCCCTTGGGTATCCACGGGTGGATGACTCTACAACCTTGTGTCTTCAATGGGGTTTCTTCAGGGTCTACTGGGAAGGATCCTTCTTCTTCAAAACTGCAACAGCGACTTTCCCATTGACTTCTATTGAGTAAGCAGCCGTGTTTCCACTCTGTACACAGTCTTCGTGGGGTTCCTGGATACTTACCTTGGGTGGTTCCTTGTGTCCCCAGCTCTTCTAAGTCTCCTGGTTCAAGTCCTGACTTCGGTCGCAGTTTGCATTCCACTTTCTTAGTATGTGCTTTAGTCTCCCCTGGAGACCACTCTGTATTGCGCTTACTTACCTGTTTGCAATTGAAGGTTTGTGTGATTTGTGTTGATATCTCCGGGTAGGAGATATACCTATGTGTTAGTAAGTGTGTATAATAAATAGACCTATTTTTATAACTACACTGTGTGGTTCTTTTTCGTTTAATCTACACTACATGATTAGATCTGGTAAAACAAGATGCTTAACAATCGTTCTGGACTAAGCTTTAAGGCTGCTGTCCACTGCTATCACTGAGAGAACTTTTAATGGTTGTCTAAGACCACAAAAATCATTATAAGGGTTGTCTGGATTAGTGAAAAGTGCTTCACTTAACTAAGTGTGAACCATGTACTTTGCCAGCCTCCTACAATGACCAATTAAAATTAAACAGATTGGGCCTGTTTCATAAACGTAAACTTACAATTGGTAGTAAGTTTACTATTTTCTCTAGATTCACAAATCTATGTGTGGAGGTTTACGACTCTACACTCCCTGAATTTATGTGTAGAGAGTTCTCAACACCCGGAGACTCCACATTTTGGCTGACTACTCTGCACACATAAGTATAGAGACTGTGGAGTCATAAAACTCGGCACGTAGGGGCATATTTACAAGCCCTCCAGAGCAACTCTTTTTTTGATGCTCATGTGGTCCAGCGCCGTTTTCCATATTTACAAGGTGGCTCTAAGCCACTTAGCGTGGCTCAACAACACCTTGTAAAGATGCCACTTTCAGCTGCAGTCCTCTGTAGAAAAGGGGTGTGCAATGGGTGGTGTTGTGGGCGTTCCACCGCAACACCCATTGCTTTTTGATGCTGACCCAGAGTTACCAGGCGGAGGCAGCGTCAAAAATGAACGCCATGGATTATGAGGCATTGGAATGGCGCAACAAGGAGAAATTATTCATTTTTCCTCGTTTTTTCCTCTTTCCTTCTGTGCTGCAGCACATATAGATGGTACAAATCAACATTATTGATTGTTTATATGCAGGAAGGTGTCCCTTCCTGCACATAAACGATCGCTCCTGCAGCGCAGGCACCCTTGCAACATGCCAGCAGGGTGCCTGCACTGGCGCTGACAGCTTATTTTATGCCAGTGCTATGAGAAACACAGGGGTGCACCGTATTCTTGTGATTACAGTGCATACCGGCATTTTGAAAATGTTGGAGCGTGGCACTGCCAAATTTGACGCAGATCTGTGCTCCGACATTTTCTTTGAATATGCCCTGTAATTTGTGAATTGCGTTTTGTAGAATTACAAAACTTACTACAAAATTCAATTTGTGAATCAGGCCCAATGTTTCATGGTGGAGAATCCTACCATATATAAATGTAGTGTTCACTGAAGAGGTAGTCATCAGTTTCTGTTTGAATCTAGGAGGATTGAGATCATTTTGATGCTGATGGGAATATTGTTGCTGATACTGTGAGCAAGGATGAAAAAGGCCTACCTTGATGTATTCTCTATTTTGTACTTTTTGTTTGTAGTCTGTCCATGTCGTTGCTGCTAGTATGGTGCTGTCTATCTGAGGCGTCCATGTCCTTGCTGCTAGTATGATGCTGTCTATCTGAGGTAACCATGTTCTTGCTGCTAGTATGATGCTGTCTATCTGAGGTAACCATGTTCTTGCTGCTAGTATGATGCTGTCTATCTGAGGCAACCATGTTCTTGCTGCTAGTATGATGCTGTCTATCTGAGGTAACCATGTTCTTGCTGCTAGTATGATGCTGTCTATCTGAGGTAACCATGTTCTTGCTGCTAGTATGATGCTGTCTATCTGAGGCAACCATGTTCTTGCTGCTTCTATGATGCTGTCTATTTGAGGCGGCCATGGCCTTGCTGCTTCTATGATGCTGTCTATCTGAGGTAACCATGTTCTTGCTGCTAGTATGATGCTGTCTATCTGAGGCAACCATGTTCTTGCTGCTTCTATGATGCTGTCTATTTGAGGCGGCCATGGCCTTGCTGCTTCTATGATGCTGTCTATCTGAGGTACAAAAAGAATAATTGATGGACAGAATGCAGAACAATGTCATACAGTCACCCCGGTACAAAGATATGAGCCTAAATCCATCTTTTTTTTGCTCACCATGCTTTCCAGTTTGGACCCAGCTTTATGCAAATAAGTCTTTACCCTGCAACCAATCCAAAGAGTCCAGCCCGAACTGCCAGGCCAGGTCCTCCCTGGACTGGAAACAAGCATCCTAGGACCGGTTTTGGGCTTCCAGGCCTCGTCAGCCAGGATAGGCTGACTCCAGTGGCATGGAGAGCACGGGACCCACGTCTGGGCATACCCGTCCCATTCGGGGTAACAATTACAAAAAGAACAATTGATGGAGAGAATGCACAACAATGTCAATGGCTTGGCAGTTCAGGCTGGACTGCTCCCATGAAGTACAGGGGCAAGACTGATTTGCGTATGGCTGGGTCTAAACTGGGATGGCATGGTGAGCAAAAGAACAATGGATTTAACCCAGATCTTTTGACTGGGGGTGAATGTATGATTTAGTCAGCATTCCGTCCATCATTTGTTTGCGTAGCACTTTTCACCTTAAGTGGGATGGGTATGCCCAGACGTGGGTCCCTCGCTCACTGTGACACTGGTTTCAAGCAAGCTTGGCTGATGAAGGGTAATACCCAGAAACCGGTCCCAGGATGCTTGTTTCCAGTCCAGGGAGGACCTCGCTTGGCAGTTCGGTCTGGACTGTTCCCATGAGGCACAGGGTCAAGACGGATTTGCATCTGGCTGGGTCTAAACTGGGGTGGCATGGTGAGCAAAAGAATGAGGGATTCAACCCAGATCTTTTGACTGGGGGTGAATGTATGATTTATTCAGCATTCTGCCCATTAGCAGGTCTATCTGTGGTGGCTGTGTCCTTACTGCTGGTATGATGCTGTCTATCTGAGGCGTCCATGTTCTTGCTGCCAGTTTTGTGCTGTCTATCTGAGGTAGCCATGTTTTTGCTGCTAGTATTGTGCTGTCTATCTGAGGCGTCCATGTCCTTGCTGCTAGCATGATGCTGTCTATCTGAGGCAGCCACGTCCTTGCTGCTAGCATGATTATGTCTATCTGAGGCAGCCATGTCCTTGCTGCTAGCATGATGCTGTCTATCTGAAGCAGCTATGTTCTTGCTGCTAGTATGATGCTGTCTATCTGAGGCGGTTATTTTCTCAGCCCACGGCCAATGGTTCTGGTTGTTTTATCTAATCTTGAAGATGATTCGATGCTTCAAAATTTAGTCAATGTAGTTCCATCGGGATTGGCTAATATGGCCAAACTTCCTTAGCCCTCTGATGCGAGAGTTAGAGATATGGATGGTGTGAGACTTTCTGGCATCTCTCAGAGCACAGGGCATGGCAGAGACTGTGAAGTCTCCCACTTCCTGGTCAGTTGTGGGCCCAAGTTCAGGATGAGGAAAGCCGCATCATGAAGTCTGCCGGTAGCTCACCTGTTGCGGCAGGTGGGCCGAGCATGAGATCTGGTTACCAAATCAAAGACACAAGAATAGGGTCAGTAAAATTCTGATAATATATGTAAAAAATGTAAGGACAATTAATTTATATTTGTCCAACTCAGATACATTTAGTACAACATGCACCTGGATGGAAAGGAGCAGGAAGGCTAGGGTTATTAGGGCAAGGAAGGACAAAAGATAAGGATAGAAGAGAAAATGTATGAAAAGGCAGAGATATAAACAGGCCTGGTGTGAAAGAAAGGGGTGGCAAAGAAACCTTAGGGTGTGAACCTCGCTCCATCCACCAAGGAAACACCAAGGAAGCACACAGCAGTCTTTCACAGCAGAAGGTCTTTCTTTGTTTTCTTGAAATCTAGCGCACTTTTAAATTCAAATAAGTAATTTCTGATTGCCTGCACCATGTTTCCAGTATTTACAACCAGGGCAG
This sequence comes from Lissotriton vulgaris, assembly GCF_964263255.1. Taxonomy (NCBI): domain Eukaryota; kingdom Metazoa; phylum Chordata; class Amphibia; order Caudata; family Salamandridae; genus Lissotriton; species Lissotriton vulgaris. The sequence continues at coordinate 54,978,794 of NC_141698.1, read as the reverse complement.
TGGTCATGGGAGCCAGCACAATTGTGAACACTGACACTAGTGTTCTGTGGCATATTTTCTTTGTGGCTCTAAATGCACTCCTCTCCTCTTGAAACCTGAGGTTATGTAGTTATCATTCTACCTGAGTCATTTGACCTGAAGAAGAACAAAGACTGACTCTGTTCATGATACCTCGATACTATCTTACCTGTGTGTGCTGCTGTCATCTTTACCTCGACTGGCCAGGTCTTCTGTCACGGATCATATTTTAGAGCATTAGATTAACTGTTCAGGGATGCTGGAAGTAGGGGACCCCTTCACTCCATGTCATGGACACTGCCCTCTATTCCTGGTTTTTAACCATACAAATTACAGCTTTCCAAAAGACTACAACACCCAGAATGCAATATTTTGTCCTATAAAAGCTCAGAGCCGGACACAGTATCGGGGCTGTTCCCACCCTAGATGAGAAGTGGTTGCAATGACATGATGGGCTGCAGGTGTCACACATCACAAGGGCCCACTTGGCCTCTCTTAAACTGCAAAAACTCAAGGCTAAAGTTAATGTGGCATTTTGTTCTGCTAAACATTTCTCCAAGTGCCGTACTAAGACCCCAGACGTTTGTTCTCGCCTGTAATAATCACAGTTTTCGATACAACACGTGTTAATAAGAGCCCGCTGTTTGTGTGGCGCGTTCCAGGTGCTTTCAGAAAATACCGATATTAAATTAGTCGAAAGCGCGTGCTGAGAAGTCAACAGCTTACAGTTAAGTGCGGTAATGACTGTCAATCCATTTTTTCAAGATCAATGCAGAGTAGGATTACCCGTGATGCAATGCGATGACACGCCATTCAGAAACGGTGTGTTTTGCGGATGCCAAGAAATATCTCCATGGCAACGGTTGCATCACCTGAGGCAGGTGCAGCGGATGCTGCACGTGAAACTGCTCATTTTCAGGTGATGCAACCTGGTGTAGCATAAACAATGTTAATTAGAGGGGGCATTAATTGGTGCTAAGATTCTAATTGGCTCCGGGGATCTTCGGGGAGCTGATGTCGGAGGGGATAATGAGCAGGTTGGAGGGCGGGAACGGAGGCCCGCCTGGTGGAACATGCCCGGACCTTGTTGTGAGCAGTGGAAACAGGGACTCGGGCGCCCTTCGGGGGCGGCAAGCAGCAGGGGCTGTCCGGCGACACAGGTGGCAGGATCCCAGCAATGGAAAACATGTGCTCAGTTGGGGAGGCGGTGTAGAGTGCCACCACCCTCGTGACCCCTCCTGCCCCGTGCTGCAGGGACCTGGCAGGGGCTTGTGCATCAGAGTCACAGCGGTGACGCTGCAGACCCCTTGCACTAGTGCAGGGACCACTGCTGCACTCATTAAATCAATCAATCAATCATTTGTAAAGCGCACTACATACCCACGAGGGTCTCAAGGCGCTGGGGAGGGGGTGCGCTACTGATCGAACATCCAGGTCTTGAGTATCCTCCTGAGGGTCAGCAGGTCTTGGGTCCGTCGTAGGCTCAGTGGGAGGGTGTTCAATGTCTTGGCGGCGAGGTGGGAGAAGGATCTCCCGCCGGTGGTTGTTCTTCGGATGCGCAGGACGTTGGCGAGTGAGAGGTCGGCGGAGCGTAGCTGGCGGTTGGGGATGTAGAAGGAGAGCCGTCTGTTGAGGTAGGTTGGGCCGGTCTTGTGGAGTGCCTTGGGTGCGTGGGTGAGGAGCTTGAAGGTAACCCTCTTGTTGACGGGGAGCCAGTGCAGGTTTCTCAAGTGCGGGGTGATATGGCCGTGTCGTGGTACGTCGAGGATCAGTCATGCCGAGGAGTTTTGGATGTGTTGTAGTCGTTTGATGAGATTGGTCGGGCCCCCGAGTAGAGGGCGTTTCTGTGTTCGAGTCTGCTGCTGACGAGGGCCTGGGTGACTGTCTTTCTTGTATCTGTCTGGATCCATCTGTAGATCTTGCGGAGCATGTGGAGGGTGTTGAAGCAGGAGGAGGAGACGGCGTTGACTTGCTTGGTCATAGAGAGCGTTGAGTTGAGGATGATTCCCAGGTTGCGTGCATGGTCGGTGGGTGTCGGGGCTGCCCCCAGTGCCGTCGGCCACCAGGAGTCATCCCATGCTGAAGGGTTGGAGCCGAAAATGAGGACCTCCGTCTTGTCCGAGTTCAGCTTCAGATGGCTGATCTTCATCCAGTTGAGTCACGCTGGGCGCCCCCTGCCTGTCCATAGGAACCATGGCTGCACTAAAGTGCCAGAAACCCACGAGCACCCTGGTCTGTCTCATACTGTGCTGAAGGAACCCTCACTGCACTGTTGTGTTAGGGCCCTGGGCTCTGGGCAATAGCTCACTTAATTTCCATGACAGCCCCCAGCGCTTTGAGACCCGTAAGGGTGAGTAGTTCGCACTTTACAAATACGGATTAATTAGGGCCCAATGAAAGAGAATGTGGGCCCTTAATGTGATGTGGTGAAGATACCTTTGCTGCACTGATGTGCACTATTACTCCATGGGTTATCGCATGCACCCCTTGCTGAGGTGCAGGACGTATCACTAATCTAATGTGTACCAGATCCTCATGGGTTATCATGCCAGTCTATCTCCTTGTGTGGGGTGGAGACTATCACTGCACTGATGTGTACCTGGACGTCATGGGTTATGAGTACCACCTCCTGGTGTAGTGTGGGGACTATAACTGCACGAGTGTGAACCAAGTCCTCCTGGCTTATCATGTCCATCTCCTTGCGTGGTGCAGGAACTGTCATTGCACTAATGTGTACCTGGACTTCATCGGTTATCATGTCCGTCCTGTTGCTGTGGTGCAGGAACTGTTACTGCACCAGTGTGTACCAGGTCCTCATGGATTATCATGTCCGTCCCCTTGCATGGTACAGGAACTGTCACTGCACTAATGTGTAACAGGTCCTCGTGGGTTATCATGCCCGTCCCCTTGCGTGGTGCAGGAACTGTCACTGCACTAGTATGTACAAGGTCTTCATGGGTTATCATGTCCGTCCTGTTGCTGTGGTGCAGGAACTGTCACTGCACTAGTGTGTACCAGGACTTCATGGGTTATCATGTCCGCCCTGTTGCTGTGGTGCAGGAACTGTCACTACACTAATGTATACCAGGTGCTCATGGGTTATCATGCCCGTCCTCTTGTGAGGTGCAGGAACTGTCACTGCCCTAATGTGTACCAGGACTTTATGGGTTATCATCTCCGTCCCCTTGCGTGGTGCAGGAACTGTCACTGCACTAGTGTGTACCAGGACTTGATGGGTTATCAGCTCCGTCCCCTTGCGTGGTGCAGGAACTGTCACTGCACTAATGTGTCCCAGGTCCTCCTGGGTTATCATCTGCGTCCCCTTGCATGGTGCAGGAACTGTCACTGCGCTAATGTGTATGAGGTCCTCCTGGGTTATCATCTCTGTTGCCTTGCCTGGTTCAGGAACTGTCACTGCACTAATGTGTAGCAGGTCCTCATGGGTTATCATCTCTGTCCCCTTGCATGGTACAGGAACTGTCACTGCACTAATGTGTACCAGTTCCTCATGTGTTATCATGCCTGTCCCCTTGCGTGGTACAGGAACTGTCACTGCACTAATGTGTACCAGGTCCTTGTGGGTTATCATGCCCGTCCCCTTGCGTGGTGCAGGAACTGTCACTGCACTAGTATGTACAAGGTCTTCATGGGTTATCATGTCCGTCCTTTTGCTGTGGTGCAGGAACTGTCACTGCACTAGTGTGTACCAGGACTTCATGGGTTATCATGTCCGCCCTGTTGCTGTGGTGCAGGAACTGTCACTGCACTAATGTATACCAGGTGCTCATGGGTTATCATGCCCGTCCTCTTGTGAGGTGCAGGAACTGTCACTGCCCTAATGTGTACCAAGACTTTATGGGTTATCATCTCCGTCCTCTTGTGGGGTGAAGGAACTGTCACTGCCCTAATGTGTACCAGGACTTTATGGGTTATCATCTCCGTCCCCTTGCGTGGTGCAGGAACTGTCACTGCACCAATTTGTACCAGGAATTGATGGGTTATCATCTCCGTCCCCTTGCGTGGTGCAGGAACTGTCACTGCACTAATGTGTACCAGGTCCTCATGGGTTATCATGCCCGTCCTCTTGTGTGGTGCAGGAACTGTCACTGCACTAATGTGTACCAGGACTTTATGGGTTATCATCTCTTCCCCTTGCATGGTCAGGAACTGTCACTGCACTAATGTGTACCAGGACTTTATGGGTCATCAGCTCCGTCCCCTTGCGTGGTGCAGGAACTGTCACTGCACTAATGTGTCCCAGGTCCTCCTGGGTTATCATCTGCGTCCCCTTGCATGGTGCAGGAACTGTCACTGCACAAATGTGTACGAGGTCCTCCTGGGTTATCATCTCTGTTGCCTTGCCTGGTTCAGGAACTGTCACTGCACTAATGTGTAGCAGGTCCTCATGGGTTATCATCTCTGTCACCTTGCATGGTTCAGGAACTGTCACTGCACAAATGTGTACCAGGTCCTTATGGGTTATCATGTCCGTCCTTTTGCTGTGGTGCAGGAACTGTCACTGCACTAATGTGTACCTAGTCCTCCTGGCTTATCATGTCTGTCTCCTTGCGTGGTGCAGGAACTGTCTCTGCACTAATGTGTACCAGGTTCTCCTGCCGTATCATGTCCCTCTACTTGCGTGGTGCAGGAACTGTCACTGCACTAATGTGTACCGGGTCCTCCTGGGTTATCATGTCCGTCCCCTTGCGTGGTGCAGAAACTGGCACTGCACTAATGTGTACTAGGGCCTCCTCGGTTATCATCTCCGTCCTCTTGTGTGGTGCAGGAACTGCCACTGCACTAATGTGTACCAGGTACTCATGGGTTATCATCTCCATCCCCTTGCGTGGTGCAGGAACTGTCACAGCACTAATGTGTACCAGGTCCTCCTGGGTTATCACGTCCGTCCCCTTGCATGGTGCAGGAACTGTCACTGCACTAATGTGTACCAGGTCCTCCTGGGTTATCACGTCCGTCCCCTTGCGTGGTGCAGGAACTGTCACTGCACAAATGTGTACTAGGTCCTCATGGGTTATCATGTCCGTCCTTTTGCTGTGTGTGCAGGAACTGTCTCTGTACTAATGTGTACCAGGTCCTCCTTGCTTATCATGCCCATCCCCTTGACTGGTGCTGGAACTGTCACTGCACTAATGTGTACCAGGTCCTCATGGGTTATCATGCCCGTCCTCTTGTGTGGTGCAGAAACTGTCACTGCACTAATATGTACCAGAACTTTATGGGTTATCATCTCCGTCCACTTGCGTGGTGCAGGAACTGTCACTGCACTAATGTGTACCAGGTCCTCATGGGTTATCATTTCCGTCCCCTTGCGTGGTGCAGGAACTGTCACTGCACTAATGTGTACCAGGTCCTCCTGGGTAATCATGTCCGTCCCCTTGCATGGTGCAGGAACTGTCACTGCACAAATGTGTACTAGGTCCTCATGGGTTATCATGTCCGTCCTTTTGCTGTGGTGCCGGAACTGTCTCTGTACGAATGTGTACCAGGTCCTCCTGGGTTATCACGTCCGTCCCCTTGCACGGTGCAGGAACTGTCACTGCACTAATGTGTACCAGGTCCTCCTGGGTAATCATGTCCGTCCCCTTGCATGGCGCAGGAACTGTCACTGCACAAATGTGTACTAGGTCCTCATGGGTTATCATGTCCGTCCTTTTGCTGTGGTGCCGGAACTGTCTCTGTACGAATGTGTACCAGGTCCTCCTGGCTTATCATGCCTGTCCCCTTGCCTGGTGCAGGAACTGTCACTGCACTAATGTGTACCGGGTCCTCCTGGCTTATCATGTCCGTCCCCTTGCGTGGTGCAGGAACTGTCACTGCACTAATGTGTACCAGGCCCTCATGGGTTATCATGTCCGTCCCCTTGCATGGTGCAGGAACTGTCACTGCACTAATGTGTACCAGGTCCTCCTGGGTAATCATGTCTGTCCCCTTGCGTGGTGCAGGAACTGTCACTGCACAAATGTGTACTAGGTCCTCATGGGTGATCATGTCCGTCCTTTTGCTGTGGTGCCGGAACTGTCTCTGTACGAATGTGTACCAGGTCCTCCTGGCTTATCATGCCCGTCCCCTTGCCTGGTGCAGGAACTGTCACTGCACTAATGTGTACAAGGTCCTCATGGGTTATCATGCCCATCCTCTTGTGTGGTGCAGAAACTGTCACTGCACTAATGTGTACCAGAACTTTATGGGTTATCATCTCCGTCCACTTGCGTGGTGCAGGAACTGTCACTGCACTAATGTGTACCAGGACTTTATGGGTCATCAGCTCCGTCCCCTTGCGTGGTGCAGGAAATGTCACTGCACTAATGTGTACCGGGTCCTCCTGGCTTATCATGTCCGTCCCCTTGCGTGGTGTAGGAACTGTGACTGCACTAATGTGTACCAGGCCCTCATGGGTTATCATGCCCGTCCTCTTGTGTGGTGCAGGAACGGTCACTGCATGAATGTGTACCAGGTCCTCTTGGGTTATCATGTCTGTCCTTTTGCTGTGGTGCAGGAACTGTCTCTGCACTACGTGTACCAGATCCTCCTGGTTTATCATGTCCGTCCCTTTGCGTGGTGAAGAACATGCCACTCTACTAATGTGTACGAGGTCCTCCTTGTTTATCATGCCCGTCCTCTTGTGTGGTGCAGGAACTGTCACTGCACTAATGTGTACCAGGACTTCATGGGTTATCATCTCCGCCCCCTTGCATAGTGCAGGAACTGTCACTGCACTAATGTGTACCAGGACTTTATGGGTTATCATCTCCGTCCCCTTGCGTAGTGCAGGAACTGTCACTGCACTAATGTGTACCAGGTCCTCCTGGGTTATCATGTCCGTCCCCTTGTGTGGTGCTGCAACTGTCACTGCACTAATGTGCACCAGGTCCTCTAGGGTTATCATGTCCGTTCACTTGCGTGGTGCAGGAACTGTGCACTAATGTGTACCAGGTCCTCACAGGTTATCATCTCCGTCCCCTTGTGTGGTGTTGGGGCATGGCTGACACACCTGATTTGCAGCATGGAGCCAGGAGGAAGGGAGCAGGGGACCAGCTGCAGTCCTTGTTTGGTCACTGCATGCTGTGTGTGAGACCCCAACACCTTGGCCGATGGTGAGATGGTGCCCACATCTTGTCGTCTGAAGGTCAGCTATTGTCATTGAATGGGATACCCTCAAAATGTACGTTTTATCCACAATTCTCTCAAAAGCCACTTGCGTGACAGGCTAAGTGACCCGTATGTTGCCTCCCACTGACCCATTGTCTAACACTTATTGGATTTTCCTTAAACAGTTGTTCCTGCAAGCAGGAAAGTTTGCTTCCCAGTGGCAACAGGGTTTTGGAGCAAGCCAGTGCTTCCACAGTGAATGATGGGATATTTGATGTTTACCCCTACTCAGGGCCCGAGGGCTTTCGGGAAGTCCTTGGATGGATTCACAGGGGTGTGCATCCTCCTCTAGGACATAATCAGTACCAGAGAGAGGATGGTGCAGGCAAGGCACGTTGACCAATGATGACCACTGTCACCAATCCCACCTACTTTATACAGATACTGCAAGGAACAGGCCTGAAACACAGCAGCATGAAAAGAACAATAGGACCCTGCACACATTACATGGTAATAAAGAGTAAAGAACTATGGATGTCATTCTGTACCGGCCATGCCTTTCAGGGATTTCGAAAAAGGAACTAGCCTCTACTTTACACTAAAGTGCTGATGCCACCAAGCAAGTGAACCAAACCCTCCCTAGAACGGCTTCTTTGTCTCTTTCATCCATGCATCTATCCGGTCGTTCTTTCACCCTTAAATCCACATGCTAATATCCACTGTTTCACCTTTACATTCTGTTATCCATTCATTCTTTCATCCATCATTCAATCTTCCCCTATTCTATTCATTCATCCATCCTTTCAACCTACACTCCGCCTACCACCATTTATGCATCCATCCATCCACTCAGTCATCCATCCATCCACTCTGCCATCCATCCACTTTACCACCCATTAATCAATCCACTATGCCATCTATCCACGTTTTCATCCATCCATCCATCCACCCATCCATCCATCCATCCATCCATCCATCCATCCATCCATCCATTCCTCATCCTTCCATCCACCCCCTCTGCCATCCATCATCCATCCACTCTGCATTGCATTCATTCATCCATTCTGCCATGCATCCATCTAGATACTCTGCCATCCATCCATCCATACACTCTGCCATCCATCCATTCTGCCAACCATCCATCCATCCATCTAGATACTCTGCCATCCATCCATCCATACACTCTGCCATCCATCCATTCTGCCAACCATCCATCCATCCATCCATCCACTTTGCTATCCTTCCATTCATCTAGATACTCTGCCATCCAGCCATCCATACACTCTGCCATCCATCCATCTATCCATCCACTCTGACATCCTTCCATCCAATCTACTCTGACACCCATCTACTTTGCAATCCACCTACTCATCCACTCTGACATCATCCAACCCTTCATACAGCCATCTATCCATTCATCCATGCATCCATTTGTCAACTCTGCATCCATCAACATTCCATTATCCTATTTTGGAACGGACAGAAGGATTAGGTTAACAGAGCTCCCCTAACCGTTTTCAGTCAGTCCATGCTTGGAAAGTTGCGCCGTCCCTGAGAGCGCCTTGCTTTTCCATTACAATTGATTACCTTTACCTTGACTTTTCCTCCCTTACATGGGGCACCTACATTTGAGGTGCTTCACACTGAGAAGACCGTTGAAGCCAGCGCTTTTCGTTTATAGGGTGAGACCACCATGCCTTATATATAACTTTCTACTTGTAATTGCGTTATTACTAGATCCAGTCTATGTTTGTTTGGTTTTTATAAACCCTTTTTTCCCCCCTCCCACTTTGACCTTGGCTAGTTTTTAATTTTATTTAACAGCTTGCACCGACTTGCACTACCCAGATGAACCTTTACTAGTTGGGCCAGGTTGATGACGCTACTCACTGCTACCTCTTGTTGCCCCCCTTTTTTGTCATCCTTGTGCAGGTATCACTAGAAGTGGTGGGACTCTCTTTCTGCCCCCTGAGTCCAGTGGTAAGTAGAATACTTTCGCCAAACCACAGTGTAGATAGCTACCTTTTAGGTCCTGACGAAATGCACTGTATCGTCTTGAACACTCAGCATGAAACATGTTGACCCTGTACCACAGAGTAGAGCTTTGATCCCCTGGATCTTTGCACCAGCGAGCAGCCTCTCTTTACGGTTTTTGATAAGGTAGATTATCACTTTATTAAATTTACCCAGTGATCTGACCTTTTTTAATCCACCACCCATCCACATCTACACTCTTTTTTCAGTTCAAGGTAAAGTTTATTGAAAATTATTAACAGTCATAGAAACAAATCAATGAAGTAAAAACATGAGATTACACAAAAAATAAAGTACATAATAATGAGAATCAAAAGTAAATAAGAGGTAACAATTCATGAAATGTGAATACAGAAGATACCAGCTAGGAAATACAAGTTAATGCGATATTTTAAATACAATAATAAATAACAGGGCGATAATATAAGTAATATGAAAAAGAAGAAATATACTACAATAAGAGGAACTCAAGGAGGTTTAGCAACTTCTTGTTGAAAGGGAGATTTAGGCAGAGAACGAAGAGCACATGAATCAAAACACATCTACACTCTTACCCTAGGGCCCTCACACCCACGGCACCATACGGCAGGAACAAAAGATCTCAGTTAAAGAGCCCCTCTATGGGTGCCCGTTGGGTATTGCACTGCCGACCCGATGAGGAGCAAACCCAAATGATCAAGCATGACACCTAGCTTGCTGGGTGTGTGAGGGTTTTAGTTTCGAAGGGGAGGATTCCCCTTAGGTGTGCCTCCACCCACATCTTGGTTCATTCCCCCTTTTTTAGTCTCTTTGTCTGGGGAACTGTGTACCTCTAGTTGTTTTGATCCATCCACTTTGCCATCCATTCACCCTACCAACCATTCAATCTGTCATTCATTCACTCATGTTTTCACCTACTTATCCATCCATCCCTTTACTATGCCACCCATCCATCCATCCATTTACTCGGCCATCTTTTCACCTATCTACCCACCTATCCATTCACTCACTCATCAGGCTACCCATCACTTTCATTCCATCCTTTCGCCTGTCCATCCACCTTTCATTCACTAATCATTTCACCCACTCTTTTATCCACATACTTATTCATCCACCCACTCGTTCATCCATACTTCCTTCTCTTCAGCCTTCCTTCCACTATTCCTTCTTTCTTTCCCTGTTCTATTTACCCTGCTGTCACTTTTCCTCGCTCCTGCTTCTCTTCTATTGACCTTGTATTCCAGCGTTAATGATGAGCCTTTGTCTGCCCTGCTGCAGACACAAGAGGTGCAAAAAACTTTTTTAAAAACACCATCGCTGTAGCTGCTAAGGCGAGGGGTTTACAACACACCTGAAGACATGGCATCTCTCCCACGATTAGCAAGGAAAGAACACCATCAGATACCAGCCAGAGGCTATCGAGGAACTTGCCAAACAGCATCAAGCAACATAATTACTGCGACAAATGCTAATATATTTACAAATGTAATTGGAAAAAGAAGAACAATTTACAAATAAAGTTATACAAGAAGGCTAGCATAAAACAAATGTGATAAACACATCTGGGAGCACAGCTAGGCAACCACAACTACTAGAAAGCAAAGCGTCAGCACACAAGTGAGCCATAAAGAAATCTTTTGGAAGACTTGTCAGTGCTCACCCCTCTACCTTTGTCCCAGTCGATGGAGCAGATTGGAGGTACTGGATGGAGGAGTCAAGGGCCACGTGGGAGTCCATAGCCAGAAGCACTGGTTAGAGTTAAAGCCATGTTACCTAACAGCTCAAAAACATCCAGAAAAAACAAGTCAAGCATCCTGGAAATTCAAGGCAAGGAGCATCAACAAACAAACAACAAGGACAAACTAAAACACATTGACATCCTGTAAGAAATAGCCCTTTTGGATAGTCACCCCTCCCCCCCCCACACACTTTTTGCTCCAATGCTGATGATTATGACTTTGATAGTGCACTCAAGCCTGCTGCCCAGGCCTCAGTGCCAGTGTTCTCTCGCTAAAATTATGTGTAAATTGTCATCCCTAAATGACGTGGCCTTTACTCCCCTTATTAGTCCCTAGTATATGGTACCAGTGGTATCCAGGGCTTGGATGGTAATACGGTCCCAGGGCTTGCAGCACTGTTTTTGCAACCCTGAGTGACTCAGGTACACTAGTGACAGCAGGCCTGCCATTGCACTCTGCAGGAGCAGTGCAAACTGCTCCATTTCGACTTTGCCCTCACCATGTGTGGCAACTCCAATGTCCTGCTTTTAATATATGTCAGTCACCCTTAAGGAAGACCTCCTGAGCACAGGAGTCACAGTACCTTATATTAAAGATGTGGACATGTAAGTGCAAAGTTATATGTCCCTATAGTGGCCATTACCATTAAAGTGCACTATAAGTGATAGGCGGTCCAGAGGATAAAATGGGCTGGGACCCGGGGAAACCCGAGGTTGGCAGTTCCATTATGGTACTCCATATATATGTCATATTTGCTATCAAACAATATGCTTTCCCACCCCTGATATGAATCTTATGCCAGGAGCTATGTGGCATGCACCCAGGTGGCTACCTTAGAGGCTGCACAACTGGTTGCCCTGGCTTTCCTGTGCTCTGGTTAACAGTCTGCCACCAAGACCGGATTCTGACCTCCTGGCAGGCATTGTAATCACTGCCTGAAGTCAGAAAAAAAACTTGGGGAGGGATGAGGTCACACTTCCTCCCTCCCTGGCTGGCTAGTAAAGTGGCACATCAAGGCGGTAATCTTCCAAGGCTACACCGTCTCGGATATGCACCCACGCTCCATCCGCCTGGCAGGAACAGCCATCGTCCTGTCCCGACACATTTGCACATGGGCAAATTAGATAGTAATGAGGCGTATACCCCCAGAAGGCTAGCCACATCTCTAGGGTGGGCTGCCTGGTCTGAACAGCCAAGGAAGACTTTTGAAGTGGTAGGAAAAGTGGGTTCTGGGTAGAAAAGGGGATCTACACACCCAGATGTGGTCACCTCAGGGGTGGATTAGCTTAATTGACTAGGAGCACACTCTATATTGGTCCCACACCTCTGACTCTCCTAAAAGTCTAGGATTTAAGAGATACCCCTGATACCCGAACCTCAGTTCTGAACTACCTGCATCAAAGAGGACACAAGACGAGACCTGTGTCTGCGATAACAGGACTTCCACAAAGCAAAAGAGGGAAACTCTGTCATTATGGCTATGCTCCTGGAACTGCCTGATCGAGGCATGTCCTAGGCTATCTCCCTGCTTCCCTAGACAGAGGGACCATGGTGGAAGCCTGCAGCACCCCCAGACTCCCCTTAACTACTCCCCTGCAAACTGCAGGTAAAACAATACTCCGGATCCAAAGAATTGCTGGCCATCAGGCCCTTCAAGGGATCACCCAAATCCAGATGGACTAGTGCATTGTGGGAACTGAAGTGCTGCCTTCAACAAAGTTACAGGCAGGTAGCGCACTCCCCGGGACCACCGGATGTCGAAGTTACTTTCTGCTCCACTTACTGCTGCCAAGGTGTATTGGTCGGCAGTCCAGCAACCAATCGCTGCATTCGACACTGCATCTAGAGGGAACTCCATTCAACATTCATTGGACATCAGCAGCAGCCCATTGTTGTGTGTTTGCATCTTATATCCCCGCAGCACCATTTTGTGAGAAGAGCAGCTTTCCCGCCGCTCCTATTCAGCACCAGGGGCAGACAGAACAATGTTGCACCAGGGCTCCATGGCCCAAGTAAAAGTAAACTGACTGTCGTGGCTTGGTACTGGGATCCACATCACCTTAACTCTGCAAGGTCTCCATGCAGCTCGACCTGCGAGTGGCCGATTGTCTCGAGCGGTTTTCCCCATTGACCGCAATGATAACGTTTCATTGTATTTTTTGGCACTGATTTAACATTGCTTCTAAAATCCGTAACTCCTGTTATATGTATCTGATCAAGTTTGTTTTACTCCCTGAATTAAGATTCAAATCTGTTTTTCTTTCATTAACTGGTGTTGGATTTCTTTCTAGTCGTGTCAGTTACTTATCTTCCATATTGGTGCTCTGAAATGCTTAACACATGTTCCTCTTTACCACACTGCCAGGACTGAGCTACGGATTTTGATGTGTATCCAAGGAACATCTTTGGGGGTTGTGATAGTATTATACGGTGAAGCCGAACCAGCATCAGCACATAATACTCTACACTGGTGTTACAGCGGTGGGGATCCTGGACCTGTGTTTCGCAGTATCACTTTGCCACAAGTCAGTAAGTGAATCTTTATTGCTCAGTTAATTAAAACCATTGCAAACATTAGCGTATAAAATGTTGGTTAAATGCAATCATTGTAAAAGATATAAAATGAGAATGACGTCATATAAAAAATAATAGTTAATCCAAATGTTTATATTACTTTCGGGGTGAGCATGGATTTAAAATAGAGTGAGTCACTTGTTTTGCACCTGGGTTTGGACCGGGCTGTCGTATATGTTTCGAACATAAAGAGCTGGTTTTTCTCCATGGTTTGTTAGTTCATATCGAGCAACCACTGCGCCCTCACCGGCCTGGTCGCCCCACGATCCCTGCTCCAGCTCCTGTGCCTGTGCTCCTGTGCCCTCCTGCTGCCTGTGCCGCCCGATCACCATCGACGCCTGCTCCCGGCGCCCCAGCCGCCGCAGGGCTGCCAGAGAAGCCCGCACCCGGTTTTCCCGCCACCGCTGCCTGTCTGCAGACCCGCCCCCCCGCCAGCCGATTGGCTAAGACGCTCCCGCCTCCCAGCTGACCCTCCCTCACGGCTCCCTTCTTAAGGGGACCCTCTACTCCCGTTCAGGAGCAACCACTGCGCCCTCACCGGCCCTTGTCGCCCCACGATCCCTGCTCCTGCTCCTGTGCCTGTGCTCCTGTGCCCTCCTGCTGCCTGTGCCGCCCGATCACCATCGACGCCTGCTCCCGGCGCCCCAGCCGCCGCAGGGCCGCCAGAGAAGCCCGCACACGGTTTTCCCGCCACCGCTGCCTGCCTGCAGACCCGCCCCCCGCCAGCCGATTGGCTAAGACGCTCCCGCCTCCCAGCTGACCCTCCCTCACGGCTCCCTTCTTATGACGCCCCCAGAGCGACCGCGCAGCGGATGCGCGCAGCGGGAGCACCGATTGAGCGCCGAAGGTGCGCCAAAGGTAAGCCCGTCTACGCCCGTCCGCGCCTGGACCGCGCCCAGCGCCAGGACCCCTGGCCCCCGCAGACACCAGCCCACCCGCCGGACGTACGACGCCGCCACCCTCGCCGCACTCAACACCGGCCGATTCCCGGGATGCTACCGAGCAACCCCAAGACGCACCCACGGACCCTTCAGCTGCCACGCCTGCAAGTTCACCTGCATCCGGACCTGCCCCACACCAGCACCCACCAAGCCGAACACCAGCAGCAACCACCTCAAGTGCATCCTGCTCAACACCCGCTCCGTCCACAGACACGCCGTCCAACTCTGGAACCTCCTCGACACCACAGCGCCTGACGTTGTCTTCCTCACGGAAACCTGGATGAACGCCTCCTCTGCGCCCGACATCGCCATCCCGGAGGGCTACAAGATCACCCGGAGGGACCGCACCGCCAACCAGATGGGAGGAGGCATCGCCATCATCCACAGGAACACCATCCGCATCACGACCAACACCAACGACACCCTGACAACCGCCGAACACCTACACTTCCAGATCCACACCGACCCCAAGACCACCCTCAGAGGCACCCTGATCTACCGACCCCCGGGACCACGCGCACCATTCAGCGAAGACATCGCCGACTTCATCAGCCCGCACGCCCTCCCCTCCGCTGACTACATCCTCCTCGGGGACATCAACTTCCACCTGGAGAACAACAACGACCGCAACACCACCACCCTGTTGGACAACCTCACCAACCTCGGACTCAAGCAGCTGGTGACCACCCCCACCCACCTCGCCGGACACACACTCGACGCCGTCTTCTCTTCCAGCAAAGACATCGCCTTCAGCCACGCCACTGCACTCCACTGGACGGACCACAGCTGCATCCACTTCACCTTCAGAAGAACAACGATCCACCACCACCAGCAACAGGTTGCTCGAAGAAGCTGGAACAAGATCACCGCAGACCAGCTCGCCGCCTCCCTGAGCCAGCACCCTCCCGCCTGCTCAGCGAACCCCAGCCAGGCCGCCAACAACCTCACGAAGTGGATCAGCAACTGCGCGGACGAACTCGCCCCACTGAGAACCCCGCCCAACAGACCCGGCTGCAAGAAGGCCCCATGGTTCACCGACGAACTCAAGAGCTCCAAGAAGAACTGCCGAGCCCTCGAGAAAGCCTGGAGAAGGGACCCAACACCGGACAACATGACCACCCTCAAGCTCACCACCCGTAAGCACCATCAACTGATCCGCGCCACCAAGAAAACAGCATTCAAAGACCGGCTGGACAACAACGCACACAACTGCAAGGAACTCTTCAACATCGTGAAAGAGCTCTCCAACCCCAGCGCCGAGTCCAACAACATCACCCCATCGCAAGACCTCTGCAACTCCCTCGCCTCCTACTTCCACAACAAGATCGCGGACATACACAACAGCTTCAACACACAAACAACGCTCCCCACGACCACGCCAACGCCCCCTACCACCACCCTCAGCGCCTGGACACCGATCAACACAGAAGACACCATCCGCATGATGAACTCCATCCACTCCGGATCTCCAACCGACCCCTGCCCTCACCACGTCTTCAACAAGGCCGACGCTGTCATCGCACCCCACCTGCGGGACATCATCAACACCTCCTTCGACACCGCCACCTTCCCTGAGAGCTGGAAGCACGCCGAACTCAGCGCTCTACTAAAGAAACCAACAGCGGACCCCACCGAACTCAAGAACTACCGCCCCATCTCGCTCCTCCCGTTTCCAGCCAAAGTCATCGAGAAGACCTTCAACAAACAGCTGGCCACCTTCCTAGAGACGAACGGATCCCTCGACCCCTCGCAGTCTGGCTTCCAAGCCAACCACAGCACCGAGACCGCCCTCATCGCTGCCACCGATGACATCCGAACCCTGCTTGACAACGGAGAAACAGCGGCCCTCATCCTCCTAGACCTCTCCGCAGCATTCGACACTGTCTGCCACCGCACCCTAGTGCAGCGCCTCAGCAACGTCGGAATCCAGGAGAAGGCACTGGAATGGATCATCTCCTTCCTCGACGGAAGGACACAGAGAGTTCGCCTACCACTGTTCAAGTCAGAGGCCACCGAAGTCATCTGCGGCGTCCCCCAAGGATCCTCGCTCAGCCCCACCCTCTTCAACGTCTACATGAGCCCCCTTGCGGCCATCGCACGCCAACACAACCTCAACATCATCTCCTACGCCGACGACACCCAGCTGATCCTCTCCCTGACCAACGACCCCGCCGCCGCCAGAGCCAACCTACACGAAGGGATGAAAGACGTAGCCGAGTGGATGACGACCAGCCGCCTGAAACTGAACTCAGACAAGACGGAAGTCTTCATCCTGGGCTCCTCGCCCTCCGCCTGGGATGAGTCCTGGTGGCCCCCCGCCCTGGGCACCGCACCCAAACCGACTGACCACGCACGCAACCTGGGCTTCATCCTAGACTCCTCCCTCTCCATGACCAGACAAGTCAACGCCGTCTCCTCGTCCTGCTTCAATATCCTGCGCATGCTACGTAAGATCTTCCGGTGGATCCCCACCGAGACCAGGAAGACGGTCGCCCAGGCCCTCGTCACCAGCCAACTGGACTACGGCAACGCCCTCTACGCCGGAACCACCGCCAAGCTCCAGAAAAGACTCCAGCGGATCCAGAACGCCTCAGCCAGACTCATCCTCGACATCCCCCAACGCAGCCACATCTCCGGACATCTGAGAGACCTGCACTGGCTCCCCGTCAACAAGAGAATCACCTTCCGTCTCCTCACCCACGCACACAAAGCCCTACACGATCAAGGCCCGAGTTACCTCAACAGCCGCGTCAACTTCTACGCTCCCAAACGCCATCTCCGATCGACCAGTCACGCCCTCGCCGCCGTCCCCCGCATCCGAAGAGCGACAACAGGAGGAAGGTCCTTCTCCTACCTGGCCGCCAAGACCTGGAACTCCCTCCCTCCCGACCTGCGCCTGACCCAAGACCACCTCTCCTTCAGGAAGAAGCTCAAGACCTGGCTGTTCGAGCAGTAGCGCCCCCACCCCCCCCTATGCGCCTTGAGACTCTCCGGGTGAGTAGTGCGCGGTATAAATGTCTTGATTGATTGATTGATTGATCCCCTAGTGTTTTATTGTGTACCAATTAGCCTTCGGGAGACTGACCGTTGCCCATATCATATGATTGATTCCTATTCAGTGTCCGTTTGAGTTTTGCGTCTAAGGTTAGCGTCATCCAGTGTCTGCCCTCTATTGTTCTTGTTTCTTTTCTACTTCCTCCAAGAATTTGACGACATGGCTTGCTAGATGAATATTTTTTCCATCAAAGCAAGCCTTGACCGCCTGCCGGCCTGTTCTTATGCCCAGCCGGTTAAAATGCAGTTTTAGATGGGATCTGCGTTCTGTGTCCAGACCTTTACAGGTGCATATTAGGTGCAGGATATTTTCTTTTGCGGTCCCACATATGCGGCAGTTAATTGTTCTTGGGGCCTTTTCCATGGGGGGAGATGGTTTTGTGCTGGAAGTTGGCGCAGCCGTAAGTGTAGGAACTTCTCCTTGGTGCGCCTAGTGAACCCGACTCCAAAATAACTTTGGCAGAGGCTGCAAGTATAACTTTGAATGACTGTCCAGCCGGAGTCACGAGTTGCTAGACTTGCTTTACCCTCGATTAACAAGATCGATTTGACTGATTTGTTGACTAGCTGTTTAAAGGTATTGTGAGATACACTAAGCTTCCAGGCTTCTTGTAGACACAAGCAGTTAATTGAGTGCTTCAGTAATTCTGCCGCCACACTATTGGTCTTGCTTTCCATCTCATTCCATAGATAGTGATTTAGGCTTGCGGCTTCTCCTCTCTGGATCTTGTGCCAACTTTTGACATAAGCACCCATTCGCTCCATCGTTTGGTTTCTCAGGCTGAATTCCAGCCTTATTTGTGCCTGAGAGGTTTAGTTGGGCAAGCTGAAAATCATCCTCATAGCCTTCGCTATTGTACTGTTCAATAGCTGGGCGTCCCTCCCTCGGAGGCATTCGCTTCCGTAAGTTAAGGCTGGTATCAGTTTTGCCACAAGTAATTTTGTTTGCCCGAGAAATCCACTAAATTGACTTAAGACTCCAAAAATTATTTTTCAGAATTTTTTAGATTTTTTAAATTGGAATTTACTGGCCCCCTCTGTAGACCTCCATTTCAATAGTACATTTAAAATGTTTGATGAGTTCGGAAAAGAGGTAAGAGTTTTAAAACATTTTAAACCCTTCCCTGCTCATGACGAGCTCAGCTCGTCATGCAGTACACTGGTCGTGTGCTTATGACGAGCTGAGCTCGTCATGAACAATGAGAAATAAGGAGGACTAGCACAGGAGAAAAATCTCCCTAGCAGCCAAGGTGTTAAACAGGTCCCAAATTCAGATACAATGGAGGCTGGTAAGTTTCTTGACTTGTCAGTCATCCCAGCTCTGAGGATCTGTGATCTGAGGGTTTTGTGCACAGCAAGGGGCATTAGCTATAGAGTTACAGCTAAAAAGGAGGAACTTCAGAAGCACCTCAGCTCCAATGGGGCCAAGAAATTAGAAAGGGAGGGCCAGCTCTCAGAAGAAGACCCTGAAGAGAGTGATGAGGAGGCCCTATCCTGAATTGAAGGAGATGTGGGAGAGTATGAAGACCAGAACTCTCCACCCTTTCCCAGGCCCCCTTCCTCAGTGGAAAGTGACAGCAGCCACTCTAGTAGATCCACCATTGGTAAGGTGGTAGGAATCTTGATGAAGAGCTTGACCTACTCTCCTTTGAGGAGAAGAAGAAGCTTAAACTCGAGGAGAGGAGACTGGCCTTTTGGAAAGAATGCTTAAGTTGGGCTTGAAGCCAAAGATGGTGGCAGCAATACCCAGAGGGAGAAAGAGGAATCTTTTGACCCTAAAATCCCCAAAGGGATTGTCCCAAGTATAGTGATGGTGATGACATTGGTAAGTCGTTTGCAGCCTTTGAGAGGTCCTGCAAAATGAGGAGGATAGATCGTCAACACTGAGGCTCTCTACTTTGGGAACTGTTCTCAGTAAAGGGAAGAGATAGACTTCTGACCCTTAATGAGGATGTGGCTGAGTTTAATCAGCACATGAAAGAGACGCTCATAGAAGGGGTTGGACTCACCTCAAAGGAGTATAGACTGAAGTTTAGGGACACACATAAAGGTCAAAATTCAACATGGGTGGACTCTGTGGACTCTTCAGTCAAAGCACAAGAAGGCTGGATAAAAGGCAATGATGTGGACACTTATGATGAGTTTTATAATTTAATTATGAAGGAGCAGATGTTGACTAATTGTACTACAGAGAAATTGCATCAGCATTTGGTGGATTTCAAGTTGTCTTCTCCTAGAGAGCTGGGGAGGTTGGCTGACAAATAGGTCAGAACCAGGGTGTCCAGTAGGACAACTGTTGGGGTGACCCCCAAGAAGTGTGCGCATACTTCCCAGCAGGGAAAAGAAGTGAGCAACAAACAGGATAAAAAAGAAGTTCCCAAAAAGCCCCCAGTTCTTTTCGGGAGGATGAGCCCCTAGACGTCTCCCAGACCAAAGGCAAAGGGTATCAGAATAATACCTGAGATCCAGAAAAGGCTTCTGGGTTGTGTCATGACTGACATCTGGCAGGATATAAGAAAGGAGACGCAGCATGCTCTAGAAGGTCCCCCAGGGGTGGACAATCTAAGGGATTCGTTAACATAAGAGTGGGGGTGGAAGTATACTCTGGAGAGGCCAGAGGATACAATGAGGATAATTTAGTTTCCCTGAGTGGTGTGGATATTGAAGCCCTGGCTGTCTAGCCTCCAAACTTAGAAAGGTACAGATAAAGGCCTAAAATCAATGGGACTGAGCTAGAGCCTCTGGGGGATGAAGGTACTAGTGTCACTATGGTGGCAGCTAGACTGATTTCCCCAGAACACATAATACCTGGTGTTAGTCACCAGGTGAAGAATGCTGACAATGAGACTAATCTCCACCCAAAGGCCTTGGTTAGATTAGAGTGGGGAGGGAATGCTGGCACAAAGAAGGTGGTTTTGTCCCCTTCTATCCCAGTGGCGTTTCAGTTTGGAAATGATCTGGAAACGTTTGCACGGGCAGGAGTGGAAAGGAAGTCTCATGCCAACATTTTGGGTCTCCCTGAGTGAGAGTGTGTTAGTGTTACCACAAGAGCACAAGCAGCATGCCAGGGAAGTCAGGGAAGCTTGAATTGTGCAATAGTGGACCAAGCTCCCAAAGACAATGAAAAGGGCAAGAAGTTGGGTAAGGCAGGTTCTAAGAGGTCACAGGACCAGGGTGAGATCTCTCTTGGGGCAGATGCTCTGGTGCCTGAGGAGGGAACTGCAGCTGACAGAGCCTGACCTGACAGAACTCTCAAGTACAGGGGGACCCTCCAGAGAGGACCTATGCCAAGGGGAAAAGCAGTACCCTTCTCTCAAAGGCTTTAGGCAGCAAGATACAAGGCAAGAGGAGGGTGAAGTCAGTGGTACCACCAGGGTCTACTGGGAAGATGGGCTCTATACACTGAGGCCAGAACCACAAATCACAGGCAACCAGGAGAGTGGTTGTCCCACAAATGCACAGAGAGTTCATTCTGACCTTCTCCCATGCCATCCTCTTAGCTGGACATCTGAGATGAACCAAAACCTGGGAAAGGCTGGTTGCCCATTTTTATTGGCCCTAGATGTCTGAAAAGGAAAGAAGTTTAGTCACTTCTATGTGACCAGTCAAGCCAGTACCAAGACAGGCACACAACCAAAGGCTCCCTTAATTCCACATCGCAGTGGTTAGGACCCCCTTTAAAAGGGTAGAGACTGACATTGTTGGTCCCCTTGACTCTTAAACTGCATCTGGGAACAGGTTGTTCTCAGGACTGTCACAGCCCCTGCAATGGCAACGGCCCTTCTTGGCATCTTCACCAGGTTTGTGTTTCCTAAAGAGCTGGTCTCAGATGGTCGTATGACAGAGGCACACATGGCTAAACCACACATGCCTCTACAATGCAATCCCATCCATGAATGTGCCTTAACCGCGCATTCCTTTACCATGCATGCCTTTACCACACAATTTCAATGTAAAGGCATGATTGGTAAAGGGATACGCGTGGTAAAGATCACCACTACCCTGACCCCTCTCCCTCCTTAAGCCCTAAAATCCTATCCCCCTACCTATTCCCCCATCTTGAGGCCTAAAACCTACCCCGCCCTGCACCTAAAGCTACAGCTTCCCCTCCCTTTGCCCTGAAGCCTAAAATCCTGCCTGCTACCAAAAACTACCCTGACCCCAGGCCCCTCGCCCTTGGCCCTAAAACGTAGCCCCACACTGCCCTTAAAACTACCCCTTCCCCTGCCCTGAGGCCAAAAATACTGCCCCCTTTTTAAAAGACTGCCTGATCCTCCTTGGCCTAAGCCCTAAATCTGACTCCACCCTCAAAAACGACCCCCCCAAACCCAGCCCCAGTCCTTAAAATTATCCCTCCGCCACCCTGAACCCTAAAACCCTGCCTCCTTTTAAAAAGACTGCCTACCCTGAGCTGTAAAACTGACCCCACCCCTAAAAATGACCCCCTCCAAACCCGGTCCCACTACCCACCCACGTCCGGAGCTTCCTGTTTGATGCTTCCTCTCCCAGCCCATCTGGACACAAGACCGATATCTGACTTAACCATGCATAAGCGTGTTAAGGCAGATGTGTAGTTCAGGCAAGCGTGGTTGCCCTTGCGGGAAACGGCACGCGTGCCTCAGCCCGCATTGTAAAGGCTGTTCCCTGTCTCTGATAGAGAGACACATTGCATGTCTGCATATCTTAAGGTTAAGTGGGGTGAATGTGGAGTGAGCTACAAGTTCACCACCCCCTATTGCCCACAGACAAATAGTTTGATTGAAAGATTCAACAAAACTGTGAAAGGCATTATAATGGGTCTCCCTGAAAAACTCAGATGGGAATGAGATGTCCTGTTACCTTGTCTGCTCTTTGCCTACAGAGAGGTGTCACAAGTGAGTTGGATTCAGCCCTCTTAAACTTTTCTTTGGCCATCCTCACCATCTGGTGAGGGAAGGATGGGAGAAACTTCTCAAAGAGCCCAAGCATGGAATAGTGGACTGTGTACTGGGCCTGAGTTCACATATGGCTGAGTACATGGAGAAAGCAAATAAGCAACTTCAGACCAGCCAGGAGCCTCATAATCACTGGTATGATCAAAGGTCAGTACTGGTTGAGTACCAACTAGGTCAGCTGATGTGGGTGTTGGAGCCTGTGGCCCCTAGATCCCTGAAGGACATGTTGACTGGGCCCTATCCAATCTTGGAGAAGAAAAGGGAAGTCACCTACTTCGTAGACTTAGACACCCCTAGGATTTCTCATAGAGTTCTCATGTCAATCGCCTAAAACCCCATCAGGACAGAGCTGGCCTGACCATGCTGATGATCACTAATGGAGGCCAGGAGGAGGAAAGGGAACCCCTCCCTGACCTGCTGTTAAATAACCCACAGGATGGATCAGTTGAGAGTGTTGTTTTATCTGACACTCTCCCTGCACAACAGCAATCTGATTGCAGGCAATTCCTAGATCAGTTTGCTGAGCTCTTCTCTTTGACCCCTGGTCAGACAACATGGTGTGTCCTTGATGTGGACACTGGTGACTGCCTTTCTGTCAAAATCAAGATATACAGACATATCTAACATCAAGACTGAGGTCAGCAAGATGCTAGAGCTAGGGAAAATTGAACCCTCTGACAGCCCGTGGGCTAGCCCAGTGGTACTGGTCCATAAACCTCATTCCAAAAGTGGGAAACTGGGAAACTTGAAATTAGGTTCTGTGTGGATTACAGGGGTTTAAATATAGCCACTAAAACTGATGCACACCCCATTGCAAGAGCAGATGAACTGATTGATAAGCTAAGTGCAGCCAAATTACTGAATACCGTAGACTTAACTTCAGGATACTGGCAGTTTGGACTCACCCTGGCAGCAAATGAGAGGTCAGCATTTTCAACCCCATAAGGCCACTACCAATTTAAAGTAATGCCTTTAGAACTGAAACATGCACATGCCAAAGGCTGGTGAATCAAGTTCTCTCGGGCCTGGAAGGCTTTAATGCAGAATATATCTAGATTATATAGCTGTCTTTATGTCCACCTGGGAAGATCACCAGGTCCACCTTAAGGAAGTTTTACAGTCCCGGCAGCAATCCGGGCTAACTATGAGGCCAGTAAGTGACACCCTGAAAGAGGCTATGTGCTCAGCACCTGTTCTGAAGGCACCCAACTATGGGAAGGAGCTCATTGTCCAAACAGACGCTTCTGAACATGGGATTAGGACAGTGCTGTCATAAACATATGATGAGGGTCGGGATCAACCAGTTGCCCATATCAGCTGGCGACTCCTCCCTAGAGAGCAGTGTTGGAGTGCCATTGAGACGGAAACATTTGCTGTGGTTTGGTCAATAAAGAAGCTGAGACCATACTTGTTTGGGCGCTCCGTGAACTCCGCCCAGGGTTAGTGGTAAAGGCATCCCCAGGGTTTGCAGCACTGTTTGTGCCCCCTGAGTGACCAAAGGAAACAACTGACAGCAGGCCTGCCATTGCAGACTGCAGGGACAGTGTAAACGTCTCCATTTCGACATTACCCTTACCATGCTCTGCTTTTAATATATGCCAGTCACCCCTAACATCAGGAGAATGGATCATCAGAACGGTACCAACTAGAAGCCTTCCTTCCATCAGCTCTGTCTCTGATATAAGAAACACAGAGTAACAGAGTGGCTTGACGGGGGGAAGGGAATTAAGGTAGGTATACCTAAGGGGGTGATATGTAAAGAAAAAGGTTAAACAACCCACCAGTAATTCAATTGTTAAACACAAATCTACAATCCTTCACGTTTCTTCATTCTGAGAATATAAGTAGATTCAGCCAGCAATAGCACTCAATCTAACTTGAATCCGCAATTAACATAAGAGATATTTCTTCAATAGTGCTGGGATTAGAAAAAAAATACATATATTAGCAAAACTCACGGACTATATTAAAGATATGAACAAAATAATCAAGATTGAAGTAAGTAATCAGAATTTTGCATAATATTCTTTCATTATATCGTCGGTCCAAAAATTGCTTGCCTGGGACTTATGACACCTCAGTAATCCTTTCTTAAATGAAGCAGCCACTCCAATGGTGATTCATACATACAGAAAGTCTCCCAGAACAGAATAAGCCTGCATACGAATTTTAAGGCCCATATGTATCATCAAACTATTTTGCATTTCCTAAATAGCGAATTTTAAGGAATCGCTATTTAGGAAATGCAAAATGGTATGTATGAACAAAATCGCTTTTTATTTGCGATTCCTTAAGCTTCCTTATTTGCGAATTCGCATTTTGCGAATTCGCAAATAAGGAATAATTTCCAATGCATTCCTATGGGCCAGGAGGCCCTTAGGAATGAATGCTAAATAATTCTCAAACTGCGAATTCCCAATTTGCTAATCGCAATTTGAGAATTATGGCAAGGGTGCAGGGGTGTCTCAAAGACACCCTGCTGCACCCCTGAAAAGAACATGTGTGTGCATATGGCGCACCTACATGACCTATGGGCATGTTTGTGCATCATATGCCACCTTTAAAAATGCCAATTTGTGCATTTCTGGAAGAATTCGCAAGTTACCATCAACTGAAAGTTGGTGGTAATTTGCGAATTCTTAAACAAAATTTGCAAGCTAAAATTGCTACATACATAGCATTTAAGGAATCGCAAATTTGCGATTCCCTAAATGCTATGGAAAAATAAGGAATCGCACAAGTTTGCAATTCCTTATTTTGGGAATGTTTCATACATTTCAAAACGTGCAAAACGGCCGTTTGCGAGTCGCAAAGGCCGAAATTCTGCGAATTTCGGCCTTTGCGATACAAAAACGGCTTGATACATATGGCCCTTAGTGAGCAATTCAATTTTGAAATTGGTAAGCAGTTATTGCGGTAAAGGTCTGAATGGTCAAGTAAATGACATGTGGTCAAAATAGCCAGCCAGGTAGAATGTGTGCATAAACTGCTCTGCCTGCTAACAGGACCAAAGACTGCACAGCAAAAACTTGCAGCCTCATGTTCAAATGTAGCGATAGTTGGCAGAATAGGACAGTCCAAATCTGTCGAGAGTTAGGTGAAAGGTACAGTCCAAACTGACATCAAGTCAAAAACAACAGATGCCAAGAAATTCAGCGCCCCACTGTCTGACTTATTGTCAGTTGAAGAATCGCTGTAGAATAACAGCAGTATAACACACATACTCCAAGGTTCCACTGAAACAGAGAAATGCACGCTTACTGCCAAAGTCCGAATCCAAATGCCGAACAGAAGAGTGCTTAGGCTACTCCTCAACGGAACCTGGAATCAGAATAGCAGGCGCCAGCCCAATGTACCCTCCGACTTAAATAGATGTTGATGCTGCCATTGGCACTAAATCTCGTGAGACTTTTGATTCTCCCGAAAGGATGACTACCATAGCGGCCATCTTAGAATGGTGGTAGACATTTTAGCTTCCTGCAGTTCTACCAATAACATATCCATTGCTATGCTATTTGCAGCATAAAGAAGGTTTCTTCTGAGCCACATATAATGCGGGTGGGCTACTGTTCCGCAAGTTCTGACACCTATGGAAAGCCTTATGAAACCAGGAAGGAGGGAGGATGCCTTATATTAAAAGTGTGGGCATGTAAGTGCAAGCTTATATATCCCTATAGTGGCCTTTACCATTAAAGAACACTATAAGTGATAGGCAGTCCATAGGATAACATGGGATGGCTCTCGGGCAAACCGAAGTTAGCAGCTCCATTGTGGTACCACCTAAATTTGTCATGTTTGGTATCAAACAATGTTTCATCTCACCCCTAACATGAATCTCATGCCAGGAGCGATGTGACATGCACCCAGGAGGCTACCTTAAAGGTTTCCCACATGATTTCACAAGTTTCCCTGTCCTGTTACTGATAGTCCACGCTTCCTGCCTCAAAGACAGCATTCTGACCTTCTTCCAGACAGTGTGATCACTCCTTGGAGGTAGGAGCAAAGGTTTGGGCAGGAAGGCCGTCACATCAAGGGGCAATGAGATTCAAAGGCTATACCACCTCTGATATGCATCCAGGCTGCCTTCCCATGGTTGAGCCAGCCATCCACATGCCCCCAAGCACATTGGCACCCCAGAAGGTCATTTTTAAAAGTGGTACAAATAGAGGGCTCAGGGCAAAAGAAGGTGACCTACACCCCTGAATGGGGTCAGCTCAGGGACTGGTAGACCACATTGGTTACTTGCTCCCATACCCCTAACTCTCTTAAATCTAGGATTTTAGGGACACCCCTGTCACCAGAACCTCAGTTCTGAAGTACCTGTATCACAAATGACACAAGAAGAGACCTGTGTCTGCAACAACATTAGCAAAAAGGGATTCTCGTCCCTGTGGCAACGCTCATGGAGCTAACTGATCAAGACTCGTACCGGGGCGCGGCCATAGATATATATATATTTTTGAACCTAAATTACTCAAAATCCACTGGAGCACATATCTTGAGACATAGCAAAGGCACATCGGGCTACTAGTCCCTACAATTTTGCCAAGTTTGGTGGAAATCCATTCAGCCGTTCGGGCTAAAAGTGAGTTTGACCGCCCTATGGAAATTAACATGGAGAAAACACGTTTTGGGACCCCCCTTTTATCTCGGCCACCGCTTGACGAATCCCCCCCAAACTTTCAAGGAAGGACCGGAGCTCCGCGAGGCAAATTTGAGGAAATGTTCAGGCAGATTCGTCAACTGGCGCCAAAGTTATTCCAAATAGAATTTTGAGATTTTGCATTGAAAAAAATCCTAACTATAACTCGTCCTTGGCTATCTCTCGGCTCCCCCTGGCAGAGGGACCCCGGTGGAAGCCTTAAGCACCTACAGGCTCCCCTGGACTAGTGGCCCTAGTAGCTTGTAAACTGCAGGTAAAACAAAGCTCTGGATATGAATAATCCCTATGAATAATCCCTAGCCATCGGGCCCTCAGAGGGATCACCCAAATCCAGATGAACTAGTGTATTGTTGGACTGTAGTCCTGTTTTCCACAAAGTTACAGTCAGCTCCACACTCTCTGGGACCACTGGACGTCAAAGTTACTTTTTCCTCCACTTACTTCTGCCAAGACTTGTTGGTCAGCAGTCCGGCAACCGACCCCTGCATTCAAAGCTGCAACCGGAGGGATCTCTATTTAATGTTCATTCGACATGAGCAGCGGCCCCATTGTTGCATTTTTGCATTTTTTACCATGCAGCACCATTTCAAAGGTAAATGCAACTTTCCTGTGGCTCCTGGTCAGCACCAGGGACAGCCTGGAGAGCATTGTACCTGGGCTTCACAGGCCAGGTGAAATTGAAATGACTGCCGTGCCACTAGTGGTTTTTCCTATTGACAGCAATCATAATGCTTCACTGTATTATTTTGCATGATGTTATATTGCTTCTAAACTCCATAACTCCAGTTATATGTATCTGATCAAGTTCATTTTCGTGTATGAATTAAGATAAACATCTGTTTTATTGTATTATCCTGGTCTCAGACTTCTTTCAAGGTGTGTCAATTTTCGACAAGGTTGGTACTCTGTAATGCTTAACAAGTTCCTCTAGTAAAGCCTGTTTGCTCTTTCCACGCTACCAGGACTGAGCTAAGGATTTACTAGTGTGAATCCAAGGACCATCTTTGGGGTTTGTGACAGCATTACACTGTGAAGCCTAATCAATCAATCAGCCAGCATTTGTAGAGCGCAGCACTGTCACTCCTAGGGTTATCTGGCCGCTGGGGGTGAAAGGTCTCCGTCAAAAAGCCAGGTCTTGAGTTTTTTTCTGAAGTCCGCCAGGGCGGGTGCTGTTCAAAGGTGATGGGGCAGGTCATTCTAGGTCTAGAAGGAGCAGCCCCTTCTGCGGTTGTGATAATGCAGGGATTGGGCTCAAGGGCTAGTGAGGAGGAGGCTATGTGTCTTGCGGGTAGATGAAACGTAAGTCAATGGTTGATGTGAGCCGGTCTTTGATTGTGAAGGCGCTTTGTAGGCGTGCATGAGGAACTTGAACTGGCATCTCTTCTGGATAGGGGCCAATGGAGGTTTCTGAGGTGGGGGGTGCTGTGGGTTCATTTGGGGAGGTCCAGGATGAGTCTGGCTGCAGCGTTCTCTATGGTCTGGAGTGCTCTGATTTGCTGGGAGAAGATGCCAGCATAGAGTGCGTTGCCATAGTTGAGCAACTGGTGAAGAGGACCTGAGCAGTGGTGTTTCTGGTGTTAAATAGAATCAATCTGAGGTTCTTCTAAGCATGCTGAGATTGTGGATGCAGGTGGAGGCGACCACGTTGACCTTTCATTTCATGGTCAGTTAAAGGATGATGCCTAGGTTGCGTGCAAGGTCTGTTGGCGTGGCTGTAGGTCAAAGTTCTGCTGGCCACCAGCTGTGGTCCCATATCGATATTTTTTTCCAAAGATCAGTACTTTTGTCTTGTCAGAGTTGAGTTTAAGGCAAATGGCTTTCATTTAGTTGACTACATTGGTCATGGTGTCGCAGACGTTTGATTTGTTGGTGGAGGGGTCTTCGGTGAGCGAGAGGATCAGTTGAGTGTCTGCGTAGGAAATCATGTTGAGGCCATTTAATCTGGCAATGTCTGCAAGGGGAGCCATGTAGGTGTTGAACAAAGTGGGTCTGAGGGATGATCCGTGGGGTACGTCGCATATGATGCTCTTGAGTTCGGAGGCAGCCGGATGCTCTCTGCGTGTCCTGTAATGAAGCAGCCGATCTACTTGAGGGCCTTATGCTGAATGCCAATGATATGGAGCCTGTGGCTGAGGGTGTGGTGGGATACGGTGTTCAATGCAGGAGAGAAGTCAAGGAGGATCAGGGCTACCAACTTCCTGTGGTCAAGGAGGGTGCTAATGGCCACAATCAGCACAGTCTCCATGCTGTGGTTGGTCCAGAATCCTGATCTGGAGGCATCAAACAGGTGGTTTTGTTCCAGGTATTTGGTGAGCTGTTCATTAATGGCCTTATCAAGTACTTTGGCAGGGTGGTGGAGTAAGACAATCAATCGTAATTTTTGAGTTTGCTGGGGTCGGAGGAGGGTTCCTTCAGGAGGGGTCTGACCTCTGCGTGTTTCCATCTGTCTGGGAAATCTGCAGTGGTAATGGAGGTGTTGATGATGCTGGTGAGTTCTGTGCTGATATGGTTGGTTCAGAGGATAGAAAAAACGGAGGGGGCAGGGGTCAGTGGGTGCCCCGGAATGGATGGATGACATGGTGGCTGTGGTGGTGTGTGTGGTGAGTGGAGACCATGATGTGATAGTTTGACTGGTGTGCACTGGTTGGCTGAGGCTGTTGAGGATGAGAGCAGTGGTTTGGGAGTTGGAGTTGCAGAGGGTGGCAATCTTGCTATGGACGTAGTCCTAGATGGTATTGCATAGTTATTGGGAGTGGTGGATTGTGTTTTCTGTGGCTGATGGGTTGGAGAATTCCTTGGTTATTTTGAATAGTTCTTTCATGTGGTTGGCTGTTGTATCGATGCAGACTGTGATGGCTGCTCTCTTGTGGCTTCCTTGATACAGAGGTGGTAATTCCTGACAGCTGCTTTGTGAGTGGCTCTGTCAGAGGGGTTCCTTCTGGATGACCATCATTTCTCGAGTCGGTAGCATTTGTGCTTGGTGATTTTGAGCTCTGGTGTGTACCAGCTGCCTTGTTTTAAGGTTTTATTGGTCTTTGCTAGTTTTATCAGGGGGACTCTGTCTGTGCATTTGGTGATCCATGCAGAGAAGTTCTGGACAGCCTGTTCTAGGTCTGATGAAGCTTCAAGTTGGGTGGTGCTGAGGACCTGTGTCCACTGTATCTCTGTTACCTTGTCCCAGCTGCCATGGGAGGAGCAGTGATGCTTGGTGATGGTGTGCAAGTGCCAGAGATAGTGAAGTGAACAATGGCGTGGTAGGACCAAGTGGGTTCTGTAATGTGGCTGTAGGTGAAAATGGGGTCGCTGGAGGTGAAAATGGGGTGGAGCATGTGTCCGGCTTTGTGCATGCATGGGTAGGGTGACCAGTTGGGTGAGGCCGATGTTGTTCAGGTTCTCCAAGAGGGTGGTTGAGATGGCATCATTGAAATGGAAATTGATGTTGCCGAGTAGGACATAGTGGTAGAACTCCATGGCTGGGGTGGGGTTAGGGTATAGATGGTGTAGAGGTCAGAATGTTTACGGTGTGTTTGCAGAGGGATCAGGCTTTGAGCAAGATGCATTGGAGTGGATCCAGTTTGTTCATGGCATTCCGGGCGGATGTGGTATGGGATGTTGGCAATGGTGGCAGGTGAAGGATACTTTGGTTGATCTCGGGAGAGGTGCAGTAGTTGTTGTTTTGGTGTCTGGGTCAAGAGCTCCATGGCGGTGTAGCGAAGGGTGGTGGGAAGGCCAGGGTTCCTGATGCTGGACGCGCTCTAGGCGCAGACGGGCTTGCCTTTAGTGGGGCCACTGTACGCAGCTACTGTGACTCCATTAGGTAGGTCCTAGCGGGGAGGGGTGCTGTGAAGGCGGGCAGCGGAAAACTGGTGGTGGGAAGCGGGTGGCGGGAAAACGGTGGGCGGGCAGACGCCTGACCTCAGGAATCTAGGGCTGCACCTAAGGGCTGTGACTGGTAGCAGGGGAGACTACTGGCAGGCTGTCAGGCTGGCTTTCTAAACTCTTCCACAGGGCATAAGCTGCCTAGCAGGAGGGCGGGCACCGAACTGGCAGCTAAGGAAGCTGGTTAGGACTTGCATTGGATGCCTAACCAGCATCACCACATAATTCTCCACCTTCCTCCACATCCTAAAAAGGAAAGCACCAGAATCAGCTGCTGACAAAATACACTATACGTCTGGGCATTAAAATTACCATATATCTGCCATACTTTAATCTCAGTATATTATTTTGACAGAGAATACAAGATTTTTCTTGTGTTCATCTTACATGGGGGAGGCTGGGGAAAGCACGTGATGCTGGGGTGGCCCCCAAACCCAAGGAAATTGTGGCTACTATTTCTGTGCCTGAGTTTGTACCCTGCCAGCCACTGATAGCAGGTGCCTTTGTCTCATACGTTAACTGGAAGAAAAACAAGACTTCAATACCCAGAATGCAATATGTTAGCAGGGGTCACTCGCGATGACATGCTGCAAAATCTGTGATAGCTGCAAAGCAATTATGGCAGTCCATGAGAGCAAGATATGAAGAGTCAGAAGAAAATGAATCTGCTGCTGCGCGGATTGACCCTCTTGTCTATGTGTGCAGCCAACTCTCAGCTGCACCTCTTAGTAAGTGACAGACAGTCATATGCAACAACTTCAGCCAGTCCTGGGTTTCTATCCAATAGAAATATGGATGCTGGGATTTTTGAATCCATGCACACTCTATGCAAGGATGCCTTGAAAAATAGCATCCATCCGAAGCTGGGCAACAGACAGCCATTCTCCCAAAAACAAAACAAGTGACCATGTAGTTTTTAGGGCATGCATTCATGCACCTAACATCACGAGAAGACACTATGTCACCAGGAACACCATGTTTCTATCCAGAGCTTTCCTGTTTTTAATTCACCATTTTAGGTGTGTTGTCAAGAGATTCCTAATGGTTAGTGCAGAACTGGAATATTGTGTCCCTGATGACAAGGAGCCATCTGGTAACCTTACACTTAAAGCACCAGACAGAAACATTAGGATCTAACAAAAAGTATAGTATATAGTCCATTATTAAACAATAACTTGGAGGACTCTAACTTCTGTCAGCCACTCTCTAGCATGAGTTTCACAAAGCAATATGTAACTCAACCAAGTGCAATATCAAAAGTCCACTTTGACTCTGGGCAGTGAGAATCTCAGAACCATAAATGACACCCAGATTCTGACAGTGCTTCAGGGCAATACAAATGGTGAGAATGCACTTTAGAAACACATTTAAAATGCAGTAATAAGGTATACTTAGATCCAGAATGCAATATATTGCTGGCTAAAAAGTGAGGACTGGCTCAAGGTGTCATTTATGACTTGAGCCCACTGGCAGCTGTATCTTGTAAGTTGGTCTGGGTGAAAGAGTTAAATAATGCTCCCATATTCTGCATAATTTTGGAAATTTCTCATTATGTTTGTTATGCCACATTCCTAAAATAAATTACACCATTATGCCACTGTGCGCAGCAAAATGTTAGCAAGGAAGCGTAGGAACTATGGGAACAGCCAGAACTTCAGCAGCTATTCGCTCTAATTGTGTTTTTCATGAGATTTTTTAGTAAATGTAGCGCTACACTACAGATTTGCATATTGCGTAATTATGAGAATTTTCTGGAAATTGTACTTAATTATGTGAAAGCAAATTACATGAATGTCGGACACCCCTAATTGTTGGCTAAGCTGTATGGTGCTCACAATCAGGGCCGTTCTCAACAATCCTCACAATCAGGGCTTCTTATAGATTAAAACGAAGCTCAACTGTAGAGCATAGGTTTTAACCGCATCGCTGCAGCGGTTATTTTTCCGCTACGTGGCTTTTTTCTAAAAGCCGCGTTAGATGACGAGCTCAGCTCGTCATCCGCACACGACCACCGTGGCTGATGACGAGCTAAGCTCGTCATCAGCATCGGAGGGGCTAATAAGAGTAGATACCCAGCCAAAATAAAGAGTATCATTTAGCCAGGGATATCTAACTCATTTTTATATAGGGTAGAGCACTAAATAGCAGTTCTCTTACCCCAGGGGGGAGGGTGAATATAGATATAAGTAGGCGGTACACAGACAAAATATCGAGTTTTAAATTTCGATATACAATTATATCGAAGTTTAAATATCGATGGGACATAATATAGAAGGTAAGTAATATCGACAGTCTTAATATCGATATTAGTATGATATTAGTAATATCGAAGTTTTAAATATCGATGTCAATAATATCGAAATAAATAATTTCGATGTTACTAATATCAATTTTTAAATAAATTTTGTGTATATTATATTGTATTTATTATGTTTTATTATTTATTTTTAATGTAATTTAATTAAATATTGTCTTTTAGTACTGTAGCGGGTTGTGGGTTTATAGGGGAATAGGGTGGGAAGTAATTTAATTATGTTAAATTAATTATTAATTGGTAGGAATTATTAATTAATTAATTGAGAATTAATTTTTATTTAAATTTAAATAATTGATTAATTGATAAATATGTTCTGTAGCGGGTTATGGGTTTATTGGGGAATAGGGTGGGAAGTAATTTAATAATAATTAATTAATTAATATATGTTTGTAAATATTTTTAATTAATAATTATTTGGTAATTAATTAATATTAATTAGTTAATTAATTAATATAATTTTGTACATATTTTTAATTATTAATTAGTTGGTAATTAATTAATATTAATTAGTTATTACATTAATTAGAGTAATTTTTTTATATATATAAATTTTTGTTATTCTTAATTAATTGGGGAAAAATAATATTAATTATTACATTTAATTAATTACAGCTAATGTGCTAATATATTTACTTTATTGTTATTGTTAATTAATAATTAATTGGTAATTAAATAATAATAATTAATTTTGGGTAAAGGAACTTTTTTGGGGTTCAAGGTCAGTTTTCAGTTTTTGGGTAAAGGGGTATTTTTAGGGTTCAGGGTCAGTTTTCAGTTCTTGGGTAAAGGGGTATTTTTAGGGTTCAGGGTCAGTTTTCAGTTTTTGGGTAAAGGGGTATTTTTAGGGTTCAGGGTCAGTTTTCAGTTTTTGGGTAAAGGGGTATTTTTTGGGTTCAGGGTCAGTTTTCAGTTTTTGGGTAAAGGGGTATTTTTAGGGTTCAGGGTCAGTTTTCAGTTTTTGGGTAAAGGGGTATTTTTAGGGTTCAGGGTCAGTTTTGGGTTTTTGGGTAAAGGGGTATTTTTAGGGTTCAGGGTCAGTTTTGGGTTTTTGGGGTACAGTCGTACAGGGTAAAAATAAAATAAATTTAAATTAAATCAATTAAATGAAATTAAAAAATATAAAATTACATTAAATTATTAAGTTTTTAATTTATTTTAAATGTATATGTATTAGTTTTAATTTTTTAATTATGTTTTAATATTTTTATTTAATATTTGTAACATTATATGTATTGTATAATTATTTTTACATTATTATTAATACATTTAAAAAAACGATATTTTTAATTCCGATATTTTTGTACTACGATATTAATTTTTCGATATTTTTGTACTTACCTTGTTAGGGATAGGATTCCTATATTTTTGACTTCGATATTTTTGTTCCGATATTTTTGTATTTCGATATTTTTGATTTCGATATTTTGTCAGACATTCAAGTAGGCAGAATCACTTTTTGTGTTTCACAGTATCACTTAAACTTTTTACACCATTTTCTTTTTCTGGTTGGAAGGAGCCAATGATGATAAGAGGAACACACTGGCGAGTGCCAGTCAGTAGTTTCCTGGTGGTTGCTCCTGTGAGGTCCCTTCCTTCCTCACACACATTTTTTCATAGGCACTTAGCATGGCGTCTGGATGGTAGCCACGTAGACATATGTAGCCACACAACGGTTTTTAATAAGACAAAAAGGAGGTACACCCTGTCTAGGGAAACAATGTGGGTGGTAGATTCAAGTATATCCATACACAGCAGTAGACAGGTGATGTGAGAATAAATACCTTTGAGAATCAGGACCAGGTTTTGTTGTTGTGTAAGCTGTATGGTGCACAAGTGTGGAGAAGTGTGGCTCAATGGTTAGAGCGGCAGACCCTGATGCAGAGGTCTGGCCCAGGACCAGGGTTCAATTCCCCACCTCGGCTGGTCTTGGGCTCAAAATTCCACAAACCTGATAATTCTCGCCTCGATGCCTATTCTAATCATGGGTCCCACTCTGCAACTCTGGGCAATAGCTTGCTTAACCCCTTTCCTGCAGCCCCGATTTTCCCGCAGTGCGGCACTTCCGCAAAACGGGCAGGCCGCGCTGACGGCAGCACTGTGAAGGTAGTGCTGCCGTCGGCCAAGGAAGGGGTTAATCTCCACAACGGCCCCCACAACGCTAAGGATGCCTGGCCTCCACCTTGGGGGTGCCCAGGAGTGGACGCCTCACAGGGAATGGGTTCCACAGCGGTATTCGTACAAGCGCCTTGAGACCCTTGCGGGTGAGTAGTGCGCTATACAAGTATCAATTTACATTTTTACATTTACACAAGTGTAAAGGGATGCCTAGAAGTCTCTGTGCACAGCCACCTTCAGGGTGCAGATCAGGCTGTGCTGCATGCCTGACCCTGATGCTGCTCCTGTCTTCATTGTTGAGAGCCTCTTGTGAATGGACAGAAGATGCCGCAGTATGTCTCCCTGTGACTGGTGATCGAGTTTGGAGCCCCTCAGAGCCCCTCGGGGTGTGTCTGTGCAGTAATGGTGGAATGACAGAAACCTGTAAGTTGGGTATTCATAAATGGGAATATCCAGTGTAAAACATAAAGGTGTAAATATGGTGCGCCTACCGCTTTCCTAAGCCTTCGCTTTCATTTAACAACCTAATGAATTCTGGGTAATGTGGTCCTGGCCAAGGCAGACGGTACACTAAGGGAGGCGGAGGCAGCTAGGTCATAGAGAGAACACAGGAGGGAGAGGCTCCCAGGGTTACTCACATGCTTCCTGGTAATGCTTAAAGTGCTATATGGAGGAAACAGGCTCTGCATTCTTGTTACCGGATATGTGTTTGTTTCCAGAGCTTTACTGGAAGGTTTTGAATTGGGGGGGGGGGGGGGGTGGAGGTTGTTTGAGCCCTGGGACCAATACAAATATTAACCCCAAACTTAGATGCATCTCTTTATGAAACTCGAGGTCTAAGACAAAGTTAAAAAACAGACCTTCTCTCGTCTGTGCAACTGACGTACCAGAAAAGAATGCCAAAGTATGGTGATTAGGGCTGTGCTGGCCTAGTGCAAAATACATATTTTTAGCTCTGGCATTAGGCAAGGCATTTGTTTAATCAATAAACATTTACTATATATGCTCACTTCCATGAGCTTTCAGGCAGCCCTCTTCATCCATTGGTCTGCTGTAGTGTCAGTCACATTTTACTTCCACCTACCAGAGCATTGAGCATGGGGCACTGGCCCAGCTCCCGTCAGTCATTGGCTTACCTGACTATGAGGGACAGCATTCTGCTCTTGCACAGTGTGCACATCTGTACAGTAAGGAGTCCTTTTCTGTGCCACGGTGCCATGTATGCCTGTGTACAAAAAAACTATTCACAAAGTAAGCATTGGAAAAGCCAAAAGGTCATTAGCCAATGCCAGACCTAATAGCTTTGTCAATGCCTGTTTACCTTTTAAATGAACCTTTTTAAGGTGTAACGTTCACACATATAAATCTGAATTTCAGTGAGTTAATGCATGAACTTTAATCCACTGAAGTCAGAAACAGAGGGCCCGATTCACAGAACTAACCGAAGACACAATCCTAAATTTACTAATTTTGGTATTCACAGAAGTTAGGATTTTGTCTTAAGTTTGTCTTAAGTCTGTCTTAAGACAAACTTAAGACAAAATCCTAACTTCTGTGAATACCAAAAGTAGTACGTTTAGGATTTTGTCTTAAATTAGTTCTGTGAATCTGGCCCAGAGAGTGCAAACCATGCTCACTCCAACTTCTGCTGTCTGCGTTTTATGCATGAATTCAGAGAAATGCTGAGTCATATATATTAATCTAAAACCCCCCAGACACAACCCCCCCCCCCGCCCCCTCCCAAAATACAAAAAGGCGCTTGGCTGCAGTGAATCAGCAAAGCTCTTCATGATACGGCCCCAGATGCTTTGCTGGAAGCTGCTACTTACCATCTAGAAACATCTTTTCTTCTATCCTGTGGTTGCTCTGGGAATACTTGAACCCCATTCCGGCATGGTCCGCCAGGTCAACCTCCAAGCAAGGTTATATGAGAGCCACTGGTCCATGACTCACATGTACAATCCATTCTGGTTCATACCTCAGTGGATGGAGGGGCATATTCAGGTTGTGGCTTTCTCCAAAAATGTGCCTTTTTAGACCTCTTCATTTTTGGAAACCTCAAGTCTCAACCATGACCATCTCTTTGAAGGGCATGTATGAATTCAACTTAGGCTACTACACACACATGATCTTTGACCCCCTCAGGGCAGCCACTCTCCATCATTTTACAGGAGCTGAAGGCCATCTTTGTGACCTTGAGGGCCATGCTTCCTAACTGAGGGACAGGCTGGTCCTGATGCAGAGGGGCAATACCACAGCTATGTTTCACGTAAGCAAGTAGCACAAGGGTGCACGCCTGCAATACACTTTGAAAGTTCAGTCTGCCTGCTGGCCATCCAAGCGTGCCTGTCTTTCCATGTCTCCCAGACATGCCTGTATGTATTTTGATGGTTCTGGTGAAACTCATGAGAGTTATACAATAACCCCAAATGTTCGTGTATGGAATAATTTAGTATTCTCACTCAAATCCTCAAATATTTGCTGAAAATGATTGTTGTGCCTTGCTGCACTTTCGGCAAATGTGGAGAGTAAAAAGACAGTAAAGCTTTCCTGATCTCTTCTCTTGTTTGTGTCTTTGTTCTTGTATGTCTGTTTCCTGTATATACAAAATATAGCCCCATTCACCTTTTAAAAGGAAAAAAGGACAGGTTTTTTTTGCTGTACTGTATGCTTTTTAAAATATTTTTATGCAAGTGTACGATATTAGATTTTGGTTTAGATGTTTTGGATGACAGCATTTTATGTAAATCGTATTACCATATCAAATCAAATCAGGGACATTTGTATAGCGCACACATCACTCGGAAGTCTCATGGGGCTTGCAGACGGCTCTGACAGAGATGCTAGCTTAATTGTCAAATAGACATGACTTCAGCTTCTTACGAAAGTGGTTATGATCAGGGATGGTACGTAGGTGTGAAGGAATTTTGTTCCATGATGCCGGGGCAAGAAAGGAGAAAGACCTGTCTCCTTTTCTGGCGGTGCGAATTCTGAGAGGGGTAAGCAATGATTTGTTGCTGGGTCTAAACACCCTACGTGGCTGGTACCAGCATAGTTTTTTAGACCAGTATCTCGGGCCTTTTCCGTACATATGCTTGTGTTTCAGACAAAGGATCTTAAAGAGAATTTGTTTTCTCACCGGGAGCCAATGTAGGGATCTTAGACAAAAAGCGGAGGAAGATCTGGGCGGAAGGTCAAGAACCAGCCTAGCCGCAGTGTTCTGCAAGATTTGAAGTCTGTTCAAAATGTTTTCACAAATTGAGAACAATAGGGCATTTCCATAGTTCATTCGATGTATTATTAGTCCCTGGAGTAATGGTTTCCTAGCCTCAGTAGGAATCCATTTGAAAACCTTTCAGAGGCTGCGCATCACTCCAAAACAGGTGCTGATGATGTGCTTAATCTGGCTTTTCATGGACAATTGGTTGTCCATGTAGAAACCTAAATTTCGTACTGTTGGTTTGGAGATTGGACAAGGGCCAAGGTTAGGTGGCCACCCGTCGTGGGACCAGTGCTCCTGAGCCTACCAAAAAGCATGATCTCCGACTTGCCTCCATTCAGTTGGAGGTGATTGGAGGTGATTGCTCCTAGTTACCAGCATTTGCTGGTAACTAGGGGTAGAAAATGCTACCCTTGGACTAACAACAACGAACTTCTGTCACTGTCCTTGCTACCCCTGGGCTCAGGTGTAGGCATTGGTAAAACATGTTGCCACAATCTGGTGAAATCCTCCACTACCTGCAGGGTGTTACTTGATTTCCACACCCCTACCACTAACCCACTCTACCGACCAATCAGAATAGTGGCCTGAGTTATTCCCATTTTGATTTGCAGCTGTCAGCCAACCCGAATAGACCTCAGATGAACTGCCCGTGACTCATGTGTGGGTTGGTAATCTCAAAGCATTCTGATGACTGCTGAGGGATTCCACCTGAGGTTCACATTTTTTTTTAGTTCAAGCCCCAGCTTAATGGAAGTGGATTTCAGTGCTTCCCATTATCCTGTCCCCCCCTAACACCTAATAGAGCATAATTAAGTCACTAAAGGTAGGACAAAGGGCCAGACTTGTCATTTTATTGTGGTGAAAGTGTGTGATATCGCGTGTGCTACCTCTGGAATTAAGCTTCATCAACATACAGATTCTGCGTGGACAGTGTATGCTTCATTAAGAAAACATAAGTGCAAAGATCTAAAGTTTATTTTAGGAGCCCACTGCCAGCATTCCCATGGCAGCCGAAAACCAATGCTGCCTAATCTTGATTCCACCTCAAACCTCTTTCTTCTATCACCCCTTTCTATCACCCCTTTTTTTCTGTTTCTTCGATCACCCTAGTACCCCTTTCTATCACCCTTTTCTTGTATCATCTTGCCTCTTAGTATCTTTTTCATCCCAGTTTGCCCCATTTTTAGGTCTCGCTTAGGCAACGCATGCGCTGTCTCGTTGAGACATGCAGTATATGATTTAGTGGGGGAGTCCCCGCCTCCGTTTTCCTCTGTGTTTTTCAGTGTGTCTTTCAAAATGTCTTACTTGGTATTGGTTAAGGGTGTGTTATGTTTCTCCTTTTTCCCTGTTGGGCACGCCTATGGCTATTGACCTCTATACTGGTATTATTGCTTTTTTGTGGGTCTGTTGTTTCTAGGCGGATCTCTTTTTTTAAATGTGCCTTGCTTTTTTTTTTTCTTCGAGGCAAGCGCGTTTCAGTTTCATGCGAGGCAATGTTTCAGTTAACTTTGTTCCAGCTGGTGCCAACTGTGTTGCCAGGCATGGAATACTTTTGTGGAGCGTAAGACAAACACACTATATCGGTTATATTGGGAGCGGGCGCATGCAGCGCTCCTTGTGCTTGGGGGGTGTTTCCCAGAACGGAGCGGGAGCCCACCCCGCATGTTTTTGCCTCCAGGAGGTGAGCAGCAAGGACAGTCACCGCGAGTTGGCAGGCCATTCCCAACATTCTACTGGCACCATTGGGGTGTCTGGGGGAGGAGTGCTTTGGTCCAGGGGCGTTGCTATGTAGAGATCGTGCTGCACTGTGTGGCTCTCTGTTCGCGGGAGAGCCGGAAGTCAGGCAAGCCTGCGTGACCGGGGATGGAGTTTCCCCAGCAGAGCAGAAGCCAGGCTGAAGTTGCATGGCAAGACAGACCCTACTGAGCCAACTTCAGGTGGGAGCCCACCCGGTGCTGCGATGTCTGGAGGTGGCCCAGAGCGACTGTGGGTCTTTGCCCCATGATCCCTGAATCCGGCCCAGGACGACAGATGCAAGGCCGCAGTGCAGTTACCTTGGCCATTGGTAGACCACACAGCAGCCTTTCTGAGTGGGGGTGAGTCCAGCCACTGCTTTCTCGGGGCCGAGGGGGGGGACCGAGTAACATGAAGATGCTGTTTCTGCTACAGGCGAGCCATTATACTTTTAGTTAGTCTTTTCCATGTTCCTGGGATGCGTATGAATGGCTGCGCTTAATGCAAACACGCTGATTCTAGGCATAGCCCTCGGTCACTTCCTTGCATATTAGACACAAGTCATTTTCAGCCATGCCTACAAATTGCAGAACAGGCTCTGTAACTTGGAGTAATTGCTTCCTTAAGCAGCAGTGACTGGGTCACCGCTACCACGTGTAACTATTCCTGTGTAAACAATCACAGGTCTTTTAATGTATGTTTATTTATTGGTCATGAGCTTTATTACGCAAGTGTTTAAGGATTGCTTTATGGTTTGGGTGCGATGGGCGTCGCAGACTTCATTGCACATTTCTTTTTTTTGTTCTTTATTCTTAAATGATAAATATGTGCCCCTCGTTCCCAAGTATGTTATTCAGATGTAGGTAGCTATTGGCTTCCAGTGCCAGGATTTGTATAGCACTATAAACTGTGTTTTCGAGAGCGAGTCCCATACTTTACTCACTTTATTATTCTGAAAGATTTATACTTTTTTTCTGCACTCTTAACGTAAACCCTTCAATATCTACTTATCACTTAATACAAAAGGGTCATAGATAATGTACAGAAACATGGGTCTCTTTTCTTGAAATCGCCATGCACCCCCTCCCATCATGTTCTTGTTCTTTTGCTGGAACGCCGGTTGTGTCCTTGCCCACTGAGTTTTAAGAAGGGGCCAGTGCATTCGGTTTGTGGACCTATACAAGGCACGTCCCTCTTAGACATCTGCAGATCTTGTGTCCCCAGCAATTTAAATTTGTCAAATATAACGCTAAGAGAACTCTGTGGTTAATGCTCTCTTTGGAGCGATCTGGGTTTTGTCTAGTCACAGTTCTCACTCCTACAATAGCCCAGACGGGAAACATTTTTAACAACGCGGTCACTACACCGCAATGCTGTTACATCCCGGTCGTTACAATGACTGCGATGTAACCACGCTATGCCATTACAACGCAAGTCTTTACATCGACTTGTGCTAGATGGAGTGCTAACATTACAAATAGTGTAGTTTACTATCGCAACACCTTCCCTACTGTTAAGTGGACTGGAGTTTGAATAGTAAATTATACTTTTTTAATGTTAACACGTCATCTAGCGCAAGTCGATGTAAAGACTTGCGTTGTAATGGCATAGCGTGGTAACATCGCAGTTGTTGAAACGACTGCGATGTAACAGCACGTGTTGTAATAGCTAGCGTTGTTCCGTCATACATCCGCACAGACGGCTACTGTGCCTTCTACAAAGCAAATTGCGTAACCTACATATTTGTATTCTATGTATATATGAAAAAAAAACAATTGGCTACTGCTTTTGTCAAGGATCTTTTTGTTACTTGTTGTTCATAAGCTGCTGTTCTGATATAGCACAGTGAGCTATAAACAAGCATCACTGAGCTGCACACAAATGCTCTTTGCAGCTTAGCAGGCGTCAGGAGGAAGTTCTGCGGTGTCGATGTACAACTGTGGTGGCACAGGACTTTGTACACCCAGTAGTGGTCGGTGGTGGGAGTAGCTGCCGGGCGGTGACGTGGGGAGGGGGAAGGGCAGGGTGGGGGGTAGTAATCTATGGGTTACAGAGGATTACAGGTAAGTAAACATATAAATAAATCGAATGAATTTCGTTGCTTGCACTGCATCACGTCACCGCCTGGCAGCTACTCCCACCACCGACCGCTACTGGGTAGTGTGGTTTATGTGGGGCGGCTCTCACTGAGCAGGCTTGTTGAAAGTGAGTTTTTGAGTACATCTACGCAGGCTTACAGGCGAGCCTCTTTGGAGGTTGATCTCTGGCTGCGCACATTATGCTCTGGGGGTACACCTCGAGCTGAGGGGGTATGTGCCAAGAGAGAGGCTTAGGTGGAAACGCCCCTCAATGTTCCCGATAATTCATAAACAGCTGCAGGCACGCCGTGCGCGCTGTTTGCATGTTTGTGACAGGATTTCAAAAACATGTTTATGTTTTATCCGTGGAGGAGGGTAGAGAGAGCTGCTTGTATTTACATCCCCCATCCACTCTGTGTACACAATAGTCAGTATTAGTCTGAAGCGTATAAAAGCTTCGTACGATTTATAAATTGAGTTCCTGGCCTTTTTCCAGGCTTAGAAATAGATTGGCTATTTGTAGAATAGAAGCATTACATGTATTCCCGTTGGCGTGTCACGCAGTTTGGTGCTTACGTTCCCTCCATGTTAAAGAACAGTAAATGTTTCAGCACCCACGCTTATGTGCTGTATAGCTAAGGCTCCCTGTTTTCAGTTTTTACGGATTTTTACAGATGAATACAGACAGAAAACAATGTGTTTTCTGTCTGCATTTATTTTTAAAAGTGGATAAATACAGAAAATTGTGCTCTTTTTAAGTGACTCTCCGTGATGTCTTTGATGAATTATAGGCCAGCAGCTGCAAATATGGACAGCATGGGAAATTATAAAACAGGATGAATTTCTTTAAATAATGGCATATGTCAACATACATTTATGGTATAATGCTAGTATTTACCAGTGGATGTACTGGTATGTAATATTTACAGCTTAAATAGCTAAAATACAACAGACATCAAATTATGAGAGCGCATCTATCAGTTAAGCGCATCTATCAGTGGAGAAGTGTGGCTCAATGGTTAGAGCGGCAGACCCTGATGCAGAGGTCTGACCCGGGACCAGGGTTCAATTCCCCGCCTCGGCAGGTCTTGGGCTCAAAATTCCATGGACCTGATAATTCTCGCCTCTGTGCCTATTCCAATCATGGAGTCCAATTCTGGGCAATAGCTTGCTTAATCTCCACAACAGCCCCCACAATGCTGAGGATGCC
Source organism: Lissotriton vulgaris (assembly GCF_964263255.1). NCBI lineage: Eukaryota > Metazoa > Chordata > Amphibia > Caudata > Salamandridae > Lissotriton > Lissotriton vulgaris. The sequence goes on along the minus strand of NC_141698.1, from coordinate 54,935,192 downwards.
TGGCCTCCACCTTGGGGGTGCCCAGGAGTGGATGCCTCACAGGGAAAGCCAGGATGAGTACCACAGCGATATTCGTACAAACGCCTTGAGACCCTTGCGGGTGAGTAGTGTGCTATACAAGTATCAATTTACATTTTAAATAAATATGGAAATGTACAGTTTTTCAACTTCGTTTATATACAAAAAAAAATACATATGGATACATACATATAAAATGGCCCAAAAATAAATATGGATAAATATAGATGGAAATGTTGAACAAATAAATACCATAAAACCAGGAGCCCTATGTATAACTAAATACATATAAGGTCCCAAAGGCGAGACCGATGGCATTGCAAATGCTTGTTCACAGTTGTTTTCATTTGACTTTTCCGCATCCTTTCTCCTTTTTTTCTGCTTTTGTGTCTTTTGCTCTGGGTCAAAGTCTAAATGGTTCAAAACGAGTATCAGTTCACAAAAAGCGAGTGCATGCCCACCAGCTGCGGCAACCGGCACAAATTAAGCACTGAATGAAATCCCGAGGTTCATTCAGGTTTAAGGCCTCGGTTGCCCTTGGTGTGACCACGTTGCGATCCATATGACATGAAAAAACAGACTTTATTTCCAAAGTGACTAGGCCATGATGAAGTCCAATTTAAAGAATCTTCGAGAATCAAATGAACTTCAGATAATTTATTGACAACAAGCCCCCTCCTTCTCATCAATAGTTGCTTGACCTTTGCCCTCTGACCCCTCCTTGACGCAGCGGCTGATCTTGCCACAATGAAGAAATAGTCCAGGAAAGGCCTCCGAGCTGAGGTTTTAATCTCTTCCTGAAGCCGGCTGAGCCCAGGTAATTCAGTGCCATGGTGTTTTATTAGCTTGGTAAATCAGCGGCCCCATCATGGCGCTGACCCAGCCCGGAGGACGCGCCGTTTGTCTGGCAAATTGGGTTCAGGCAGGCCGCTGACTGCCGCTCCTGCCGGTGATTTGAAAAGCCGGACAGGCAGGTCACTTCCACTCGTTCCGTGACCAAGACACAATAAAGGAACTTTCATTACCGGAGAAAGTCATAATAAAAACGAGCCAAGGCGGGAGGCAGAAGGGAGAAGGAGGTGATGGCAGGTCACAGAAAGACATGCTCGTCGCCGCCTTCGGAGGGGACCTGCCGCCGCGTGCGCGCACGTGCCATCGCCTGCGTGATCAGCAGGGGCCCCGCTTCCCTGTCCCACGCATGTAAACACGGAAGTGGGGGGCACTTGAAGGGTCTCGCGCTGCGTCATCAGGGGAAGCCGGCTGTTGTACAAGCTGCACTCTGACTAGGACACAAATATAGGGTTTCCTACAGATAATCAGAATGGAGAGTTCACATACTAATTCTGGAGGATCTAACATGCTGATTTGTAAGTGGGGAGGTTGAATGCAGGAGAAGGAAGTCATAACAGGCGGGTGGGGAAAGTCCAAGGTGTAGCGTGGCGGGGCCCGGGGTATGAGGGCCGCAATTGCATTGGAAATAATACGCAGCACACTCCAAAGTTATTCTCTGGCGGGAAGACCCCGAGCGGTCTCTCACCGTTTATTTATCTCGTCGGGTCGAGCCCGCCCCAAGGGGTGTATGCTGCGTATGTCAGGTTAACAATGTAGTGGAGCGCCCGGCTGGCTCTCTACATCCCTCCTTTCTTTTAGTGACAGGCCACCATGCTCACAGGGATGTACACACAAAGTCCCTCAGTCTTTGGCTAGGGGCAGGGTTCGGCCGAAGACCATACTTCTGGCTCCGGGAGCTGGAACTAACCACTGCCTCTGTCTGAGCGTTCGGTGGTAAAACTTTACCTGCCTCTTGGCGGACCCTTCCAGCATCTGAGACAGCCACCTCCCTCTCGGTGTGCGATCCTCTCCTGTGGAAATCAGCAACCCTGGCGAGCGGGCGGAGTGAGGCTTGGAGTATCTTCCAGTCCCTCCGACTCTTGTTGGCCGGAGTCTTTCTCATGAGTCTTTTTGAAGCTGGACATGTTTCTTGTGACGACCAGTGATCCTCGCTGGGCAGTGACCATGGTCCCTTGTACTTTCACAACAGTCCACCTTTCTGGCTCGTAGGGGGTCTTGAATTTCCAGTCGGAGTACCTGTCCTTGAGCATGACACGGTCCCCCACTCCTAACTGTAGCTCTTTTGCTCTGCGGGCTACACTTGTCTTTTGATTTGTTGCAGTCCTTCCCTCTTGGACGGCCTCATTGTCACGTTCCTGGGGTTTCCATGTTGGGTCAATCGGGATGCTGTCCCTCGGAGGCCGCCTTTTGAAGAGCAGGTGAGAGGGAGTACACTTGGTCATGCTGTGTGGTGTCTGTCTGTAGGCGTCAAGGAATTGGTTGAGTGCTGACTCCGCATCTTCTTCTTCAACAGCTATGCGCAGGGCCCGGTTGAGTGTCCGCATGAGACGTTCCACCTCCCCATTGGCTTGTGGCCACAGAGGAGTGATTTTCCTGGGGCAAATCGCCTTCCTTTCCAAGTATTCCTGGAATTCACGGCCCTGGAACGGAGGCCCATTGTCTGAACGGATTTCATCGGGTAGACCCATGAGTGCAAATGTCCTTTCAAGGAATCTTCGTACATGCACGAACGCTGTCGACGCCACCACCTCCACGATCGGGAGCTTTGTGAAGGAGTCAACCAGCACCAACATGGTGCGACCATCCGGGAAACTCCTGAAGTCCGGACTGACTTTGGCCCATGGGAGTTTGCTTTGCTCTTCCGTGATTACCGGCACCAGGTCCTCACCAGTGATGGTGCAAGCGTGATATTGTCTCACCATGTCTTCCACCATGGCATCCATGGCTGGCCACACTTTGTTCCATAGTCTGGCCTTTGTCTTTGCCATCCCTTGGTGGTTGACGTGCGCTAGCTGGAGGATCCAGCGTTGCAGTTTCTTTGGGATCATGATGACATGTCCCCTCAGAACAACATCCTGTTCTCCGACAATCAGTCCATGGCGAACCTGCCAGATCTGTTGCCGAGTGTGGCTGACTTCAGCTCGGAGTGCCTGGGCCTCATCCAGTAAGTGTGCCCATCCATTGCTCAGCAGGGTGGATTTCACTCTGGTCAGTGTTTCATCTTCCATCTTCCTCCGTCGCTTGGCCGATCTACTCTAGCGCCATGGCGGTGGGGCATGCCTCCTGCAAGATCATTTTCACAAACGCTTTGGAGTACGCTACATCTACCGGTAGACTTCGAGGGACCAGGGTCTCAGGGTGTCTCGAGAGGTAGTCCGCTGGATTGTATGCCCCGGGCCGGAAGACAACTTTCAAATTGTATGCTTGTAGCTGTATGGCCCATCTCTCTATTCTTGGAGGTGCCAGTCTTGATGACCCTGCAAAGAGTGGAGCAGTGGCTTGTGGTCGGTTACCACTTGAAACTCTTGTCTGTACAAGTACAGGTGAAAATGCTGGCATGTCCATTTATCGTAGGCACCTCTCTTTCCATCTGGGTGTACCGTGTCTCAGTGTCCGATAGTGCCCTGCTGGCATATGCCACTGGCCTCTAGGTCTCTTTATTATGCTCCTGAAGGAGGACTGCTCCATGGCCTACTGGGCTGGCATCGATGACCAGCTCGGTGCGCCACCTCGGGTGAAAGTAGGTCATCACCGTCTTATCCATGAGCGGTGCCTTGATGTTGTTGAATGCAGTGTTAGCAGCTGCGGTCCATTCCCACTTGTGGTCACTGCGGATGAAGGTGTGAAGTGGTTCTCAGGGGTGTGGAATTTCAGAAAACATATACTTGTCCAGAGGGCAGGTTGCTTCATAAATCTACTAGTCCTGTAACAAAATCCACTTGTCCCTTTTGTTCCATGTAATGTGGTGACTAATTATGGCAGCAATCTCATTATATAAGAACTCTGAAATAGCTTCTCTGATTATGCCAGGGCTCCTTCCATAGTAGTGTGGAATACTAGCAATTCCCTTATGTTGCCATGTTTCCGCAGATCTACATACTGTGACTGAAGGTAATGGTAAACAATAGTTCCAGGGTTGGAATACCCTTTTGAGTCTGTGCAAACCTACTAACTTGCATGCTTTATGGTTATTGCCAACTCTTCTCTAATATTTTCCCATACTGAGGAAGTTTGGAAATTTGCGCCTGACAATGGGAGACATAAACCTCTTCCATGGTTGGGGCAAAAGTGGTTGGAGGGAAAGTGAACTTGCAAACACTGAGATTTTTGCATGAGCAAATCCACACCTGCATATTTGCTCATGCTAAAATGCATTTTACAAATGTTTTCTAGGAGTACTATTTCTTAGCCTACTTCTGTAAAGTCTTGTATTGTATTGTATTGTGATTTGTAAAGCGCGATTGCTGCCCAATGGGCGTCCAAGCGCTGAGGCATAAAAAACAGAACCGATGAGTGATGGAAGCGAGCTTAGGTGGGTATAGCAAACAAGTAAGTTTTCAGCTGCTTTCGGAATGAGAGTAAGTTGGGGTTGGACCTGATTTGTAGCGGGAGTGTGTTCCACATCTTCGCAGCGTTTAAGGAGAACATCCTTCCTCCGGTCCTGGCTCTCCGCACTCTTGGGACTACGGCTAGAAAGGCTTCCGTAGATCGGAGGTTTCTGTTAGGATGGTATCGAGTAACCAGTTTGTTGAGGATCCTTGGGCCAGACCCCCAGAAAGCTCGATGGGCGATGCATAGTGCCTTAAATGCCACTCTCTGCTTTACTGGGAGCCAGTGTAGGGCGACCAGGGCAGGTTTTGCAGACTGCGTCCTCGGAATCTGCAGCAACGTGCGGGCTGCGCAGTTTTGGACGACCTGCAGTTTTCGCATGGACAGCTCTGGGGCCCCCACATACAGAGCGTTATTTGAGTCCAGCCGGGACTGGATCAGGCCCTGAACTGCCACTTGTTTTGCTTCCATTGGGAGGAGGGGGAGAACCTTCCTTAGTGTTCTAAGTAAGCCAAAACAGATGGCGGAAAGTTTAGTGGCCTGGGTGGAGAAGGAGAGGTTTTTATCCAGCCATACTCCCAGGCTTTTTACACTCTCTTTGGGGATGGGAGGTGTGCCCAAACATCCAGGCCACATGGAGGGGAGTAAAGTGGGTGAAACAGTGCCTAGGAGCATGAGCTCCGTTTTATCTCCATTCAGCTTTAATGAAGAGCCTGTCATCCACTTTTTTATATCCTCTAGGCAGTTCATCAGGTTTCCTGAGGTGTGGCCGGTGCTTTCCTGCGTCAGTGAAACCACTAGCTGGGTATCGTCGGCATATGATACAATTTTTATGCCTGATGGTTCGACGAGCCCAGCCAATGGTTTCATATAGACATTGAAGAGCACAGGGCTCAGAGAGGAGCCCTGTGGTACTCCACAGTCTAGGGGTTTTCTGACTGATGTTATGTCCCCATCAAAGATTTGGAAGGATCTGTTATGCTATCTTATGTTATGTTATCTTGTGAATTCACGAAATCCATATACCTGCACTTAATGCAAGGACGTAGGTGCACTTTTGGGACTTTATTTATTAATTGGGCCCCTAATTAGGACTGGTGTTAACCATGACTTTTTGTGTTTATTAAAATTCTATTCGTCTCTCTTTATCAGCTAGCTTCACTGTGAGTAACAGCATTCTGTTATGTCACAAGGAGCATATCGACAGTCGTTTTGTTCAGGGCCATGAACTACTGTGCAATGTATCATTTTTTTTTTAATCACTACATTTTTTTGCTTTTGCTAAGGTTTGTTACAATGGTGAGAACTCGGCAGCTCCCACGCCAATAACTTTTTACAAAAACTATACTAAAACAAATCACGCATTGACAACACCCATAGGCTGACCAACAATTTCAGATCTACTGACTTTACCAATGCTTGTTTATTTTTATGTTTCCCATATTCTTATTAAAACTGGCTACAGTGATTTTCCTTTATGAATTTGTGGTGCAAATACTAGCATACATCAACACATTTTACTTAATGATGCTGCAAAGAAATGGTACTTAAAATTTTACAGTAGTTTTGTGGAATGTTTTTGCATTTTTTTGTGAACAATTTATTTTGAAAGCAAAGAATCATCAGTCTTATTTATAAGCTTCTGCAAATATTTGCATCTAATCAGAGAGCATTCTGGGAGCATTATAAAGAGCCTCATATTGCTAAACATTGAAAAAGTTTGCACACATTTTTATACTGGAACCACTGTCTGTAGTGCAGTTTGAGCTTACAACATTTATTTAAAGTGCTCACCCTAATAATAAAGACTTTGAAATAATGAACCATGAATACAAGTTTGAACAGCATTAACTTATGAACCCAAATATTACCTTAACTGCAGGTAATGCCTTTCTCTGATCTATAATGTGGTACTGTAAACTGGCAGCCAAAGGGTTTGTGCTGTAGGGGGTTTGGTCTACTTGTCCCAAGGATAAAATACACATGAAATATTGTTGCCCTTGACCCCAAACAATAAACAATACGTCCCAGACGTTGGACTATAGGAAGTGCTGGCTGCTCTGGCTGCTCGTATGGGCACAGCCTTCTTGGGGTCCACCTGCAGTCCTTCCCTGGTGAAGACCTACCCAAAGAAATCAACTGACTCCTGGTAGAACAAACACTTTGCTTTGTGAACGGACAGTCTGCAATCTTCGAGTCGCTGGAGGGTAGCCCAGAGGTGAGTGTGGTGTTCTTCCAGGGTGTTGCGAGAACAGCAGGATGTCGTTGCTCAGGTTGATGACACCCTGCAAGCCCGACAGTGCTTCCCTGATGGCATTCTGGAAGACTTCGGCTGCCGATGACACCCCGAAACTCAGTCTAGTGTACCTCCTGAGGCCAACGTGAGTTGAGAATGTGGTGTTATACCTGCTCTCGGGTTCGAGCTCCAACTGGTGGTATCCCGCGTTTAGGTCCAGCTTTTAAAACCATTTGGCTCCGTTCAAATCCGCCACAATGTCATCCATGGTGGGCGTAAGGTGGCGTTTATTCTTGACCTCCATGTTCGGGAGCCTCATGTCCACGCAGAGCCAGATGGCTCCAGGCTGCTTTGGCTTGGGAGCCACGACTAGTGGGGACACCCATGGGGTCGGACCGGACACTTTCTCTATGACATTGAGGTCTTCCAGCTTCTTTAACTCTTCTTCCACTTGCGGGCGGAGATTAAATGGCACTTTCCTGTGCCTCAGGGCGGTAGGCTTCACAGTGCTGTCTAAGTGGAGCTTGAATAGTTTCCCTTTTAGCTTGCCGAGTCCAGTGAATAGCACTGGGAACTCCCTCAGGATGGTTTTGGCGTGGGAATCGTGGACCTGGTTCGCAAAGAATACCAGGTCTAGGTCCTCCGCCATTTGGCAGCTGAGTAGCGTGCCTTTTCTCCCTTCCGTGACGTGGAACCGAGCCACTGTGACATGCTTTCCGCTGGCGATTTTGGCTTCGATGACTCCTCGAAGGGGGAGTGGGTCTGTTTTTCCCTAGGTGTAGATTCGAGCCTTGGTGGGTGCGAGCGGCGGCCGTGGCAACAGACGGTCATACTGCTCCGAATCCATAACGTTAACCGATACGCCTGTGTCGATGAGCGCCCGGACAGTGGACCCTTCTATTAGGACAGAGCACATCGGTGGCGGCCTCTGGTAGTTGCCGGACCTGCTGTCAAAAGACACGACAAACACTTCATCATCGTAGTTTTTGAGGGCGAGGCAGCGCTCCCGAGGCGGGTCATCTTCATGCAATTGCGGGTCTTTGAGCGAGACCTGGCCCAGGCATTGTGACATGCCTCATGATCTTTGAGGGGCCTGCCCGGACAGCCTACTTCGACACACCCTTGCATAGTGGTTCATCTTCCCGCAGTGGGAGCACGTCCTCTCCCTTGCTCCACACACTGCCGTTGTCGGGTGGTCCTCTCCGCAGTTGCCGCATGCCTTGCCACTTGTCGTCCTCGGTGCCTGGCGAGCCATGGTAGGGCACCATTGTATCGCCTCAACCCTTTCTTTGATGGGCGCATATCATGGGGCGTGTGTCGCCGCGACAGACTTCTTCAGAGCAGCCTCCATTTCGCCAGCCCGGACGTCTGACAGTTCATGAGACCCGGCCAGGATGAGGATCTCATCCAGAGAGATCCCTGGTTGTCGAAGGATCACTTTTCGCAGCAGTGTTGAGCGGCACCCCTGGATGACTTGGCAGCGTTTTTCCTCCCGTTGGTCCCGGAAGGCGCATTTGCTGGCTAGCCTGCGCAGCCACGAGTAAAACATGTCCACAGACTCCATGTCTGAGTGCGACGCCTGTCTAAACTTGAACTGCTCGAAGTCGGGGTCACATTGAGGGTCGAAGTGCCTGTTGAGTGCAGCGACCGCAGCCTCATAGTCGTCATCGTTACCTGTGTTGGGCAGGGTTTCAAAAAGATCGTAGAGCCCTTTGGCATGCAGTACCGCAGCACACCTCCGTGTGTGCTCCCCCAGGCAGTACGACTCACCGGGAAGGCGGCTGAAGAAGATCCCTTTGTCGCGCCCACCACGGGCTTGAGCACTATCCCTTCAGTCCAGGCAAATGTCCCAGCGGGTGCAGGACCTGTGGATGGCTGGCTCTCAACACAAGGGTCAGCAGAGCGGTGCTCGGGAGGAGAGATCAGGGCTTTAAGTGGGATCTCAATGGGGCATGGCCAATGTAATTAAGGGAGTGGCTTAAAAACACGTAAGCTAAAAATCTGTGCGTAACATAGTGTACCGCTCCACTTGTATTTTGCTGTTACTGTCATTGTATCCAGATATATGATACAACAAGTGACATCATACCTATAACAAGTCAGAACTATCGGCTTTGTCAATGGTTGATAGTTGCATAAGATAAATAAGCAGCAACTATGGCTTGTATATAATACTGAAAAAGCTTCCACTTAAAGCCCTGGTGATGACACCACAACAATGTTGCTGCTCCTGAGTTTCAAATACAGAAGGGAAATCTAGAGCAGAAATTACTCTCTTTAAAGGATTTCCCTTCCCCTAGAACACTCACCTGGCATCACATCATGCCATATCTTCTCCACTAGTGAGAAGTGAGCAGTGTGAGCAGCGCTCATCGATGTAAAAAACTGCCTGTGCTCAGCACCAGTGAGATCTGGCCTACTTAAAGCCATGGGAGAGATGTGATATAATCTCTAAAGATATTTGATGATAACTGTGTACAACACTATTACCTAAAATTATTTAGGCCCTGGCGAAATTTCCATGATAACGGTGTAAACTTGCGTCATTTCCATCAGTTTGCCTAATGATTGCTACACAAAAGTATGTTATTACGCCATGTTGGTAACTCTTCGTTACTCTGATGTGGAATCACTGTGATTAGACATGCACTTGTAATGAAGAGTAATTTGGGGTAAAAAATAAATCCTACAGCAAGAGAACATTTAGCGAGTAGGAGTTGCTGCTCACGCTTGCTATTCATGTTCTGGCATTTGGCACTATTTCGTAGCGCAAAGTGTGTGCTTGCATGCATTTTGGATGCAAGAAGGCATTTTTGTGCTAAAAAACAGCGTTAAATGAAGAATTGCTCTTCTTGTGTGATTCCGCAAAATCGTGGGGAATTTTTGGGTAATTCCATGTGGTTAAGCTACACAGACTTACATAAGTCATGCCACAACACTAGTATTTATGCACCGTTCCCAGCAAAAATGTAGCACAAACGCATAGGAACACTGTGAATTGAATCTGCTGTTTGAAGAGCTTGCATTTTTTTCAACTTTTTTTTTTTTAGCGCAAAATGCATCCAAAATGGAAGAGAGGATGCATTTCCTGTTAAAATATAGTACCAAATGCTGTTTTTTGTACTGTTTAATTGCGCGTAATGTTGTGATATGATTTAAAAAAGTGTGTAATTGTACAAAAGTAAATTGCTTGAATGTTCACCAAACCCAAAATAAATTACTCCACACAGATTTTGCTGAAAGTATGAACTCCATCTATGTGTCACCTGAGCTCACCACTTGTCCAAAAAGCACCAATGCTCCCTAGAGACGCTTACCCAATTTGTCAGCCAAAACAAAGTAAGAAGGCACTCCTTATGTGCCAATACCCCAATCCTGAGTCACCTCAGCAAACAAAGACACACGAACTGCCAGATACACTATGCTGAAGCTGTGTCAGAGTATACCGGAATACTGTGAGAAAAATATTGTGCTATAACAAGTGCAACACAGTTAGTCTACCAAAATATCATCAAGGTGAGTATAAATAGGAAAGTATAGGTTTACTAAAGCTAACTCCACATACATGTGTTGAACGAAGGTCATGGTAATAGAAAAATAAGGCTTAGTTGTGTGTTGAACACTAAAGTATTTTCAAATGCTTCAAGAGCAGACCAAATCATGACCATCTCCCAAAAAGATGTTCTTAGCTATAATTTGGTTAAAATATATGCAAGGATTTGCAAGTGGTAACCAAGAGGAAAGCAAACACATAGGGTAGATATCCCATAGTCAGAGACACACTCAATAAATGCATGCAAAGGAAAAGTCTACAGGTGAACAACTGAGGCCACACCAGTTTTGCAACCAGTAACAATATGACCTAACCTGGCTGCCCGCCTAATTAGCCAATGAGGACCCGGAAAAAAACAGCATTTGTTGCTGAATTTTTTGGGGTCACCCTACATTGGACCCCATAGTCCAGAAAAAAGAACTCAAGCAGAAGCAGAGCATTGCCAGACAAGCCCCCAGTTGCTCTGGCTTAGAACTGACTGTGGGAATAATGGGGCACCGTTGCTTTCATCGAGAGTCCCTGCAGTAAGTACTCCTCGGGTATTGGCATGAAGCCCCTTATGTGTTCTTCCTTGTGGTTGCTTTTCACATCAAACATCTCTGGATTGCCCTGTAACTCTGCCTTCAATGCAGAACAAGAGAAAATAAATCATCCCAACACTTGCATTACATGAGTAATCACAAGCATGTCAATAAGGGTAAGTGATAGGGTGGGTTTCGCCGTAGCGAGTTGCCAAATGAGGATGACCCCTGGGCTGGGCTGCATATAAAGGGGGCCACCCACGCTGGAATTGAGTAAACTGAAGGGGTTTTGGCCTTCCTCTCCCAATGTAAACCCTCCCCCTAGCATCCCCGACCACTCAACGATCTGGGTAAAGTGGATGGAAATCTATATAGCCTGGTAGTGGAATGGTGCACTGAGCTGCTGCCTGCCCAGATTGTCGCCCTGCGTGTGATGCCGGCAGCCACTTTTGATTCTGATTTTCTCCCAGAACACTTAGGGCCCGATTTACAAAGTTAACTTACCCTTTTGAGTAATTTTACACTTTTCAGTAAGTTTAATACTTTTCAGTATTCACAAAATGCACTTTTGAAGTAACTTATTTTTTTTTTCAGAACTTACACTTTTGTAGCAAGTCCAACACCTCACATGGCGAACCACTGGTACTGCAACATTCTCCCATAGAAAATAATGAAGGTGGGGACATACTATAAAAGTGTGAGTAATTACAAAAGTGTAAGTTACTACAAAAGTTTAATTTGCGACTATGGAAAATTAGTAAACTTGGTCAAAAGTGTAAGTTGCTACAAATGTTCAGTTTGCAAATAGCACTTTATAAAGTAAGCATTGTAGTACTACAATAGTACTACAAATGTACTATAAGGTGCAATTTGAGAATTAGGCCCTGCAGCATTGCAGAAGATTCTCTTCCAAGGTGGTGAAGACAAAGGGTGCATGAAACATGTAATCAGAGAATAAAAATATATGTTTGTGGCTACAGAATGAGGTACGCAGGTGTTGTGTGTATTAGCAAGCCAATGGGTCTGGCTTAACTATGCTAACTCAAGTAAACACAGGCATTCATAAACGTCTTATATATAAATTGCATGCACAAATGCTGTTTATAATATATAAGTCTGCAGCAGTGGCTTTACCAATATTGGGAAACCTGTGGCCAATATGATTTTTTCCTGTATAGACTGTGTGTTTGGTGAGGTTCTCTGGTTGGCAGGTGTGTACCCTGTCCAAGTAGGGACCCTTCCTTCCTTCTAGTCAGGATAAAGGAGTTACATTTCTAAAATAATCCCTGCTCACCCCCTTGGTAGCTTGGCACAAGCAGTCAGGCTTATTTTAGAGACCTTGGGCCCGATTCCGATCCGGTAAAATTACTGTCTGTACGATTCGCATCCGGAGCCGTCTCCGTACAACTCGTACACACGCCGTACGACCCGACGAGTACGATCCAGACCGGGGTATCAGGACACGAGTAGTACAGTCCACGTCAGGTAAGGGCGATTCGTGCGTAAAAGCGCACAATCACATACACACTGTATGGCGCATACCCTCCATGATCACAGGGGTACGGCGCATACCCCTGCGATCATGGGGGATACGCTCCGTACACCCAGCGTACATGGGTTACGTGCCGTGCACCCTGCGTGCATGGGGTACGGTGCGTACCCCATGTACGCTGGGTATACGGCGCGTCCCCCCCATGATCGCAGGGGTACGAGCCGTACCCCTGCGATCATGGGGGGTACGCGCCGTGCACGGGGGGCCGTACCGTACCTGTTTCGGGGCGAAGTCTGCTTTTACGACTGTTTTCAGCTCCCGTAGAAAAAGGGTCATACTGTGCGTACCCGACACGAATCGTACTTCCCGGGTCGTATAAACCAGCCGCAAACCGTACAGAAGTGGCGTACAGCGGGTTCCAAGTGAGACTCGTATGGGGATTTGATTTGTACAATCTCTGTACGATTCGTACGGAGTCCAGCTCCTGGTACGAATCGTACTTCGGCGTACGTAAGGGGGACGTTGCAGGGTTCGATTTGTACAGTAAAAACGCTCCGAACCGCTATTCGGAGCGCTTTTTACCGGATCGGAATCGGCCCCCATGTGTAAAGCGTGTGCACATAACACACATTAACAGTGACAACACTACAAAATGACACCACACCTTTTAGAAAAATAGCCAATATTTATCTGTGTAAAACAAGACCAAAACAATTAAATCCAACATACAGTACTTGAGAGACACATTTTTCAAGAATAAACTTAAAATACAGTTCCTTGAAGTCGATTGATCCATCTGGGGCCACCACGGTGTCTTGAACAAACAGATCCAAACGTTCAGACTGACCGCAAGGTCTTGGGCCAGCTACGGTGTCTGGAAGACACGCAAACAGTACCTTTTAAATGCAGAGTGTCATGGACCTTGCAATAAACTCCAAAGAGGGGGATTTGCAGCATCAGCAGGTGTTGGCAGCCATAGGTTCAGTAGGTCAGTGCAGGAGTTGTCAGACCCTTGAAGTCACACGTGTTATGGATCAAAATCCGTGAGGTTAAAGTCAGGAGCTCTAGAATTGATGGCATTGGGGCTGTGATGTGAAGAGGAAAGATGCAGCATGTGGTGCCCCCAGATCACGGTGCAAGCAGCAGCTCAGTGACGGCATCTGGTGTCATTAGTGTGACCAGGGCTGCGGTCTGAAGTAATGTGATGCAACATGCAGTGTCCACAGGTCACGGTGAAGGCAGTGGCAAAGTTGCTGCTGAAGTGCTGCCGTCAATAGACCCAAGATTGCGATGGGAAGTGGGCGATGCTTCGTGCAGCGCCCACAGGTCACGATGTAAGCACTGGCATCGGTTGACGAAGCTGGAGTTAATGGTGCAGACGACAGTGGACCAGGGCTGCGGTGTGGGATGGGACAGCAATTTGTGTACCTTACGAGTGGTGTCCACAGGCCACGGTGCAGGCAGGGGCATCGATGTTGGCGTGGAGCATCTTAGTCTGTGAGGCCAGGTGATGCGAGGTGCAGTGCCCGCAGGTTATGGTGCAAGTAATGACATCAGTGTCAGCATCGTATGGCGGCATCGATGAAACCAGGGTTGTGTTGTGATGCGGGGAGATGCTCTGAGTGGTGCCTTCTGGTCACGAAGCCGGCGATGGTGTCCTTGATGCGTGGTGGTGTTTTGTTTTCTGTTGTATCACAAAACACACAGTTCCCAGTGCTGTTGGCAGATGATCTTGAAGTCTTTGATGTTCCTGACAGTCCAAACGGGAGACAAGATCAACTGCTAGATTCATTGAGAAACTCGGGCAATAAGTGGAAGAATGTTCCGTCCAGTTCTTTAACTGCACAAGACAGATGCAACAACAGCAGGTCAACACAGTAAAGACACAGTAAAGTGGAAATCCCTTTTAACAGCTTCTCCAGCACTTCTTCTTGGCAGGGTCCTTAGTCCAAAAGAGTTCTAATGTTCTGGGGTCAGGACCCAAATAATTATACTAGTTCTAGCCTTTGAAGTGGGCATACTTCTTGCTCACCAGATTCCGTTCTTTCCTGCTCATTCCCAATTCTCTCCAGGAGGTGGAGGCTTCCTTGTGCGGGACAGGTCCAGCCCTATTTAGGTGTCAGTGACACCTTCTCCCACTACTCTTAGCCCAGAAAGACCCATCTGTCCTCACAATATGCAAGACACTCCTAAACTTCTTTTATGTGACTGTCTAGAGTGTGTGCAAGAGGCCTTAGGTGTCAGCTAGACAAACGTGGATTCCACAGGCAGGCTCAGGATGGTTAAGAAAGAAAATGCCCATCCTTATAAAAGTGGCATTCTCAACAATGAAATTTAAAATCCATCTTTACTAAAAAGTGTATTTTTGAATTGTGAGTTCAGACATCCCAAACTCCAACTTTCTATCATCTTCCAATGGGAATCTGCGTGGAAAAGGTGTATTGAGCCAGACCCCATGTTGACCTGTGGAAGAGATAGCCTTGCAATAGTGAAAAACGAAATGCACAGTATTTCACTATTAGGACATGTAAACACACACTTCTACGTGTCCTAACTTTTCAGTGCACTACACCCTGCCCATGGAGCTGCCATGGGTCTACATTAGGGGCGACCCATTTAATAAAAGGGAAGGTTTAGGCCTGGCAAATGGGTGCACTTGCTAGATCAACATGGCAATTTAAAACTGTGCGCACAGAAACTGCAGTGGCAGACCTGAGACACATTTGAAAGGCTACTTGTGTGGGTGGGACAATCAGTGCTGCAGTCCCCCTAGTCGCATTTGATTTCCATACCCTGTGCACACCTGTGCCGAATACTAGGGACTTACAAGTAAATCAAATAAGTCAGTCATGAAAATACCAATCAATAACACCATTTACAGAGGGAGCACATGCACTTTAGCACAAATCAGCAGTGGTAAAGTGCGCAGAGACAACAAACCAGCAAAAAAAAAAGCCCAGCATACCATCAAAAACAGGAGGTCAGAAAGCAAAAAGACCAGGGAAACACGCCAAAAAATGCCAGGCCTAACACTATGATTAGGATATTAAAAAAATGAAAGTGACAAAGAAAATGATGATAAATGTACTTTTCAGATGCAAAATACTCCCTCGTGCATTCTAAAGAAATCACGTCCTGGAAGGCAGTATGATACAATAGTTAGCCAATAGCATGAAGTGCTAGAGTTGCTTTCCTTTGGGTGGCACCACAGCTCACTCTTTGTATATTGTAAAGAACTTGCAACAAACCACCTTGGAGCCAGCTGCTCTGTCAAGTCAGACCTGAAAAAGTCAGTTAAAGGAAGATGGAAGGTGTTAATCAGGTGTACTGAGCAGAAATGGATAACGTGTCAGGTGGATTGCCTTGCATTTAGAGGTAATAGGATCAAAGCACCAGGTTGTGCCAGGGTGTATATTTCACAGGTGGCATTTCAGTCTATCAAAAACCAAAGAGAATTAGAGTTGACTGTTGGACTCTTGAAGTGGGGAAAATGGTGGAGCAGGTTTTACACAAACAAATATGTTGTATTACTAGTGTCTAGACATTGCAAAGTACTGCTCATAGTAAATTGCCACTGCTTCCTTTAAATAGAGTTTCATATGGTATCATGGGTCCTTTTGGACAGCTGAGTGACACCAGAATAAGCGAAGGTTCATCGATATTTGTATTTCAAGTGGCACAGTATAAGATAATGGATGATATCTCATTAGGAAGTTGCAGGAAATTCATGATGGAGATGTTTTAGAGGAAGGGGGACCCCTCTTTTGTTCTGACAGAGGATGGGGTGTCTTCAGTAATGCATCAATTTGTTATTTTTTTTAATTATTTTTAGGTTTCAACATTAATAAAGTGGATTACTACATTCCTTGGGGCGTGCTATCACTTAGATAATCTTCATGATTGTGGTACACCCAATTTTGCGGGTGTTGGGGATGGTTTGAACCTCAAGAACCATGAGGTGATGTGTTCTAGAGACAAGAATCAAAATAGCATTTCAAAATACAATCAATAAGTGAGGACCAGCTCAAAAAGGGAGTTCAAGATCTGAATTTGTTGAAAATCCATGAAGGTTTATTAAAATGTAAGGTGCAATATAGAAAATGGAAAACTGCAAATGCAGCATTCAATCAATCAAAGTGTATAAAATTCAATTGCCATGAAGGCTCTTAGTTAAAGGAATAATGCAAACAATAAGCGAAAATCAGGAAAATAGATGAAGGGCCTGATTTAGGGTTCAGCGGAATCAAATGTGACAGATATCCCGTCCAGGTGCTATTGGATATAATGCACTTGTAATGCCGTGTATGGGATTTCCGTCACATTTGCGATGGAGTAACCTGTACACCAAACTCTAAATCAGTCGCTAAGACCCAAATATGCAGCAAATCAATAGAAAATCGGACAGCATCCCTAGAGGCTTGGGAAAGAGTCTGGTACATTCCGAAATTCAAGGGTTTAGATAGCCATTTTCAGCCTACGAAATTATGGGAACTGTAAGGTCAGCATGGTGTGAGCATTATTACAGAAAAAAACATCTCATTTCTAAAACATCACATAACCCTTCCCTCTTAACACTAAACCACTACATGAATATCGATTTACCCCTTCTAACCTAATGCCATCAAGTGACGTTGGAACAAACTAGCAACAGAAAACAATTGTGAATGAATGCAGAACAGTATGCAAGCAGGAAGAGCTTTGGAAAGTAGCAAAAAGCTTCTTCCAGCAAGTTCTTTGAGAAGAATAGGTCATACAAAATAAAGGTTGCACATCTGTCTGCTTGAAGTGTCAATTTAAACGAGAAACATAAATGCTAAATGACCATCATGATACAGCAGCCATTTTAACAAAGACTGAGATGAGGCCTAATCTAGGGCTAGTTTAGTCCAAGCAAAACATATCAAAATGCATCATAATGATTTAGTTTCAATTGCAATAGCTCTATTTTTATAGAGGTGCAAATGTAAATGTAGAACAACTAATATTAATGCACATATATAGTTCAGATGCGGAAAAATGTCTGTAAAATCCCCCTCTGATAATTACATCATCATTAAACCCCAAACTATTTACAATACAGTTTGCATCTTTTTCTGTTTCTTGCACCTCAATACTGCTACCATCTTAGGTTTGTCGCCAAGGCCCTCGTCACCAGCAATCTGGACTATGGCAACGCCTTCTACGCGGGAACCACGGGCAAACTCCAGAGGAGACTCCAACGCATACAGAACCCCTCTGCACGCCTCATCCTCGATATCCCCCGCCACAGCCACATCACCGCCCACCTGAGGGACCTGCACTGGCTCCCCGTCAACAAGAGGATCACCTTCAAGCTCCACACCTACGCTCACAAGGCACTCCACAACACCAGACCAGCATACCCCAATGATCGACTCGACTTCTACACCCCGAACCACAAGCTTCGCTCTGCCGACCTCGCCCTCACCACCATCCCACGCATCTGCAGAGCGACCGCCGGTGGTAGATCCTTCTCCCACTTTGCCGCCAAGACATGGAACACCCACCCCCACCCACCTACGACAGACCCAGGACCTGCTGACCTTTAGGAGACTCATCAAGACCTGGATGTTTGATTAGTAGCTGCACCCCCCCCCTCCCCTCCCCTCAGCGCCTTGAGTCCCTCACGGATGAGTAGCGTGCTTGCAAGTGATTGATTGAGTGATTGATTTATATTTCTTAACAGTTGCATGCTCTTCTTCATTTAAGCTACATTAATGCATATTTTTAGTATTAATCTTTTTCAAGTTAGGTCTTGCAATCTTTTTAAAATATTTAGAATAGGTAATCCAAATCCCAGAGTCTTCAGATGTAGGAAGTTCTTCCAGTGAAGTGTTGAAGTCCAAAAGATATGGTGAAAAAACTCTTGCTTATGAAATATACTGACAGAAATATTACATAATAGATTACACAACAAAGACAACTGAAAATACGTCGCACTTTCTTCAGCTCAGAATAGAAAATAGGTACAATCTCTGATGTTCCTTTTCTTAATATACCACCCTAACAGATTTGAGTATATGTTTTTCTTGAAATTACCTACCGATTTATCCTTATTGGTTCATTTTATGTGCTGTATTTTTTATGTATGGTAGTTAATTCAACTTCCGAAGGAAAAGCATATCCAACTGGATAAATTAAGCATAGCATTAAACCATCTTGAATTATTAGCATTATTATCAATGAAAATGTACAAAACATTTACAGCATCTGCTGTACGCCATTTTCTTTTGAGGAAAAATAAAAAGGTACGAAAGGTAAAAAATGAGGTACAAAAATCAAGCGGTACAAAATCAGGAGACAAGCGTCTCTTTCTGTTTTTTGTTCATTAATTCAGGTGATAGTATCCAAGAACCCTATTATTTTAGTCTGGAAATCTAAGGTACAAGACAAATCATTTCAGCTAAAATTAAAAAATTCAGCTCAAAGTTCATCAGGACCTAACAAAAGTTCAAGTTGGTTGGTCTTCTGGTCCGCCTTCAAAATTGAATTGACAATACTTTTTAAAATCAATACCTTCTACATCTGACTCTTCTTCTGTAGACACTGATGCTAGATAGGTCCACTTAGATGCTGAATACTTTCTTTTCAGCACTTTTTTGTCATTGGTCTTATAGCTACAGGTGAGTCACTTTCACTATTCTCAGAATCAACATAGATTATCTCTGGTTCTTCCCTGTAAATGCTGATCTCCGAGGCTTCCAGTGCAATATTCTGTTGCTTCTCATGGGCGCAGGACACGTATCTCCTCGATGTGTATTCTTATCTTCTGTTTCTCCACTTATGACTACTGCTGAATCTTCTCCATTCGCAGCTGAACATGTGCTCTGATTGACATTAGCGACTTGGCTCACTATGAACTGCTTTCCCTTGCTTTTTTTTGGAACCAGCAATTTTTGGTTGGCTGAGGAGTTTTCCCAAGCCTGGTAGACCTTTTTGCTTCCATCAAGGGCGGGTGATTACACTCGCTGTATAACCTGTGCTCACCCTTGGGTAGCTTGGCACTGAGCAATTAGACTTTCCTCGAAGCAATTTGTAAAGCAAAGGCACAGCAGCCACTCACGATAAGTACACTGAGCGTCACAAAAGAGACTTCACACAGGATGTATATAAATAATGTTTATATTCAACACACATATTTAATCATTACAACATGAACATCATAGACTTTCGGGCACAATACATATTTGGAGATATTCCTAGCAGTACTAGGCCTACTCGTATTGTTATAATATCAATCATATGCATACCATGGACACTTCCTAATTCCCCCCGCCCCACGGGGAAAGAGCGCACCTTTATGCGCTGGACATGGTGTCCACCCCAGGTCCACCATGTCAATCCTGATAAATAATAGAGTCCTGCACTATTATTATAGGGTTCTCCCGGGTAACAATAATATCAAAGATAAGTACCTACATGAAATGAGACCAATGTTTAGCAGAACCGTGGACTGGAGCCAGGTGGGTAAACCTAATGTCAAGTGTAATGTGCTTTTGGCATGAAATCAACGTATAAAGCAGCACCGCCGGCCAGTTCGTGAATCACAGGCCGTCTGCAGACTATTACTTCCACTCACACACATTCACTTCGCACTGCTACACAATGCAACAGGTACCAGCCCAGTCCGTATGGAACACTCTTATGCACACATACGCTCTCAGCACCCTAATGCAGTGCCCCTGAGCAGGTCAATGGAACACACCCTGCAGCCTCCGTGGCCCCAGCTTCTCTCCACCCTCTGGCTAACCTCGATTTTCCTATACTCCGGATGGAATATAACCAGCCCGCCTCCTGGATAATAGGCCTCACGCGGCCAAATTCGCACTAAGGGGTCGATTAGGATGGCGGACGGACTTGCGTCCGTCCGCCACCCCTGAGTAGGAGGGACCGTCCGCATGGGCAGCGGCGGTCCCTCCATGGCAATTAGGATGTGACCGCCACCCTGGCGGTCACATCTTGTATGTTTTACATTGCGGCGGGTGCTGCTTGAAGCAGCACCCGCCGCAATGTAAAAAATTAAAAGCAGTGCATTTGCATGCACAAAGCGGCAGGCACAGCGCGGTGCCTGCCGCTTCGTGCACGCAAAGGCAGGGGGGTACCATAGGTACCCCCCATGTGCACCCCCCACGCAACCTTCACCCAGGGGGCCCGCAACGGGCCCCCAAAGTGAATGTCCGTATGCTTTTCCACGGCGGAAAAGCCGCTGCGGAAAAGCATTACTTTCCCTACATCCTAATATGGCTGGCGGTGTCTGAAAGACACCGCCAGCCATGTTAGTGCTTTTCCGCCGATGTCGCCTTTCGACCGCGGCGGAAAAGCGGAGGACAGATTGTGAGACCCACCAGCCATCCTAATTTGGCGGTGGGTCTTTCAGGCCTCCTCGGCGGATTTCCCGCATCCTCCGGGCCGGCGGTGGCTTCCGCCGGCCCGGAGTATGCGGGAAATCCGCCATCATAATGACCCCCTTAGTCTGGGACCTCGGGAAGCAGGTGGGGATATGCAGCAAGTTTTAATTAGGAGATAGATGTAAACATGGGGAGTTTAGCAGCACTCAGGAAGTTCACCCACAGATCTCAAAAGACAATGGAGTCTGACCCGCTTCCGAACTGTCTCGGAAGCATTCCTTCAACCCAGTCAATCTCTCTCGCTGTTACCTGGCACCAAGATGTCTTCAGGAGGGTCCAGGTGTGTAGAGGGCAGTTGGTTCACTGCGATGAGGATCAAAAGGGACCAACTGATGAATGGGTCGAATACAAGGAAGCCTCTCTGTAGGAGGAAGCACCTCAAGCAGCACACGATCATCAAGGTGCATGTTGGTATGGGTCACGCCAGACACTTCACCTCTCCAAAATGAAGAGTTGCAAATTCTGTACCTCTCTGTATACATTTTTTGTAAGGTATCTAACACTGCATGGATTTGAGCTTACTGCAGACTATGTTTTAATATCAGAGAAATCAATTGTAGAAACCCGCGCAGCCGACCATAAAACAGGCCCACAATCAGCAAAAAAAGTCCCACACACTGACTTATCAAACCTGCCCATTGACACTGCCAGATTGCCCTATAGGTAAGGCTTTCAGTTTTCAGTTTTTACTCATTTTTACAGATAAATACAGACAAAAAACAATCCTTTTCCTGTCTGTTTTTCATTTTGTAAAGTGGAAAAGTACAGAAAATTGTGTTTTTTGTGAGTGGCTCTCACTGTTGCTCTTCATGAATTCCATACCAGCTGCTCAGCAGAAAGACACCACTGGGATTTAAAAATAGGAAGGTGTCCCTTTTGGGATTGCATAAGCCATGTATCAGTGGTTTGCGACCCAAATTGCAAACCATTAATAGTTTACCAGCATCTCAAAAAGAGGTGGAAAGCCATTCGTAAATAGGAAGGGGTCCCCAAGGGATCCTGTCTCCCTTGTGAATTTTAAATAAAACATTTTTTAGATGTAGGTAGTAATCCAAGGGAACACAGCTTATTCCTAAAAAAGATTGTGAAACATTTTATTTTTTATAAACACATCCCATTTTCCTTTCAGAGAATTGTAAAAAAGCAGTTAGCGACATTGTGGTCTGCTGTCCTCAACAGGCCACCATCCCTGTGATAGCAGCACTTGGTAGTGGTAGTGGGTCGCATGTTGTGACCTACCTAATTAATCGATCGATGATCACTACTGCCTTAAACCAAAGGTAAAACCTCTTGGTGGAGGGTGCACACACAAAAAAAAACGACCCTATGATTACGCACGCACGTGTAAACAAAAGCGGGGACACATTATATACCGCTACGAGATTATTCCAACATACACGTGTATGAGGGTCTTTTTTGGGAGATACCTACTTACCGACCTGCAAAACCTTGGTTCAAGCAGGACTAGTGATCCTCCCCCCCCCCCCTGATTATGAGATATCACAACGGAGACTGAAAGGATTCATACTCTGACTCCCCCCTCCTATTGATTATACCTACCTAATTAATATGCATGAAGTAGGTCGGATTTGACCCATTACAACTCGGTATTTTGTGAACCAGCCCAATAGTACGTAGGTTGGTTTGCAAAATACCAATGTATTTGGTAGCAATTGGTGGAAAAATTACTACTAGCTTGGCTGAATACATCTTGTTGGTTTTTAGACAAGGCTGCTAGTTCTTTTTGAGACCTCTGTGATTCCTGCAGACAGGTGTTATGTAAGCAAGGCACAGAGACATTCGAGTTCTATCCTTAATGAGGCTCGTCTCAGCTTCTGGCTATGATTGTCTCCGGTATTCACTGACTGTGGAAAAGCAAATCAATTTTCAGATATTAAGTATTACACAGCAGCCTCATTAGGCACAACTAGGCAAAGTTATTCATGCGCTTCTGTGCATTCCAAGGTAGTTATTGACCAGCACCTGGGGCCCTTTTCTACCCATGGTCAATAGCAATGTTGATGTTTTTATCAGTCACAACATGTTTGCATGCTTTTTTGTTTTTTGCATGGGATTATTTTGTGGAAGGCTGTGTGAAGGATGTCTGCTCCATTTGTAGCCTGCAGAAACCATCAATGTTTTGTTGAAATTCAGCTATGGGGGGATACAACATGGGAAGATCTTGCTAACAAGCTGCTCATTGCTAACACAAAAAATAACTAATTTATTAGTTGGTCTGCATCGAGATTTGGAATTCTGATGAATTACAAATCAATTTTATAATATTAAAAACGTTCATCTCTTTGTTTTATTTGATGCATTGATTTATGGTCCTTGAGAGGAAACACTTTATGGTGAATTTCTTTAATGGGACACGTGGAAAGTGGTCAAAGAGGGTGAAAGGATGGCATATTTCTGTAAATCCACACACTTCTTCATAATCCATCACAGAAAATGTCTGGCATTTTAAGTGGGAGATTTTCTTGACACAGCAGCAATTTGTCATCTGAAACCACAGTATTGCACAGTATCTCTGCCAGAGAGCTTTAATAAAGGGCTAGAGTGATAACATCACTGAGTGACATGCTCCCGGATGAGGAGCAGTGAAACTGACAGCTTTATCTATGAAGGAGGCTTAAGGAAATAAAGATATATGGTTTTCATGTACAGCTTTTTTAATGAAGCAGTTGTGAGACCTGTTATTTAAAAAAAAGAGAGGAAGTGTATGCTTTCAGAAATCTATAACATAGGTGAGTTTAAACAGCTCAAAATAATGATAGTTCCCTCTGTCTATGGCGAGCATCCCCTTGAACATCTGTTTAAAGGGAAGTGAAGCTATTTGCAGACAGATCAATTGTTTAAAATACCTATGTATCCAAATCGGTAAGCAGATCCACCCAAACATGGGAGTCATTAAATTATGTCTTTTTTGCTTGTGTCCCCCATTTCTTTTTTCAGTCCCTTCCTTTTGCATACATTAAAGTGCACTAGACTTTTATTTCCTTTTAATATTAAATATTAAGCATAGAAATAACCCTGCCATCCTTCTGCTCCCACTCTTCAAGGTCTTTTAGCTAAGTTTCAAACCTCTTCAAGCTATGGCTGCTCTCTCTATGTCTCACTTCATGGACACATTACGGACGCCCACTTCGTGTTCAACCATTTTTCCAGTGGCGGTTCCTCTGCTATGGCAGAGGAGCGTCGGCCTACCGCTGAAATGCAGCAGAGAGAAGAAAAATAAAGTGACAATAAAACAATTTTATTATCATTTTTTCTTTCACTTCCAGAGTCGCGTAGCCTGGGGCTGGACCATTAGGCAGCGTCAGCAGCAGGAGGTGGAGGCGTGGTAGGCACCGAAAGTGCACATATCGGTTTGGCCGGTCGTCTTAGGATGGCCAAACCGACATGCACACTTGGGTATCTCCAGGCTGTTCCTTTGAGATATCCTCAGTGTTCAGGGTCATAGGCTCCTAGCCCCTGCTGGAGCATGAATCTGGCCCACTCCGCCCAATCCCAGCTCTTCTCTCATGCTGGGAGTAATAGCATGAGACAAGCACTGGGATTGCAGGAGTCTCTGAGCCTGTGCTCATGGGGACTGTTATGTTATGTTATGTTACTTTATTTCTTTTATAGCGCATGGCTACTCCAGGGAGCATCCCGGCGCTTTAGCAAAGAATAACAGCATAAAAACGGCAATCACACAACAGAAAAAAGCAGAGAATGAAAAGGGTCTATTTCATAAAAAGCCATGTTTTCAGGTCCTTTCTGAAGGCAAGAAGACAGGGAGCCTGTCTCAAGGACAGTGGTAGGTTGTTCCAAACTTTAGGTGTTAAATAGCGGAAAGACCGACCTCCCAATCGTGCGCGACGAATTACAGGAACAGTCATCATAGACAGACCAGATGACCTGAGAGTCCTGCTCGGTGCATACTGGGAAAGACGTTTCCCAATATACTTGGGGCCAATACCATGAAGGGCCTTAAAGGCCACAGTCAGGCATTTGAAAGTGATTCGCTTGGAGATGGGTAGCCAATGTAGAGTGTTCAATAAGGCAGTGGCACCAGCTCTCCTCGGGAGTCCAAAGATGGTACGGGCTGCCGAATTCTGGACAACTTGCAAACGGGTCATAAGATATTTCGGAAGACCCAAAAAGAGAGCGTTTGCGTAGTCCAGTCGTGAACCGATCAATGCCTGAACAACTGTTTTCCTGTGGTTAAGTGAAAGTAGAGGAAGAAATTTCCTCAAAATCCGTAAAATGCCGAAGCATTTCCCAACAAGAGACAGGATGTGAGGTCTAAAGGATAGTTCACAATCTACTATCACTCCCAAAGACTGTAGTGCCAAGAGCAGAGGAGCAGAGAGGCGCGGCACGGGAGCAGAAGATCACCGCAGTCAAGAGCAAAGAGTAAGTCATTTATTGAATTATTTTATTACCCCTCACTGCCCACCCCCCCCACTTCAGATTGGCATCAGCCACTGCTGCATTTCTTAATGCTGATAGGATCTGTTTACCTATCAATCTATTTGAGAAGAGAAACAAGTTAAACTAAAAAACTAAAAACTATATACTGTTAAAAGAACATGTGCCCCTATCTGTACCTTACAATAACCCCATCCAAAGTTAATTATTTTTTATAATATGTTAAACTAGGCAATATAGCTGGTCAAAATATTGCTTTAATTCTGCAGATAAGTACTAGGTCGGGTCATAATAAAAATGTCTAGCACGCCTATATCCCTAGAACAAGGCCCACCATCCCATCCAACTTAGGACGACACAGTTAAATAAGCAAAACTGATGGGGTGAATATGTGAATTAATCTCAGCCAAGGGTAATTACTCAGGCCACATCCCAATACATTGTTATTTTGCACACCATGCCACCTCAGTTTGGACCCAGCAATATGCAAATCCGTCTTGACTCTGCTCCATTGGGAGCAGTCCAGCCTGAACTACCAAGCCAGGCCTTTCCTGAATGGGAATACAAGCATCCTGGGACCGGTTTCATACTTGTTAGGGCTCATAACCAGGTGTAGCTTGATTCCACTGGCACAGTGTGCACGGGACTTACATGTGGGCATACCCATCCCACTTAGAGCGACATACTAAAGTATACAAAAAGTGATGGAAGGAATGCTTGAAATAATCTTAGTTACTTTGCACACTGTTGCACCTTAGTTTGGACCCAGCCATATGCAAATTAGTCTTTACCCCACTCCAATGGGAACAGTTCAGTTCGAACTGCAGGGCCAGGTCCTTCCTGAACAGGAATTCAAGCAACCTAGGACCGATTTTGCCCTAGTTAGGACTCATCAGCCAGGTAAAGGTTGACCCCAGAGACACAGCATGCACAGGACTCCCGTCTTGGCATACATGTCCCACTTAGGGTGACACACTAAAGTATACGAAAAGTGACGGATGAATGCTTGAATTAATCTCAACTAGTGGTAATGGTGTTCTGGTTCTGGGAGGACCTGGCCTTCCAGTTTGGGCTGGAGTGTTCTTATTGGAGCAGGGTCAAGACTGATTTGCATATGGCTGGGTACAATCTAAGGTGGCATGGTGAGCAAAATAATGATGAATTTGGATACAGCCCAAGCAATTACCATTGGCTGATATTGATTCAATCATTCCATCCATCACTTTTTTGTATACTTTACTTGATATTCTTGTGCCACAATATTATGGGGGTTGATAATCAATAGCACAATCATGCGTAGAAACATGCTGCTAATCATTAAGGATAGATCTGGTGGGACAACTTTGCAAGTGCATGCTTTACTGTGTGACTACTACAACTCTCCCAATTTGTAAGATGAACAATCCACCTAGAGACACATCTTTCTTAAAGAAACAGTAAATGATCAAAATGGCTACCTGCTCCTGTGTTTCCTGTTGTCATAGTTCCATATCAATGTCAATGTGAACAATGTAGCAGCTATTTTAAAACAGAAAAAACACTTAAATGGATCAATCAGCTGAAAGCCTCATTCAACAGCACTGTGTCAAAATGTAATTTAGGGATCAAAGTTTTTTTCTCTCTCAGCTAGCGCAGGGTTTCGATGCGCTGCAAGGCATCACTGCCTGCCTGCCTCACTCCAACAGTGCAGTGTCAGTATAATGTTAAGGTAATGGTATGCTCCCTCTTGCTGCAACCGAACACAGCCTGTCTGTCTCACCTCTTAGGGTGCAAAATACCATTTGGATCAAATTCACTCTTTCTGATGAATCTATATCATGTTTCCTTTCAAGAAAGCATGCCTTCTGCATATTCCACAGGCCAATGGAGCCTCTCTAAACAGTAACTCTCTCACCTCTCTCTCCCTTTCCATTTGAGTCTATCAAGCCTTAAAATAATCTATATATTCCCCATCATTGCACTGTAAGTAACATGGATGGATTTAAGGGGCACATGCATCAACCTATTTAGGAAGTGGAAACGGTGCGAATCGGTAAATTCGGCCGTTTACGATTCCTAAATAGGTTTTTGAGATGCATCAAACATTTTTTTTGAAAATCGCTATTTTTAGCGAATTCCAAAAATGCGATTGCTTTTAAGGAATCGCAAATTTGCGATTCCTTAAAAGCAATGCATGATTGTTTTTAAAATTGCGAATTCGCAATTAGGGGGTGCAAATTACCACGAGGGTGAACCTCGTGGTAATTTGCGAAAAACTATTAAAATGCTCAAATTAGCATTTTAAACACTGTCATGTTACAGACACACATGTCCTTAGGACATGTGTGTGTGAAACATGCATTTTAAAATACATTTCAGGGGTGCAGAGGGGGGGTCCTTTGGACCCCCCCCTGCACCCATGGAATGCATTAACATTTTGCGATTCGCTAATTAAAATTCGCAAAATGTCAATGCCTTCCTATTGATTCCTATGGGCCTTTTGGCCCATAGGAATCAATGGGAATTGCGAAATCGCAAATTAGAATTCGCATAATATTTGCGATTCGGTAAAAATTGCGATTTTTACCAAATCGCAAAAATTATGCGATTAAATTGATGCATCCCGTTTTGCGATTCCTTATTTGCGATTCCCTATTTTTCGCAAATAAGGAATCGCAAAACCTTACATTGATGCATGTGGCCCTAAGTGCCTGTCACTGAATGTCCCTTCCTTCGTCATTCCTTAAATGGCCAATTCCTGCTCTAAAAACAAGCACAGCGCACTTTTTCCTTCCTTCTCCATCCTTGTATACCCCACCTCTAACCTGGCACTGAGTGTCAAATTAGCAATGTATTTAAGTGTTCGTCAAACTTTAATTGAGCCAAAAAATTGATTTGAGATTGACTTAATGTGGTTCACTCAGAGCTACACATCAAACAGAGTTACTGATTTTTCATGGCCAGATGCAGCGGCAGCTCCTCCGCTTTGGGGGAGGAGCGTCACCTCCCCCGCTGAGAGCCAGCTGAGTGGAACCGGGAAAAATAAAATAATACTAAATTGGTTTTATTATCATTTTATTTCCCCAATTCCCTCTGGAGCCAGCCAGGTCTGGGCGGGGCCATGACGACAGCAGGGGAGGAGTAGTGCACACCGTAAGTGCGCATGATGGTTTGGCCTGTCGTATTAGGCTGGCCAAACCATCATGCGCACTTGTGTTTCTTCAACTCAGATGTGTTGCACCGCCCGGTTGGAGAAACAGCACAGACTCCCAGGTACTGTTTGAGCAGCAAAACCAAGCGCTCAGCCCAATCCTGGCGCTGCTCTCATGCTATTGAGAACAGCGCCGTGATTGGGTGGGGAGCCTGTGGGGTGTCCCAGGGACTGCTTGGACACTATCAGGAAAGAAGAGGCGCACAATGGTGGCCAGCAACATCGAAACAGGTATTTAAAAATAAAATGATTTCTATAATCCGCCGTCCCGTCCAACCCCCTTCTCCAACCCACCCTCCACTTGAGTTTTGCAGTGACCACCACTGCTCAGATGTCAGAAAGGAAAGAAATGCAGCAGGCTACAGATGTCATCACAGTAAAAATTCCCTAATTTCCTCACAATGAACACCATACTTTTCAGTGCGGTTGCCCCAGTTCCACAATTTGTAATGCACACATTCTTATTTTCACTTTGTCCCAGTATGTAAAACATAATTTACTCACCCGCGTCTGCATTGCCCCCATTATATAAAGGCCTACTGCCACTTTATCAGCCTGCCGCTTTCTTTGCCCGTGTCACGACTGGGTAGCACTATAATGTAAATGTATGTAGCAAACTTGCCTTCAAATTTACACCTATCTCATACAACTTTACTGTAAGTTACTGTATTGTTTGTTGAAAACCTCCTAAACAGACTGAGTAAAAAAAAAGAAAACTGGGTTCTAACACATGCAAACTCACAGCTTTTCCCTTTCTGACCTCGAATTGGTAGTTTAAACTGCACTGCATGCTGGAGTGAAAGGCCTGAGACATGTTTAACACGCTTCTTTAGTGAGTGGTGCACGCCCACTAGTAGCATTTAATTTACAGGCCCTAGGTACAGGTAGTGTCAATTACTAGGGAATCTCAAATAAATTAAATGTGCTAATTAGGTGTAGTGTAATTTTACCATGTTCGACGGAGAGAGCAGAAGCACTTTAACACTGGTTAGCTGAGGTAAAGTGCACAGAGTCCTGAGGCCAGTAAAATAAATCTAGCAGAGCAGGAGGAGTGAAGGTAAAACGTTTGGGGAAATACCACGCCAAGGATGTCAGTCAGGTCTGACATTAACTTCATGTGAAATGGATGCTACCAGAGTGCTATGAAGGGTGACTCTGTCTACAAAAGGAGACCACAACTCTTTAGGGAAGAAATAAGATCAACCAAGTATGGGGATGTGGAGCCCCCTGGAAGGTGGGGCTGGTGGCAGGAGGCCTGGTTGTAGTTCACAGAGTTTTGCTACTCAGAACTCCGCGAAGTGACAAAAAAACTCTGCAAAGTTCCACAAGTGGCGGAGTGCTGTGCGAACTGCTGTTCGTGCTGGTTTTTCTGCCGTTCAGGTAGAAATTATATATGAGCTGTAGCTCGCACTCGCGAACTTACCGTTTGCGAGCGCGAGCAGGGAAAAAACTCTGCTGCACTACACGGAGCGGAGTTTTCTGCAGTCTGTGAGCTCCGGGGAGCGCGGAGTACAGACAACTTCAAAAACTGCGTGAACGTAGCAGAGTTCACCACTCAGGCCTAGGCAGGATCCCTCCACCACGAAGGAAATAGGATTGACTAGACCTGTTAAGAGCTCCTTGGTAAACCTTCATGACAGGAGATGCTAACCTGTGAGGTCCCTTTTAGGAAGTGATTTAAATTGCAATTCCAACCAAGAAGTTGAGTACTATTTGGTATACTATTTTACAAAATGTATATTGTTTATTATGCATATATAGTTGTCATTTTTTGTGTAATATTTAGCTGTTGGTGCATTGAAGTGTGTTTCCTTATTATAGATAAAAGCACTAGCTGGACAGTGATTTGCTGTGTGTTGCTATGTGCCTTCCGGACTTCTGCGGTTCTGAGACACATGACCTCGAGGGAGCCTTTGACTGCTCCGTCATCACTCTTGTGTGAGTCAAGTGTTGAAAGGGTGTGCTTGGTTTTCAATTTGAGTTAAAAAATAATATAGGAACTCCTGGAAGTAAGTCAAGTCAAGTCAATTATACTTTTATTTGATTTCGTAAAAAAAATCGTAAAAGATTGTAAAAACACGTTATACACAGTAATTAAAAGCAATGATTTGAAAGATGCAAAGAGGTAAAAAAACACTGTTGTCATTACGCAATCCCCGTTAACGTTTAAAATAAGAAATGTTATGTTTATAATCAGTGCGGTATTAAAGTGCTAGGATATTTCGTTGAGAAACAATCAAAAATTAGTGCATGAAAAGGTGAGGTCCAGTCAGTATGTCTTGTGAGGGCCACTCACGTTGATTCTTGTGATTTATCTAGTTCTTTGGCTGCCATTTCCAAAAACGTGATAGCTTTGCAGGACCGTTGCACTGACAGGCCTCCCAGACATTGTATGACAGCAGCTCTGCATGCCCTTAATTGTTTTTTCCTAAAAAACTCACGAAGGATGATTTTCCGGCTTTCTAAAAGCGAGGGGCAGATGCATAGGAGGTGAAGAAGTGTCTCATCTCCCTGTCCGCACAGTCTGCGTTCTTTTGTCAGCCATGCGCGTTTCCATTTCGGGGTCAGATCCTTCGTGGGGAAGTGCCA
Source organism: Lissotriton vulgaris (assembly GCF_964263255.1). Lineage (NCBI taxonomy): Eukaryota > Metazoa > Chordata > Amphibia > Caudata > Salamandridae > Lissotriton > Lissotriton vulgaris. The sequence goes on along the minus strand of NC_141698.1, from coordinate 54,904,347 downwards.
CAACCGTAGCATCGTCAGGTAGTGCCTTTTGTGGTGTGAGAAGTGTTCTGACAAGTATTGTTGTGGTTTCAGCGTCTGATACGATTGAATCACTGCCCATGCATGTTTTTTGTTGCAAATGCAGTTTTATCCATTAACAAAGACCTTGTTTCGCTGCCGTGTTAGCCACTTTTTTGAACACGGAATAGGAGGTGATTGTATGCCAGGCCTCTTCAAGGTGTAGGTCTGCAAGTGATTCTTTTAGTATGCTGACGATGGAATTATTTTGTCTTGCCTGCTGTCAATTTCTGCCCAGCAAGAGTGGGCTAAGGTGTTTTCTTCTGCTTGCCTCATCTGCCAGCAATATTTGACCACCACTCCTTGTTGGGCTGGTTTCCGGTTTTTGAGCCCGTATTCCAATCGAATCTGTGGCTGAGAAATGTATTGTGGAATTGAAAATAGATTCTTAAAGAAACTCGACGGGGCTTGGAAGTAGTGGTAAAGTGCCCCACTAGTCACAATTGAGGCCCATTACCCTGTTAATACTTGTGGGCACCTCCAAAAAAAATTCTCATATTGTCCATGCCATGATAGTGTCCACGTCACCACAAAGTATGTGAATCATTATGCTGTACCATGTGCCCATTGCTAAGCAGTGTTTAAAGAATTGTTATGCTATGCCTAAATTGCTCTCATATGTGAGAAGTTTGATGGTGAAAATGGAAGTGGGAATAATCTGGAGAGAGACTTAGCATGCTGTGCCTGAACCCCCACAAGCCCTAAACCTAGATTTCCATAAACGGAGACAGCCCATAATTCTCATTGAAGTACCCTTGACGTAAGTTAACACTAGCTGGAATAAAGGCTTAACTTTATCAGAGTGCTCTCTTTTAGTAGGAGTCAAGCAGTAAATAACTTTTTGTAAATATGTGGTGTGACATGATATCGGGTACAGCTAAAGACCTCATTGATGTTAGCATAATTGGGGGTACTGTCCACATTAGTTGTTGCGGCGATAATGCTTTAGCGGTAAAGGTTTCTCTGTTGGATATGAAATGTAAATAGTGTCTCTTGTAGTAAGAGCAGAGCTGAAAAAGAACTCTTTGCAAACATACGATGCGATTCGATATCGGGTATAGTTAAAGACCTCCTTGCTCGCTTCACTTTCAGATATTTATGATGGTTCCACAGAATGAAGGCTGATATTGCCTGATGTTACATACCAAGAATATTATACTAAGGAAGACAGTGACTATTGGAATAGTTGAAATACCATTTGAAGGGTAAGAGAGTTTACTATTAAACTATATGCAGTGGTTGTTTTAGAACTATTTATATGTAATGATTTATAAGTATGAATAACCTAGATTGTTTCGAGTCTTTTTTATAGGGAATTATATAATAAAGGTCCTTGATACGAGCCTGATTGTTTGACACTAAGAGTGAGAACAGTCTTAGGGTGAGTTTAAGTTAATTTTAACACCTTGGCTGCTAAGGGGTTTCCTCCTCCTGCGCTGGATTTTCAGGATCCCCATTGTTCATGACAAGGTCAACTCGTCATAAGCACAGGGCAGGTAAAACCCATGACGAGTAGACCTTGTCATGAGCACTGAACAGGTTAAGAGAGGTATAGGTATCTAGCACTTGGGTTTCAATACACAGTCAAAATTCTATTTAATTTGCTTACCAGTTATACCTAAATTTCTGATTGGAATTGCTGATCTTGGGATGGATTTTCCACCCTCCCTCTTGTTTTTTTTGTATCTCTCTTTTTCCCTTGTCACGGTGTGTCATATATATTGGCACGCTTTGGGTTCACATATATATATTTTGGCAATTGTGGTTTTCCTTTTCTCACTTTTTGAGGTGACTTTTTCCTTCACTTGACACATCCTTTGACCTTTTGGTGGAGGTAATTTGTGTCTTGACTTGGCTCCCCACTGTATGGGGATTATAATTGGGTACAAATTTATTGTTACAGCCCTGAAGAAGTCATTGGGTAATGTCCCTTGACGAAACACGTGTTGGCGTTTGGCTGTTGTGTACTGTATCAAGACTGTACTGCTGTGTCCACAAGTCTTCTTGAACATCTTGGACTGAGAAAATAAAAATAAGGACTTTTCATAATTTGGATGCACAGATATAGACAATGATTTTTTGAATAGATATTATCTGTAAAACTCACAGATACGTGTACTTTTGTGCTCAGGGAATCCTATATGTCTGTTCTATTGTGACAACAATTACCTTGCAATTGTTGGCTTTTGACAGCGGTGGGTGGTAGCTGTCTTTGGTTCCCTTGATGCCACTTCAAAATAACCCTTCTCTTACTTAATGCTGCATGGGCTATGCGCTGATAATACCTCACCACCTGCTTTTCTAGATTGTGCTTTATCAGAGTGCTGATGGATGCAGCAATCAACAATCAATTGCAAGACAAATTAAAGATATTGATTTTAAGATGAAACCAAAGTTCATATAAAAGTTACTATATGAACATTTCTCATTTAGGACCTGAAGGAGTTGAATAAAAAACTTACAAATTTAAAAAATCTTAATTATTTCCTCAACAATAGCTAAAAATCTTCTGAGTAGTCAGAAACAAAAAGGAAATGAAGCAAGTGACACCTAGGGAAGTGTTTGCTCATAGGCAAAGAGGGCAAATGCTGCACAAAGATCACAGCAAAATCCATGTTACGGGGCTCATTTTCCCTGTTTGATTAAGGAATATATAATCATATAGTGACCATAAAGAGTAACTATTGAAAGACATTAGGAAACTAAACTAGAAAGGGAGCTACTTCAAACTATTATTGATGGCCCATTTACAGAAGAAATAACCTATAGAATTCTGAAAGTTACTAATGCTCACAACTGAATTTATGTAAACTAAGGCTGCACAAAGTTGTGAGCTGTTTCTCCCGTATAAATTACACATTTGTTTTGCAAAACTTCAAAAAGTTTGTAAAATTTACAAAGGTTGTGAAAAAAGTGTAAACTGTAAACTGTTGTTAATTGCACATCTCAATTATTGACCTAAATTGAAGTGAAACCACATAACCAGACTAACAGTCACTAAAGAACCGTTAGTTTTTAACAACACGTGCAGGGGTGGTGGATGCATAAGGGCTTGAGGGCTATGCCCCTGTCAGTTTCTGTCCTCCTTATTTAAGAATGTCAATGAAGATATTACAAAAATAGTATGCCAACAGCTTACTGCCTGCTCTCCTGACTGAGGGCCAGACAGTCTGTGCCTTTCCAGATGTTGCACTCATTGCATCTCCATGGAGACCAGGTGATGTTCTTTCTTTGTCTTCTCCTCCCGGGAGTCCACCAGTGGAAAGCAGACTTGTGCTTTTTACTTTCCAGCCGAGGCTGTACAAGACAGCAGTTCACGCAGCTGTGGCTAGCCCACCCTTTCCCTCAACCTTCCTCAAAGGGCTGGGTGGGATCAGCAAACTCCGCTGACCACGCCCCACGCTATGAAGAGGAGGGAAGGGTGGGTGCGAAAATGCCCAAATTTCCGCGTACCGGAAATTTTTTCATGCTTGCGCTGTAAAACTACTTTCATGCGCACGTGATCGCCTTACCTGGATCTCCGGGTTCGCCGACAAGTTTTCCCGATCCGGTTGTGTGCTCCACGAGATGTTGGATTGTTGGTAGCCATTTTGCGCTATCTCGCAAGAGATCGCACCCGCGCCCGTGATCACGTCATTCGTCTTGCGATCAAACACCGCGAGAGTATGAGATCTCGAACACGTCATTCTCCACCGCAAACGAGAGCGTGAGGACGCGAACACATCATGTCGAATGCGACAAGGAGCGAGAGAAGAGAACACGAACACATCATTCTCCACTGCGAGCGAGAGCGTGAGGACGCGAACACATCATTTCCATCGCGATCACGCAGAAAAATACAGCGAACGGGCGGGGAAAAAACTTCTGCGTCTTCGCAATTTTTCCACGTGTTTGCAGAGATTTTTGTCATTTTCGCGATAATTTGCAAAAATCAATTTTGCAAATTCAGCCCACCCCTACTTCAAACCTGCATCCTAGTAAGCCTGAAAAAGGCCCCGGCAGAGTTTCTGCCGGTATCTGAGACTTGATTCTGGCCTAGGCATGGAGCCAAGAGAGTGTTGCTTGGGGTGACTTTAATCTATCAGCAAGCCTGAGTTAAATATACCATGACCCAAGCAGAGCCCGGCCTTAAAAAATTAAAACAATTAAGGTGTGGCTGAACGACGAGAACGGCCGACCTTGAAGCTGGGGAACCAGGTTCGAGTCATGCGAGAGGCTCAAGCATCCTGGGATTCTGGGCACATCACTGTGCCTAAAACAAAAAAAATTAATGTGTCCCTCTGTGATGCAACTGGTGCTCATGTAAAGTGCTCTGATACCTTCAGGTTCAGTTCACGCTATATAAAACTGCAAAATCGAACACAAAGTAAAAATGTGCTCTCTTTTCTGCTCTCCTGTCCATTCCCAGGCCCTATTAGGGCTAGCCTCTCTCTTTTCCAGCAGCACTGGGATCAGAGCTAAATCCGATTTTGTCATGACTAGTGATGTTTTTTTTATTTCCCCTACATGTCCCACATTAACTAAATGCAATCTGCAGGTAAAATAAAATAAGCATTAGTAAAACCAATAAGTGTAGCTTTTATTACTCAAACTGATGGCTGGTTCATATTGTTTGTATTTGTTTTTGAATGGGTTAATGAGTGCTCATGAGGGTTGACTCAGTGGGTGTTTAAATGACTCTGGTGAGTGCCGGAGAAACTGTGAATGTATGAATGAGGGTAGCTAGGTGAATGAAGGCATGTGGATGAACTTGAGGAATCTTTCAGTGCAGGTGGGTAAGAGTGGGTAGGTGGGTGAGTGCTAGTGAGTGAGTAGGTGAGTGTGAGTAGCTGGGTGAGTGAATGTGGGACGGTCAAGGTGAGTCGGCAAAAGTGAGTTCAAGCACCATGATGAAACTGAAATGTCACCATCAATAATGTCTTTTAATAAATAAAAATGCAACATTGATTGGGTGAATGTGATTTAAGAGAAAGAGAGAGAAGGTGGGTGAATGAGGGTGTGTGGGTAGGTGTGTGCGTGTGGCCCAAAAAGGGTCATGTTGGATGTATGAAGGGAATATGGCCAGTCAACGCCCCTTTCCTATTAGCTGTGTCTGAAGGCTCAGGGCCCGATTCACAGAACTAACTTAAGACAAAATCCTAAACTTACTACTTATGGTATTCACAGAAGTTAGGACAAAACTAACTTAAGACAAAATCCTAACTTAAGTCTGTCTTAAGACAAACTTAAGACAAAATCCTAACTTCTGTGAATACCAAAAGTAGTAAGTTTAGGATTTTGTCTTAAGTTAGTTCTGTGAATCGGGCCCGCAGTGAACTCATGCACCCAGGCTAGGGCTCTGGGTTTTAATCCATGGCTAGGGGCTTGAATCTTGGTAGGACCACTCATCCTTTTATCCTCCCAAGATCAATAAGGACTGTTAGATTTGGGATTTGATAGATGGGACACTATTGAAATTTCCGCAATAGGCCACCTGTTGAAAAAATGGGAAAATACTAACATTCGCGGAATTAGGGGAGAAGTATGAACTAGGTCGGGGGAAGGTCTTCTGTTACGTGCAGGCCCGTCCTGCCCTTAAAGCAGCACTCAAGGACATCACGAACATGCAGCATTCATTCCCTCAAGAGGACTGACTGCTGTTGGAACCTATGTCAGAGAAGGCCGTATGGTTGACATATAGGAAACAATGCAATAATATGCCAGATCTGTTTCATATTCTTTGAGATAGGTGGATAGCTGACATGGGGAAAATTGAAGAGGACGACTGGCAAGCAGCACTGATGACCCAGAGAGAAGCAGCCGTTCCTCTTAGGCTCCGTCTGATTCAATTAAATATCCTGCATAAAACTTACCTTACAGGGGTCACACTAACGAAAATGGGGAATAGATTGGATGAGCTGTATCTCTGCCAATGTCGTCAGGAGGCGACCGTTTACCACATTATATGGGACTGTCCCCACATACAAGTTTTATGGGAGAAGGCTACAAGGCACATGCAGAGGACACTGGGTAAAGAGATTACCTTAACACAACAACTGGGCTTCTTAATATATGGGAGGCAACAGACCTTACGGTGGTAGAGCAACAACTGACCGCACTGGGATACACGCTTGTGCAATGAAGTGGGCGGTGGGAGAGGTGCCATCACCGAAGAGTTGGGCAAAGGAAGTAGACCGATGCATGACTCCTTAAATGCCAGCGTCTGGGAAGAGCTACACAGATGTCGCACTTCACTGCCTAGGGACTACCTATTTGGATCTCTTGATGTGCTAGGCTTATCCGATATTTGGGAAACTGCCATAGACCACCAGTCCTTCAAAAAGTTGGCAAAAAAATCTGCCCGAATAATCTCGGCAATAGAAGATAAGAAAGACCTAGCCAACAGGGCGCATGGATGGATAACGGTGGGAGATTACGACAAAATACGGCCACAAGCATATCTTAATATCAGGATGAAAATAAAAATCAAAGAAAAGTTCCTGAAATTGCGCCTTGGAGCTATCCCGATATTACCGCACCTGCCGCCATGGGAGAGAACTCACGCCTCGGCCCTATGCCGCCTGTGTAAATCTGGCAAGGAGGACATCATCCATGTGATATGTATTTGCCCGAGACTAATGGACCTGAGGCTCAAGCTGTTGCTACCTTTTTTTAGATCACATGCCGTTCGGACCTGTAGGCAGGCAGTTAAACTTTGTTTTTCCTCCAGCAATATTAAACTGAATTGCCAGGTTGTGAAGTTCTTTGATTTAATGAAGGAAAGATTCAAGCACACTTGAAAGACTCATTGGGACTTAATAACAACCTGAATTGACAATAGTAACTGCTGTATTTTAAATAATTTGTACTGTTATATGGCATTTTAAATAATTTGTACTGTTATATGGCGTTTTATATTTTTGTAAAGATTTTAATTAATCATATACAAATAAATATATTACATTACTTACGATGCATGATAACGGAAAATGATGTGTTCAAATCTAGAGGTTGTCCTAAGAAGTGGGATAAAAAATGGAGCAAATGGAACACGTATCGGGGGGAACTGTGTGCCTTGCTTACCAAGGAAATGGAGATGAGAAAGAATAATAGAGATGATGTAATGGCATGTGGATGATTTACTGTTGATCCCATTGTATAAGTAAATGATGTAACTGTATTGAAATGTTTGCAAACAAAAGAACTCTGACATGTATGGTTTTTTTCAAATCAATAAAAACATCTTCAAAGAAAAACAAAGAGATGCTTAGATTCCTGAGACATTCGTGCATGCGATGCAACAGTTCCGCTGGTCACAGGGGAGCGGTGCGTCGGGTCCAGTCTGTAGGGGGAAGTAATGTGTCACTTATGAGGCGACTTCAATCCGCGGGGGATGCGTCGGGGAACATTTTCTACACAGTGACGATGCTTGGAAATCTGGGATGTGTCGGTGAACGATGTGGCGGCGTTGAGCAGCACTGCGTCGATTCTTCAGCCGCAATCCCTCGATGCGTCGATTCTTGGCGACAGGCTCTGCGTCGATTTCAGCAATGGTGCGGGGAGATTCTTCTCGCACCACGGCGTTGCATCAGAAAAACTGTTGCAAGAAGAGCGATGTGTCGATTTTCTTGATGTTGCGTTGCTTTCCAGATCCCAGCAGCAGAAACAACCTCCAGAGTCCACACACAGTCACAGGCACTCCTGGCAGATCAGAACTCCCTGTAAGGAAGTTCAGGGGAGCTGGGGTGAAGTCTTTGTGTTCCTGAATTTTCAAAACAGGAGGCAAGCTCTACTCAAGCCCTTGGAGACTTCCCTCAAGCAGGGGACACAGCACACAGGAAAGTCCTTCACCTTTCTTTGGCAGAAACAGCAACTGCAGGTCACCCCAGACACACAGCAAGGACAGTACTTCGCCTCAGTTTCTCCAGCTCTTCTCCCCAGCAAAGGTTCCTCTTGATTCCAGAAGTAGTCTAAAGTTCAGGAGTTTTAGGCCTAATACTTATACCCCAAAATGTCTTTGATCTCTTTGTGCAAGGGTGTCTGAGCCCAGTCCAAACCAGTTCTGTCCTCTCTTGTGCAGCTGCCCTGCAGGAGGTGGAGACAGTATTGTGTAAAGCAGACAGGCCCTATTCAGGTGCAAGGGAAATCTCCTCCCACCACTCTACATGCAGATGTGGCCTATTCAGGTGCTAGTGAGAACTGCTCCCCCTACTCTGAACGCAGCCCAGGTCCATTCATCCCAGACCTGACTCATTCAGGAAAGGCAGGACACATATCAACCCCACCCCACCCCGGTGGCTGTCTGAGAGAATGCACCTACCCGGCCCCTGTCACTCCAAAATCAGACAGTCAATACACAGACAGGCAATGGCACACTAATTAGCCAAACAAGAAGATGCCTACTTTCTAAAAGTATTCACACCATATACAGGGTCTGGGCTTACTGGCAATAAGGACAAGCCTCACCAGAACAATGATAAACCAAGAGCGGTACCAATATTGCCACGTTACTTATGTGCTGGATCCCGGGTGATCACTCGAATAACTGAATTAAGCAGTAATTCTCAATGAACCATATTTCAGACTGAATCAGTTTTGTTTTATTTTTTAACTTAGATGCATGTATCAATTCAATATGCAATTTTTTGTTTTTTTCAATCAGGAAACATTTCTTTAGTTCCACATCATAAATCACAATGAACACAGATTTTAAACAAATAACAATACGCAAAACAATATTTTGACAAAAAATCACAACTTGCAATCACCATTCATACCACACAAAAAATATCATCACTAAATATATTACAGTTATTTACAATCTATACAATGTCACAATTGAAAAACAGACAAAGCATTGGAAATAAGCAAGTACACAATGTTGTTATTTTCTGAAAGAATCAAGGGTTCCTAATGCTGAATAGAAGAGGTCTACGCGTTTCGATAACCCCTGGTTGTGGGGAAATCTCATCAGGACCGTATGCCTGCGAATGGAGAACGAGATTGGGTCAGGTGGGGGGACAAAACCAACTTCCTCACAACGCTACAGTGGGGATAGAGAAAACTAATCATACCTCTCAGTAGCTGGCTTTGCTTTTGTGGTTGTCACTGTGGGCAAAAAATGAGGTGGATTTAAGCCTCTAAAGTGAAAGCGCCAGAGGGGCAATCATTCAATCTTAGCAAAAACATTCACTCGTGTCTACTTACATCGTATTACGCCTACTGCGGCTGTTTATTGAACTGGAAGAAAATTCGGGTGGAAGCGGGTAGCTGAGGGGTAAGAGTAAATGGTTTTAGAAATTGGGGGGAACAACTCGATTCCATTGTCGTAATCGTTTGAACACGGCGACTTACTGTTAATTGCTTAGCGCAGGGAGTTCACGGGTGTCTCAGTCTGTATTGAGCGAATCAATACCGTGCTCCGGTCTCCTGTAAGTGAAAGGGAGCTGGTGTCAGGTATCCAGATTGGTTGTGAAGATCGCCTTACTTGCGATGTTTCTCTGACATGTACAAGCGTTTACCTGTTAGCGTCGTGTCCGCTGTCTAACTCGGGGGGTCTGCGCTCTTCGATCTCTGTTCGTTAGTCCAGTGACCGGCACCTTCCAGTCGGTAAACTTGCTCTCGCGTTCGGTTGTTTTAACTCACTTCCTGGTTACCCGGGGATTATGGGGATTGTGGTTTTTTCGCCCGTTGTCATAAAACCATTTACTCTTACCCCTCAGCTACCCGCTTCCACCCGAATTTTCTTCCAGTTCAATAAACAGCCGCAGTAGGCGTAATACGATGTAAGTAGACACGAGTGAATGTTTTTGCTAAGATTGAATGATTGCCCCTCTGGCGCTTTCACTTTAGAGGCTTAAATCCACCTCATTTTTTGCCCACAGTGACAACCACAAAAGCAAAGCCAGCTACTGAGAGGTATGATTAGTTTTCTCTATCCCCACTGTAGCGTTGTGAGGAAGTTGGTTTTGTCCCCCCACCTGACCCAATCTCGTTCTCCATTCGCAGGCATACGGTCCTGATGAGATTTCCCCACAACCAGGGGTTATCGAAACGCGTAGACCTCTTCTATTCAGCATTAGGAACCCTTGATTCTTTCAGAAAATAACAACATTGTGTACTTGCTTATTTCCAATGCTTTCTCTGTTTTTCAATTGTGACATTGTATAGATTGTAAATAACTGTAATATATTTAGTGATGATATTTTTTGTGTGGTATGAATGGTGATTGCAAGTTGTGATTTTTTGTCAAAATATTGTTTTGCGTATTGTTATTTGTTTAAAATCTGTGTTCATTGTGATTTATGATGTGGAACTAAAGAAATGTTTCCTGATTGAAAAAAACAAAAAATTGCATATTGAATTGATACATGCATCTAAGTTAAAAAATAAAACAAAACTGATTCAGTCTGAAATATGGTTCATTGAGAATTACTGCTTAATTCAGTTATTCGAGTGATCCCCCGGGATCCAGCACATAAGTAACGTGGCAATATTGGTACCGCTCTTGGTTTATCATTGTTCTGGTGAGGCTTGTCCTTAGTGCCAGTAAGCCCAGACCCTGTATATGGTGTGAATACTTTTGCAGAAGCCTTTCTGCGAGGTCTCTCTCAGGCCCCACTTGGAGGGATTGACTTAGTTCTGACCTAAGCCTTGTTGTGTTGCATGTTGTATTGAGTTTAGTTGATTGATTGATTGTTTGATTTACAAGTGAAACTAGCACAGTATGTCTGAAGAGCAAACATTTGCCTATAATGAGGAACATATAAAAAACCTTTTGGCAAAACCCCCTCCCTTCGCTTCAGCTACATTAAGCACAACTGCCAGGAACCAAAACGAGACAGAGAAACTCTTGAGACTTAAAAAGAAACAAATTCGCACGGACCTACATGGTCATTATCTCCTCCAGCATCTGCGAGCTGGCACAATACCAGGAGGACTACAGATTAAAAATTTCCCCGTGATATTCACCGACAACCCTATTTACAAGAAAGGATACAGCTTTATAGAGACCAAGTGTAGCCGAGATCTCATGGTCTTAACGGTTGAGACAGCACAAAGAATCTCGTTACAACAGCTAGAAGAGATCAAAACTCTGGAAAGTGAGATACAAACTAACCAACTTATCCCGGACGCAAAAACATTACTGGAGAAGGTTGAAAAGGACATTTTAAAATTTAAGGATTATACAATTAACCAGAAAGAAAATCAGTTCCAAAAGGACAAGAAAAACTTTAACTTTGAAAGAACATATCCTTACCCACAAACGGATTTTTACTCTAGAGTTGAGTCAAGAAGATTCCTAGGAGAATATCAAGGGCGATCGACTAATAAATTCATTTCCTTCTCAGACACCTCATCGGCATCAAGCAATAGTGACAGTGACAGTAACAACCAAAGGAGAGGTGGAAACAAAAGAGGAGCCTTTCAACAACAACCAGGACCCTCCGCAGGTCCTTTTTTAGGAAGAGGCCAACCGGTAAACCGAGCGCGCCCACGGTACAACCAGCCATGGGAAATGTCAACACGGAGACAGAACTACAAGAACTGGTAGTTTCCCCGATCTTTAATCTGTCAAATAAAATTCTCACCTCATCAGAAAGAAGCATACTCGAAAAAGGTCTTTCCTTTGTCCCCAGGAGACACACCAACTTTGTAAAACTAAAAATGGAGGCCCTGGAATTCTGTCGCAAAATCAAACTAAAGTCCTTCTTCGCCCAAACACCAGTGAATCTACCATTAGAGGTAACCGGATTGAAGAGAAAATCTAAATTTTGTCCACCAGCAAACAAAATCGCTAAAGTAACCATCACTTTTGAAAAAACAATCATATCAGCAATAAGTAAAATGGAAGAAGGAAAGAATTGGACCAAATTTAACATCTCTTATGATGAAAAACGGGCTTTAGAAAATCTCAAAAAAGACACTTCAGTCGTAATCAAACAGGCGGACAAGGGAGGTGCCATTGTTATTTGGGACATAGAAAACTATAAAAAAGAAGTAATGAGCCAACTTGATAATGCCAAATGCTACAGGAAAATAAACAAGAATCCCACTACAGAATTACAACAACAACTCAACCCAATTCTGGAAAAAGGTTTAGCTGAAGGAATAATTGGCAAGAAGGAATTCGAATACCTGAAATGCAACACTCCACGAACACCGTTGTTTTACGTCTTGCCAAAGATTCACAAAGATGAACAAAATCCCCCCGGTAGACCAATTGTCTCCGGATGCGAGTCACTATTCGAACCAGTGTCTAAGTTTGTAGATTTTTTCTTGAAACCTTTTATGACAGAAGTCAAATCCTTTCTTCGAGACACGACTGATTTCATGAATAAACTTCCAACTATTCCATTCAACCAAAACGAAGACTTCCTAGTCACCATGGATGTATGCTCACTGTACACCCAGATCCCCCAGAGTGATGGTCTGGATGCAATACAGTTTTACTTAGACCAACGACCAAGACCTACCAGAGTACCAACGGAATTCATTTTGCAATTAGCCACACTGGCATTAAAGAAGAATTTCTTCAATTTCAACGGAGAATTCTTTTTCCAAACAAGCGGGGTAGCCATGGGTTGCCCCTTTGCACCGGAGTTAGCCATACTTTTTATGGCGTTATTTGAAGAAAAGTTTGTGTACCAGTCAAACCCATTCAAAGAAAAAATCACAAGTTGGAGTCGATACATCGACGATGTTTTTATGACGTGGAAAGGGACGGAAGAGGAATTGAAGGAATTTCACCATTGGTTAAATGCAAGAACGGAGGAAATCAAATTTACCATCAACTACTCCAAAATCAAAATGGCATTCCTCGATGTCGAAGTGTACCCGACAGATGATGGTCTGGTCACAACGTTATACAAAAAATTGACGGACAGAAACAAGGCACTGCACTTTAACAGCAGCCACCCGCGCAATTTGAAAGAGAATCTCCCATTTTCACAGTACTTGCGGATCAAGAGAAATTGCTATTTTAAGGATGAATATATGCTACATGCTGCTAACTTGACTGAAAAACTATCCCAAAGAGGCTACCCCATGAAACTTCTCCGAAGAACAATGAAAAGAGTATGGTGGATCCCCCGAGATACACTATTAACAAATAAGGTTAAACCACCCCAAAACAGGATGGTCTGTGTCTCTACATTCTGCCCAAATTCAAATGACTTCAAAAAAACAATCCTACAAAACTGGCATCTAGTGGAAAATATCGACGAGACACTTAAAGACAAACCATTATTTGCCTTCAAAAAGGACCAAAGCGTAGCCAATCACCTAGTTCGAGCAGCACTTAAACCGAGCATACCAACAATCAGCACTATGCTTGGATTACCACCGATCCAAGGTCATCACAGATGTGGCTCTTGTATCTGCTGTGCTAGTACTGAGGAAGGAAATCTGTTTCAACATAAACAGATATCGTGGAAACATGAAAAATTTACAAATTGTAAATCCAAGTTCGTCATATATGGAATCAAATGCCCCTGTGATAAACTTTACATTGGTAAAACAAGTCAGGAGGTGAGATGTCGCATTACCCAGCACAAATCACGCATCAAAAAGAATGTGTTAACGGCCCCACTGGTTAACCATTGGGTCAATCACAAACATACCGTTGATGAATTAAGATGGACAGTAATTGCTAAAATTGAGAAAGACCCCAGAGGTGGTGACATGGAAGAGAAATTGTCACACACTGAAGCAATGCTGATAGTCAAATTCAACTCTGCAATAAACGGCCTTAATGAACTCTCCGAGCTTTACCGCCTGTAGAATGTTGATGATAATGAAGAGACCGAGATTCAGACTGCTGTTTCCCACAGAGACCGTGAACCACGGCCCCATACACTCAAATCCAAAACGCGGCCCGTCTCCATGACAACAGGCGAAAAAACCACAATCCCCATAATCCCCGGGTAACCAGGAAGTGAGTTAAAACAACCGAACGCGAGAGCAAGTTTACCGACTGGAAGGTGCCGGTCACTGGACTAACGAACAGAGATCGAAGAGCGCAGACCCCCCGAGTTAGACAGCGGACACGACGCTAACAGGTAAACGCTTGTACATGTCAGAGAAACATCGCAAGTAAGGCGATCTTCACAACCAATCTGGATACCTGACACCAGCTCCCTTTCACTTACAGGAGACCGGAGCACGGTATTGATTCGCTCAATACAGACTGAGACACCCGTGAACTCCCTGCGCTAAGCAATTAACAGTAAGTCGCCGTGTTCAAACGATTACGACAATGGAATCGAGTTGTTCCCCCCATTTTCTAAAACCATTTACTCTTACCCCTCAGCTACCCGCTTCCACCCGAATTTTCTTCCAGTTCAATAAACAGCCGCAGTAGGCGTAATACGATGTAAGTAGACACGAGTGAATGTTTTTGCTAAGATTGAATGATTGCCCCTCTGGCGCTTTCACTTTAGAGGCTTAAATCCACCTCATTTTTTGCCCACAGTGACAACCACAAAAGCAAAGCCAGCTACTGAGAGGTATGATTAGTTTTCTCTATCCCCACTGTAGCGTTGTGAGGAAGTTGGTTTTGTCCCCCCACCTGACCCAATCTCATTCTCCATTCGCAGGCATACGGTCCTGATGAGATTTCCCCACAACCAGGGGTTATCGAAACGCGTAGACCTCTTCTATTCAGCATTAGGAACCCTTGATTCTTTCAGAAAATAACAACATTGTGTACTTGCTTATTTCCAATGCTTTGTCTGTTTTATAATTGTGACATTGTATAGATTGTAAATAACTGTAATATATTTAGTGATGATATTTTTTGTGTGGTATGAATGGTGATTGCAAGTTGTGATTTTTTGTCAAAATATTGTTTTGCGTATTGTTATTTGTTTAAAATCTGTGTTCATTGTGATTTATGATGTGGAACTAAAGAAATGTTTCCTGATTGAAAAAAACTAAAAATTGCATATTGAATTGATACATGCATCTAAGTTAAAAAATAAAACAAAACTGATTCAGTCTGAAATATGGTTCATTGAGAATTACTGCTTAATTCAGTTATTCGAGTGATCACCCGGGATCCAGCACATAAGTAACGTGGCAATATTGGTACCGCTCTTGGTTTATCATACTTTCTAAAAGTGGCATTTTCAAACAAACAATTTCAAAAACATCTGTAGTAAAAGATGAGTTATTAAATTTTGAGTTCAGAGAGCCTAAACTTTATTTTTCCATCTTAGCCCTATGGGAAGATATGCTTGTAAAATATTGCAAAGCATTCCCCATTCTGTCATATGGGGCAAGATAGCCTTTCAATAGTGAAAAACTAAATTGGCAGTATTTCACTATCAGGACATGTTACAAATATCAGTACATGTCCTACCTTTCACACACACTGCAGCCTGCCCAGGGGAGTACCTTGGGCGTACCATAGGGGTGTTCTATAAGTAAGAACATGGAAGGTTAGCGCCTGCCAAGTGGGTGCACTTGCCAAGTCGACAAGGCAGTTAGCAAACTGCGCACAGGCACTGCAGTGGTAGGGCTGAGACATTTTTTCAGGGCTACTCATGTGGGTGGCGCAATAAGTGCTGCAGGGCCACTAGTAATATTCGCCCTGTCATAGCCAGTGCACTTTACTGGGGACTGAACAGTAAGTCAAAATATGCCAATCAGGGAGAAACAATCATAATAACAATTTACACAGAGAGCATATGTACTTTAGCACTGATCAGCAGTGGTAAAGTGCCCAAAGTCCTAAAGCCAACAACAACAGGTCAGGAAAAAATAGTAGGAAGAAGCAAACAGTTTGGGGATAACCCTGCAAAAAGGGCCAAGTCCAACACCTGGTATTAACATTGCCCTGTAACCTTGTTAAGCTTTACCTTTGGAATCACCTCTCCCTGCCTTTACTCCCTGACAGCAACACAACAATATCACTTTGCAATAAATTATCACAAATACACAGTAACACAAAAAACATGCAAACACATCGCCACCACTACAAGAAAAGGCCATACAACAAATATGAACAGATGTTCTTGTGGCATTTTTTCACCTCCGGAACCCTGTTTAACAGAATATGATGGTAAAAGGTATTTGGAGCAAGCACTGTCCTACCTTAGCACCAAGGACCTGAAATAAAGCCAGTCAGAATGTTTGGTTATTCGTCCGTGGCTCTAAGTGACATCCCAAATAAGTGACAGAAAATAGAGCAAACCTGCTCAGTTAAATGAACCTTGACTGCTTTGAACCCCTAACGTTCCAGTCCCTTGTATTTACTCACTGCTTTGCTTTGTGTTACTTAGCGCCATGGAGGAGTTACATGGGGGGTACAGGGGCGTTCGCATACAACCACCCATGACATTTGATGCAAAACCCTATCCACAAACAATAGTAGACAGGGTTTAGCGCCAAAAGTTAATGCCATTTGTAAGGAGGCGTTAAAAGGAGAAATGTTTTTATTTCTCCTTGCTTTTCAAAACTTAGCATGTGTGCTGCAATGTGCAGCACACATGCAAAGTAGGAATTCATTCCCTTTCCATACCACCTCCCTCTTGCCGTACTAGACCGCTTGGTGGCTCTGCTACAACACTGCCCCTGGGCTGTGAGTGCTGGCCCAGCCTTGTACTGCACCTAATTACTATCCAATGGGGTGGGGTCTGAGGGACGCGGGGGGGGGGGGGGGGGGGGAAGGGGTTGCGGGAGCAGAGAAGCTGCACTTTAAATGCCACAGCAGCACCAAGGCTCAGAGACACACCTGGCACTGGGATCTGGTTATCTCAATCAATATCTTGCTTGAAATCAACACAATGAACAGAAAACATAATCTGAGACACTTCGAAATATGATCAAATTCAATTGGATTTCGTGTGTTGAAAGACGAGTGGAAGAAGGCAGGTGGAGAGAGAGATGCAGAGGCAGGTGAGAGGTGAGGGGAATGACGAGAGAAGAGCACGCGGTGAGAATAAAAAATCATGGAAGAAGTGAGAGGGAGTAAAAGAAGGATGGTGGTTGTGGCTCTGAATGCGCATTTCATCCCCAGATGGACAAAACCCATGAGGGTCTCATGCTAGGGCAAACGCACAGATCCAAAGAGCCCCCACGGCACGAGTAGGAGGTGCTGAGACAAGCAGGCCTGCTCATCCTCACAGTCTGTTCCATATGTGCTTGGTATGTTGTGGAACTGAGATATCATGAAATCATGCATTCCACTCTGGTGCATGTGAAGGTGGCATTCACTAGTCTCTTGCTTTCTGCATGTGTTCTGGTAGCCATGAGGTGGGCTTGTGTCTCCGTGAACTCTTAGATTCCATACCGGTGCACGCTGAGGTGGATTCACTAGTGTCTCCATGAACTCTTGGATTCTACACCGGTGAACGTTGAGGTGGATTCACTAGTGTCTCCATGAACTCTTGGATTCTACACTGGTGCAAGTTGAGGTGGATTTACTGGTGTCTCCATGAACTCTTGGATTCTACACCGGTGCACGCTGAGGTGGATTCACTAGTGTCTCCATGAACTCTTGGGGCCCGATTCACAGAACTAACTTAAGACAAAATCCTAAACTTACTACTTTTGGTATTCACAGAAGTTAGGATTTTGTCTTAAGTTTGTCTTAAGACAGACTTAAGACAGACTTAAGTTAGGATTTTGTCTTAAGTCTGTCTTAAGTCTGTCTTAAGACAAACTTAAGACAAAATCCTAACTTCTGTGAATACCAAAAGTAGTAAGTTTAGGATTTTGTCTTAAGTTAGTTCTGTGAATCGGGCCCTCGAATATTATACTGGTTCACGTTGAGGTGGATTCACTAGTGTCTCCATGAACTCTTGGATTCTACACCGGTGAACGTTGAGGTGGATTCACTAGTGTCTCCATGAACTCTTGGATTCTATACCGGTGCAAGTTGAGGTGGATTTACTGGTGTCTCCATGAACTCTTGGATTCTACACCGGTGCACGCTGAGGTGGATTCACTAGTGTCTCCATGAACTCTTGGATTCTACACCGGTGCACGCTGAGGTGGATTCACTAGTGTCTCCATGAACTCTTGGATTCTACACCGGTGCACGTTGAGGTGGATTCACTAGTGTCTCCATGAACTCTTGGATTCTACACTGGTGCACGTTGAGGTGGATTCACTAGTGTCTCCATGAACTCTTGAATTCTACACTGGTGCAAGTTGAGGTGGATTTACTGGTGTCTCCATGAACACTTGGATTCTATACTGGTGCATGTTGCGGTGGATTCAATAGTGTCTCCATGAACTCTTAGATTCTACACTGGTGCATGTTGAGGTAGATTCACTAGTGTCTCCATGAACTCTTGGATTCAATACCGGTGCACGTTGAGGTGGATTCACTAGTGTCTCCATGAACGCTTGGATTCTATACTGGTGCACGTTGAGGTGGATTCCCTAGTGTCTCCATGAACTCTTAGATTCTATACTGGTGCACATTGAGGTGGATTTACTAGTGTCTTCTTGAATGCTTGGATTCTATACCCGTGCACGTTGAGGTGGATTCACTAGTGTCTCCATGAACTCTTTGATTCTATACTGGTGAACGTTGAGGTGGATTCACTAGTGTCTCCTTGAACTCTTGGATTCTATACTGGTGCACGTTGATGTGGATTCACTAGTGTCTCCATGAACTCTTTGATTCTATGCCGGCGCACGTTGAGGTGGATTCACTAGTGTCTCCATGAACTCTTGGATTCTATACTGGTGCAGGTTGAGGTGGATTCACTAGTGTCTTCATGAACTCTTGAATTCTATACCGGTTCACGTTATGGATTCACTAGTGTCTCCATGAACTCTTGGATTCTATACTGGTGCACATTGAGGTGGATTCACTAGTGTCTCCATGAACACTTAGATTCTATACCAGTGCACATTGAGGTGGATTCACTAGTGTCTCCTTGAATGCTTGGATTCTATACCGGTGCACATTGAGGTGGATTCACTAGTGTCTCCATGAACTCTTGGATTCTATACTGGTGCACGTTGAGGTGGATTCACTAGTGTCTCCATGAACTCTTGGATTCTACACTGGTGCACGTTGAGGTGGATTCACTAGTGTCTCCATGAACTCTTGAATATTATACTGGTTCACGTTGAGGTGGATTCACTAGTGTCTCCATGAACTCTTGGATTCTATACCTGTTCACGTTGAGGTGGATTCACTGGCCCCCATGAACTCTTGGATTCTATCCTGGTACTAGTGTCTCCATGAACGCTTGGATTCTATACTGGTGCACGTTGAGGTGGATTCACTAGTTTCTCCATGATATTCTTAGATTCTATTCCGGTGCATGTTGAAGTGGATTCACTAGTGTCTCCATGAATGCTTGGATTCTATACTGGTGCACGTTGAAGGGGATTCACTAGTGTCTCCATGATCTCTTGGATTCTATACTGGTGCAAGTGTCTCCATGAGCTCTTGGATTCTATACCAGTGCACGTTGAGGTGGATTCACTAGTGTCTCCATGAACTCTTGAATTTTATACCATTTCACGTTGAGGTGGATTCACTAGTGTCTCCATGAACTCTTCTCTTCTGCAACTGTGCAAGTTGAGGTTGATTCACTAGTGTCTCCATGAACTCTTGGATTCTATACCGGTGCACGTTGAGGTGAATTCCTAGTGTCGCCATGAACTCTTGGATTCTATACCGGTACACTTTGAGGTGGATTCACTAATATCTCCATGAACTCTTCTCTTCTGCACCTGTGCAAGTTTAGATAGATTAACTAGTGTCTCCATGAACTGTTGGATTCTATAACGGTTCACGTTGAGGTGGATTCACTAGTGTCTCCATGAACTCTTCTCTTCAGCATCTTTGCACGTTGAGGTGGATTCACTAGTGTCTCCATGAACTCTTGGATTCAATACCGGTGCACATTGAGGCGGATTCACTAGTGTCGCCATGAACTCTTCTCTTCTTTACCTGTGCACGTTGAGGTGGTCTTTCCTACTGACTCCATGAACTCTTGCATTACATGTCAGTGCATGTGGAGGTAGCTTCCCTAGTGTCTGTATGAACTATTGTGGTTTGCTAGTGTCTAATGAACTTTTGATTTCTGCAGTGGTGCATGTGGAGGTGGCGTTCACTAGTGCCTTAATGAACTCTTTCAATCTGCAGCTGTGCACGCTGCTGTTGAGTTCTCTAGCCTCTACCTGAACTTTCACATTCTGAACCTGTGTGCACTGGGGAGGCTTTCACTAGTGTCTCCATGGACTCTTGCATTCAGCACCTGTGAGTGTTGAGGTGGGTTTTACTGGTGTCTCCATGGATTCTTGCATTCCTCCCATGTATACATGAAGTAGTGTTGGCTAGTGTCTCCGTGGACTCTTGCACTCCACCCCAGTGCACATGGAAGTGGCATTGCCTAGTGTCTCAGAGGACTCTAGCATTCCACACCTGTGCACATGGATGTAGAGTTGGATAGTGATGCAGTGGACTCTAGCATTCCACATATGTGCAGATGGAAGTGGCATTGACTAGTGTCTCCGAGGACTCTAGCAGTCCACACCTGTGCACATGCATGTAGGGTTGGATAGTGATGCAGTGGACTCTAGCATTCCACATATGTGCAGATGGAAGTGACATTGGCTAGTGTCTCAGTGAACTCTTGTATTCGACCCTTGTGCACATGAAGTGGGATTGGCTAGTGTCTCCGTGGACTCTAGCATTCCACTCGTATGTACATGGAAGTAGAGTTGGTAGTGATGCCGTGGACTCTAGCATTCCACCCCAGTGCACATGGAAGTGGCATTGGCTAGCGTCTCCGTGAACTCTTGCATTCCACCCCTGTGCACATGGAGGTGACACTGGGTAGTGTCTCCGTGGACTCTTGCATTCCAGCCCTGTGCAAATGGAGGTGACACTGGGTAGTGTCTCCGTGGACTCTTGCATTCCAGCCCTGTGCACATGGAGGTGACACTGGGTAGTGTCTCCGTGGACTCTTGCATTCCAGCCCTGTGCTCATGGAGGTGACACTGGGTAGTGTCTCCGTGGACTCTTGCATTCCAGCCCTGTGCACATGGAGGTGACACTGGGTAGTGTCTCTGTGGACTCTTACATTCCACACCTGTGTTTATGGAAGTAGAGTTGGCTAGTGCCTCCATGGATTCTTTTTTTTAAACATCTTTTTATTACATTTTAGTGATTATCCAACAGTTGATATTACAAAACTTGCATGAGACAATCATTGACCATATTTCACAGTGTTGTCCCACACAGAGCAACCACACACCACCCATTAGATTTTGTCAAGATTTTCGCACCTTGGGTCTCCTCGCCAGCCTGATTTCTGTCTTAGAATTGAGGGGGGGGGGGGGGGAGCAAATATTCCCCCGGTGGGTGTTCCATTTCCCACATATTCTGTCCCATTTTCGGGGGCATCCCCTGTGCTCGTTTTCAGTTTTTTTGCTAGCATACACCAATCCATATCTCGCTTCCATTCCTCTATAGTAGGTGCTTTCTGTGCACCCCACACATGGGCTATGTTTCATTTCGCTATTGCCATCCCAAGCGTGACCCATGCTTGTTCCATGCAGGTCATGTCTGATGCTTCCCATACATTAAGGAGGCACAGTTTAGGCTGTAGTGTCAGATCCCTCCCACACACTTGACGTAGTTGTGACACTACCACTTGCCAGTACTGCTGGATTGTAGGACATTCCCATATTGTGTGGGTGTATGTGCCCACCTGCGTAGTGGATCGATTACAGAGTGCATTGTCCTCTATTCACCATCATTTCACAGGAGTAGTTCATTCTATATAAAACTTTAAGTTGTATTAATCTAAGCCGTAGTGTGATTGCTATTTCGCGTGCGGAGGAGAGTGCCTCTTGCCACTCATCGTCCTCAAGGTCCCCATCATTCGTCTGCCACTATAAACGGAGTCATGTAAGTTGTTGATTATTTTTTGATGTGTCATGGAGATGACTCTTCGTGTCATGTAATCTGTGAGCAGTCTGTCTTCCAGAGGGGATGCCTCAGGCAGGTCTCATTCAGACGAGATAGCTGCTGAAAGGGCATGCTGGATTTGTAGATATTGATATGCTTTGGTGTCTGACATTTCGTATTCTCTTTTTAATTCTGAGAATGAGAGTATTTTCCCCTTAGCCCAGAGATCGCCCACGCTTGATATGTCAATAGGGTCCCATTTGCTAAAACCGGAACAGGACCCCAGTTTCCCCAATTTGTATTCTACTTAGAGTGGGGTGGCCAGTGTCAGTTTGTTGTGCCATCCCAGTTTCTTCGTCACTTGATGCCATAGGGAAACTATTAGTGTTGTTGGGTCCGTCAGGTGTTGTTGATTTGGTGTTGTATAGAGAGCCACTTTATAGCCTTCTTTGCCCATAGTCTTCATGGATTCTTACATTCCACACCTGTGCACATGGAAGTAGAGTTTGGTTGATTTGCTGTGGACTCTAGCATTCCCCATTAACCCTGGGCGAAGTACTATGCTTCGCTCGCGTAGTTTGCAAAGTTTGTGCTACTTCACACTACCCGAATTGCATGTAGCACAGTGCAACCATTCGTAGCGTGGCGGTCATTTTTTGCTTGCTCGCGGTCCTCAACATCAAGTTGGCGACCGCAAGTGAGCAAAATGTCATCCCGACGAAACTTTTTCCTCATTTTTTGCTTGCTCGCGGTCCTCAACATCAAGTTGGCGATCGCGAGCGTTGAAAATAAACCTCACAGCGAGATTCTCAACGCGGGGGGGTGTCAGGTTTCTCATTGCGAGTGGTCGCATATGCTCACGACCGCTCGCGATGAGAAACTACCAGTCCGCGTTGAGAAAGCTGCCGCTCAAGTAGAAATCTACTCAAGCGGCAGAAAACGACTGATTGCACAGTGCAAACAAGCATCCCGCACTATGCAATCAGTGCGAACATCATTTTGCACAGTGCACTACGCAGTTCGACTAGCTACGCATAGATCATGTAGTGCGAACTGCACTTTGCGTAGGTACGCGTACCGCTGCTACGCAAACTAAGCCCAGGGTTATTCCACACTTGTGCACATGGAAGTAGAGTTGGCTAATGTTGCAGTGGATTCTTGCAATCCATCCCTGCGCACAAGGAAGTGGCACTGGGTTGTATCTCTGTGGATTCTTACATTTCAAATCAAAAGAATTGCATGCACTTAGTTGCACATATTAAGACAGATTCTCGCACCTTTAGACAGATGAGCATTGAAAAAACAGGATCCGTGCCTTTGAAACGCAGACACACACCTTAGTAGACAACTAGTAATGCTGCAATACACAAACATCCCCTAAAAATATGGGCAATGCCCAAGGAAGAACTAGCTAAGCTTCATCAAGAACATGGTGTGACTGGCCATCCTGGAAAAAGCGTCAACGTGATCTTATAGGGACTGAGAGTGTTAGGTGTCTTGGACACGGCGGGCTCGGCTGCTGTTGTGTGGAGGGGGTTAAGTTGGTTATTTATTTCACGTGACTAATCAAGCACAGGTGTCCTTCCATTGGCAATCGCGGGAACATTTAAAAGTGGGGGTGCTGTATATGGACCCTAAAAGTGGTATGATTGATAGGGATTCACTGAGAATGTGTTGGGGATGAAGGGGGAACTTTTAATTAGGAGTGTACTGCAGACAGCACTATTGTACGGTTATTCCATTCTCTAACTACCATCGCCTCATATACATGCCCACATATGTTCTAATGTATTTATAACCATGCATAAAAGTTCCTAGAAGAGGCTGCAGTGCAACATGCGTCCCTATATAAAACACCCCAAATATAACCACAAAACATCTTTCGATCTTATAAACTCAAGCCAAATGTCCATGAATTTCACAGAACACTTACTGAAAGTCACTCACAAATATGAGCAGATGCAATAACTGTGAGCCTGAAGACTATTCAGTGCAAAGTGCCCTCCTCGAAGTGAAAGCTAAAGTGCCCTTACTCACTCAGTATACAATAAGACGCCTGCCCTCACTAATACATGTACATATGCACGCTCCTAGCCTGAATCACAAGGGTAAGTTACACTTTTTGAGTAAGTGTACATTTTTTGGTAAGTTTACTACTTTCAGTATTCACAAGCTCCAAGTGTAAACTTACTACACAAGTGTAGGTTACATGTCTCTACTCTCTACCCCCAGAGTGATGCAATTGACTTACCCATGTGTGGATGAGGGACATCCCATCCTAAACCCATCTTAGTTCTCCCTAACCCAATCCCCTTTAGTAATTATGTTTTCCCATTTTCTCACCAGCTCCCTTGTGCCTCTCCCATATTTACAATTAAAATCTATGATTAAATGTGTGGAGACTCAAAGTCGAGGGGGTAACCCTTGTATCTGAGAGAGGGCGAGAAAGACTTTGTCAGATGCCTTTTTACCCATGTCTGGAGGTTGTCCATTGAAGAGGCTCAGGATGTCCTCAGACAAGGATAGACTTCTCAGGGACCACACAGCAGGGTGCAAAGGCTCCTTGTACATTATAATTGTTTCTATGCCATGGACCAGTGCTTAATTTGTGCCAGTGTTTGCCTTTGCTCAGCAATTGGACTTGTTTATGAGAGTACACCACATGGCCGTGCTCTCAGCACATTTTGAGCACAGCATGTGTGTTTAGCAATTCAATATATTACAAAATGAAAAAAGTACAGCTTTGGGTGACCTGCAATAGTTCAAAATGTCACACTTGTTCTAGTGTGATGGTTAGTGATCTCTTGACTGGGGTTGAATGTATGATTTATTCAGCATTCCGTCCATCATTTATTTGCAAAGCACTTTTCACTCTAAGAGGGATGGGTATGCCCAGACGTGGGTCCCTTGCTCGCTGTGCCACTGTGTTCAAGCTAGCCTGGCTGATTAAGGGTAATACCCAGAAACCAGTCCCAGGATGCTTGTTTCCGGTCTAGGGAGGACATGACTTGGCAGTTTGGTCTGGACTGTTCCCATGAGGCACATTGTCAAGACTGATTTGCACATGGCTGGGTCTAAAGTGGGGTGGCATGGTGAGCAAAAGAACAATGGATTTAACCCACACCTCTTGACTGGGGGTGAATGTATGACTTATTCAGTATTCCATGCATCATTTGTATGCGTAGCACTAGTGGGTAATCCTGGTACTGTTATTGGGCAGCAGTGATGGCATTTGTGGGTGGATTATGCTGCAGTGGAATACCTTGGGTCCTGGCACTTCTATTTTTTTAGAAATTAATCACTGATGCAGCTTAGCCAGGCTAGCTATGGAGTACTTTACCAAGTGCACTGTAAACCCTGGATTTGTTTTTTTTGTACATTGAAATCAGTAGTAAAGTGCAAAGCAAAGACGACAATCACAACTTTTCATTTCCTGCCATGTACTGATCTTGCAACTGCCCACCTTTTGTATTTATTATAGACACAGCGGTCTGATATTCCATAATATCCTGTGACAATCGACAACAAAGGGGTCTATTTCGATCTCTGTCGGAAAGCCTCCGACCTTAGGACGGAGGCTTTCCGACCAAGATTGTTGGGTTCAATTCTGACCAGCTGATTACAATACAACAGGTCGGAATTGAAACCTGCTGGTCATTCTGGCTGCATTCTGGCAGGCTCAAGGAGCCCATCAGCCAGTCGGAAGCCGGCCCGTAATCCATATGGACGGCGCTTTACATCGTCTGGAATATGATGAATGGTTTCTGACAGGCTTTCTATGCCAGGCTTTCCAACATGGAAAGCCTTTCGGAAAGTGGGTTTGGAGGCCCCTAGCAGGGCCCTTTCTGTTTGAGGCCTCCAGTTGGGGGTGGAAAGGCGCACCTTTGGAGCCCCCTTATTGATCCTTGCACCTTGTAGCAGGCTCCTTGAGATGCCTGCCACAGGGTGCAGTGATTAACACAATCTCCCATTTCTCTGGGAGAGCTTGTGTTATGGCTGATTTACGGCTGTAACACAGGGCTCTATAGAGAAATGGGAGTATGCAACCTTCTCATGGTTTCGATCGTATCGTAATAACGGTGTCGGGACCGCTGACTGGAGGTCGTCGGTCCTGAGACCGCAACGGTGTCAGGTGGATTGAAGTGAAGAGAAAGTAATGAAAATCAAGAGAGATGGGACGAAAGAGTAAAAGAGTAAATGGGACAGAGAGCAAAGAAAGTGAAAGACAAAAGAAAAAAATAAGGGGAGGGAGAGAGTGAGTTGGCGGATAGGATGGAGGCAGAGAGAAGAGTGAGAAAGATGAAGAGAGATGGAAAGAAAGCAACAGAGTGTGTGAAATAGAGACACAACAGAGTAACAAAATAGGAAAATGTGGAAAAGGTAAGGGAGAGACAATCAAAGGAAGAAAGAAAAGGAAGAGAAATAATGATATGGAAAGATGTGGGGAGGGAGAAGATAGGGAGAAGGGGATAGACAGTAACAAAGAGACTGAGAAAGTCTAAACCTACCAGGTGGGTGATGTTGGATTCATCTCGGGCCTCTATAATCCACTACCAGACCCTGCTGCCCTTTTATCTCACTTTTGTTTTCACCCTTTGTGCTGTTTTTTGTCTTTCTCGACCCCATCTTTCCACTTTGTGTGTTTTTCCCTCTCTTGCTCGAAGTCAATAACTGATAAGAAAAAATAAGTGCTGGTCCCCAGAAATAAGTATTGGCGGGCACTCTTGGGAACCACCAGCTCAAATTAAGCAATGGGTGTCGATGAGAAGATGAAGGAATATGCCGGACAGGTCAGAGAGGGCCTGCTGCTGGGCTCTTGTAGACCAACAATAACATGCAGAAAAGACCATTCACAGAGCTGTAACATATGGCAGCCGGTCAGTCGGGCATTCCCTCCTACCGAGCAGGGCTCCATGCAATGTGCTGCAAGTATGAGCTGGATCAATAATGCAGCAGGGCCCGGGGCGCCGCAGGTGATCAGTAGGATGGAGCACTACATGGAGGGTGCTCCGTCTGACAGCAAGGTTGAAGAGGACTGAAAACCATATTGGTATGTTAAGGAATCCCTTCATGTAAAACACTAGTACAGCTACATGATGCTGCGGCGGCCATCATTCTTCATGCTGTGCTGAGATGTGATTGACAGTTGAACAGACCAATGGATGAAGCAGACCGCTGAAAAGCAGAGGATGTAGCCTTATGGCTAGAGTGGTCGACCTCGAAGCTGGGGAACTGAGTCTCGGCCACGACGCCCAACAAAAAATGAATGTGTCCTTGTGTAACAAGCCGGCTGCTCATGTAAAGCGCTCTGATACCCGATATCTTCGGTTCTAGTTCGCGCTATATAAAACTATAGGGAAAAAAAAGCTACTCTAGGTACATGTACGTCTAAGTATTTTTTTATGTATAAGTTTTTTTGCCTACGTGTGCCTATTAAGACAGCTAAAGCTGTCTCTAGACCAGAACTAAAAAAGAGTGAAAAGCTAGTGCTTGTTTCCAAGAGAACAATTCACGAGGATCACACATGAATTAGAAACAGCAATGATAATTCTTGTTCTCAAATGGCCTTCGCGCAAGCATTAGTAATTATGAAAAAATGTATATAAAAATTGTTCAAGCTTATAAAAGCATTATGAACCCACAAACTTTCATCAAAAAAGGGCTAACGCTAAAATGTATATTGTGGTACCTTAACGTGGGCAAAGACTAAAGGTCATAGTCATAAAATAAAATTAATAAAAGAGTAATAATTCATTTAGTGGTGCTTTGGTGGTTTGTGGTGGTTTAACACCCACAAGAATGCATGTCTCTGAAACAATAACCTACCATGTTTCTTTGGCAGGATGAGTTGGAGGAAAGAACCTAGGAGCGTGTGCAGCTTGTAGAAGAAGCGGCGCTAGCAGAAGCCAACAAGAATGTGACATTTGGCTGTTGACTACAAACAGTTCCGTGGCCCTGGACAATAAAATTTGAGAATCTGCTTTAAGCCAACAATCGTTGCATCTTGGCTGCCAAGAAGTACCAGAAAGTCACCATGGACTTCCATCAGGCGGTGGGGTTTTAGCAAGAAGGGCAGTTTGTGAGATGATTAGGCTTAGTAATGCCGCTGGCTAGCATGAACTGTAACTTGGCACATGCCAAATATCAGGGATAGTTAAAATAAAAGCAGAGATATGCAAAAGTGTATAGTTCCTAGGAGAAGATGCATTGGTTGATGAAGACATAACCCAATACCTTATATGCCAGTTTACCAGGCACGGAGAGCGATTCGTCTCTATGCTCTATGAAGAATTGCGCACAAACCCAAGGGAGAGGATCAGCGCTGACTTGTGAAACACACAAACCAGCAAACATTGTTTTTTAATTGTTGATGATTCCTCCAGGTATCCTGAAGTGGAAAGCGTCAATGTTTCTTCAGAGGAAACCAAAGTTTGACAATGTCCTTCCCATTCACTGGATCTAAAAAGAATTGAAAAGAGACAATTGTGCTCCTTAACCATATTGCTGCTGCCGTCGGCCGTTGGACGTCGCGCAAGCTACCTACCTGGTGCTGCGCACGTCCAACGGCCGACGCGGCCGCACCCGTTTTATTCGAACGTTCAGCACTGGCGCTGAACGTTCGAATCAGTAAACGGGTTAAAGAAAAGAGAGTCCCAAGACAATGTTGAGGCCTCCGGCCTTCAGCATTCTTGCATCACTACTCACTAGCTATAGAACAACTATTAAAGCTAATAAATGTGAAGTCTATGATGTAGATCATCTGGATCAGGCAACGGAGCATGGGTTGCCAGGTTAATGGTGTTCCATGTGCTTGCAAGTATCTAAAGATGTGCCCTTTGGACTCCTCCTAAGGTTCTCCAAGGGAAGGCAGGTCGAGAGAGAGAGGAGGAACAACAACAAATGTGGGTTCCACCGGGACACCAAATGCAACGCCTGCCTCTCGAGATCTTGGTGTTGGTGATCTAGACCTTCTAAAGACACAAGATCACCTTCAGGAGGATGCTTTCAATGCTACTTGAGAATAGATCCCAAATGTCAGATATAAGCAATTGATTGCATTGACTGTCAATCAAAAACATCATTGCTACCTACAACACTTCATTGGTCAAAATGTCGAAGCGAAAAATGTATTGAAACCGGGGACACAGGATCCATCACGAGTCCTGTATGAGGATATGGTCTTCAAGACAGCCATGAGCAAAACACAAATGTAAATGATGACGGAAACAGTGATCCAAAGATTTATCTACCCCACAACACTCCAGAAAGACAATTCTCCCTGGACAAAGTTAGGGCTAGACAAAGGTTGTAGTACTAAAAATCGACCCCCAGAATATTGTGTTATAGGATTATTGTGGACAGAATTTCGAAAGATAAGTGCAGAGAGGGAAAAATAGACAAACTCCTTACAGCTGCTTCATACCTTCGCAGGACGCAGAAAAGAAAGAGCACGAACCACCAAGCTTAAAAGTGCCTTCAGTTTATTTGCCTTCAGTTACAGGTAAATGCTGGCAGCCATGACGCGTTTCGTCCCTGCTACGGGGACTTGTTCATATATATATATATATATATATATATGTATTATATATATATATATATATATATATATATATATATATATATATATATATATATATATATATATATATATATATATATATATATATATATATATATATATCAAAGCTCCAGGGTCCACCAGTACCACAAGTCACTCTGATAGCGGGTGCTGCCACGCGTTGGTCTACCGCGTACAAATGATAGCTCCAAAACTTTCTACCCAAATCCTTAGGTCAAAGAAAGACGGCAGCACTCACAGGTTCTTTTGGCGATTTTGAACAAACGTTAATTCAAGATAGACAAACGCGTTTCGGGAAGCGTCCCTTCCTCAGTGTCATGGGTAAACACGATGCAGGCGCCATTTTTAAAACAATCAAAAACAGTGTCATGACTATCGACAAAGGTCAACACTTTTGCGCGACTGTAAGCTCCATCTTAGAGTGTGTGTTTGTTACAATGTTAAGCCAACATTATTTGCATTTGATTAATGCCGTACATTTCCGTAACAAAATGCACGTTATACTTTCAGGCACACATTCTCATACCATTTTGCCGTGTATCGGCATTGGTGTCTCAACACTAAGGAGACTAATCCAATGACAACATAGTCATGCAATTACTGTTATTGTGGCAGAATTGAAACAGTGTGCACCCGGTGCATCTCTCTGTCATGCTCCTGATATGTGAGGATGAAGTGTCAATCAAAAGTTAATGTATGACACTAAGGCCCATTTGGCCAAATTTTTGTGTCGCACATGCCGTGCTTGCGGAAATTCTGAATTTTGCCGTGGATCGGCAATTGCAGCCTGAAGGCTGCATGTCCTCTAAAGATGTATATCAAAGAGACATTGAGGGAGAAACAGACCACAGATACACACCTTTCCTCATGCCAATTAAAATTCTATGGGAATTTTCAAAAACCTTCAAATTATTTTCATATAATGAATTCATAGGAGAGCTGTCACACACCTTACAACAGAAGGGTAATCAAATTAAAGACATTGGTTCAAGTTATCCTACAGAAATGGTCTTATACATGCAACATACTTCAAAGCTGTTATCCCAGATGAGAAGCCATCTCTTCCCCCGTATTTAGCCCCCCCGGTGTCTTTGTTTCGAGATCTACTATATATCTGGATTCTAGTCTCCTCAATTTCTGCAATTTGTTACCCCCTCTGATGTTTTCGGGGACATGATCTATACAGAAATATTTTAGAAGACTTCTATCACTGTTGTGTTTGATGGCAAAGTGGCGAGCAACAGGATAGGTAAAATCTTTGTTTGCAATCGCTCGCATATGCTCGAGAATTCTTAGTTTTACTGGGTTGATGGTGCTGCCTATGTATTTAAGATTGCATGGGCAGCTGAGGCAATATACTGCATGGCTGGTGTGGCAAGACATGAACTTGTTAATCTTCCTCCCCCCACTGTGCCCTCTGATGTCATATGAAAGGACCCGTTTACTGGACGCGCAGGCCTTACATCTTCCACAGGGGAAGAACCCTTTTGCGTCTTTTAGTGTTCCAGGTTGTTTAATCAAGGGGTTTAGGTGACTTTGGACCAAATGATCCCTCAACGACCTAGCCTTTCTGAAGGTAATTAGTGCTGTGGGAGGAATGTCTGGTCCGACGATGGAATCGGTTTTAAGAATATGCCAATGTTTGATCATGATTGATCTTAGTCTGTGCGAATCCACAGAATATGGCGTTATTAGTCTGAATTTTCCATCGTCAAGAGTTGGACCAGATTTCTGTTTAAATAAGTCTCGTCTCTGTATTTTTCTCACACGGTTAAGTACATCATGTAATAGTTGTGAATTGTAGAAAGTTTTGGAGCTATCATATATATATATATATATATATATATATATATATATATATATATATATATATATATATATATACATACATATACATATACACATATATATATATATATATATATATATATATATATATATATATATTCACCAAAAGCTATCAATCGATAGCATAAGTCAGCACTCACCACAGAAATTCTTTCCTCAATTGTCACGGTTTATTTGGAAGCAGCATGCATCACATAGCACCAACGCGTTTCGCAACCCACTGTTGCTTGATCACGGTCCGTGATCAAGCAACAGTGGGTTGCGAAACGCGTTGGTGCTATGTGATGCATGCTGCTTCCAAATAAACCGTGACAATTGAGGAAAGAATTTCTGTGGTGAGTGCTGACTTATGCTATCGATTGATAGCTTTTGGTGAATTTAAGAAAGCGGGGCTCTGCTTTGAAGTCAGCACCGGTGGATGAGCGCCGTTGGATTACAGTATTGAGCCATAATTGTGGATATATATATATATATATATATATATATATATATATATATATATATATATATATATATATATATATATATATATATATATATCACGTAGGTGCATATATGGTTGAATAGATATAGAAAATCTGTACTTTTTAATATTTTGGATTCAATATTTTGTCCTAAACAGCGCGTGCCATCAATATTTTGGTTTCGATATTAAGGATCCGCACCCTAGACAGACACCTCCCGGATCTGCCAAAGAGATCTTTGATCTGAGGATAGATTATAACCTGCCAACCTCCATTTGACTGAATGAAATTTTTAAAAATAAGGAAAAGAAAACGTACCTGCTGGTTGCCGGTCACTAGCCGCAGCCTCTCCTCGTGCGCAGGAACAATGAAGCACACAGGCTCCCAGACTTCCCTAGCCAATCACAACGCTGCATTAAATCAGTGTTTTTATTGGTCTGAGTGCCATTGATCGGCGTTCAGAGAGGGACTGGGCGGCTGTGCATGTTCTCCACACAGGCTGTATAATACAACCGGAGGAGAACATGCAAAGTGCGCATGACGGTTTGGCCGGCCCAAGAAAGCCGACCAAACCGTCTTGTGCACTTAAGGTGCAGCAGCCACTCCTCCCTCTGACGCCCTAGGAGCCCCACCCCACACTGCCGTCATCTAACCCGGATGCAGATGCAACCGGAAATACTTAAAATAAAATAATTATAAGGTTCCGTTATGATCATTTTATTTGTCCTCTGCACTGTTCTTAAAGCAGTGGATGACACTCCTCCGCTATCGCAGATAAATTCAGTAGAATCAGCATTGGAGGGTTTGCCTTGGGCACAGGGGTTTGCTCTGTCTCTTGATGCACTTTATTTAGCAGGCTAGATAGCATCACTTCTTCTTTGAGTTGTATTCCTCGTTTTTCTCACACTCTCCGTTCACCTCCGCTTTGAAATCGCAGCTCTGTCTCCTGTGAATGTGCTGTGTTTGCACTTGATGCTCTGGCATTTCCTGCACTTGATCCGTGAGGGGTCAGAGGGCCTTGGCATCCCAGGGGTCCTCTCTCTTATTAAAGCATCTCTGTGCTTCAGGAGGAGAAGCTGCAGGCACAGCACGTAGGAGCTCAGTGGTCTCAAGGAGGAGATGTGAAGGTACCACAAGCACAGCACGAAGGAGCTCAGTGGTCTCAAGGAGGAGGTGTGAAGGTACCACAGGCACAGCACGTAGGAGCTCAGTGGTCTCAAGGAGGAGATGTGAAGGTACCACAAGCACAGCACGAAGGAGCTCAGTGGTCTCAAGGAGGAGGTGTGAAGGTACCACAGGCACAGCACGTAGGAGCTCAGTGGTCTCAAGGAGGAGATGTGAAGGTACCACAAGCACAGCACGAAGGAGCTCAGTGGTCTCAAGGAGGAGGTGTGAAGGTACCACAGGCACAGCACGTAGGAGCTCAGTGGTCTCAAGGAGGAGATGTGAAGGTACCACAGGCACAGCACGTAGGAGCTCAGTGGTCTCAAGGAGGAGGTGTGAAGGTACCACAGGCACAACACGTAGGAGCTCAGTGGTCTCAAGGAGGAGATGCGAGGGTACCACAAGCACAGCACGAAGGAGCTCAGTGGTCTCAAGGAGGAGGTGTGAAGGTACCACAGGCACAGCACGTAGGAGCTCAGTGGTCTCAAGGAGGAGGTGTGAAGGTACCACAGGCACAGCACGTAGGAGCTCAGTGGTCTCAAGGAGGAGACGTGAAGGTACCACAGGCACAACACGAAGGAGCTCAGTGGTCTCAAGGAGGAGATGCAAGGGTACCACAGGCACAGCACGTAGGAGCTCAGTGGTCTCAAGGAGGAGACGTGAAGGTACCACAGGCACAACACGAAGGAGCTCAGTGGTCTCAAGGAGGAGATGCAAGGGTACCACAGGCACAGCACGTAGGAGCTCAGTGGTCTCAAGGAGGAGACGTGAAGGTACCACAGGCACAACACGAAGGAGCTCAGTGGTCTCAAGGAGGAGATGCAAGGGTACCACAGGCACAGCACGTAGGAGCTCAGTGGTCTCAAGGAGGAGATGTGAAGGTACCACAGGCACAGCACGTAGGAGCTCAGTGGTCTCAAGGAGGAGATGTGAAGGTACCACAGGCACAGCACGTAGGAGCTCAGTGGTCTCAAGGAGGAGGTGTGAAGGTACCACAGGCACAACACGTAGGAGCTCAGTGGTCTCAAGGAGGAGATGCGAGGGTACCACAAGCACAGCACGAAGGAGCTCAGTGGTCTCAAGGAGGAGGTGTGAAGGTACCACAGGCACAGCACGTAGGAGCTCAGTGGTCTCAAGGAGGAGACGTGAAGGTACCACAGGCACAACACGTAGGAGCTCAGTGGTCTCAAGGAGGAGATGTGAAGGTACCACAGGCACAGCACGTAGGAGCTCAGTGGTCTCAATGAGGAGGTGTGAAGGTACCACAGGCACAGCACGTAGGAGCTCAGTGGTCTCAAGGAGGAGACGTGAAGGTACCACAGGCACAACACGAAGGAGCTCAGTGGTCTCAAGGAGGAGATGCAAGGGTACCACAGGCACAGCACGTAGGAGCTCAGTGGTCTCAAGGAGGAGATGTGAAGGTACCACAGGCACAGCACGAAGGAGCTCAGTGGTCTCAAGGAGGAGATGTGAAGGTACCACAGGTACAGCACGTAGGAGCTCAGTGGTCTCAAGGAGGAGGTGTGAAGGTACCACAGGCACAGCACGTAGGAGCTCAGAGGTCTCATGGAGGAGACGTGAAGGTACCACAGGTACAGCACGCAGGAGCTCAGTGGTCTCAAGGAGGAGGTGTGAAGGTACCACAGGCACAGCACGAAGGAGCTCAGTGGTCTCAAGGAGGAGATGCAAGGGTACCACAGGTACAGCACGTAGGAGCTCAGTGGTCTCAAGGAGGAGGTGTGAAGGTACCACAGGCACAACAAGTAGGAGCTCAGTGGTCTCAAGGAGGAGACGTGAAGGTACCACAGGCACAACACGAAGGAGCTCAGTGGTCTCAAGGAGGAGACGTGAAGGTACCACAGGCACAACATGAAGGAGCTCAGTGTTCTCAAGGAGGAGATGCAAGGGTACCACAGGCACAGCACGTAGGAGCTCAGTGGTCTCAAGGAGGAGACGTGAAGGTACCACAGGCACAACACGTAGGAGCTCAGCGGTCTCAAGTGTGAGACGTGAAGGTACCACAGGCACAACACGAAGGAGCTCAGTGGTCTCAAGGAGGAGACGTGAAGGTACCACAGGCACAGCACATAGGAGCTCAGTGGTCTCAAGGAGGAGACGTGAAGGTACCACAGGCACAACACGAAGGAGCTCAGTGGTCTCAAGGAGGAGACGTGAAGGTACCACAGGCACAACATGAAGGAGCTCAGTGGTCTCAAGGAGGAGATGCAAGGGTACCACAGGCACAGCACGTAGGAGCTCAGTGGTCTCAAGGAGGACACGTGAAGGTACCACAGGCACAACACGAAGGAGCTCAGTGGTCTCAAGGAGGAGACGTGAAGGTACCACAGGCACAACATGAAGGAGCTCAGTGTTCTCAAGGAGGAGATGCAAGGGTACCACAGGCACAGCACGAAGGAGCTCAGTGGTCTCAAGGAGGAGATGTGAAGGTGCCACAGGCACAGCACGAAGGAGCTCAGTGCTCTCGAGGAGGAGATGCAAGGGTACCACAGGCACAACACGAAGGAGCTCAGTGGTCTGAAGGAGGAGACGTGAAGGTACCACAGGCACAGCACGTAGGAGCTCAGTGGTCTCAAGGAGGAGATGTGAAGGTACCACAGGCACAACACGAAGGAGCTCAGTGGTCTCAAAGAGGAGATGCGAGGGTACCACAGGCACAACACAAAGGAGCTCAGTGGTCTCGGGGAGCAGATGCGAGGGTACCACAGGCACAGCACGTAGGAGCTCGGTGGTCTCAAGGAGGAGATGTGAAGGTACCGCAGGCACAGCACGAAGGAGCTCAGTGGACTCAAGGAGGAGACGTGAAGGTACCGCAGGCACAGCGCGAAGGAGCTCAGTGGTCTCAAGGAGGAGACGTGAAGGTACCACAGGCACAACACGAAGGAGCTCAGTGGTCTCAAGGAGGAGAGGGGAGGGTACCACAGGCACAGCACGTAGGAGCTCAGTGGTCTCAAGGAGGAGACGTGAAGGTACCGCAGGCACAGCACGAAGGAGCTCAGTGGTCTCAAGGAGGAGACGTGAAGGTACTACAGGCACAACACGTAGGAGCTCAGTGGTCTCGAAGAGGAGACGTGAAGGTACCACAGGCACAGCACGTAGGAGCTCAGTGGTCTCAAGAAGGAGACGTGAAGGTACCACAGGCACAGCACGTAGGAGCTCAGTGGACTCAAGGAGGAGACGTGAAGGTACCACAGGCACAGCACGTAGTAGCTCAGTGGTCTCAAGGAGGAGATGTGAAGGTACCACAGGCACAACACGTAGGAGCTCAGCGGTCTCAAGTGTGAGATGTGAAGGTACCACAGACACAGCACATAGGAGCTCAGTGGTCTCAAGGAGGAGATGTGAAGGTACCGCAGGCACAGCACGTAGTAGCTCAGTGGACTCGAAGAGGAGATGTGAAGGTACCACAGGCACAACACGTAGGAGCTCAGTGGTCTCAAGGAGGAGATGTGAAGGTACCACAGGCACAACACGAAGGAGCTCAGTGGTCTCAAGGAGGAGGTGTGAAGGTACCACAGGCACAGCACGTAGGAGCTCAGTGGTCTCAAGGAGGAGATGTGAAGGTACCACAGGCACAGCACGTAGGAGCTCAGTGGTCTCAAGGAGGAGATGTGAAGGTACCACAGGCACAGCACATAGGAGCTCAGTGGACTCGAAGAGGAGATGTGAAGGTACCACAGGCACAACACGTAGGAGCTCAGTGGTCTCAAGGAGGAGGTGTGAAGGTACCACAGGCACAGCACTTAGGAGCTCAAAGGTCTCAAGGAGGAGATGTGAAGGTACCACAGGACAGCACGAAGGAGCTCAGTGGTCTCAAGGAGGAGGTGTGAAGGTACCACAGGCACAGCACGAAGGAGCTCAGTGTTCTCAAAGAGGAGATGCAAGGGTACCGCAGGCACAACACGGAGGAGCTCAGTGGTCTTGAAGAGAAGATGCAAGGGTACCTCAGGCACAACACAGAGGAGCTCAGTGGTGTTGAGGAGGAGGAGATGCGAGGGTACCACAGGCACAGCACGAAGGAGCTCAGTGGTCTCAAGGAGGAGACGTGAAGGTACCACAGGCACAACACGAAGGAGCTCAGTGGTCTCAAGGAGGAGGTGTGAAGGTACCACAGGCACAGCACGTAGGAGCTCAGTGGTCTCAAGGAGGAGATGTGAAGGTACCACAAGCACAGCACGAAGGAGCTCAGTGGTCTCAAGGAGGAGGTGTGAAGGTACCACAAGCACAGCACGAAGGAGCTCAGTGGTCTCAAGGAGGAGGTGTGAAGGTACCACAGGCACAGCACGTAGGAGCTCAGTGGTCTCAAGGAGGAGATGTGAAGGTACCACAAGCACAGCACGAAGGAGCTCAGTGGTCTCAAGGAGGAGATGTGAAGGTACCACAAGCACAGCACGAAGGAGCTCAGTGGTCTCAAGGAGGAGGTGTGAAGGTACCACAGGCACAGCACGTAGGAGCTCAGTGGTCTCAAGGAGGAGATGTGAAGGTACCACAGGCACAGCACGAAGGAGCTCAGTGGTCTCAAGCAGGAGGTGTTAAGGTACCACAGGCACAACACGAAGGAGCTCAGTGGACTCAAGGAGGAGACGTGAAGGTACCACAGGCACAGCACGTAGGAGCTCAGTGGTCTCAAGGAGGAGATGTGAAGGTACCACAGGCACAGCACAAAGGAGCTCAGTGGTCTCAAAGAGGAGATGCGAGGGTACCACAGGTACAGCACGTAGGAGCTCAGTGGTCTCAAGGAGGAGATGTGAAGGTACCACAGGCACAGCACAAAGGAGCTCAGTGGTCTCAAGGAGGAGATGCGAGGGTACCACAGGCACAGCACGAAGGAGCTCAGTGGTCTCAAGGAGGAGATGTGAAGGTACCACAGGCACAGCACGAAGAAGCTCAGTGGTCTCAAGGAGGAGGTGTGAAGGTACCACAGGCACAGCACGAAGGATCTCTCTCTCTCTCTCTCTCTCTCTCTCTCTCTCTCTCTCTCTCTCTCTCTCTCGTTCTCTCTCTCTCTCTCTCTCTCTCTCTCGTCTCCCTCCATGCTCTCTCTGTATTTGCACTCCCTTTCCCTCATATTATGTTAAGTGAGCCCCACCATTTACAATCCAAAGATCTGCACAAGTGTGGTGTGAAGCAGTGCATAAAAATAGATCACTATTACTATTATCCGCCTCATTTCTCCTCGCCCACTTCTCTCTTGTTGTTCTAACTCTTTCTGCACTAGTATGCTCTCTGGTTCGCTCTCCCTCTCCTCCACCCCTCACTCTTTCCACTCTATTGTAGACATTATGATTCTGAAATCTCCCTCTCTTTTACAAAATCATCCTCAATCCATTCTTGCTCATGCAACTCTATTATTCTGCTCCACTCTCTATCTCAATATTTCTCTCCTCCTGTGATATCCTACTTCCCCTGCTTTCTTCTTCCTGCTCCTGCTTTTGTTCTCTCCCTTCCTCTCCTATTAATTCTTCTCTTGTGCTACCTCCCTGCCTTCACCCTCTCTTCCTCTTCCAGAACACAAAGTACTCAAATGCATGTTCCACTTCTGTTCTTTAAGGTAATATAATGCCATGGGTGATTGGGGCCGCTTATAAATCCCAGAGCAGAGTTTATAGGGCTTTACTGGGAAGAAGCGGGTGAAATAAGGTGCATTTCTAATGTCAATGAGACCTCTTTTCACCATACCACTCTCCCTTTAATGGAAAACGCAGGTTTTTATGATGCAATTTGGAAGCTGCATGGGGGTGGATGGGGTGAATATCTGAGAGACAGAAACCTTCAGTGTCACCTCGATTTAGAACCCTCTCTTTGTTGTATAGTAAATGTAATGCCTCTCTTGCTTAGCTCACACTGGAAGTAAACTGAGGCCACAGGACTAAAAGTGGTTTGACAAAGATCACACATTTTATGTTACAAACTTCCCCCTCACTAGTGCCTTATTTGATCACAGTAACCAAACCCTTTCATAGAGTTCTATTAATTAAATTTAGATTTAATTTGATACACCATTACTTGGGTAGTACCCAATCATGGATAAAACCTGAATGCGGGCCGCCCTGCAACTGTGACAACCATTCACAACAAGATACCACACATTTTATTATGTTTTGTGGATTCTTTAAAGATATTAGAAAAAAATATTTGGTCCCAATCCTGAAAGAGGCTGGGATTACCCAAGTAAGGCCCGCCCTCTTATATCTCCAGTTGTTGAGAACTACTCGCATCATCTACAGTGTGGCTAGTTTCCTAGTGGCGGCAATCAGAATCAAACAAAAGAAAAGTGGTTCCACATGACGTATTAGTATGATTGATTTTAACGCGAATTTTAAATTGATTTTATTGTCCTATTACGATTTAATGGGTTTTTGCACTGAATTTGTAAATATATGAATCATTTAAATGTGAATGTTTGTAATATTTTATGCCTTTTATGATTTTAACGAATTGAATAAAGTGCATTTGACTGACTGACTGGTTTGACAAAGACCACACAGTTTTTTTTACTCTGGGAAGTTTGGATTTGATTCCAGTTCTTTCACTTCGAAATTTCACAATCTAAGCCCTGCTTCTTACGGTTCAAGGAGCAGGTGCTGTTTGTCGCACCTCATAGATAATACCGCGAGGCACGTTATTTATTGGCTGAGAAAATATCCCCATTCCAAAGTTTTGTGTAATAACTTGCAGATGTTGATGCTTAACACACCAAAAGCCACCTAGTATGGTAAGTACACTAGACTTTTCTCCTGTTAAATTTTGGACGATGTAAAATGAAAAGTTAACATAGGTATTTAACAAACACCATAATTACCGTGTACAGAGATATGTCAGAACGCGGAGCTGGGGCGAAATTGGCGCTGTGACATTTGCAAATGAGGCGATGCGCCATATTTACAACAATATGGTGCACTCCTGTGTTTTTCCTAGCGCTGATGCTAAAATTTGCTGCCTAGCGCCAAGGCAGGCACCGTTGCACCATCGTTCAGGAGTGCTTACATTGCAGGGAAAACATGTTTATGTGGAGGAAGGTGTCCCTCCCTGCACACAATCAATCAATAATGGTGATTTGCGACATCTATGCACACATAGAATAAGCAAAAGCGAAGATAAATAAAAGTATTTCTCCTTGTTTCGCCATTCTAACGCCTGCTATTGAATGGCATTTGTTTTTGTCGCTGCCTCCGACTTACAGATCATTGTAAATCTGGGGCAGCGTCAATAAGCAATGGGTGTTGCAGTGGAACTCCCACAGTAACATCCGTTACGCGCCCCTTTCACGCAGATACCTGTGTGAAAGGGGACAATATTTCCAAAGCTGCCACTTTGTAAATATGGAGAAGGGAATACCGTCACCAGAGTGTAAAAAAAAAGTGATGTTCCCGTGGCACAATTCCCCTTGTGAATATGCCCCCAGGTGTGGTAAATACTACACAACTCGGAATTACAACACCAGCGCAAACAGAGGTTTGCACAGGGGTTGGAAAACTCAGAACAAACTCGGAGTCAGGGCCTTAGTCGCTGGACTTCTTTGCCCTTACCCAACTCCTTCTTCTCACCTCACCAACACTGACACCTTTAGAAACTCACTGCACAAAACCTACACAGGCTAAATCTGCTATGGGTTTTGTAAATGTTAAGGGGCAGATTTACGACTTCTGCCACATCTCTGTTAATCAGCAGAGATGCACCAGGAGAGTTGCGATGCATCTGCCCACCCGTGCGTCACCACTGATGCGCTGCATTTACAATGCGGCGCACAGTGGCACTCAGATGGGCAGATGCGTGACGCATCCCCCGGCGGAAATACGGTGCATTGCTGGAGTTGCGTCGCAAGCGCGACGCAGCTCCAGCAAAGCTCGGGGTGCCCTATCCCTAACATGCTTCGTCAATCCTTACACCTGCTTCAAGCAGGTGCAGGGTTTTGACGCAGCATGGCC
Organism: Lissotriton vulgaris; assembly: GCF_964263255.1. Taxonomy (NCBI): domain Eukaryota; kingdom Metazoa; phylum Chordata; class Amphibia; order Caudata; family Salamandridae; genus Lissotriton; species Lissotriton vulgaris. The sequence goes on along the minus strand of NC_141698.1, from coordinate 54,863,424 downwards.
TTAAAAGTGACTGAGTGAAATCTTGTAGATTTCACTCAGCCACTTTTAGGAGGCGTTCCAGCGCCGGAACGCCCACCCCCCCCCCCTGCGCGCCGGAACACCTACATGTGGCGCAGGCCTTTACAACGTGACACATCTCCCAGATGCGTCACCTTGCAAATACCCCGCAGCATGGCGCTGGCTTTGTGCCGCCTCAGTGTCACAAATATGACGCAACGGCGGCGTAAAAGAGGCGCAAGGGGCTTGTAAATCTGCCCCTAAGTCCTTATTGCCAGATATATCCTCAGGTCATTTAGAATAATAACTTCATTTTTATATAGCGCTTGTTGTTGATATTTCTACATATGAATCTATGGTTTTCATTTAGTTATATTCATTGCATGTTTTAATGCTTTTATCTTTTATGGCTCGAAAAATAAACCAAACAAAGATCTATTTGAATCTTGTATTTTAGCAGAAAATAGTAATCGAACAGGAGTACTTTTTTGTTTTAAGTATATGGCGGGCTTGTGGCAATTTCAGGAATTTTTTTCGTATCCCCCATCCTTTGTGTATTTTTCATGCTACCTGGTGGATATTAGATCAGAATGTTACAGATTCTTTTCTATAGGATTCTCTGTAGATAGGAAAGTTACTCACCGTAAGGTGAAATTTTGAAAACAAAACCTTAAAAAGAATTAGTAAAATTAAACTGTTGTATGCATTTCTCCAGTTGAGGAGGATTGATCTATTATTGCATTGCTGGGTGCTGATTTTACACCATAAGGTCTCTTAACACTTGGGAGCAGGGGCGCCTCCTCCTGTAGAAATGTACCTTAGCAGGGGGTGTTGCTTTTCATGTTCCAGGCGGTTATTGCCGGAAATAGCAAAGTTAAAGCCCACTCACGACCCTTTAATCCTGGCCTGTCCCAAACGCCCCAAAACATTAAATGGAATGGGGCGTGAGTTCCACAAAACCATTCTTAGTTGGACCTCTGCAACTTCGCAGCCCCCGATAATTCACATCCCCTTTGACCAACTTCTGCATTCCTTTTCATCCATTCAATCGATTGTTACACCTCTTCCAAATTCCATTAATAACTCCACATTCTGTACCTCACTTGCTCCACATTTTATCCGATTTCTCGCTCACCCACAAAGTGGCCCAACATTGAAAAGAGGCGGAGCCACGACGAATGGAAGAGATTCCACAGGCACTGAAGTCACCCGAGGTGGGGCCCAAATGTTGGAGGTGCACTCATCCATCGGCCTATCGCTGACTGTCTCTTCACATATGTGTAACAGGATGGAATTTCCTAAGAGCCGGCTGCACTGATAGGCTATTAGGAAGGATCTTCACAGGTATGGACAGAGGGCAATCTTGGAGAGGACTGCACCAGAGGCTAGGAGGGAAATCACTATATTCAAGGAAGGTGCCTAGCTGGGGCCTGGTAACTCTCGACAGGATCCAACTTGCATCTTTCTGTAGTGTAGTTAATTGAGGGATGCATACAGGGGCAGGCTGCCCCTCAAACTGAAAAGGGCCCGAACATTTTCTAGGCACTGCAATGTTTAAGAGCTGCAAAACCAGAAGTGCTGTGCGCCCCGATTAGGATGTAATGCGCTCTAGGATGTGAGAGCTGTCTAGTGCCTACTAGAAAGCCTGTGGACACTGTTAGATAATAGGTTAGAACAGGATTTCCATATTTATCATTAACACTAGGCCTGGCTGAGTTCTGTTATACATGGAACGCTGCAAAGTGACCCAAAAACTCCAGCGTGCTACGCCCAGTTCCGCAAGCAGCAGAGTTTGGGCTGACTTTTAGTGCCGGGTGTTTGTCTAGCGCTGGAAAATCAGCGTAATCGGCACCATGCGCAGAACAAGAGGGCGCAGCTTCTTTCTGCAGCGCGAATAGATGTTGTACTCGAGCGGCAGCTTCCTCAACGCGAACTGAAGGTTTCTCAACGCGAGCGGTAGCAGCCATCCACGACTGCCCGCATTGACAAATATCGCCGGGAGGTGGTCTGGAGTAAGATTTTCCTTGCTCGTACTCGCCTAATTAACATTGGCGAGTGAGGCAAGAACTAAGCTCAGCGTTTTTCAGAACTCCGTGGGCTACGCAGAGCGCGGGGTGGGAAAAACACTGCAAACTCCGTGAGTGGAGCAGAATTTCAAGCCGAAGCCAAATTAACACCACATCCCACTTCCTCAACCTAGCCTTATTTGGGAGTAGCTCCCACCTCTCAGACAATCAAATTCAGAGCCTCAAACCTGGAATCCTTCCAACCCATACTGGGTGACTAGGAAACTCAGCATCCTCATCTTCTTCGGTCTGCTGCAACCAAGAGCTTCTGTTTTGCTCAAAGATCTAGGGGCATATTATCCAGGGGGTTTATCTCCGCTTTTTTGGCTTTAAAAGCCAAGAAAGCGGAGATAAAATGATCTCCCTATTACCTAGCTGTCGCTAACACCAGTTAGCGACAGCTAGTAGGAGATAGCGACCATCTTGGGCCCGCTTTGCATGTCAGTGATATTTATCACTAATGACATGCAAAGTGGGCATGCCAAGATGTTAGCGACTAGAAACAGTTGCTAACATCGCTATCTCCTATTACCAACTTTTGGAGATATCCGCGCTAAGCGCAAATATCTCCAAAAGCTAACACCTGCCCTGAGCAGTTCTTAGCCATGTTATCCAATGGGAGGTGGATAACATGACTAAGAGCATTAGCTCGATAATGCATGAATATCGCCGACCTTTCAGCGATATTCATGCATTGCGGCCGATTTTTATCGCATTTGCGATAAACCTTGGTAATACCAAGGTTTATTTGCCATAAAAATCGCCGCAGCTCAGCGGTAAATTTTTGTCTCTAACCAAGCAATAGCGATAATTATCGCTATTGCTTGGTAATATGCCCCCTAGAGAGTGGACTTTATACCACCCCCCTTCAGCAACTTGTTGCTTTGTGTCAGCTTCCATTAGCCAATACAGTGTCATTCACATTTTGTACCAGTCCACAGGAGTATTTCTCTCTTTCTCAATATTGACTAATGCATGTTTTATTCCTTTTAATGAAATACTTTGATTACAATTCTTCCCGGTATTGTTTTCAGGAGCAGCAGCTGATAGGGACTATTTGACGAAGGAGGAGGCCTCTTAAAAAGTATGCGTCGTCCACTAAAAGCAGCATAATCCAAGTGGTAACCAATAATTACTTGCATTTTGATCTAAATAACCATGTGAATGCATTACAATACTTGCTTATTATTTTTCAACAAAATAACGTCTTTGCGTGCAAAAAATGATAGATGAATGTTTTTTTCTACTTTATTGAAAATTAAACACAAGAAATACCATAGTGCATTTAAATATTTAGCAGATCGTTCAAGTAAGTGTTTATTTCTTGCGTAGCTCATGTTTGTTAATCATTTTTCAATGCCCATTAACTTCTCCTCGCCCCATCTTTGCATGTTTAGTAGAGAAGACTTTTGTCTCTCTTTTTTCTTTTTTAGGTCTCGCCTGCAGACTGCAGGCATGCACTGTTGCTTCTGACGATCTATTGTTTCTTAAAAAATTTAAAAACTCTAAAAGGGGCTTTTAGTCCACCCAATACTTACTATTGATTGGCTTCATCAACACTCTCATCACTATAGACTTCATTTCCTCTTCATGCTTTAATGGAGCATGGACCAAGTACTGATTAATGTCTTTATCAGTGTCCTTCCGCTGCTCATGCTCATATAGAGGTACTTTTTTTGTTGTTTCTCTGTCCTCTCGCTCCCTCCTTCTTGGCGTGTTGCCTCGTTGCTCCCTCCCCCTCCATCCCGCACTATTTTTGTTGTCCTTACCGCCCCTCATGCTACCTTGCTTGTTGCCCCTGTCACATTGTTTTAATCCCAGTTGCAACTTGGAATAGAATTACATTTTTGAAAGGACCTTGTATTGGAGCACTTTGGATGTATTTCGTTAGAACGCATACTTTTACAACGCATACCTTTACTACGCATTTTTTACACCGCAACATCCATTACAACGCATTCCATTACAACGCATGCCATTACAACAAATTCTTTGAAACTACCTTTACAACGCATTCCACTACAACGAATACTAAGTTTACAACGCATACCATTACAACGCATACCATTACATTGCATGTATGGTAAGTATTGGATAGTGTAGGGGTAAAAATTACTATTCTAACTACAGAGGGGTGCAATAGTAGGGAAAGTGTTGGATAGTGTGGGGTAAAAATTACGATTCTAACTCCAGGGGGTGCAAAAGTAGGGTAAGTGTTGGATAGTGCAGGGATAAAAATTACTATTCTAACTCCAGGGGGTGCAACAGTAGGGTAAGTGTTGGATAGTGTAGGTATGCATTGTAATGGTATGCTTTGTAATGACTGCGTTATAATGACATGCGTTGTAGTGGTATGCATTGTAGTGACATGCATTGTAATGGTTGCGTTGTAATGGCATGCGTTGTAATGGATGTTGCGTTGTAAAAGTTTTGTTGTAAAGGTAGTGCGTTGTAAAAGTTGCGTTGTAAGTGTTGTTTCCCGAGCACTTTACGTGAACACCACTTACTTACTTTACACAGGTCAGATTTTTTTTTAAGCCACAGGGAAATTTGCTCAAACTCACAGAATGCTGAGCTGACACCAGGGCTCCCCAATACCAAAGTCGGCAGCTCATGGATGTGCTCCCCTTAACACTCTGTCATACATGCCAACCCTCCCAATTCAGGTAAGAGACTACCGATTTCAAGGCTAGTCTCCCACCTCCCGATTTCTGCATGCAGAAACTTGATTTGGATTGCCGATTCATGATCTGCTGGAAACAAGGTTGCTTGAGCTTGAAAATATATCTCTATTGAACGCTATGTCTGTAATTCGAAGGTGGGGAATTTAAAGAGTGTGACAGGCCTCCACAATCATTTGTTTGCAGTTTTCCTCAGTGCGTAGAGAAAACAGAGTTTAGAATACTGTTTTTGTTTGCTCTATGTTATTAAACTGCCCAAAATGAAATGCTGATTGTCCGTCACCATACATGTCAATAGACACGATTCAGGCAGATTGCCTCTGCATCAATCTAAGTCAATAGGGAAAATACATTCTCCCAACTACTTTTTAAACTCTCCGACTTGCCTGCTCCAGCATGTTGGTTTGTCTGCTCTGTCGTCGGGCTACTTGCATCCTGTAGCAGTGCTCGTATAATGAGAAGTACTAATGAGGCTACATGAACAGGTAATGCAACACGTGCACAGTCTTGTCACCTTTCACTCGTGGGTGGTTCGTGCCTTTGGCAAATCTTCGCAAGACTCTGAAATAGATACCTTTTCCAGCTCCAAACTAACGTGTGATAGCAAACACTTGTTCTTTCCACGTCAATGTATTATGCACAATGCATCTCACAACGGTGCATTATTCATCACTACAACCATTGAAGTTAGCACTTCTGTGGCGTTTATTTTATAATTCTGGTGTTGCATTGTCAACGGCCCTTGACTGGATACGGTCATTCCTCATGGGCAGAACACAGAGAATAAGACTCCCACCCTTCCTCTCAGAACCAACAGATGCAGAGTACCCCAAGGATCCTCCCTCAGCCCCACCCTCTTCAACATCTAAATGGCCCCCTCACAACAATCATCAGAAGCCATGGGCTCAACATCGTCTCTTACGCCGATGACACCCAACTCATCCTCTCCCTCAACAAGGAATCCATCACCCCCAGGCAGAACGTCCAAGAAGGGATGAAAGCTGTCACAACCTGGATGACGAACAACTGCCTGAAACTCAACTCAGAGAAAACTGAAGTTCTCATCCTCGGCTCCACCGCCTCCACATGGGACGACACCTGGTGGCACCTGGCCCTACTAAACCCCCCCACCCCGACAGACCATGCTTGTAACCTCAGCATCATACTGGACTCATCGCTGACTATGAATCGCCAAATCAACGCCGTCTCTTCCGCATGCTTCAACACCCTCTGCATACTACGTAAAACATTCAAATGGATTCCTTCCAACTCCTGGAAAACGGTCACTCATGCCCTTATCACCCACAGACTGGACTACAGCAACTCCCTCTATGCTGGAATCTACAAAAAACTCCTCTGCAAACTCTAGACCATCCAGAACGCCGTAGCCAGACTAATCCTCGATATTCCAAGGCACAACCATATCACCCAACACCTCAGCGACCTCCACTGGGTTCTCATCAAAAGAAGAATAACTTTCAAGCTGTTCACACATGCCTACAAGGCCCTCCACAACATCGGACCTCAACAGCCTCCTCTCCTTCCATGCCCCCAAGAGAAACCTCTGCTCAGCTGACCTCTCCCTAGCCACCGTCCCACGCTTCCACAGGAACGGAGCCGGTGGAAGGTCCTTCTCCTACCTCGAGGCCAAGACCTGGAACGATCTCCCCTTCACCTCCTGCGAAGCCCGACACTGCACCAATTCAGAAAAGACCTCAAGATATGGCTCTTCAAATGACCCCAACTGAGCTGCACACTTCTCCCCCCAGCGCCTTGAGACCCTAACTGGTGAGTAGTGCACTCTATAAACCCCTGATTGAAAGCCATTAGGTCTCACTTACATGAGTGCTACTGGCTTTCGCTATGTCTTTTAGCCATGTTGCAGAGAAGCGCAGCTGCTTTGCAGTATGGCTAAAAGTTAGGAAAACAACAGCGTTAGGATGCAAGAAGGTAAAAACAAAATGACTATAGTGTTTTCTAAAATAACTTTTAGCCATGCTGCACAGCAGCCACGTTGCTCTACGACATGGCTAAAAGACATTGGCAAAGCTAATACTTCTCACACAGGCGAGGCCTATTGACTTTGCCAGTGCTTGTCTACAGTGGCCCCTGAGTTCAGATGCACAGATGTGCATGCATCGAAGAAGTAATGCTATTTTGCCAAGCTAGTCCTTTGAGTAGCCCTCTAGAAATGGTGCATTTTGTGAAGAAATGTGTCAGTAGACATTCTCAAAAATGTATAATGGAGCAGTTGGGGTAGAAAAATGTCGGAAAATGTTAGTGTTTGTTGTTTCAATAGGGGCTCAAACTTAATCTGGCTGTTACCTGCAGAATCCCTCCTTGCTTTGGACTCTATTTGTTTTGTAACGTATTTTGCTAGTACTTTGAGAGTTTAAACTTGTATTCATGAAGGGTTAACTTGTCTTTTCAGAGGTCTTTTATCACAGTGAGGCTTGTTTTGTGCTTTCACTCAAGCAGGTACTATGATGCTTTCCCTTTTGCATTTAAATATGATTCTACACTGCCGATGGGTTTGCACTAATGGTGATTTTGCACTTAAATGTATTTATGCACCTGCATGGAATGTTTGCTTTAAATAAGTTTTGACTTAACACGCTCTTGCTGATGGTTCACCCAGATTGGTTTTGCACCTAGATGTGCTTTTGCAGTTAAACATGATTTATTGCACATGAATGTGTTACTGAACAAGAATCCACATGTTTGCTCCTGCAAGTGTTTCCACATTCCTGTGGGTGTTGCGCTGTGGGTGCTTTGGCAGGAACAAGTGTGATTTTCATCTAAATGTGTCTTTGTCCCTAAATGTGATGCCCTAACAGGCTTTCAGCACTCCTGATGATATTGCACCAAGCATCATTTTTCATGGTAATGTGAGTTTTCACCTTAATGTGATTTTGTACTTAATGGTAATTATGTTTCTAAATGTGTTGCCATGGGTCTGATTTGCACCAAGGGTGTTTTTACACCTAAAAGTGACTTTGTACATAAATGCTATGCCTGCTCTTAAATGATTGCGACACTCTTGCTAATGTTGGATAAAGAGTAATTTGGCACTGCTGTGTGCTGTCAGGCAGATGTGATTTCATGCTGATGCACATCTTTAACACTTATTGTGACATCTTACTAACACAATGATCTCTTTCTGCACTCAAATAGTTAGTACAATTTTATGTTGATGCCTACATACCAGCACAGCTTTCTGGTTTTCTAAAGACATCTTTGGGACATTCAGAAAGATGCAATGGGAATGTTTTCTGTCCGTTGCCTACCATTGGGTTTGTTGTTTGTAACTCACAATTTCTGGTTTTCTGTTTGCTAGCTTTATTTGGCTTAGGCTGTCAAGGGTAAGTTTGTCCCTTTTCACACCAACTAACCTTGTATACATCCACAAACGCTCCTTTCTGTAAACTGGCCTGGCAATCTGGTTCTTATCATTTCACAGTTGCTGTGTAATTAAGGATAAAGGCAAAATGTCAGACTGTGTCTTCCAAGGAAGATTGGTGTTTACTTTTTTTTCTCTGACTTCCAAGTAAGAGGATTTATGTGACAACCCTCCTGAATATGGGTTAGGGAAGGTTTTTTCTAGCACGCAACACCATTTAAATAAACTGTGTATGTATTTCTGAATATATCAGAATTAGGAACATAAATTAAGCACATTTTTTGTTAATTCTGAAGTGTGTTGGAAACAAATACTTTATTACGATCAAAACAAATAATTACACTAAGTGGTGCCCTTTTTACATTTATTGTTTGTGTGCAGTATAGATTCACTAGCAAAATTGTATGTCTGTGCAAATTGAAAATATGTTGTCTTTAATGGCAGTGTGCCACCACACCATGCATACTCCAATCTACATCACTCCACTCTACTCTGCACCACTCAACACCACTTTACTCCAATCTGCATCACTACACTTTACACTACTCCACGTGACTGTACTCTACTCAGTCTAGGCCAATCCTAACTACTTTGCACAACTCCACGCCACTCTGCACACTGCACTTTACGCCACTGCACTCTATGCCAATGCACTCTATGCCAATGCATTTTATTCTGTAAAACTCAACTCTACACCCCTACACCCTACGCCAATCCACTGTACGCCACTCTAATCTACTCTGCAGCACTACCCTCTATGCCGCTGCACTCTACACCACTGTGTATGTTATGCCATTACACTCAACGCTAATCTGCTCTATGTTGTTGCACTCTACCCTGCGCCATTCCACTCTACGCCACTTCACTCCTGTCTGAAACACTCTACTCTACACCACTGCACTCTACGCCACTCTACTCCACTCTGTGCCACTCCACTCTATGCCACTGCACTCTATGCTGCTCTACTCTAAACCACTGCACTCTACACCAATGCACTCTACATCATTGCACTCTACGTAATTGCACTCTACACTGCATCACTGTACTCTAGGCCACTGCTCTCTACGCCACTCTACACCACTGCACATTCTGACACTCTACACTACTACACTCAAAGACACTTTAATCTGCAACACTGCACTCTCCTTCACTGAACTCTACACCACTCTACTCTGCACTTCTACACTCTAAGCCAATGCACTCTATGCCACTTCACACCACTCTACACTTGTGCACCCAGTCACTCTACTTTACACCACCGCACTGTACTCTATACCACTGCATTCTATACCACTCTACCCTGCACCTCGCCACTCTGCACCACTGCACTCTACTATGCACCACTCTAATTTACACCACTGCACTCTATGATGCCGCATTGTATGCTGCTGAATTCAATGCTGCTGCACCATATGCCACTGCATGCACACCACTATACTCTACAACACTCTACGTCAGTCCGCTCTACTCTATGCCACTCGAACACTGCATTCTAATTTGCAGCATTCGACTCTATGCTACTGAACTCTACGCCACTGCACTCTACTCTGCACCACTATACTCAATGCCATTGCACTCTACACTATTCTACTCCACTGCACTCTAAGACACTCTACAACACTACAATCTATGCCACTGCTACTCTAGTCTGCATCACTCCACTCTATGCCACTGCACTGCACTGCACTATATTGTACTCTGCACCACTTTATGCCACTCTACTCTGCACCACTCTACTCCACTGCACAGTGCGCCACTCTATCCTACTCTTCAGCACTGCAATCTGTGCCAATGCACTCTACTATACAAAACTCTAATCTACGCCACTGCATTCTATAATGGTACATTGTACACCTCTGAATTCTATGCTACTGTACTCAACATCACTATACTCTTGCAACACTTTAAACCAATGCACTCTACACCAGTCCAATCTACTCTGCCACTTCTCTGTACGCCACTCTATGCCACTCCACTCTATGCCACTCCAATACACAACACTCTACCACTCCGCACTACAACACTCTAACCCACTCTTTGCCATCCCACTCTACGACACTCGACACCACTCTCCTCGAAGCCACTAACCTTTAGCCACGCTGAACAGCAGCCATGCTGGTGTATGACCCCCACCCTTCTGGCCCACCTGGATAATGCCCAGTGCCCGCTACGGCCAGTCCGGACCAGATTAGACTTCTCCTGAACATCAATCGCCACTCTTCCATCTACAGACATCTGGCCACTCTTCACTGGTTGTGAATTGCGAAGCATTCACAATTTGAGACCTTCTGTCTGATGTATGGAGCCTTCCACAATAAAGGCCCCAAGTACCTACGCAGTTTAGCCTTACCATAAACAACTTCTTGTGGTCAGTGGCCTACCAATAAAAAACTGCTTGCGATCCCCGGATCTGGAAAGCCAGACAAGCTGGCCGCTACTTGAGGTTTCTAGCTCTCGGTCAATGGAAGACTCTTCCACTGGAACTGTGAAGCCCAGTGTCTGAAAAAAATCTCAGAAAGAAATGGAAAACATGGTTTATCAACCAATGGATGGTTTACCCTATAGTTCCACAACAGTTCTATACAGTCCAGCGCCATTGTTGACAGCCGCGGTCCGTGAGGTAAGAGTGGTGGGCCGGGTGGGGGATTTCGACAGGAGGCAACAAGGAAAATTAATTATTTATTTAATTTTCCCTTATGATAGTCTGTCGAATTCCCCCCCAACGCGACCCCACTGCTCTTACCTGCACGGGCTGCTCCTGATTGTGGGTAACAACAAACTCTACAAAATTCACAAATCCAAAAACAGAATAAGATTAAATGATTAGCCGTGCCTGTGTACAAGAAATAAATAAGGTCCAGAAAAGGTGAAAATTCAGCAGTGGCCATGCTGAAAGGGTGGATTTACTACAAGGACCTGATTCTACTGGACATTATTCAGTGGGCGAGTAATCTGTGTCCCCAGGCTGACCTCAATTATCAAAGGAGTACTTTTCCATGACATGATGCGTGGGCCTGTGCTAAATTTAAATTACACTTCCAAATTTGCAAATCTTGCATTATGTGAAATTCACTAAATTTCATATTATGCAATTTTGGGTTATTTTGTCTCACATGAGAGTGATTCAAACTAAAAATGTCATTCTGAGATGTTTTCTGCTCCAAGCACCCTCCTACCGAGATCTCATGTGACTTTTTATACGAGGTAAATAAACCCATCATGCCACATTTTGAGCCATTCGAGAAATGTTGGGTAATATTCGGCAATATTTAAGGGAAATAGTAATATCCAATTTCACACAGCCCACGTGGCACTCTAAGAATTCCAGTGAACTTTACTAGTCCCTTGTCGTGGCATTAGTTTTATCTTGGTGAATACCCCTCAGTAATTGCAGGATTTTCCACAAACTCACTGGATTTAGGGAAGCTGATGTCCCTCAAAAGCCCCCCCCCCCACACACACACAGAGTGGAAATTGTTAGTGCTCCGTGATTAGGGCCAGATGTATCAAAGGGTTTTACCCATTCTGTGTCTACGGGAAAATGTGTTCATACATAAGGCCCTGAGTGTTGTCTCTGCCAACCTGTTGTGCATGCGACACTGCCCGGCTCGCCTCCTGGCTGCTTTCCAAATTACCTTCTAAGCCAGGGACATGACACAATCAGCCTGCCAATCGTCGGTGACGGGAACCCGCGTGGCTGTAATTACTGGACTTGGCGAACTGTCACATTAATATTTTATTGTAATTGCTCGTCTGCGAATAATGCAATTTGCTCTTCACCAGATTGCACCTCGCATTAGTTCATATTTCTTCTTTTCTGGCACCGTTCACGCAGACCCATCTACCTAGGAAACGAGCGCCCTTCCCCTGAGCACGCCATCTGGAGATGCGCGCCCCGCCCCTCAGTGCATACATCACAATTTCATGAAAGATGCAAATTGTTCGTGTTTTTATGTCTAAACTGTTTACAACAAGGGGTGGTGAGGGACAGAGTCTCTGAATTAAGCAGAAAGCTCTCACCCAGTCAAGAGATCAGGGCTAGATCCAACACCGTTTTTTAGCTCACTGCACCATCCCAGTTTCAGAACCTGGCTGTATGCAAATTAGTCTGTTCCTGTCCCAGTGCATGATGGGAACAGGGCAAACCAAACTACAAAAGCCAATTCATACACTGGGAAGGAAACAAGCTCCCGGGGACCGGTTTCTGGCATTACAGCCGTCTCCGGCCCGGTTTGCTTGAATCCTGATGGTGCAATGAGCAAGGGTCTCACATCTGAGAATACCCTTCCACGCTTAGGGTGGACAAAAATATTTACAACAAGGGGTGGTGAGGGACAGAGTCTCTGAATTAAGCAGAAAGCTCTCACCCAGTCAAGAGATCAGAGCTGGGATGGGGCAGTGAGATAAATAATGGTGATGGATCAAGCCCTGATCTTTGGACTGGGTAAGAGTGGTCTGCTTAATTCAGACACTCTGTTCATCACCACCCCCTTTTCTGAATCGTTTTTGGCCACTATAGGTGTGGCAGGGTATACTCAGACATGAGTCCCTTTCTCACTGCTCCTTCAGGATTCAAGCAAGCCGGGCCGAAGACGGCTGAAATGCCAGAAACCGGTCCCCGGTAGCTTGTCTCCTTTCTGGTGAAGAATTGGCTTGGTAGTTTAGTCTGCCCTGTTCCCATGATGCACTGGGCCAGGGACAGACTGATTTGCATATAGCCAGGTTCTGAGCTGGGATGGGGCAGTGAGATAAATAATGGTGATGGATCAAGCCCTGATCTTTGGACTGGGTAAGAGTGGTCTGCTTAATTCAGACACTCTGTTCATCACCACCCCCTTTTCTGAATCGTTTTTGGCCACTATAGGTGTGGCAGGGTATACTCAGACATGAGTCCCTTTCTCACTGCTCCTTCAGGATTCAAGCAAGCCGGGCCGAAGACGGCTGAAATGCCAGAAACCGGTCCCCGGTAGCTTGTCTCCTTTCTGGTGAAGAATTGGCTTGGTAGTTTAGTCTGCCCTGTTCCCATGATGCACTGGGCCAGGGACAGACTGATTTGCATATAGCCAGGTTCTGAGCTGGGATGGGGCAGTGAGATAAATAATGGTGATGGATCAAGCCCTGATCTTTGGACTGGGTAAGAGTGGTCTGCTTAATTCAGACACTCTGTTCATCACCACCCCCTTTTCTGAATCGTTTTTGGCCACTATAGGTGTGGCAGGGTATACTCAGACATGAGTCCCTTTCTCACTGCTCCTTCAGGATTCAAGCAAGCCGGGCCGAAGACGGCTGAAATGCCAGAAACCGGTCCCCGGTAGCTTGTCTCCTTTCTGGTGAAGAATTGGCTTGGTAGTTTAGTCTGCCCTGTTCCCATGATGCACTGGGCCAGGGACAGACTGATTTGCATATAGCCAGGTTCTGAGCTGGGATGGGGCAGTGAGATAAATAATGGTGATGGATCAAGCCCTGATCTTTGGACTGGGTAAGAGTGGTCTGCTTAATTCAGACACTCTGTTCATCACCACCCCCTTTTCTGAATCGTTTATGTCTAAACTGTTCACAATAGTACCGCGTCGGTAGGGAGTGCGTGTGTCTTCAGCCCAATCCATCATGGAACTGCTCACGTCTTTGCTGCTGAAACAATAAATTGCAAAAAACACAGTTGATGGACAGAATGTAGAACAATGTCATACATTCACCACAGTACAAGGATCTGGGCCTAAATCAGCCTGGATAGCTTGACTCCAGTGGTGTGGAGAGCCTGGGACTCACGTCTGAGTATACCAGTCAAGCTATCCAGGCTGATGAAGGCTGATAGCCAGAAACCGGTCCTTGGATGCTTGATTCAGTCTGGGAAAGACATGGCTTGGTAGTTCGGACTGGACTGTTCCCATGAGGCACAGTGTCAGAGCTGATTTGCATATAGCCAGTGTCTAACCCAGGGTGGTGTGTAGTGCAAAAAAACGATGGATTTAGGCCCAGATCCTTGTACTGGGGTGAATGTATGACATTGTTCTACATTCTGTCCATCAACTGTGTTTTTTGCAATTTTCACCCCGAGTGTGCTGGGTATACTCAGACGTAAGTCCCAGGCTCTCCACACCACTGGAGTCAAGCTATCCAGGCTGATGAAGGCTGATAGCCAGAAACTGGACCTTGGATGCTTGATTCCGGTCTGGGAAAGACATGGCTTGGTAGTTCGGACTGGACTGTTCCCATGAGGCACAGGGTCAGAGCTAATTTGCATATAGCCAGTGTCTAACCCAGGGTGGTGTGGAGTGCAAAAAAAGATGGATTTAGGCCCAGATCCTTGTACTGGGGTGAATGTATGACATTGTTCTACATTCTGTCCATCAACTGTGTTTTTTGCAATTTTCACCCTGGGTATACTTGCTACAATGCAAACATGCTCCAGCCCGAACTGCACTGGAAACAAGCATCCTAGGACTGATTTCGGGACATCACCCCTAATTCACCCCCAGTCACAAAGTTCTAGGTTTAATCCATTGTTCTTTTGCTCAAAGTTCTAGGTTTAATCCATTGTTCTTTTGCTCAAAGTTCTAGGTTTAATCCATTGTTCTTTTGCTCACTACGCCAACCCAGTTTGGCCCAGCCCTATGCCAGTCCAGTCCGAACTGCCAAGCCAGGTCCTCCCTGGACCAGAAACAAGCATCCTGGGACCGGTTTCGGAGCATCACCCCTCATCAGACAGGCTAGCTTGAATCCTTGAAACAGTAAAATGACTGAAGTTATCTCCACGTCACAAAGCTTGCACTCCTTGGCGAGGTGTTTTGAGATGCATGGTGAATGATCAACTTGTAAATTGGCAAGCTTAATTTAGGAGCGAAATCATGCATGTCTGTTGTCCCTGAGAAAGTAGGTGACTGTGGACAAACTGTCCATGAGGCCTTGAAAACATGGCACTGTACTGAAAGCAGTATATGCTTGCATGCTTTGCATGCATTCAGAGTTGCTATGGGGAACAGACTTGTGTGCTGCCCAAGCATCTGTTTGTGGGGCCGATTCACAGAACTAACTTAAGACAAAATCCTAAACTTACTACTTTTGGTATTCACAGAAGTTAGGATTTTGTCTTAAGACAAACTTAAGACAGACTTAAGACAGACTTAAGTTAGGATTGTGTCTTAAGTCTGTCTTAAGTCTGTCTAAAGACAAACTTAAGACAAAATCCTAACTTCTGTGAATACCAAAAGTAGTAAGTTTAGGATTTTGTCTTAAGTTAGATCTGTGAATCGGGCCCTGTAGGTCCCAGAGAAAGTGTTAGGGTTCCCTCAGGACTAATGTATCAACAAGCGTATGACTACACCACTCACTCAAGCACCTTTGTCTTTCCATTGGCCTTCACAGTGTAGAATTCAGGTTGGGGAAGATCAGAGTTGCACTGTGTGTTCAGCAGAAGTGTAATTTATATTGCAGTGGCCATGTTGGAACCTGCCAGAGGAACGGACAGCAAGGAGGCGGGTATTGTAGGAGCAGTCCACCTGTCCAGGGCCATCTTAACAGCATTATAGGCCCCCGGGCCAAGCAATGCACTGGACCCTGCCTACACAATCACTTACAGGAATAAAAATGTTTAATGGGAAATTAGTGTTAAATTCTGGTCTGCATGGGGCCTCTATGCTCGTGGGCCCCCCGGGCAACTGCCCAGCATGACCATGCGTTAAGACGGCACTGCACCTGTCTCATCTCAAAAAAGTAGCACACCTGACAGCTACTGATTGAGATGATTTCCTTTCACCACGGCCAGCACCCACATAGTACTTCACCGCGGTGGCTGCTTTACGATTCCAAACAAAAAGAGAGCAATCGCTCAAAACCACGGGACAGGGTATTAACTGGTGGGCTCACTGTTTGCAAACAGCACATTATTGTCACACTCCTATTTTGTGCACACTCCTGGGTTACCGGAAAGACTGTTTTTAACACATCAGCATCCTTTGCTAAGGTCTCCGGCTCTGGGCGCCAGATGGGAAACCATTGGCTACCATTGAGTTGGGTAACAATAAACATCTGTTATTCAGCACCAAGATACCTCTGGGTGAACGTGCGCTTTACAAATACACATGTTATGTTATGTTATGTTCTGGAAAAAGAACCAGGAACACATGAGCTACTCCAGGCACTACACACTATAGAACGTGGTAGACACCTGTTCCGCTGGCTGTTTCGGGGGACTTCATTCACACCTCATGATCCCCCTAACTCCCCTAAAAACCAGACGGGAGGCAGACCTTACCGAGACATAACAGACAGGGAATGGACCTTTCTCTTGGAATATACTAAAAAGATCTCATGCAACTCGAGATTTAAATTTCGCCAAAACTCCATATTGCATAGGGCTTATCTCACACCACACAGAATCAACATGATGTTTCCTGCAGCCTCCTCAATTTGCCCTCAATGTCGTGCATCAGATGCAGAACACACACATATGCTATAGGCGAGTCCCTCCCTGTCCGATTATTGGATGGGCGTTGGGGTAGCACTATCAGAACTGACTGGTGAGGACCACTGGCACACGCTTGAACAATGTATTTTAGGCTTATATCCCGACCCAAAAGCTCCAGAGTAGCAACACCACTTACAGATTTGGCTCAGCTGAAAAACAGCTATTGACTAGACGCTGGGACTCCCCAAAGGTTCCCTTTGTTGTTCAGTGGCGGGAGGAGGTGGTGCACTGGGCCTTGGCCAGGGTCGGATTGGGATCACAATTTGGCCCGGGCACTGAAGAAAAAAGTGGCCCACATTTGCGGGGCGTGGCCCAGATTTGCGGGGCGTGGCCCACATTCACGGGCGTGCCCTTTCATGAAACACACAAGGAATGTAAGTGGGAGGATATTGTTCTTGGGAAGGACACAGGGCCAGGGTGACAATGTCCTACAAGCTGAGCACCTGAAAAACAACCAGGCGCCTTTCTATTACCAAATTATTCCCAGCCCTCCAGCGCAGGAGCATCTGAAAACAGCAAGGCCCCTTTCTCTTAAAAAAAGTATTCCCCAGCCCTCCAGCGCAGGAGCATCTGAAAACAGCGGGCCCCTATCTATTACAACATTATTCCCCAGCCCTCCAGCGCAGGAGCACATGAAAAACAGCGAGTCCCATTGCTTATAAAAAATTATTCTCAAATTATTCTCCCAGCCCCTCAGCGCAGGAGCACCTGAAAACAGCGAGGCCCCTTTCTCTTAAAAAATGATTCCCCAGCTCTCCAGCACAGGAGCACCTGAAAAACAGCGAGGTCCCAGCTATTTGTAAATTACTCAGCCCTCCCCAGCCCTTCACTGCCTCAGGGCAATGGCGTGGCAGGCGAGGGGCTAAAGCAAAAACACAGCTTCTGGGCCATCCTTGGGGATGGGGGGGGGGGCTAAGGTGAAGATGGTGTGAGTTCCCCAAATCACCTGGCCCCCATAGTGAGACCCCATTCTTCCTCACCCACTATGCCCTAAATGAGAACGGCTGTGGGCGAGGACTAATGCAAGCACTTTCTGGACTGCGTGGGCCCCAGGGGGGCCGAGGTGAAAATGGCTTATAGGCCTGAGCACCTGGCCCCCTGGGAGGCCGATTCTGGCACACAATCACCCCTCCCCAGCCCACTATCAGCATGATTGCTTGGCAGGGGGTCAAGGAGAGGCCACAGCAGAACATCTCTGAGCTGCTGGTCGCACAGAGAAGCTGCTTTCCTCTACCTGTCAGTGCTCTCTGTGGACTGGGAAAGGGCGTAAAAACCGGCCCAGAGAGTGCACTGAGACACCAGCTCTTCGGCCCATGCTCGAGTGCCCGCAGTGCCAATCTGCGCCTGACCTTGGCCGAAAGTATAGCCATCCGTCAGGAGGAGTTTAGACATTTGCACAAACAACCTATACTCGTGGAATGGCACACATTGTTAGAAACATTCAAGGTACAAGACTATGCAGCCGAGGGAGAGCAGTAAACACAAACTTATTGACCAGTAACCCAGATACCACACCATGCTGATGGTCCATATTCCCTCATCCTCAGACCATCTCTAACATGACCTCAATATATTATGTTGCACCCGTTCCGGTAGTGATGCAGTCTAGCCCCTAAGTCAGATCATACAATAGGACTAGAGAAAGTATGGACTCCTCTACCACGGTACGCACATTGACCTATTATTCTTTATACACATAGCCCACCACTTATAAACCAACCATTAGGTGACGACGTCTAGTTAGAAGGGCAGAGTGGAGGGAAGGTAATGTATGGAACTGCAGGAAACGAATGCACATACTGTGAATTACACTGAACATCTTAAGATTACATAATTGCAATACTTTGTGTTGTAATATATAATGTCTAGATTCACACTAACTGTGAAATGTACCTGCCTATTATCAATAACTGCAATAAAGTTTGTGTTAAATAAACTTAATTTTGAATGAAATCTTTAATTAATATAAATATGTGAAATTAAATAAAATTAATTTGTTCAAGTTTCAATAAAAAAAATTAATTCCCAACTAAAATAAATAAAACACAATTCCTATTATGCATTAATAGTTATTAAACATGATGTAAGGAACTGATTAAACTAATTTAATTATATTTTAATCAAAATAATCTTACATTAATTAAGAAATGCAAAAAAAGGTTAAAATAGTTGCTAATGTAATAATAAATGATTTTTTAAAGGATTTATTTTACATTAAATTGTATTTATTTATATTTTTAACAATTTTAAGCTATTGAATTTAATTTAACATTATTACCTATGGGATTTTATTTTAAGTCCATACTTCCATTATTTTTTATGAGAGGATGTTGCAGTACCAGTGGTTGACCATGTGTGGTGCTGGACTTTCTCCAGCTCTCAGTTGGAATAATGTACTACTGTTTTGGGTTTTTATTTTGGGTGTACTAACTTTAGAAGTTCAGTTTGTGAATAGCAATGGACATTGGATCATATTACGAGTTTGGTGGTTCAACAGACCATCAAACTTGTGGTGGAGGTGTGGTGGCAGTCGGGGACCATGGCAGCAGCGCTTCAACTGCTGTATTATGAGTAGGGCTCCTGATTTTATGGTATTTATTTTTTGACATTACCATCTGTATTTATCCCTATTTATTTTTTGCTAATTTTATCTGTATTTATCCATATTTATTTGGGGTTTGGGGAAAAAATTAGTCGGAAATTAGTATATTTATACATACGTTTAACCAATAAATACACACTTGTACTTGAATGCCTGACAGTTTTCACTGCTGTGAACACCTTCAGAAGATAAATCAATGCACTTATATGAAAATATGCAAATGTCAGTATCAATCTTGTGCATATCTACTGTTGCTAAAGCCTCTTTACTAAAATTCCTTTCTTTTGCAACCCTCTTACCTATCAATTCACACAGCTATTGGCCTGGCAGTCATGGCAGACAGCATTTAGAATTACTCAAATAGCAAACCAATTTCTGTTTTTATCCATATTTATAAATAAATAAATACAAGGAAACAAATGTTTTCTGTCTGTATCAATCTGTAAAAATCAGAAAAAACAGAAAACATGGAACCCTAATTATTAGTATGGTGGTCAGAGCGCTTTGGACCGCTGCAACAGCAAGGAATCCGCAATCCCTGGCGGTGGTCCGGCGGTCTGTGGAAACAACATGCATGTTGGTGTTGCTGCGGCAGCGCCATGCATAATATGAATTTCCCCACAGCCAGCCTTTTCATGAAGATGAGCCCGCCATGAAAAGATTGGCGGTGGGGAAACAAAGAGGGCCCTATATGGCCCCCTGCTACCCCTGTGCATGGGGTGCATGCAAGGGGGGACATATTGTGTCCCACTGTGTGCATGCACCCCTGTTCCTGCATGGCATGGACTGCTCAGTTCATGCCATGCAGGAACGTCCATTGGTAGTCCGTGGCAGTACAGTGATAAGGCTCACTATGAGCCTTCAAACTGCACTGCCGGGGAGCCGACACACCGCCCGCCAGACAACAAAATTACTCGTAATTTAGTGGGCGAGGGTAGGGTTAGGCGGTGTGGGGCAGTGGTTTGGTGGCCCGCACCCACACCACCAAAGTCGTAATCAGGCCCTTACTCTTTTGTCAGTGCGTGCATATTCCTCCCTAAACCCCTCCATAAATCTCCATAAATCCCTCCTTTCTCCTCCCTAAACTCCAATTTAGTGGTAAGTATGCCTCATTTTCCAGCGACTTCCCTGGTCCCCCACACATTTACTAATAAGGGCCTCATTCTGATCTTGCTGGGAAGGGCACTGAACGCGATCCGGCAAGAAAAGGTACGAGCCGTACGCGTGTTTTCCGCCCGACTCGTACAGCTGTACGAGCGAGCAAATACGATGCGAGCAACGCAAAATTCACCGGCCGAATCGTTTCCCGGTCCATACCACTCCATACGTCTCTTCTGTAAGCAAACCGTGCCATGCAATGGATGCGATTTATGACCAAGCCAGTACGATGCACGCATCAGACAACCAGTTCGAGCCAAAGTTTCCGGCTCGCGAAACGTCCAGCACGTTGCCTTTGGGAGTCCACGTCGGACCCCCTGTCACACGCAGCCTTACGACTCGGACACAGGGGGAGACCCAAGGGTCTCCCCAACACAGGCATGTATGGTGCGAATGGCACCGATGCGTATCCACTGTAGGGGGCGCCTTAGTGCGAAATGCACCCATTCAGTCAATGGGAGCCCATGTACGCATCATACGACCAGCTCCCATTGACTTCTATGGGTGTCCGACCGAACCGAGTCCGGCAGAATGTGGCCTCATCGTACTCGCTCGGTCAGACTGTAGGAGTCCGGCTCGGTCAGAAAACACTCCATATCCGGCTCGGTCGGAGAGCTTTCCGACCCGGATCGGAATCGAGTCCTAAGTAGTAAAGATACATGTTTGAGGATCTTCCCATAGAAAAGATAGGAGAGGTGCAGGTAAAGATTTACACTTACAGGTTTGTGAATAGCATTTTGTAGTATTTAGTAGTGTTATTGTGGTGCTAATAAACAAGCTACAAAATACACTTTGTGAATAGCCCCTATAATGTATTGATGAGGTTGAAGAGGGTTTCTCTTATTTTTTGTTTGAGCTTGTTTTGCCTCGGAGGTTGAAGCCACCCAATGGAGTGGTGCGGGCAGTGTTTTATTTTTTGGAACACTTTTTTTGGTAGGGGGTTATGGGTGTGTTGGATGTTTATTTTATTTCTGAGGTGCAGTTTATTTTCTAGGAAATATTTTTCTTAGCTGGGATTTTAAGGATGGAATGTAGATGAAGAGAAGTTTATGGATTGGTAGTATTTTTTTGGGACAGTTTTCAGGGGGTACTAGTGTGTGGGATTTTGATTTACTGTCTGAGTGCAAAAATTTATTTCTGGGGTGCAGTTTATTTTTTTAGGAAAAACTTTTGTTGGCTGGGTTTTGTTGGCTGGATTGTAAGGATGCAATGTAGGTGAACGAAAGTCAATGGGACAGTAGTGTTTTTTTTTTAAAAGAAATAATTGATGGATGGAATGCTGTACAATGCAAGCATTCACCCCCAGTCACATGGATCTGGGTGTTTTTTTGGGACAGTTTTTTAGGAGTTCTAGTATGTGGGACTTTTATTTAATGTTTGAGTGCAGTAAAGTTATTTTGAAGTGATGTGCATAATGTTATATTTGTTTTGGATAAATATATTTTATTATTCATTTATCCACTATAAAAATAAGAAAAATATTAGGCAAGCTTGTAAAGCGCATGGTTAAACCCACTGGTGTGTCCCCCCGCTGAGGCACAGACTTGTCATATGTAAGAAGAAAGAGCAAAAGAGAGGGGACCTATGCTTGGAAGAGCCAGGTTTTCTGTTTCTTCTGGAATAGTGACTCCGATGGTTCAGCAAGGAGGAAGAGAGGGAGGGCATTCCAGTGCTTGGAGGCCAGATAGCTGAAGGAACGGGCTCCCATTTGAGCTTTTTTGGGCCATATGTATCATACTTCCGTTTTGCGAATTTTAAATAGCGAATCTTAAGGAATCGCTATTTAGAATTCGCAAAACGGTATGTATGTAGGTAATCTAGGAATTTTAGCGATTCCTTACTATTCCTTATTTGCGAATTCGCAAATTGCGAATTCGCAAATAAGGAATACTTCCCATTCATTTCTATGGGCCAGGAGGCCCATAGGAATGAAGGGGAAATATGCTAATCGCAATTTGCTAATCGCAAATTGTGCGATTTTTCAAGGGTGCAGGGGGTGTCTCAAGAACACCCTGCTGCACCCCTGAAAAAGACATGTGTGAGCATATGGCGCACATACATGCCCTAAGGGCATGCATGTGTGTCACATGCCACAATGAAAAATGCCAATTTGTGCTTATTGAAAAGGAATCGCAATTTACCACCAACTTTCAGTTGGTGGTAAATTGCGATTCCTTAAACCAAATTTGCATGAGAAAAAAGCTTCTTACATAGCAATTAAGGAATCGCAAAATTGCGATTCCTTAAATGCTATGGCAAAATAAGGAATCGCAAAATTTTGCAATTCCTTATTTTGCTACTTTTTCATACATTGCACATGTGCAAAAATGGCCGTTTCCGATTCGCAAAGGCCGAAATTCTGCGAATTTCGGCCTTTGCGATTCGAAAATAGCTTCATACATATGGCCCAAACTTTAGGGATCTTGACCAAATAGGTTCCGGTAGATCTAAGATGATTTTTTTGTTTTTTTTAAGACGTTTATTATTGTTCAAAGGTGCAGTACATATAGCAAAGCCTACAACCCTGCGGGCCGGCTGCAACATGGCGATGGTTCGTGAGGGTAGGGATTTACAGGGGAATGTGCTCCGTTGCACCGTATTTGTCTTCAGTGAGCTAGTCCTCAGGTATGTTGGTCATATCACACTTGTTCAGTACACAATTGCATCTGTAAGTGACGTCTTATTTTTCATTTTTCCTATAAGTAAACAGTTAACTCTGCAAACAAAACAGAACAGTTCGTATCGGTGTGTCCCATTTTTTGTAGCTGCGCTTCCGCGTGCCCTTCCGGCATGCATGGCACCAAAACCCACTGAACGGAGCATTAATCTCTGGTGGCGTGTCAGTGGAGTGGGGGGCTAGTGGTGCGCGTGCACAGATTGCCTTAGACCTGATGTAGGACAGCCTTTGTGGGCAGTAGGGCCTCACTGGTTGTCGGCCTAGTGTGTGATGCGCTTAGCAGATGGGTGGTGTAGCCTAGCTGCGGTTTCGGAAGATGCTGCCCGCGCCCGGTCTCGCAGCCGGACACGTGTCCAGTTGCATCCTTCTAACGTGGTGTGGAAGGAGGTTATGGCTACAGCTGGAAAACAGGAGTCCGAAACTGTAAACATGGGGATATGTGAGGGGTGAAGAGTGGGGGGGTGAGTGTACTCTTGGGAGCGATGTCAGAGGGGAGGTGCTGGGGGTATGTTTCGAGTCGACGTAGGCTAGAGAGCCCTCGTGTGGGTAGCTGGCTGTGTCAATAGCCAAAGCGTCTGAAGGCTGGTGTCACGTTCGGGGGGGGGGGGGATGCGACTTACAGCCCTGACTACCGAGCTGCCACCCCTGCGGTGCCCTCCCATCTTAGCGGTCTCTATGTGAGCCCTCTGACCGTGCCCTCCCCCACCGGAAGATCTAAGATGATGAGTCGAATTGTAGGGAATGAGTAGATTGTGTAAATAGGTAGGCCCTTTCCTCTGCAAGATGCGGTAGCTAAAACACAAGGTTTTGAAGAATATTCTCTCCTTAAGTTGTTAGCAGTGAAGGACAGAGAGAGCCTTCCTGGTAGAGGTTCTCATGGGAAGCATAGAACAAGGCGAGCAGCTGCGTTCTGAATGCATTGAAGCCTATGAAGGCATTTGTTAGTTGCTCCAAGGGATAGAGGATTTCCGTAGTCCAGTTGGGATGTTACTAACGCGTGGACTAGGGTTTTCCTGGCTGAGGTAGAGAGCACATCCAGAGTTTTCCGTAATCCTCTAAAAATTCCGAAGCACTTCCCAGCCACCTTTTTAGCGTGAGCCTCAAAAGAGAGATTGGAGTCTAACCACACATCCAGGTTTTTAACTTGATTACTTGGGTAGGGGGTAGGGCCAGTGCCTAATTTGTAAAATATTAAGTGGCAGGGCTCTGACCAGGAGGCCACCGCAGCTTGCACCACCCATCGACCTTGCTATCGCTGCCAAAACAACTACTAACCATCTCTCTAGCATGTAAATGTGACAGTTCAGATTATTCTAGGTCCCCAAAGCTAAATAGATGGCTGGGGAGGAAGGTATTAGCAATTTTAATGTACATTGTATTCCTAAACTACTGTTGTTCTGCTCATCTCTGAATGAGATGAGCAGCGCCACCAAGTGGTGGACTGTTCCAAGTATGGTGTTGACAATTAGGCGCCGGTGCTGAGCACCTAAAGCCAATTAAGTGCCGGCGCTTGGCACCAGAAAGCCCCGGCTCAAATTAAGCACTGGGTAGGGCCAAATATTTCTGGCCACCATGCTGATGACCAGATAGCGGGAAATTTTCCCACCACTAGAATCTGTGTTTTGCTGCCATTTAGTTTTAGGCAGTTATTTGTCATCCAAGATGATAAGTCCTGTAGGCAGGCAGAGAAATTAGTGGCTGCTACCTTGGGGGTCTGTGACAGCGAGCCCACCAATTGCGTGTCGTCTGCATATGACACAACTCTATGCTGTTCTATAATCTCTGCCAGAGGTGCTATATAAAGATTAAAAAGAGTGGGGCTCAGTATGGAGCCTTGAGGGACTTTTGGGTCAGCGTAATACTTTGGAGAAGTGTGGTCGTTGTGCCACCTGAAAGCTCCGGTCCTGCAAGAAGGCAGCCATCCGTTTTAGTTCCAGTTTGTCCAGCCCATCTTCACTGAGACACTGTAAGAGCACTTTATGAGATACTGTGTCGAAGGCCGCACTGAGGTCCAAAAGGTCCAAAAGGACCAGGCCTACTGTCTGGCCTTCATCTGGCCTTCATCTACATGTCTGTGTATTGTCTGAGTTGTCAGAAGCAGTGCAGACTCTGTGGAGTATGTAGCTCTAAAGCTCGTTTATGTGGGGTGAAGTAAACTATGCCGATTAAGCAGTTAATTGAGTATTAACCACTTTTTCTGATATTTTGGTGAAATTGGGCAGGAGTGAGATCAAGTAGAAGTTCTCCGGCAGACTCAAGTTGACACCCAGCTTTTTCTCTATGGGGAGGACAACCTCTTGCTTTCACCGCTTTGGGACCACACAATCAGTGAATGAAAGTTCAAGGAGCTGCCTAATGTAGGGTATTAATATCTCCAGGCCATCTGTCATAATTTTGAGTGTGATAGGGTCTGTGGGAGAGCCAGATTTAATACTTAAAGCTATGCTTTTGAGATCTTCACAGGAGTCAGGATCAAATTTGGAGAGGGGGATTGCCTCCTCCACGTTGGTCCTCTCCAATTGGCAATAATACAGTTTTTTCTGAAATACATTGACCAACAATTTCTAAATAAAGATAAATATTTTAATTGCAAGAACAATTGTATAATTTTTCCTTTAATTCACTAGTTTTCCCAATGTCAGAAATATAAATTCAACATTTTTAGGAACACACACATTATTTTAAAATCATATTACTTTTTAAACCAATTTATTAGTATTCCCACTGTTTTCCGTTCAATTCTATTGCAGAAAATGTCCTTTTTTTGTCTCGCCTACGCAGCGCACATGCGCTGATAAGCAAAATGACCTATTCCTATTGCTTCGGCTTTTCAGTCAAAAACGTGCAAGTGTTCCATTGCCTTCAATGGCAATGCGTGCACGTCTGGCGATTTCCTTACGGGAGCACGCAGCGCTATATGGTCGCATGCTCCCGCAAGGGAATCAGGCAGGCCCCCTCCCCTGCTGCCGCACGAGGCTCGCGTTTTTTTTTATGCGATCATGCTAGGCGTGCGCTTGTTGTAATCCTGTGTCTGTGTTTTGCTCTGCTTTGAAATTAAAAGGTCTACAGTTTTTGCGTGAGTGCGCGTGCCCAGGATGAGCACAGCTGTTATCTGGTATATTGTTTTTCTTTGAACAAATAAGAGGTTATGTGCACAAGTTTTGCGTGAAAATTCAGTTCAGGTGGCTGCAGAAGCAATGGATGGCGTACACGGGGTCAGAGTGTAAATCTATCAGTGCCGTGTCAAACAGTGAACTGATGCAACCGAGCACTGCAACTTATCAAGAGCTCCATTCATGCTACCAGCGCCCTTTGTGGGTAAAGTACGCATAATTGGTTATAGTAGTGAGTGGGCAGTTTGTGTGCGTGTCAGCAAAAGGTGGAAGAGGCCTGCCTGACCTCAGCAGCTCGGGAGGTCATGTCCACAGGCAGCTTCAATAGTCCCATAGAAAAGTCCAGCGTGGCCGCTGCTGACTCAGGCCTATCCCCGGGCCGGCTGAGCACGCAGCGCAAGGACTCACTCTCTGGCACAGGCCCAGGGCATGGTGGCGTCCTAGCAGGCTGAGGGAGACGGATTGCAGTGCACCGAGGGACAGACCTGCCTTCAGATGCAGTGGTGTGCCCCGTGGATGACGACCCCTGGGAGCCCAGGTGGCCTTGGCACACTGCGCCCCCTCATGCTGGCGCACTAGCCCCAGGTGTAACAAGCTGACCCCTGGGCTCAAGTGCAGCTACATCAAAATAGAACACCTGAAACAAAAATTCAAAGGGCCAGTCGACATCACCTTTAAGAGAACTAATTATGCACCCATTACCTTGTATAGAGTAATACCCTGGGGCTCTGATTCGGAGAGGGGTAAGGTGTAGGGATGGGATGGGTCGCTAAGTTATTCTTTAATAGGTTGGTATGTGCTTTTTTTTGCAATTGTCTTGCTTACCTTGGTGTTTCAAAACACTCTACTCTTACTGTATACACTAAACTAAGTTACATCGCAGTAACCAAATATTTTATGTTGGATTGTATTTTCAGTCATTTCTCTTCTCTGCTAGTCTGTGTTTGGGTGCTAATGTAACATGTGCTGCCTGTGACCTGACAATCTAGAGGAGGGTGGGAGACACCTACAGTCACATGTCTTTGTGGCTTACACTGTTATACATCAGTTTTGAAAGTTTTGATCCGCAGAGTATCTATTCAGAACCCTTTCATGCAGACTGTGATGGTCACAGTGGGTCCTTAGCACACAGGCATGTCTTTACACATGGCATTGCAGAGTCAGGTATGATGTGAGAAGAACTAGTGCAGAAGAGCAACAGCCCCACCCATAATTGCACATGCTGGTATGATTGTACCCAGGCAGACAGGCTTAAAGCAGCACTTTGATTTACTGAAAGATGCCAAGCCTGTCAGGCTGATGGTACTGCAACACTGGGCCACACAGCCAGTCGCAAGGAAACGTCATGGGCCACCAGGGCATATCTGGCCTCGGGCCCATCAATGGCGATACCTACTCTAGAGCCACATTGGAGGATGTTTATAAAACTATACTCTTGTTTAGGCTGAGGGTAACACAGTAATTTATGCAACAGGCAATATGCCTGCTGCAGGGTAAACGTGCATTTGCATACAGTTCCTCTGGTGGCCAGCCATGTGCTTGGCTAAAATGTGTTGCTAAAGTATCTTTCTTTTGCTTTTTCAGGTTTGCAGATTCATTAACTAATTTCCTTATGAACGACATAGTATTTTCTCATTTAACACAGCCTGGTGTGGTGTCTCAGTAGGCTAATGCATTCCCTCGAGGAGTCAGCATTTCACCTCACAGTCACATGCTCAAATCCTGGGATTTGGGGGGGGGGGTTTCAAGCAGCCTTTCTTCCTTCAAAGGTCGATTTAATGCATACCACTTAGTTGGATACCAATAAATGATCTATGCACTCACGCCAGTGAAAGAAACCTGCAATCAGTGTATATCTAGGGGTAAAAAATGTGCTTGTTAAAAAGCATCAAGAAATGTACCCACGCTCCTACGTTTATTTGCCCAAAATACACAACTTCCTGCATTTGAAACAAGCATTGGCATAGCCAATAGGTCTTGCTTTTGGGACCTTATACGTTTTTAGTTATGCAGCACAATATCCTTGGTGCAACAACATCAACTGTCAACTGTTGCATGGCTAAACACTTATAAGGTCCCGAAGGCGAGACCTATTGGCTATGCCAATGCTTGTTACTTTTTACCACCAGCATTTTTTAAGGTTTTCTATTTGAACATCTTTCATTAGTTGGTAGAGCATCATAGTCAAGGACCGAGGAGTTGCTGTTGTAGTGGACTGGTAGAAAGCTTTTTTTTAGTTTATAACTGTTACTTATTGTATATATATTGCAAGAAAAAGATTTGTTAATTAAATAAAGTGGTATTTAAAAATTGTATTTGGGGTTGTGTTTGTATTTCTATGATTTTCTCAATGGGTTGCTGTATGTACTACTTGCAGATAACAGGAGGAAATCTAGGGTGCACTTTTTTGACTTTTATTTAGAGAGAGTATGTACTGATTTTTACATGGGTTTTCCATGAGCGATTTTTTTCCAAACTTTTTGTAAATATGGGAAATGTTTTGTTTTGTTGGGGTGGGTGGTTATGGTATTCTCATTGGATTTGTTATGTCGGAGGATTGGCGGTATATATGGAGAACATGATGTTCTTTCCTCTTCCCTTTATTTAGAGAACACTTTTAAAAGTTTTTTAAGGGTTGTAAGTAAAGACAGCTGCTGGATGTGTATGAGGCACTTTTAGGGGGGTTTCATGGATGAATTTTTTTATTCATTTATTTGTAATAGTTTTAGGTAAAAAGGATTGTGTATTTCTTTCGATTTGGAGGCTTGTCGATTTGAGGAAAATAAAGTATCTATTTCCTCATGTCGAAAAATAAAGGTTTCCAATTGTAAGTTACTTTATTTTTTTTTAACTCAGTTACTTTCTAGACTGTAGCAGGATCTATATTGTTTCTAGAATTTCTTCAACATAGGGCATGCCTTTGAATGTTTCTACAAAATGTCTTGTTTAGGTAAAATGCAAGTGACTAGAGAACAGTAAGAGTGTTAGTATTGCAGAATGTAGGCAATATTATGAAGGTAGCCTGTTCCTCCATACAACTCAAATTATTGTTTTCTAGACAAAAGTCGTTAATTCCTTTCTTTTGTTTTTTTTTAACTTTTGCTTTTAGACTACCTGCAAAATATTGTGTTTATCTCATTTCCTGGAAGGTTTGTTCCTTTTTGGAATTTCCTAGAAGTGGTAGACGCTTGGAGGTTGGTCTGATATTGCAATTTAGTTTGGGCCAACCTTTTATGCCTTTTATGGCATTATTAGTTCTGTTCCACCTTCTAAGCAGGTCAAGTAACAGCGCAGTGTTAAAGGATGGTAACCTCCTGTGACCCCATGTGCTTAGACAGCCAACCCAGGTGTCTTTGAAATTATTTTACAGGAGTGCCAGTTTCTCTTCATTGCTATTGAAATAGTCAATGATTTATTGTAATGAAATATTCATTATCTGCTTAGGGTGGTATAAAAGCTAAGGCTGTGATTTGACAAACTGTAGTCTGCCGTCTGTCATATACTAGGGATTTTTTTTATAGTTAGAGCTAAATAACCTGTGAATAATGAAAGAAACATCCTTGTAATTTAGTTTGAGGATACATTTTCAAGATGACTTTTAGCATTGACAATTCATAATAAATTGTTATTTTCCCAGGTTCTTTACTGTTCATTCATTTATAAATTAGTGTCAAAGGTTCAGTATAGTTAGCAGATCTTAGCACACCATACACCAGGGATAGGTTATTAATATTTATTGGTGAACAACCTTTACAACGAAACTTTTACAACGCACTACCATTACAACGCGGTCATTACAACGCAAACCATTACAACGCATTGCGCTGGGTGGCGTTCTAGGATAGGGAATAAGTTTAATTTTCTATCCAACACCTTCCCTAGTGTCCACGGGGACTGGAGTTGGAATAGAAAATTAAACTTTTCACTATCCAGCACCTCTAAGCGCTATGCATTGTAAAGGTATGCGATGTAAAAACCATGTTGTAAAGGCAGGCGTTGTAATAGCCTGCGTTGTAACGTCATACACCCATATTTATTTGACCATGTATGTTATATATTTGCCTGAATGGGTGTGGACAAGTTTTAAGTATTCCATTAATCATCCAAATATCACTACATTCTAATGTTGGTATGCTCTGTTGACTAGAGAACATTAGTAGGGTTTTGTGTGAGTCATAGATCATAAAGGAGAAGAGGTTGTTTGTAAAAGTTTTCGGAAGTTAGTTGCCTTTTTCTGTTTATGATGAGTTTTCAAGTCTGGTACAGTCTATCCCTTTTCCCACCCCCTCCCCTGAGTCCCTCCCACATTTACTATGCAAATCTATGTTTACATGTGCGGAGACTCCACAGTCAGGACAGTGGACATAGCACACATAATTATAGGAACACATACATTTAGTAGTATATTTTATATTATGTTTTTTAGTCCTACAAAAAATGTACTACAAAGTGCAGTCTGAGAATCAGGCCCTATATATTTGGGTTACCCTTACAACTTCGATTCTTTAGTATTTTAAAATATGGCCTTTCTATGTTGCCATATTGTTTGGGTATCTTTTTTTCTCTTACATTTAAAAATAAATTATATTTTAGAATTGTTATTTTACACTGTAAATATGTGTTGTACCAGCATAATAATATTTGTGAAGTAAATACGTTTTATGTGAATGTTTTCTATGTAGAGTTGACATATACTGAGAAACAATACAACACGAAGTAGAACATGACATTATAAAAATGATGTAAACTGCTACATTAAAATGTACTGCAATGTATTGACTTACAACCGTTGAAACATTTTTGGCCTAATTACGATGTCGATCGGAGGAGTGCCTGACCGACACCGTTGCAGAATGGAACTGTCCGACGATTGGTCGGCGGTTCCACCCAATGTATTTGGAATAGACCAGAAACGCATTTTACGATTTCAGCTTGTGCGGCTGGTGGAAAAGGGCCGCAGCACAAGCTACAATTGTAAAATGGATGGTTTCAAACATCCCTGCACCGTGTGGGTGGTGCCATGCGGGACCTGTCACATGGTGCCGCAATGTTTAGGGGGGCACCATAGTTGGAAACAGGTTCCATGACGGAGGGCCAAAGGGCCCTGCTAGGGGCCCGCAAAGTCGCTTTCTGCCTGCCTTTTCATGGCGGGTGGACCGCCATGAAAGGGCAGGTTGAAAGCGACACCATAAGCCAAGGCTGGCTCTGCCGTCATTATGAATATACCATTCCACCTATCGCCCAAACAGACTCTGAGAGCCCGTCAGAAGCAGAGTGGAATCCCCACGGGTTTCCCCGCTGACCATCAGTATTGTAGTACAGGAGTCGTATGGAAACCATTGATGTCTGGAGGAAAGCCTCCAACTAGCTGTCAGATGGCTTTCCACCTGACGTCATAAATGGTTCCATATTTTCAATCAACAGAAGTTTCGTGAAATATCATTGTTAACGTAAATCATGATCCGATCGAATTAAATGTTGATTGAATTGTCTGTGTAATTTGTAACCCTGGGCGTAGCTGGCTGAGTGGGATTAGGCGGAGGTCCACGGAGTTGGGAACCAACTCCGCTCCGCCACCCGCTTCCACCCCCCTTGTAGGAATTAATTAAAAAGACATTAAAGGTAAAATAATAAAGACTTACCTTGCCTGTGGCATCCCCAGGCTGCCGTCCTCCTCTTCCTCGCCGTCTCAGGGTGATCTATGCATCCCGGGCGCAGATAATAATTGGTGTGAGAGTATTAACAGATAAAACCAATTCTAGTGCCTAATTTATTGTTATGGATCAGATGTATTTATTGTTGATTCATTATATGGAGCTGAGGTCCTAATAATGAAGACTGAGATTTTAGAAACTTTGAGGCATATTTACAAGCCCCTTTGCACCACCAGTGGGTTACTTTTATTTACACACCGGCAGAGCAGTGCGGTGCTCCATATTTACTAGGCGACGTAAGTCACACTGAGGGGCTTTGCGTCAAAAGTGGCATGCATGTGTGCTGTTGTGGGTGTTCCCACGCAACACCCATGGATTCTCCCATATCCCAGATTTAGAACATTTAAACCTGGGAATACGTAATCATCTGGGGAGGCTTAAGGAGGCTCAATGAGGAGAAATACTTATATTTCTTATCGTATTTTCCTCTTTCTGAGCGTGCTGCATTCTGCAGCACACATAGAAAGAGGAAAAACCTCACATGATCCTTTTTGTGCAGGAAGGTGCCCTTTCTTGCATAAAAACAATCTCCCCTCAAATGCAGACACAGTTGCACCATGGTGCAAGCATACCTGCATTGGCACATGGCAGCCAATTGTGCCCGACGTAGTCAAAAGGCTCGCGGTGCCGCGCTGTGTCACTTTCTTGTAAATAAGTGTCTATAACAGGACCACCGCATTCATTGGCTGTCCTTGTAAAAATATAGAGGTTTCTCTCAAGACCTTTTGGATTCATTGTCATGCTGCCTAAGTTGTGAGCTGGGAGGGCAAATGTTGGAATGCTCCTGAGTGCCTGTTTCAGTTGACTACTACTGTCATAGTTGTGTTACTGCTGGTACCCGCTTCCAGAGGAGCTGTTGGGAAACGCTACTCATGGAATTACTCTGCCATTGCTCGCCTGCTTGCCTACAACGAGTACATAATAGCTGGGAAAGCAAACCCTCCAACCAGATCCACTGTAGGCCCAGTGAGACTCCTCCTGCCTTGTGTAGTGCCCATAAAAGTACTGTCCTGCTGTGAGACTGCTTAGCCCTGATTTGCTGCCTCCCCTGAAGATAGGATACCAACTTTTGACAGGAGAAGAAGGTTCCATACCAAAAAAGGTTTGGAAATAGACTCTGTTAATTGACTGAAACCTGCTGTCCTCAGCCACCCAAGTATCTCAGATGGAATGCCTTATCTCTCTGGCACTTGTACATTCACAAGTTGAAAAACACAGAGATTTTTTGGACTGTTCCATGGGATAGCATTACCCCCGTTGTTTCCTGTGCTTCTGATTGGGGGAGAAGGAGGCCTGTATTTTGATCAACGAGATCTTGCAGATTCTGTGGCAGTGGCTCCTTTAAAGGTACTGTCATTTCACTGAGCAGCCGCCATTTTGAATGCCGCTGCTCAGCAGAGCTTTCTGTTTAAAAAAAAAAAAATGCCCAATGCGGTGGTTTGTTTTTAGGAAAAAAAAATGTTCCTGACACCCTACGAGTTCTCTCCCTATGCTTGCGGATTTTTTTGATGGTCCCAAATAGAAAAAAATATATACCAGAAGTTAAATTTGCAGATGGTCTGAGGTTCTTAGACTGACGGCTAATCACCATTAGAAACATAATGGTTCACCCGACTCTAAATATAGCAGGCTGACTGAGGATTTGAGGGGCAGGACTTTCTGCCATGGATGTGGCAGAGTACCCTGTTAGGAACCTCTAACTAAGGCCATAAGTAGGAATTGTACTAATTGATTTTCCTCCTTGGGAATCCAGGTGGCAACTTAGGAGGAGTGGGCAGTGGTCAAGGGGAACTCTGCCACCACTACTGACCAGGTACTATAGGCTTATCTCCTGTCTGCCAGGAATGCGGGCATTTCATCTGGCATCCTTGTGTGCAGTAGACACTAATAAATCATGCACATTACCAGACTGTTGGCATTGCAGGAACATCGTCCGCCTAGATAGCATTGTCTCCATACTATGTGACTTCTGGGAACCGTCTACATATCACTGGCTGCTGAAGGCATATCACATGACTGCTAGGACCGCCTGTATATCACGTGGCTGCTGGGTCCTGCCCACATAACATCTAACTTCTGGGCACCGCCTGCATATCGTGTGACTGCTGGGTCCTGCCTACATAGCACCTGACTGCTGGGCCCTGTCTGCAGATCACATGACTGCTGGGTCATGCCTACATAACACCTGAAGGCTGGGCCCCGCCTGCATATCACATGGCTGCTGGGTCTTGCCTACATAGCACCTGACTGCTGAGCCCCGCCTGCATAAAACGTGGCTGCAAAGATCACATGACTGCTTGCTTGTGTCCTCTGGACCACCTGTTCCACTCAGCCATTATGTTATATCCTGCCTATGTATTAATGTTTCTCCTACGCTGACTGGCTCCTAGCTGCTCAGCCCGTGTGAGTGTTCTGAGTGGAATGTTGGTGTGTTGGAGATGAGTGGAATGTTTGGGTTCCTGTGTGGTGAAGTGGGCAGAGCAGCAGGCAGGCTGCTCCTGCTGGGGCTGCTTTACATGGATGCAAACCTGTAGCTAAGACTTAATAAAGTATCCTCAAAGATACTCCTCGGCTACGTGCCTTACATCACAACACATTAGCTCTTGCTTTTTGGTATATACAGCTGACTCAGACATTCATCATTGCAAAGGAGGGGGCGCTGGCACACCGGCTGGCACATCAGCCGTGCCCACAGGGCCATCCGTGACTGATGAGCCACCAGCCACAACCCAATCTTCTTCGCGCCCCGCAATAAAGATCATTGTCCCCCAGACTTCCTGCTTATAAATGCATTCCCGTCAGCAAGCACAGGAGACCTGGCACAGCACTAGATTGAATTTCCATGGAGGGTTTAACAGAAGGTCCATAAAAGTTCTTTATTTATTTGGAAACTACACAACAAAATGACAAAAAAATCAATTTCTGGAATACAAGAAACAAGTCAGGGCTTTTTTTAAAGCCCTTTAACAGCTTTATTAAAAACTGCAAATGTCTGAGCTTTAGCCCCGGTTTTATTCAGCAGCTTTTCTGCATCCATCAGCTGCTGTTCACTGCAGGAAGTTGTTTTGGACAAACAGACTGGCGGTCCTGGAGATTGGTGCTGTAGAAAGACTAGTATTTTATATCACACAATGGGCATAGATATACAGACCCATTCCCACATAGCTAGGTCCACTGGGGTTATGCGGCAGTAAAGTACCAAATTATGGGGCAGGGCTGACTAAATTATACAGCAAGAAAAGGCAATTCATGCAGCAAAATGCGACACATTTTGTGAGAGTATTACCTCATTATTTTGTCATTTTTACTCATGGTAGCACTCTCTGGCGATAGGTTTCACCTCATCAGTAAACGTTTAACACCCAAATACAGTATTAAGCCTCAGAAAGGTGACCAGTTAACCTTTGTGAAGGGCCTTGCAATGCCCTGCAACGTGTCGCTTCCTTTTAAGTAACTTTTGACCCGTTTGGGCTAGAAATATTTTTTTTCTCCAACTGTATAAAGTGGGCAGCAGATGATGCATTATGTGGCCTATGCTGCAAATCCATAATTATGCAGAAAATACTGCATCTGCATTATCACATAATTCCAGTGGCCTTGCATATAGGACCTTGTGCATAAGGGAGAAAACACAAGACTGCAGACCCTGTTGTTCATAGGTTGGGAGTGTACCTAAGGTGCTTATAACTTTGCACCTGTAGGTCTCAACGGACTTCATTGAATTAGAACCAAGCACAGCGATGCAGAGCCTTTCACCTCTAAGGGCGCGATTTCGATGTCAGACTGACCAGAGCCCTTCCGACATCAATTTGTTTTAGGGACTGACCAAACTCCTGTTGGCGGTCCCAACCCAGGAATTACGATGCATTCCTATTCTTAACAATGGGAGCATGCATTCCGACCAGAATGCATGCTTTCATTGTGAAGAGAAGAGGTGCAGTTCACCCTGCAGTCACGGGTGCAGGGATCAACAGGAGGGCACCATAGGTGCCCCCTCGGCTGATCTCCAGAGGCTTTGCACCCATGGGGGCCTAGCTGGGGGCCCAAAAGTTGACTTCCGACAGCATTTCTGTGTCGGAAAGGCTATCCCAGAAAGGCTGTCGGAATCTTACATGGTGGAGAAGTGTGGCTCAATGGTTAGAGCGGCAGACCCTGATGTAGAGGTCTGGCCCGGGACCAGGGTTCAATTCCCACCTCGGCGGGTCTTGGGCTCAATTTCCTCGGACCTGTTAATTCTCGCCTCGGTGCCTATTCTAATCATGGGTCCCACTCTGCATCTCTGGGCAATAGCTTGCTTAATCTCCACAACGGCCCCAACAGCGCTAGGATGCCTGGCTTCACCTTGGGGGTGCCCAGGAGTGGACATTTCACAGGGAAAAGCCAGGAAGGGTTCCACAGCGGTATGCGTTACAGCGCCAGGACACCCTAGTTGGGGTATTAGTGCTTTTTACAAGTACAAATTCTTCTTCTTCTTCTTCTAATTATCCCTTGGGACGAAAAGCCGCACTTGGTATAACTAAAAGCATCCCAACTGGTGGACGGGCTCTCCAAGCCAGACGGAAGCCAATTAGAAGCCAGTCGGAATGTCTGGTTGCATTCCGACCTCCTGATTAGGATGCCCCATGTTAAAATATGATATATTATATATATGATATTGTGATAAGATGCCTTAGGTTGTACTAAGGGTGATGGTACCAGACTCCCTGATTCAGGATTCAGTGTACTAGGGAGTAAACACAGGAAACAGCCAGCCTCTCACCTTTAGTGGGAATGGGCCACAGAATTGGCAGCAGGATATAAACCATAACCCTTCACCTGTCTGAATGAATGTTAGTGTATTGGGGAACATGAAAAAGTGCCTTTCACCTCTGTGACTTGATGTATTAGGCACTGTGACTAGGGCTCCAGAGCCCCCACAAACAGACGAGTCACAGAATTGTCAGAGGGCTACAACATCTTTCATCCTTCAGACTGAACATATCTGTCTCTGGCACAAGAATGCGGGTCCTTTCACCCCAGTACTGAATTTCCCAGGGAATTACCAGAGAGATGATGTACCTTTCACTTCTACAACTGAATGTATCCTGACATTGACAGACCAGTCCATAATCACTCACATCTAGGATTGAACCCCCATAGCAGGAGGGGATCTACTCTTTCACATCTACAAAGACAGAGTGGCACCTAATTCTGAACCTCTAAAGCTAAATGTTTCAGGGGATTGACACAGGGGTATCTGATATTTCACTTCTAGACTGACATAGTGGCATGTAGGGAATCATTTATAGTTTTGGCCAGCTGTTCTAGATTT
This sequence comes from Lissotriton vulgaris, assembly GCF_964263255.1. Lineage (NCBI taxonomy): Eukaryota > Metazoa > Chordata > Amphibia > Caudata > Salamandridae > Lissotriton > Lissotriton vulgaris. The sequence goes on along the minus strand of NC_141698.1, from coordinate 54,826,238 downwards.
TGATGGGCAGCCGTTGCATGTACTCCATTATCCCGGCAGACTTCTGCTCACCATAATTAGAGATCTCTAGCTTCCCGGTGGAGATCTCTGTGCTTTCGAAAAAGGTACGGCAGATCCTCTATTGACATTGTAAGTTTGCTGGGTGGCCGCCATGTTATATGCAGCTTCTCGCAAAATATTTTTATTTTTCAAAAATAAACTTCCAAAGCAGAAGTTTGCTTTCGTAAAAGACCATTGGGTCGCTGGTACGAGGGTTCAAACGTTCGACCTAGTGATGGGTCTGCTGGCAGAAACAAGTCTAAAGGGAGAGGGTATACTGCCAGTTTGATGAACCGAGTATGCTGTCGCATTTATGATGGAGTATCCAGTCCTCCAAACTCTTAATACGCCCCTTGTTCTTGCAGCTCTATACCCAAATGCTCCATGGATGGGCACATGGGTACCTAGCCTTTCATGTATCGGACAGCATATCTCATGAGACTTGTGCGAAGTCAAATAGCCTTTCAACACAACCACAAATGAATGAAGATGGTAAAAGCACACTTCTGAATAACCTCCAAGCTCTATAATGCATTCTCCATGACGACAGAACCTTTGACCTCTAAGAAAAAGGGCCTATTGGAGAATCATGAAGTAGCATCTCTCCTCCTAACATAACTTTGCCCATGAAGTATCAGTGAGACCCCCTCTCAACCTTCCTGGCTCTTTTGATTCTGAGTCCTTCTATATGTGTCCGTGAACCAAGGAAATTCTAACAGCCCCAAACAGATGCATGTAGAATGAGGTGCCCGATAAAGGGGAATATCTGTTGCTGTATACGGTACTTGTAGGAAATTGGGTTACTGGTTATCAGAGTGGTGGACGTATAGTAATATTACGCAAGGAAAGATCAGCGATATGTCACTTGGTGATATTTCAAGCCACCACAAAGATTTCCAATTTTTGCTTACAAAGGAGGATGGTGTGTACCAGAAACCATACTCGCAGTGGACCACTTAGAAATACATATGGCTCACTTCAAGATCTGAATGATATTGACTGACACCGTTTCACAACAAAAGTGCATGGGGTGCATTCATCATTGCGAATCAAAACTGCGGACGCACCAAATCAAACTCACAATAATGATAATTGTTGACCCTTGGTTAAACATTCACCAGGTGTTTCTGGGACCAGTGGTTTGATCCATGTGGCATCATGGAATATACCCATTACACATACAAAATTTAAGAATTAACTTTGGCTTTCTTTTATGTATAAATTTAATTTAGTGTGTTCCCAGGAGACTGAGGATTTTCATATCAATGGCTTTTAGTCTATTTGTACGCATGCTGTTCAATCTAATATGGGATTACCTAGTGGGGGGACTGGCAATTTTAGTATTAGTAAATTTTGCCGATCTTCACGCAAAAGTTATGTCTATTACTCCCCATTATTAGTTGATTTTGTTAAAAATTAAGAATGGCCTTCAAGTTCTACTAGTCAATTATTATTACAATGTTTTTATCCGCATGGATACCTTAATTATGAAATGTTTTGAACATGATTTGTATACCCATCTCATGAAAATCCATACTCCAATTCCTATATTATGGGTGGGTGATTTTAATATCATGCTTGGCAGATACTCCAGTAAAAAAGTTTGTGTTTTTTTGGATATAGCAGAGAAAGGTCACCCACATTTTAAACACAACTCGTATGGGGAGTATTTTAATAGGCCCATTAAGAAATATAACTTATCACTCTCTTCTCCACCAGAGCAGAAGGACCATGAGTCCCACTATTTGCCAACATTTATAGGAAGAGGTTCTGGGAGCACTATTAATTATATTCTATTTTTGGCTACCTGAGCACCTGCAATATCTAATTTTATCATCACAATTAAATGTCATAGAGATCATAATCCACTTACAATTTTGATATCCTTGCTAAAATGATGTGTAATCCAAAGAAGGCCATGCCAATACAATATTCAGAAAATCAAGGGTGTGGTTGAAATGGGAAAGATTGACTCCATTATTTAAAAAAAAGTTATATCAATATAATCAAGGACTTGGGGGGCGTGGCTTGAGCGCCGCACAAGATGGCGGCGTAGCTCCGGAGCTCCGTTGATCGAGCGCCGATACCGGCAACTTCCACAACTTTCCCTGCACTTTTCGGAGGAGCTGTTGTCATATTTCGGCATCGGAGCATGAGGTGAGCAGCATACTGTTACCTGCGTCCCTCTACTCCGCTTCAATGCGCACTTTTCCTCTGTGACGCGGCTCGCAATTTCGGCGGCCGCCATTTTCCCTCATTTTTGCCGCGGCTCATACTATGCCGGCAAATAACGTTACCATGGACGCAAGGTGATTTCCGAATTCAGAAGCTTCGTTCACCTGCGCATTATCATTGAAAATCCCCAACAAGACTCTTCTTTGATGCTTTCAGTCTTTTTTCGTCATATTGAGTAGCGTTTCACGCTGCACTATTAACCAGGCGCCTCTCCTCACAGGAATTCATCTTCAGGCTTCTGCAACAATGTTCTTCCTCAGGAATACAATCTTTATGTTCAAAATGTTGTTTGCGCGCCTTGGCAACTCTTCTTAATGCAACCCTGGTTCTTGTACTTGCACTCTTAATTTAATAATGCCTTTGGAGCGACGCTCTTTTCAAATCTTCTATCCCGTGAAGGATTTAGTGCGTGGAGTTGCATGAGATATCAATGACTTTTACTTTATATATCTAAGCACTACTATTTAATATTGTCACATTGGAGAGTGCCTTCTTCACAAGATCCTTTTTTCTTCAAATCTGGCATAGCACTGCCTTCTGTCTACCTTGCCTTATATGGGGAAACTGCGCACCCTCAAACTTACAGCTTCTAAGACCAAACCGCGTCATTCCTCGGACTCTGACTCGACGACGCAGACCATGGATGACAGTATTTCCCCTAAACCTGATGTCACTCGTGGGGCTATTCCTAAAGCTACCACCTCCAGTAAGCTTTTACTACCAGGCTCTACGAAACGCTTAAAAAAGGATCCTCCATCTCCAGACTCTGCATCTCATTCCACATCCATGGATCTCATCCTTGAAGAAATCCGTGCGCTTAAACCTTTCATGGCCGAAACTACTAAAACATTACAATTTCTCCATGACAAATGGTCCACTCTCGAGTCCAGAGTCCTTTTAGTGGAACAATCTACGGAAGCTCTTCAAACTTCCTGTTCTAGAATTTCAACGTTGGAGAAGGATGTCTCTCTCTTACGGCGGCAGACTGAGGAGTTGGAAAATAGAAATCGTAGAAATAACCTACGCCTTTATAATCTTCCGGAACATACAGAAGGGTCTAATCCAACTGCATTCTTCCAAACCTTCCTGCCAAAAATTTTGGATCTTCCACCTTCCTCCACACTTAACATCCAACGTGCTCATAGACTTGGTCCGAAAGTTTCCTCCAAACCCCGCGGAGTCATCATGTTATTCCTACAATATACTGACTTACTTCAAGTACTCTCAGCAGCCAAAGCTAAGAAACAGGTTATGTGGGAAGGTCACCGTTTGTATCTCTCTCAAGATGTAGCTAAAGTGACAGCTGACCGCAGGAAACAATTTCTTGATCTACGACCACGACTACGAGACCTTGGTGCCAGATTTGGTCTCCTCCATCCTTGCCTATTCAAGGTCACTTACAAAGAAAAGACTACAACTTTCGAAGACCCACAAGTCCTTGAAGAGTTTCTCCTTCATCATGAAACCATCAACATGGACACTGCAAGATCTGTTTAATTGTTCATGTCTCCTTCGGTTTGACTAATATGTTCATCCTTTCATTACCCTATTGTATCTAGTCTCGGTTTCCTTCATCCATTGTACATACCTCTCCCTAGAATATGTTGTCCTATGTATTGCGCAGTTCCTATTTTTTGTTATTCATACGTCCTCCTAATATCTTCTTTTCCATTTTTGTCTTCTTACAGATCCTCTCCTCATGTTCTCCATCCCGGTGTATTTTTACTCCCTCCACTTGACCTTAAGCTGGTTCCTCAGGTGTTCGATGGCGTGAGTTTCCGTTGTTGATGTCGTCCTCTTCTGGCGTCGTCACCCCTCAGTTCTCATCTGTATTTGTTGTTATGTCTTTACTCCTTTCTAATTTTCTTCTATTCTTCCTACTGTTCTCTCTCTCTATTTTCTTTCTTTATTCTTTTCTCTTCTTTTTCATTACGTTCTGCTTGATCTTCTCTCTTTGTATACTTTTTCTTACAGATTTTTCTTCGCATTCCTATTACCTCTCCCCTTTTCTCTATTCTCACTTCCTACTTTTACTTCAGCTTATCTTTTTATCATTCTCTTATTAATCTATATTCCGAGTAGTTACATGGAATGTTAAAGGTTTAAATAACCCTATTAAACGTCAAAGAGTTTTAACTCATTTGACTAGACTTAAAGCAGATGTAGCCCTCCTCCAAGAATCCCACCTTACAGAAACGGAGGCTACCAAACTCAAACGTTCATGGGTGGGTCACGTTTTTTACTCTCCCGCTTTAGGTAAGAAAAATGGTACAGTTATCTTATGTCATAAAAAGTTAGATGTTTCAGTTTCTTCACAAGAATGCGATGTTAATGGTCGTTGGGTTGTTGTCAACTTTCTTATTGATAAAATTCCTTTAGCTATTTTTAATGTTTATGCTCCTACAGGTGTTGATAAATTGTTTTGGCCTGCTATTTCTGATAAGCTTGTCACTCTTAATGAACAGTATGTTATTTTTGGTGGTGATTGCAACCAAGTTTTTGATCCTTTTTTAGATAAAAATTCAACAGTTAAATTTGTTCCCTCTAAAATGCATTCTCAATTTATCTCAGCTATGAGAAATAATGCTTTGGTTGACATTTGGAGGCTATGTAACCCAGATCTAAGAGAATACACTTTTTATTCCCCTACCCACCATTCACAATCCCGTATTGATTACCTTTTTCTCAGCAAACCCCTAGCACAACTTGCTATACATTCAGACATAGGTTCCATTTTAATATCAGACCACGCTCCTGTCTTTGTAGATATTGACCTTATCCCATACTCCCCTCACTCAGGGCGCTGGCGATTTAATAACTCCTTACTCCTTGACTCTAATTTCTGCACCCGTTTTACTTCTTTTGTCAATGAATTTTTTACACTTAACCACCTTCCAGAATCCTCCTTTCCCATGATATGGGCCTCATTTAAGGCAGCCGCAAGAGGTTTCATTATTAATTTTGTTTCTCAAAAGAAAAAACAATCTATTTCTAAGTCAACTCAAATATTAGATAAAATTAAAAAGCTAGAATATATCTATTACAATTCGAATTCTGAATCCTCCCTCCGTGAACTGGTATCGGCCAAAATTGACTTTAATAAATATACCACCAATGCGGCCTCAAATTCGCTTCTTAAATGCAACTCCCGCTACTACGGCGGGCAAAACAAAATGGGCAAGCTTCTTGCAAACTATCTCAAAATACGTACTGAAAGGACTAAAATTGAATCCCTACAAGGTCCAGCTGGTGTTTCTTTGTTTAAAGATAAGGAGATATTAGCTCAATTTGTTTCGTTCTACAAAGCTCTATACACTCCCGAATCTACTCCTGACCTTACTGATCTTCTTGCATATTTTCAAGATATTCCCTCTCCGGATTCCTCTCACATTGACTTACAACCGTTGGACTCGGACATTACCCTATCTGAAATCTCACATGCCGTCTCTGTTCTTCGTCGCGGTAAAGCTCCGGGGCCCGATGGTTTTACTTTCGAATTTTACACTCATTTTTCTTCCCTTCTTCTCCCTAAACTACTTTTGTTATTTCAATTCTTCTCGGCTTCCGGATCTTCTCAAGGAACTTTCCAAGAAGCATTAATTTGTCTAATCCCTAAACCTGATAAAGATCACACCCTATGTAAAAATTATCGTCCCATTTCCCTAGTAAATACTGATTATAAAATTTTTGCCAAAATTATAGCTCTTAGATTAGATCCTATATTACCAGACATCATTGGTCCTGAACAGTCCGGATTCATTAAAGGTCGGCTATCATCAGACAATTCCCGTGTTTTCTTTAACATTTTGAGTAAAGCCCCCTCCCTATCTACTCCCCTTGCCGCTATCTCCCTAGACGCCGAAAAGGCTTTTGATCGAATAGGATGGGATTTTATGTTCCAAGCACTCCGTTGGTTTCGTTTCCCTCCTAAATTCATTTCTCTTATTTCCTTACTCTACTCTAGTCCCCACGCATCAATCTTTGCAAATGGCGTGACTTCCGATTACTTTCCCCTTCAAAGAGGGGTGCGTCAGGGATGCCCTCTTTCTCCTCTTTTGTTTATTTTGGCCCTAGAACCCTTCTTAACAAAAATTCGGCTCGACGAGAATATCACTGGTTTTCATTATGGACCTCAGAAGCAAGCTAAATTATCAGTATACGCAGATGATATTTTATTTTACTGTTCAAACCCCCAAACAACTCTTCCTTCCTTCCTTAATCAAGTTTCTTCTTTCTCGACTGTATCAGGTTACCGTCTTAATATTGACAAATGCGAAATTTTACCCTTAAACCCCTTATGTCAAAAACATCTCTTTGACTCCTCTGGCTTCTCCTGGCAGCCCACTAAGATTAAATATCTGGGTGTTTGGTTTGCCCCCCGTATCCCTGATACTCTTAAATTTAATTTCGAATCTCTGTCTAATAAAATTACTACATCAATTAGTCGTTGGCACCCTCTCTTCCTTTCTTGGTGGGGACGTTTAGACTCCATCAAAATGATGCTGGCACCCTTGGTTCTATATACTATCTCCATGATTCCCATTCGTATACCTGATCACTACTTCAAATCGATAGATTCTCTTCTAATAAAATTCTTATGGAAAGGTAAAAAAGCACGAATAGCTCTCTCTTCTTTAAAAAAGGACAAATCCCTAGGCGGTATCAAATTCCCTAACTTTAAATCATATCATAATGCTTTTTCCTTAAAACAATCCATACGTTGGCTCTCTTCGGATCTTCCTCACATTCCTCCATTATGGCTTACGTTGGAATCTTCCTTATTACATCCATATGAATTCTCAGAAGTTCTCTCCTTTTCCTCCAATGTATCATCTCTTCGTTCCCCCATCATTTCTCACTCCTGTTCTCTTCTTCGTCCTTATGTCCTATCCACTTATCCCTCGGCCTCCTCTATTCACACCCAACCCATCTGGCATAATAAATTCCTCAAAATCCGTAACCGTTCATTATACTGGAAAACCTGGCATTCTCTTGGTTTAAAATGGATTTCCCAGCTTGTTTCCAATAATCGTCCACTTCCCTTTCACGATCTCCAAATACAATTCTCGCTACCTTCCTCCTCTCGTAAACAATATCTGACGCTAACTCCTTCCCTTACCCGATACCTTGATTCGCTCCCCTCCACCAACTCTATCCCTGTCACTCATCTTTCCATTTCTAACGCTCTCGATCAATCCCTTTCCGCTTCATTTATCTATAAATCTTTGCAGTCTTCTACTACACGTACTAAATCTAAGATTGAGTTGGCCTGGGAAAAAGATTTATCTCAAATTTGGTCATTCACTTTGTGGGATAAAATCTGGTCCAAAATTCACAGTACATCCAGAGCTGCTAACACTACACAAACCTTATTTTTTATATATAATCGTACACTTTTTACTCCATCGGCTCTATCTTCATTCTCCCCAGACACTTCCTCCACTTGTTGGTCCTGTCCTTGCCCCTTAGCTGATTTGAAACACATGCTATTTGATTGCCCCCACATTTTACGTTTTTGGCACTTGGTTTGGTCCCAATTACAAAAGATTTTTCGCTTTACTTTCTCCTTTTCAATCATTCACATTTTCCTAGGATCTCTCTCCCCTGCTTTCACCGACACGCACCATAACCATAAATTGATTGACCTTTTAATAGCCATTGCCTTTCACCATATTACCTCCCATTGGAAACAAGCTAATGATGTTTCCTTTAATGCTTGGTGGAATGCAGTTTGCTTTAACCATCGTCTTGATACTAATTTTGTTTCCCCCATCTCCTTGGCAATTAAGCGCGACCTTTTATGGATTCCCCTCACAGATTATTTATCTAAGATTGCCAGACCTCCTCCCAACTCCCCTTTGCGTAATGTTGAAGTTAGTAAACCACCGTGAGCACATTTTCTTATTTACTTACAATGTTTCTACATTACATGTATTGTATACCATTCTATTTTTATGCTTCTTTACTACAGTTACTCCCTTATTCCTTTACGTTACCTGATATTTACTACGATTTTTATTTTTATGTACGACATAGCTTTAATGAGTTGCCATTATTTTGTAAGAGAGATTTTTAGCTTCCTTATCTTATGACTGTTTCTTCATTTCTTGCCTATGTTTGTTCTGATTTCAATAAACTTCAAACTTAAAAAAAAAAATATATATAATCAAGGACTTTATGAAGTATCTCTAAATCCTGAATGAGCCCCTAATTAAATTATATGTGTCTTTCATTACTTACTGAGTCAATAAATTCATTGCTAATCAGCAAGACCCAATTTAGGGGTAAATTTCAGAGAGGGTGGTTCAATCACAACTGTTCAAAGGATCATAAATAACTCCTAAAGGCTCATAAGAGGACTCCATTGATAATTGAAATTAGAGGAACTAGATCCAAATATAGTCACACCCTGAGACTTAGAAAGAAAGGAATTTAAAAAAAGGCCTGGGCTGATACAGAGATGGTAGATAAACTTAAAGATACTGATGCATTTTGGCATGTGGGGATTGTGCCATATTTTAGTTCCTCTAATGTGGATCCTTATGATTGATAATTCCAGCAGATAAGTGGAATGAATATTTTTTTAGGAAGTTTTTAATTCCGATCATACAGAGATAGGAGGAGATTTGTTTACCCACTCCATTGATACCGATGGGCTAGAGTTATTTGCACAGTCCATACCGGTGCTGGATAGAAGTGGCATTACTGACACCATTGTATCAAAAAAGGACCCCCTAAGTCTGCTAGTGGTTCCTAGGACAGGGAAACAATTCTTATAATATTAACAATTCCTAGGCAACAAGAAACCTGGCGAAAATCAGGTCTTACACATAAAAAGTGATGAACAGAAGCTCAGTGTATTATCAAAAGACAATTAAGAACAAGTCATTTTATTCATACATAGTCATTTGTTTAAAACAGGTACAGCAGTACCAGACAAAATAACATAATATAACATCAACGTAATCATACATATATTCCACGTCAATACAGAATACATAACAAACACATAGATATATATAATATACAAAATTGATCACATCTGGCTCGATCTAACTAGATAAAGATGTTTGTCTAGTTAGATCGAGCCACTTTTTAGCTGTAAACCGTTTGAGTAATACTTTTTTTGTTAAAATCAGCAGATTAGGCAGCAGATGATGGATTATGTGGCAAATGCTGCCAATCTATAATTATGCTAAAATTGCTGTGGCCACGCAATTGCATAATGCCAGTGGCCCTGTGTACTCTAATGGCTGTAATGCATGGGCTGCAACTTCAGTGCACGACATCCAAGGATAAAGATATATTTCATGGGATGCTGACGGCTTGGCTTTTACAGATGCATGGAACTGGAGGTTACTAAACATCATTCATCATCATTAAAACATACCATTTACAATCATTAATGATGACCTGTAAGGTCCAATTAGGATGCTTTCTTTAATTCCAGGGGAGTAAGTGGTCCCCTTATCTTCTTCCATGCTGTTTTTCTAAATTATGAAAGCAGAAGCTTCTATTTTAGTAAAATTTGACTCATGGTTATTTTAGTTTGCTGCTGTTTTTTACTTCAATCATGTTTGGGGAGGGTGGAGGGCCTTGAGAGGCTGAACATGGGGGTGGGGTCAAAGGTGTGGCAAAAAACTGAATATTCTGTACATGTATAAGTCTTTCAAAGTCAGGTAGGTACATATAAAATAAAAGGCAGCTTAAACTAAGAAGAAATACATTTAAATAGTAGTTACTCAGTGAGAAACATCATGAAACCTCTATTAGCTAATGCACTGGAAAGGTCTGTGTGTAACCAGAGAGCCACAGAATTAAATATTTGTTGATACAATGGAGAATAGTGACTTGTGTATATTTTGTGCTTCAAGGTCACAGCCTGTGACAGAAAGCACTGTGAATATGCAAGTCATTATTTTATGATTGCACACAGTTTAGGATAGACTGCTACAAAATGCACAAAATGTTTTACGATAAAATGGTGCTTCCAAAATATTGGTTTAAGTAATACCCAGACCGTACGTACTGCAATTCTTTTTACATAACTGTTCCTTCAACACCTCAGGGATAGTAAGAGCTATGTAAATACAATGACAATTAAAAGCACTCACTTCACAACTCAGTATAAACTCTTTGCACTACCACTCAAAATTAATAAATCTTTGTCATCACAAAGTTTCAAGAGATTCGAACAATTGTCAGTACTAGCCCCAAAGCCTCCTTTACATTTGCAGATTACCCTTTACAATCACAGATTGACTTTTGAGATCCACAGGCTTCCTATCTTCTCTTTCCTGGCCCCAGACTAACTGCAGGGGGTTTGCAGCCCTTTGTGTGGAGGCAGGACACAGCGTATTCAATTGTAAGTAGGGCTGTCCCCAGCTCCACCCTCCCATCCAGGCACACCTAAACTCTCTAATTTGTGTGGCTTTCTAGAAGGAATACACAAAGCCCAGCTGCCAGCTACATCCAGTCATGTGACCCAGAGACAGGCAGCAGGTGCTAAATGTCTAAGGCAAGGAAATGCCAACATTCTAAAAGTGGCATTTTCCTAATTGTAATTTAAAATTTGACTTCACTATGAGAGAGGATTTTTCATTACAATTCCAAAGACCACAAAAATGAACTGGTTACCTGTACCCATTTGGAAATTATCACTTGGTAAATGTAATAGGGTAACTTCAATGTTATCTGATTGGAGAGGTAGGCCTTGCAGTAGTGTAAAACAAATTTGAGAGCTTTTCACTACCATGGTATGTGAAACTAAAAAGTACATGTCCAACATTTTAAATACACTGTACCCTGCCCTCTGTACTGTCCAGGGCCTACCTTAGGGTTGACATATGTATTAAAATGGAAGGTTTAGGCCTGGCAAAAGGTTGGTTTGCCAGGTTGAAATACCAGTTTAAACTGCAACCACAGGCTGTAATGGCATACCTGAGACATGTTTAAAGGCATGCCTAAGTGGGAGGCATAATCAGTGTTGCAGGCCCACTGGTAGCATTTAATTTACAGGCCCTGAGCACAGGTAGTGCCACCCTACTAGAGACTTGAAAGTACATTTATTATGCCAATTATGAATAAGCCAATTCTGCTATGTTTTAGGGGAGAACACAAGCATGTTAGCACTGATTAGCAGTGGTAAAGCATGCAGGGTCCTAAAGCCAGCAACAATTATGTGAGCAAAACAGGAAACTTGAAGGCAAAACATAAGGGGGAAAAACCATGCCAAGGATGCCTGGTCTCACACTACTACTGGCAAAGCAGAAGATTTATAAAAGCTGGATTAGGAAAGCCTCAAATATGCAGCCAAGTGGCTCAGGGAGAAAAATGCAAACTGTGCAATGATGCCTAAGAGATGAAACAAGAAAACAACTAGTGTCTTTGGTCACTTTTAAGGAATAGCCAGGTGCAAAAAAATTAGTTATTTGTACTTTGATTGTGCACCCTCATGGTGGCAATGTGGCCAAGACTTTTGTACTATGAGTAAGTCTGTTGGCCTTGTTACTCTGGGCCTGATGTACATTGAAGCAGATTCCAAATAGTGGGTGCAAAGAGAGAGCTGACTTTTCGGCACCTGCATGTCATTTTGAGATGTGGCCTATGTGCTAATAGGTTATCTCGCAAAATACACATTCAGTTTGCGAAATGACCTCCCAAAGGAATATTAATTAGGCAGCTCACCATTTGCAACTACCTGTGATTGGCTATTAATGCTGGGATGGTGGCTTGAAAGAGACAGCAGATCTCCAGCCCTTAATTTGCAATCCGAAAGAGATTTTTTTTAAGCTAACCATTTCCATTAAAGGGACAGTTTGTGCTTTAAAAAAAATCCTGTTAGGAAAACATTGTGGGATGTCCCACTGAGACCACTTTTTATTTGTGAATTGGATACCACACCAACTTTGGTATTGGTAACTGATCAATGGCTTGCAATAGTAATGACGTCACAAACTGTCGCAATTAGGAGGCACTTTTGATGGCCCATCCTAAGTGCGATTTGAAAATAATCTCAAAACCCTTTTGCAGGTTGAAAAGGCTGTTCCAACTCACAAAAGGCATTTTGTACCTCATAAAAAAGGTGTTTTACGGTCACAAATAATGTGATTTTGCAAACTGCAGACTTTGTAACCTCAAGTCCCTTTTATACTTGAATAACTGTGTACCTGTCGGCGACATGAGGAGAATTCGATTCCATGGGAGAAAATGTTTAGTTGCCTGTGTTGAGCCATTTAAACTAGAATGCATTTTTTTATCTGGTTGACCACTTTAATTACTCAGTTAATGAATACATAAGGTGATCTGTTGCATCAGTTCCAAAATTAATGATTGCAAATGGTATTTCTGACGCCCCAGCCGACGTGCCCCTGTCTTTTATCAATTACCGGCAGCTACACAAGAGGCGTGAACCACACTTCTCAGCCAAAGGCGCGCGCCACAATGCGCCCACTGAATGCGGCGCCGCGAGAGCGCCTGGGCGAATCATTCATTCGCCTTCGAGCGGCGCTCGCCGCCTTGATGTCGGTGCGGCTCAGAAGCAGGCTGTCCTGCCCAGTCACACCTCCTGCGGGGCAGTGCAAACTCGAGAATCATTCACACAGCTCTAATGGCCGCCAGGAAGAAGAGCCCGAGACAGGCGGATGCGTGACCCAGGGTTGGCGGCAAAACTCTCTTCTGTTTCCAGGCAAAACACTAACACAGCCACGATTAAATCACAGCCAGAGACAGGGCGTCTATTTGGAAAATTACTTATAACAACCTGGCTGCCCTGGTGTGTTTCTGTAATACTTACATGGGTTTTGTATTCTGTCTTATGAGATAGCACGCGCTCAGAATACAGAGGTATTTTTATTAAAAGACCAGAGGCTCCATAATATGCAAAGTACAATTCTCCTCCTGGAAGAAAATATAATATGGTTAAAAAGGGGGAACGGCGGACTGGAGGGGGGTCTGAGAGGAGCAGGGGTCACCAATGCAAGAACCAGGCTCACACCACAAGAAAGGCCGTCCTCAGCTTCTTGGGGCAGCAGGTAAGTGCCTGCGGCGTTGGTATTCATTTACATAATATGTGTTTTATTTATGAAGCAGTGTTTTATTCAGCATGTCTCAGAATCATGTTTTTTTATAAATATATTTGTAAATCATTTTGTGGTTATAGTATTTTTGATCTTGTTATTTCGAGAAGTATCTGTGTTTTTCGGTATTATTTTATTGGCAGGAACAGTGCAAGGGGTTTTAGCTCTGCTTGCAATGTAAGATGTTCCCAGCAGACTGATCCATTTATAGTGGAAACTATACTTTTGTTTCCTCAGTATTCTGGTATCAGCCCTAGCTGGTGCCATAAAGCTGTGGCTTAGGGGCCTGATTACACGTTTGATGGTTCATAGGACCGCCAAATTCGCAGTGGAGGTACAGTGGCGGTCGGGGACCATTGCACAAGTGGTCCAACTGTCGTACTATAGGACCTCCGCAGCCGTAAGGAATCCACCATAGAAGCTATGGAACGTCCAGCTCCAGTGCTGGACGTTCCATTGTGCAGGTGAGGTTCGAACGTTCAATGGCCGACGGCAGCACTACGGAGGTAGTGGTGCCGTCGGCCGCCGAACTTTCGCAGCAATTAAGGGGTTAATCTCTGGCAGAGGCGCTGTGGTCTGAGGTCCGCAGTATGGTGGCAGAGGCGCTGCGGCACCACCAAGCATATTACGAATTTCCTCACTGCCACAGATTTCTTGGCGGTGGGCCCGCCATGGAACCAGTGGCGGTGAGGAAACTAAGGGACCTCTAAAAGGCTCCCTGTTCCCTCATGGCCTGAGGATGCATGCGGGGGGACACGTGGTGTGCCCCTCTGTCTGCATGAAGCCCCTTTCCTGCACGGCGTGGACTGCACAGTCTATGCCGTGCAGGAACGTGCTTTACCGTTCCCATTGCAGTGCCTTTGTAATAGGCACTGCCTTGGGAATGCCAAAGTGCTGCCTGCCAGACCATGAGAAAACTCATAATCTGGCAGCCGGCAGTGATGTTTGGAGGTTTGGGAGCGGGGAGATGGCCTGTGGCCCCACATTACCAAACTCACAACCAGGCCCTTAGTACCCTGTGTGGAAGAGCATGTCCTACTAGCTGGTCCTTTTTGTTTCAACACGTTTCTTTCCGTCACGATGCCTCTATAATTTAACCACAAAGCAAACATGGCTCCTTAATTTGTAAAAAAAAAAGTACAGGAGCATTGAGTGTTTCTAAGGATCCAGCTGCTTGCTCTGCCAATTACACGATTTGCCAAATACAGAGACCTCATAGTCTTGATCGAACCCCATGACGCTTTCCTCCACACCCATACACTTCCTGTCCTCTATCTCACTCTTGCAGGTTCTTTTAATCTCTGCTTTCTTCTTTTGAAACTGTTTTCTTACCTTTCTCTTCCTCCTTCTTTATCTCTTTTCCGTCTTTCTTGCTCTTGCTTCGTGTCAACGGCTGATCATAAAGAAATCTCAGTGCCCGAAAATGAGTTCTGGTACTCACCACCCACAAGCACTGCCACAAATTTAGCACCAAGTTAAGGATGCCAACTCGCTTGTCACTTTCAGCGAGTTTGGGAGCTTAAGGAGCCCAGAGAGGGCTGAAAAGAAAAGTTAGTTGAAAATGACCATCTTGCACACACTTGATTTTGGATGCCCTGCTACACTCTTTATTCTAATAATTTAAGTGTCTGCAGGATAATGCATTCATTTTGTCACTTATCTCCCTTGTGCAACCTTGGCAGCCACTTTATTGTTTGTACTGCTTTTTAAAATCTCTTTTAGAGACATCATTGAAATTGATGCAATGGATTTGACCATGCATATCTTTGGTGCAAACTCCACTACAAGCTGCATTGAAGCCGATGGACCTTAAGTACCAGACTGAAGTGTGACGTGACAAATCATATACATTACATAGAGTGAAGCACATTCGGCCCCAAAATGATGACAGACATTGTGCACGCCTTAAAGGTGTATTAGCAGATTATCAAAGTTACAAACTCAAATCATTAAACTTAGTTGTAAATCAGTAATCAATAAATGAATGCATTAGTCAGTATTATTCAAATGAATTCAAAATCACAAAGATGAGCAGATTCAGCTCCTCATGAAGGGAAGTTCTCTAATGTGCTAAGCTAGGATGTCGGGTTAATTTGGGGAGAAGTCAGGCAGATGTTAGTAAGTAAAGCATCAATAAGCAGAATAAAATAAAGACTCAGTCAAGTAAGTGAGAAAGGGCTTGCCCAGGAGTCTGACTCTTTCAGGCAGAAGCAAGGAAAGTGTCTCATGTGAGGACACCGGAAAGGGTATCTGAATCTAGCTGACTCAGCTATGCACAATTTAATAATTTCTTGTACAGCGAAAAGCAGCCTCCTTCGAATCCCATGTAGAGAACCTATTAGGGTCAAACATATTGCAACAGTAAAGAGTTCAACCATCTTTCCAGCTACCACTCCATGAAGCCTCTGCTGCTTGACCTTCAGCTAGATATCTGCATTGAGATGATGCAATTCCTTCTCACAGGTGCAGAGTTCATTATTCAGCTCACCAAGGAACATACACAGAAAAACATCCACACAGAAACCAACACAGTATGGTGCACTTCAATTAACATGGACTGGTCCAGCGTGGATTCAGAAACAAGAAAAAGGATAAATACACAGCAGAAAGAAAAAGAATTGAACCCAAAACCCTGAGCTATATGTTTAAATCAAAATGGGCACAGCGCCACAGTATTTACAATCCCTTGTCAGTCCCTATGCTCCCACTAGCCATCTACGGTCTACAACTCTTGGAAATTTGGCTGTACCTAGAGTCAAACTCTCCAGGACGGGAGGGAGATCTTTTTCCTACCTTGGCCCATCACTTTGGAACTCTCTTCC
Source organism: Lissotriton vulgaris (assembly GCF_964263255.1). NCBI lineage: Eukaryota > Metazoa > Chordata > Amphibia > Caudata > Salamandridae > Lissotriton > Lissotriton vulgaris. Next base: position 54,810,064 of record NC_141698.1, on the reverse strand, counting down.
CCCTGACATCCGCAAAGAAACCATCTACACGCGGTTCCGCAGATCCCTCAAGACCTGGCTACTTAACCAGTAATTCTGTCACCGGTACAAATATGCTATTACCTGCACCTAGTCCGTCCAGAACCGGGAAACCCTTTTTGGGTAGCTGTTGCGCTCTATAAGTTTAATAAATAAATAAATAAATAAATAAATAAATAAGTAAGCCATTTTAAATTGACTATCATCAACTTAGCGTGAAAATCACACCCAATATAAGTATGCATGGTGCAGATTAATGTAAATGTTTGTGCAATGCATAAAGTAATGAAAGAGCACCATCAATCTCTGCTCAGTGGTTGGTCCCTCCTACCCTCTCCATTCACAGTTCAATATCTACTTGTGCTACTCCCTAACCTTCCTCCTCACCCTACATCTGTTCGTTGTTCCTCCAGTGCACCCACATGTGCAGCCTTTCTCTCTTGAGCACCATGGTGTGCCCATCGCAGCCAGCTCCCCTGTACATGCTGTCGCTGCAATCGCAGTCCAAGCTCCAGCGTGGTTGACCACTTGCAGAAGATACACCTTCTGTAGCACTGAGTATTTAGTCTAAAACAGTGGATATGTGCACTTGAAAGTATCTCTTGTTGTAGACAGAAGTCAACAAACATAACCTCACGCAGGGCCAAAACCCCACAAGGCAACCTCATTAACACCAGCTTGGTAACTCCTGTGTGTCATTATGAATGCCACACATACATAAGTCAGTGTTATGGTAAAGGTCATTAATGGGTGAATTGTTCGAAGGAGAGTTAGTGAAAACTGTAACATGACAAGTTAAGTGACAAATGAAAAGAAATAAGCCAAAAACCTGCAAACACGAAAAGACAATGAGGTTTAAGCAGCTTTATTTTAATGTGGCCGCGCATATTATTTTAGGGCTGGGTTTTGACTGGAGACAAATCAAACAGACCTACTGCTTACTCTATACATTGAGCGGCTCTGTGTCCACCCCTTGCAACCACTGGCTTTCATTGACAAACTCTATTAGGCATTGACTCAAAACTTTGTCAATTACACCTTGGCTCAGAGCAGCAAAGTATGCATCTCCCACTTAAAGCCATTGGATGTTTGGTTGTAGACTTCCACTTCCGCCTGAGAACTTACTTTAAACTGATGTAGAGACCACTTGACAACTATAGCTCCCTGTCCACTACTGCTGGCTCCATCCCATTTCTTGCTCTGTTCCTCCTCTTTGTTCACTTCTTTTTCTCCCTTCTTCCAGTCCTTGCTCCTCTTCTCCCTGCCTGTCGTCCTCTTGTGTCTCTCTCCCTCTCCCCTCTTCTACCTTTGCTCCTCCTTCCTCTGCCTCCCACCCCTGCTTCCTCTGTGTACTTCTCTTTTGCCCTGCCCCCCACATCTCATATCCCCTTCCCTCACTTATGTGCTCCTCCTTTCCCCAGCTTCTATTCTTTCTCTGTGACTTCTCTTAATACCTTTGGGAGTATTTTTTTTTTGAATATGCGATGTTACATTGCATGCGCTACAATGCATGCGATTACAACACAGTGGTTACAACCGCGTTCTTACAACGCAAACCATTACATCGCAAGTCGCTTCAACGACTTGCTGTAGGGGTGCGCCGGATTTAGGAATAGTATAATTTACTATTCCAACTCAAGCGTGTGCAACAGTAGATAAGTTGTGGAATAGTAAATTAAACTATTCCTTAGGTTAGCGACCCACCTACAGCAAGTCGTAGAAACGACTTACGATGTAATAGTTTTCTTCGTAACAACGCGGTCGTTGTACCGACCTTGTTGTAATTGCATGCGTTGTAGCGCATGCAATGTAAACGTTGCTTCATGTTTTTTTGCATAGAAATGAAAAGTTAGCTATATTGAAAGATTCCTTGCCTTCAATGCTGTTATCTAGTTGTTTCTATGTCAAACAAGGTTGGGTGGTACAGCTCACTTCATTATAGTCCTTCCTCTTTTCTATGTCATAGACATTGAAGAAGGACTACATCATCATAAAAGCTTTATTCAGATGTAAATAAATATCCATAAAAGCACATACAATATTACATCAGATATAATTGATAATACTTAATCTAACAAAAGTTAAAATGTTACAAGTTCAAAAACATAACAGTATTTGATAAAATAATTTTAGAACAACATAGATCTACGAGTGTGCACAGCAGATTTTAAAATGGCATCGACATACAGGACAATTTCAGCACTGAGTGGGGTCATTAGAAGTTTGAGAGTGGACCTGCATTGACAAATACCTCTAAAATATGTCTTTAAAACCGGAATTAAAATCAGCCTTGAGTGCTTTACCTAAAATTTGCAGAAAAAGTAAAGTGGGGCATTGATTGACCTGATACATTATCACAGGGACACAATACAGCCTCCAAATCATGAGCAAAGCCCTGGGGAAAGCGCAACAGATATTTCATGGTGTCGGACCGAAAACGGAATAACAAAGGGGCATATTACCAAGCAATAGCGATAATTATCGCTATTGCTTGGTTAGAGACAAAAATTTATCGCCGACCTGCGGCGATTTTTATCGCAGATAAACCTTGGTATTACCATGGTTTATCGCAAATGCGATAAAAATCGGCCGCAATGCATGAATATCGCTGAAAAGTCAGCGATATTCATGCATTACCGAGCTAACGCTCTTAGCCATGTTATCCACCTCCCATTGGATAACATGGATAAGAACTGCTCAGGGCAGGTGTTAGCTTTTGGAGATATTCGCGCTTAGCGCAAATATCTCCAAAAGTTGGTAAAAGGAGATCGCGATGTTAGCGACTGTTTCCAGTCGCTAACATCTTGGCACGCCCACTTTGCATGTCATTAGTGATAAATTTCTCTGACATGCAAAGTGGGGCCCAAGATGGTCGCTATCTCCTACTAGCTGTCGCTAACTGGTGTTAGCGACAGCTAGGTAATAGGGAGATAATTTTATCTCCGCTTTCTTGGCTTTTAAAGCCAAAAAAGCGGAGATAAACCCCCATGATAATATGCCCCAAAGATCGTTCCCATCTATTCTGTGTGTACCAGATGTAATCGGTGGAACAGTCAAGTTCACATAGTCCTATATATGTAGACACATTCAGCTCCGCCAGCATATCCCGCAAACGCTGAGATTATTCATGGTCATAAAGTGAATGTGCTACTGTCTTTTTATCTATGTCAATGCAAGATGTCGGTTCAGTAAAAGCAGTTTCTATTCCAATTTTACAATAGTCAGCTTTCACATAGGCCAACCAAGGAATAAGTAAACCCTTCTCAAAAGAAAGACGGCCAATGGTAATATCCTTTGTTAGCCCAGCCTCAGCATTCTTCCAGATTGCAAGCCATAGCAGAACAGGGAGAGCCCTAATTCAATCTGCTAGGTAAGGAAGACTGAGCTCTCTGAGGCAGATATAGGGAGAGGCAGAAATGGGAACAGACAAGAGTTCTCTGCAAAATCTATTTTCCGCACACTGTATAGCCTTACAATTCAAGAAACCCCACACCTTGGTGCCATACGTAGCAATCGGTGTGCATTGCGTCTAATAAATCTGCAGAAGTGGCTTAAGTGAGCCACCCCCCACCGGTTGGTGAAGATTACACAGAGAACCACTGGCCGATGCAAATTTAGGTATTTGCTGACCAAGAACTTCGAGCCGAAAAAATCACACCAAGATGAGAAAAAGTGCTAATGTGGCTCAAATGCTGACAGCCAATCATCATGTTTATCATAGGAATAGCCTTCGGTCCGCAAGACATAATACGAGATTTAGCAAAGTTTGTCTGCGGAACGAGTGCGGCCACAAAATCCACATAAAACATTCACTAGTTGTTGCAGTGCCCGCGGGGTGTGTTCCATGAACACTGAGTCATCAGCATTTAATAATGTTGGTAAGGACTTCCCCTTAATTTTCGATACATATATGGTTGGCTGCGTTAAAAACGGATGAAGCTAATTAATATAATTAATTCATAAAGGGGAGCAAGTACGCACCCCTGTCTTACTCTTACTACTCGATGTATAATTATGTCTCCAGATACCTCCCCTTGCATACTAATGTGGACTCTCGCCTTCACGTCATCATGTAAATTTGCCAAACACTGGACTAAAACAGTGTCCATACCACGATCTGTGAGAAGAGACCACAGTTTTGCTCTATTTAAACAGTCGAAGGCTGATGATAGGTCCATAAAGGCTAAATAAAAAGGAGATTTTTTAGCCACTGTATACTTTCCAAAATCCATAGTCAAATGTAGGCACTGCTAAATGGTATCCATTTCATGCCAGAACCCATACTGGAAAGGATATAGAACAGACTCCTCATTAGCCCACTCTCTAAATCTATTATAGATTGTCCTCACCAAGATTTTAACAGTGGTATCAATTAAAGAAAGGAATTTGGTGATAACAGTTTGGGGCTGATCTATCACCTTTCTGAAAAATTAGTACAATAATTGATGTGCCCCATAATGCGGGACATTGAGAATATGCAAGTTTAATAAAAACATTTGTAAGGAGTGGTGCCCAAAAAATGATATTACTTTTGATCAGATCAATAGGGACACCAGCAGGCCCCTGGCGCCTTGCCTACACCACTTTGATTAATAGCTTCTTCTATTTCCATCAAGGCTGCCTGATAGTGTTTGACAAGTAGACGGTCTATGTAACACATTTAAGACATTGGGGGTATTTTTCTAAAGTGCTTCTCCCATTGTTCACTGGTGATGTGACATGCGATGGCACTAAGTGGCCTATTTGTACCCTTCAGCTCAGATACGATAAGTCAAAAAGATCTACTTTTATTCATTACTGATGCATGTACTATCATCTCCTATTGGCTTGCAATTACTTTGTGACTTCTTTTAGAGGCGGTTTCTTTGTATTGCTTACGCATTTTCAATACTAGGGCTCGGTCCCTGGGTTTGGAGGCCAAAGCTGCTCTCAATGCGCTATTCGCCACTGAACACTCGGGGGCCTATTAGGATGACGGGCGGACAAATCCTAGTGGGGATTGGGACTGCCTGCCATAAGGGCAGGGGTCCCGTGGGGGGTATTAGGATGTGCCCGCCACAGTGGCGGGTACATCCTGCATTTTTAGCATTTGAATAAACGCTTTGTATATGCAAATGAAGGGGGGTACCACAGGTACCCCCCGTGTGCAACCCCCACCCCTCCTTCACTCTGGGGGCCTGCAGGGGGCCTCCAGAGTGAAGACCGCATGCCTTTTCGTGGCAAAGCCCATGCTAATATGGCTGGCGGTGTCTAATAGACACCGCCACCATATTAAACATTTTCCGCCCCGGCCGCAAGGCGACCGGGGCGGAAAAGCGGCGGACGGTCTTTCCGTCCGCCGCGGTCCCCCCTCCATTCTAATATGGCGGGGGGAATTCTGGAGATGATGTCGGGCGGGTTGCCTCCGCCAAGCCGGCGGTGGCTACCGCCACCCTGGCGGGGGCAATCCGCCCGACATCATAATGGGCCCATCAGTGTTGAACCATCTAGTGGAGTTCTGCAAGGGTCATGCGGGTTATAGTAGGGTCATCCTAACTCTATCTCATAATGTGATATATGCATCCACCACGGAGCCATCATTGACCTCTATAATTAAACACTGCTCCACCACCCCCTGATTTGCTCCAATTACAGTATTAAAATATTTGGACAGGGTCCCCTAGTCTCAATGCCAGCCTCACATTATCAGTTGAGGTTTCTAGAGTACGAGCACCAGCATCCACCCTAAAACTTTTCTTCGGGAAAATAAATAGTGATAGCTCAATAGGGTTATGATCACTAAAGGTGGAAGGGACCACTGAGCCATGAGCAAGTAGATGCTCCAGAATACGAGTAACAAAGATGTAATGAATTAAGGAGGAGCTACCTCTACCATGAAAGGTAGGGATTGTACACTCATTCTGCACAACAACTTCTAGAACATGAACCAAGTCAAGTAGAGAAAGAAATGAGGCTAGTTCCACTTCTTGTGAATTACTATTAGCAGTCAAATCAATAGAAGTCAACATACCACATGTTGCATTCATCCAAGGAAGATGAACATTAAAATCTACTGCCAGGCAAAGATATGCAATATGCCCTAATTTTACCAAATCATCTAATATTTTAGAAAAAATATTTAAATAGTGGAGGAAACTTCGCGTTTGGCATCCCGATAAAATAATTATTTTAAAAGTTCACAATGTGCAAGCTCACACCAATCATTAACAGTATTGCTTGGAAATTACCATCCGCTATCTCCAATACTCTAACATGTCCTCCTAGGGAAACCCACCTGAAACACCCCGCATTGTGATGGGATAGCTGGGACACTGAAGCATTAGAAGCCATCCACAAGTGAGGAGGCTACATCCCAAGTTTCCGGAAACAGGATGATATCATAACTCCTAACAAAGTTTAGCCAGTCTGGTATAATAAGCTTACCCCTTAGACGCCACATTCCACCTTAATATTTTAGGATTGGCCTGCATCCACCCGTGGCAGGAGTCACTGCGTCAATTGCAACAATATTTGCTACAGAATCAGCCAGGGCCGCCTTCGGTGCTGGTGGCGCCCGGTGCAAGAATCTTTTTTGGCACCTCCCACACCCCCATATGACCACCCCCTCGGATTCCCTCATTACCACTAGGACAAAAGAGCCCCTTATTTCTTCATAGCCCCCCTCTCAAATACATTTTATTTGTTTTAAAACGCTGGTTAAGCCTGGCTTTAACAATCCACTCAGCTATCCACATGAAGTACAGAGCTGTTCTTTGCAGCAGGCATATTAACCCTCTGCGCTACTTTATGACAAGTCACATCTGCCACTAGACAAACTTCGACCTCTCTCTAGCTGGAACATTATTCACAAAAATTATCATGACCTTGTCATCGCTGCTTGAAAACTGGGTACACAAGGAACTCTGCTGCAGGTGCTTTTAAATTGTACCTATTGCTATACACAGCGCCCCCCCCCCCAGGTAAGCTACCTCCTTCCAGGCCAATGCCCGGTGCGGCTGCACCAGTCGCACCACCCTAATGCTATCCCTGGAATCAGCATTACAAGTGACACAGGGAAGGGCTGCTAATGCCCCACGCTATTGGTCTGCCCGCAGTGCCCCTGATATAGGGGAGCTAGCACCCCAGGCTGTTTTCCTTCCCTTAAGTCCCCTTGGCATGTGAATAACTGGGTGTGCCCATTCGCCAACATTGAGAGGAAAATGCAGCTGTAATAGGTCTGATCACTGAAGCATCAATCTATATTTTTAAGGCCTCTAAGAGTTAAAAAATATCTTAGTGCATGGTATATCAAATGATGATTTTTGTGATCCCTGATTACCTAAGGGGGGTGGGGGACTTGTAAAAATACCCTAAAAGCAGGGCGGCAATTTGAGTTTCTGTAAGGCTATCACATTCTTTTACACTTGGAATATTTCTAACACAGACAGGATACCTAAAATTTACAACAATACAGTCCCCTGCAATGTTCTTTTCGGATTTACCAAAGCAATCCTATACCATGCATTACAATGTTTGTTTATGAATCCAATGAGCCAATTTATTTTGAAGCTGTGCCCAAGTCTCTTGCTGGCCAGCCAACAGCGGTGGCACCCCAGCCTAAATTCGGACATAAGGGCAGGCCACAGGTAGTATGTTACCCCCAAATGGATGACTACCAGGTGGGTCAGGCCTTACATGGTCACAACCATTAAACAAGAGCCCCTCAATCCGGTCCAGCCGTTCTGTCAAGTCGAATTTTCTCCTCAATAGGAGCATTAAGTTTGTGACATACGACATCCAATGAGGGAAATAAATGTACTAATGCATGACGTGTCTGGCTGGCAGAAGACTGTGTTGTTGACTGCGATGAAGATTGAGCCCACGTAAGCACTTTGCCTTTATTATTTATATTCAGTAGAAGCAGATTTTTTTCTGCTTGGCAGTCACTGTCTTTCCAGGTAGTCTTTTATGCTTCATAGCTAAGACTTCCGGTTTTCTGTTTTTACAGATTTTTTTTACAGATAAATGCAGACAGAAAGCAATCCATTTACTTTCTGTATTTATTTTTAAAAGTGGAAAAAATACAGAAAATTGTGCTTCTTATGAGTGACTCTCCTTGTTGTCCTTCATGAATTCCAGACCTGCTGCTAAGCAGAGGGAGACCATGAGGATGTAAAAACAGGGTGAGATTCCTGTAAATACAGGCATATTGTAAATGTGGGATACTTGTATAGCGCACAGTTACTCTACCCGAGTGTCCCGGCGCTGTAGACTGCTGGGGAACCCGTCCTGGTTTTCCCTGTGAGATGGTCCCTTTTGGGTATCTCCAGGGTGAAACCAGGCATCCCTGGCGTCTGTGGGGGCCGTTGTAGAGATGAGGCAAGCTAATGCCCAGAGTTGCCGAGTGTGCTCCCTGGTCGGAGTGGGCACCGATGCGAGAATTATCAGTCCGCTGATCCTGGTCCAAGACCCTGCCGCGTCGGGAATCGAACCCTGGTCCCGGGCCGTTCTCTGCACTCGGGTCTGCCGCCTCTAACCAGTGAGCCACACCTCTCTATATTAACATACTAGCAGCCTGTCCCGACCTTGTTCGGGAGCAATCAGGCTTCCCGGACCCCTGCCCGACCCGATATTGTGCAGCAGCTCGGCCCCCCGCCTGCCCTGACATTGTCAAGCAGCCCGGGCCCCCGCCCGCCCCGTCTCCCGCCTGCCCCATCCCCCGCCTGCCCCGACCCCCGCCTGCCCCAACCCCCGCCTGCCCGGAGCCTTACCTCAGCCGCCGCTCCTCCCTCGCGCTCCTCATTTCACCGCTCCGCCGCTCCTCGCCGCTTACCGCTCCTCCCGCTTGTCCGCCGGTCCTCACGGCCTGTCTGCTGTTCATCACCGCTCCTCCCCCACGCCATGTCTGCCGCTCCTCCTCACGTTCCTGGACGCCGCTCCTCCCCGCGCTCCTGACGTCAGCACTCAGGTCGCGGCCGGCGCTACTTCAAAGGGACTACTTTTTTTTTTAATGTACATTTTTTAAATAATGCATATTTTTATACTTTATATAGCCTATGTCCATCTGCACACCCTGACGATTACAATGATGTATCGGGTGTGTGGATTGGCGCTGTGGTTCCCGAGTTTACCCGCCTCAAAGGTTCAAAGTTCTTCCTTTATAATAGTAGTATAGATAATGTAAATTTTTTAAATAACGCATATTTTTATACTTTATATAGCCTATGTCCATCTGCACACCTGACGATTACAATGATGTATCGAGTGTGTGGATTGGCGCTGTGGTTCCCGAGTTTACCCGCCTCAAAGGTTCAAAGTTCTTCCTTTATAATAGTAGTATAGATATTTGTATATAATGCTAATATTTACCTGTCGGTGTAGTGTTTTGTTATCTTTGGATACCTAATTTGCTAAAACGCGACAGGTATCAACGTTTGAGTGCATGTTTATCAGTTGAATAAATGTGGAAATAAACCATTTTATGACTTAATTTATTATCAAACATAACATAAATATGGATAAATATCAATAAAATGACCCCCAAAAAAATCCCACCTAAAATGTAATCAGATGCAGATCTGGCTATCAGCTACTTCACACAAAAACCAAGAGGGGTGGCTCAGCCCAGCCTCTTCTGACCCGTACGGGCCCGCTCTTGGGCCGGTCTTCGCCTGTGCACATGCCCGGGCACGTCTCGTGCAGCCTGAAGCCTAAGCCAAACTAGTAGCACCTCCGGGCTCGACCCAGCATCATTTGCTGCCGTGAAGGTTAGTGGGGCTTGTGGTTTACCCCTGGCTGCACCGTTCAAAGTGCAGTGCAGCGGGAATCCCAAGCTGATTTAGTCGCACCTCCATGCGCGAACCAGCATGGGCGGCGGCTTCTGTCGCACAGGTTAGTGGGGCTTATGGTCTGCCCCGTGGCTGCACTGTTCAATCAAAGCCCCTAGAAGGACTATAATCAAGGCTCCAATGCTAGCCAATGTTTATTTGAAATAAAAACGAAAACAGGACAGTATAAAAAGCAAGGACGACTTCAGCACTGTCCACCTTTGTTTCTTGTCTGGCTTTAATGTGGTTATGCTTCAAAGCTTGAGCTAATTCAACCTAGTCCTACTGGCTTTGCCAATGTTTGTTACAAATGTAAGCTGCTCTCCTGCCATAGTAAACACAATACCACTTCTGATGAACTTAAATAAATGTGAAAAGTATGTCACGAATTGCACAAAGGGAAATGAATTAGTGAAAAGCGCAGTACGTACTACAAGCTCCCTGAGGCCATGTGAGACATGAACACAAAATAGATCTTGCCTGCCTGGTTTTACTGGAGGCAACCACATGAGACATGAGGCATAAGCTTGTATGAGAAAATGTCCGCAGTCATTAAATTCACAATATTAAATGACCTGGAAATTCCTGGGGGAAATGATTCAAGCAAATACGAACTACTTTATGTTCTTTTCATTAAAGGGTCACTGAACATCAAAAACTTTTAGAAGTTTGTTGAACAATGTACTCACCTTAGTTGAACTGTGTCATTTACAAGGTGGTTGAAAAGAATACGCAAAAGGCCTGCTGGGCTTTGAGCTGGTGCAAACTGTGTACTTTGAGCTGATAAAAAGATACATTCCTTTAACCCGTCCCCTGCTGATGACGGAACCGCTACGTCATCAGCTACGATTGGGCTGTGCTGATGACGGAGCAGTTCCGTCATGGCCCGGCCACCGCGCCTGCGCTGCGCTGATTTCGCGCCTGCGCGGCCGTTCTAATGAGCGTGGCGGGTCATGACGGAACCGCTCCGTCACCAGCACAGCTCAACCGCGGCTGGTGACGGAGCGGTTCTGTCACCAGCATGCGGCCGCCGCGCGGCTGCCCCGCCCCGTTAGCGCTGCGGCGGAATAGCCGCCGCAGCGAAAGGGTTAAAGAATTGAGTGGGATAAGCACCGACTGCAGAGCCCTGCACGTTATCCCCCAGGTCAGAAGTTCCAATCTTGGTTAAACAATGGAACATTGTGGCACGTGCATCAAGCATTTTTGTGTTTGCAAATGTGACGGTTTGCAGAATCGGCCCATTTACGAAAGCAAAAAAACGCTTTTCTGAGGCAGCAAACCCAATTTTCGGTAACCTGTCAGAGCGTGTTTAGGGCGTCCCTTCCTAATCGCATCAGTATGCAGGAATGTTTTGTGACCCAAATGCGGTCATTTTACCACCTACTTCAAGTAGGTAACCCATTCACAAGGGACACCTTCCCCTTTGTGAATGTTTGCAAAAACATGTTTTAAGAGCAGGCAGTGGTCCCATGGACCACTGCCTGCTCTTAATAAAAAAAAGGAAAACTTTTAGTTTTTCTTTTTGTAGAGCATCCCGTTTTCTTTCAAGGAAAAAGGTCTGGTTTACAAAAAAAAGATTACTTTATTTAAAAGCAGTCACAGACATGGTGGTCTGCTGACCACAGGAGGCCAACATCCCTGTGATTTTTGCGATTCCTGGAGGGTTGCAAATTACAACCTACCTCATTATTATTTCCCCTCTGAATCACAGAAAGTGTTCAACACACTTTCATGCATGCTGTTTTGCGATTTCCTAATTGCGAATCGCAAGGATTCGCAATTAGGAAATCGCAAAACCGGGTTTTCATACATCTGGCCCTTTGTTATTTCTATTGCCAAATTCAACCGTACTCATTTTATCGACATTAGAACGACAAACATCAGAATAAGCCCTACTTGCATCTAAACATGTGACTTGCAGGTTACACACAAAAATCTGTTGCTGGGTGTTAGAAATGGCGTTTCTGGTTGGCTAAGGTATACATCCTGGCCAGACAGAACCCACCGCTTTAGTCAGGCTAAGCTGGATACACAAATGAGGTAACGTGCTCACCCTCTGGTAGTTTGGCACAGAGCAGGCAGGCTTATCAAAACGAGGCAATGTATAAAGTATTTGTGTACAACACACACTGAGTACACCACAAAAAGACTCAACCACAGGATTACAAAAAGATAGCTTTTCTGTATTATAAGCAAAACAGGACCAAAACGATGAAAATGCAGGGTATGCTTTTCAAGAGATGTGCATTCAAGGCCATAAGAGTAAAATACAATACTCAGGGCTTTTCCCGTATTTCACGGTTGGTATGAAGTCTTTTATGGCCCTGAGACTTTGCAAACAGGGTGCAAGTCAACAAGCCCTTGGAGAACATGAGTAGGTAGCAAAGCAAAGAGGTAGTAGGCACCAGGCCATCACACAAGGAAGGTCGCGGAGTGGCAGTCCCTCCTGCAGCCCAGCTCTCAGCAAGCAGCAGGCAAACACAGTCAAGCAGTTAGCAAAGTGACAGTCTCTCCTGGCAGCACAGCAGTCCATCTAGCAATGTGCAGATCTGGAGCCAGAAGTGTCTGGTTACAAGTCCCACGCATTGTCTGATTTGAAGAGGTCAGAGCCCCAGTACTTATACCCAAAAGGGCTTTTGATGTAGGGGGGTGGCTTCAAATGAGCCCTCTGAAGTGCACAAGGATCCCTTTCAATCCAGTCCTGTCTGCTGTGCTAATTGTGGGGCGTATTCAGCCCTTTGTGTGTGGACAGGACACTACCTATTGAAGTGTACATGCCTGCCCCTCTCATTCCTCCCTCCCCAGGAAGACCCATCAGAATACAGATGAATGCAGACGTCATTAAGGGTCCTGTGTTGTGGCTGTCTAGAGGGAATGCACAAGTGTAGCCGTCACCCAGCTCAGCCCAGACATGTATTGCATGCAGGCTGTCAGGCACATAGAGCAATAGGAGCAGAGAAATGTCCACCTGGCAGTTCAGACTGGACTGTTCCCATGGGGAGCAGGGTTAAGCTTGATGTGCATATGGTTTGGTCCAAACTGAGGTGGCATGGTGAGCAAAAGAACAATGGATTCAACCCAGATCTCTTGACTGGGGACGAGTGTTTGAAAAGCGTCAGGACTCCGTCCATCATCTTTGTGTGTTTACTATGTTTGCCCTAAGTGGCCAAGGGTGTGCCCAGACGTGGGTCCCTTGCTCGCTGTGCCACTGGATTCAAGCTAGCCTGGCTGTTAAGGCGTGATACCCAGAAACCGGCCCAAGGATTCTTGTTTTGGGTCCAGGGAAGACAAGGCCTGGAAGTTCGGACTGGACTGTTCCCATCTGGAGCAGGATCAAGACCGATTTGCTGAACTGGGGTGGCATGGTGAGCTAAAGAACAAAGTATTTAACCCAGATCTCTTGACTGGGGGTGAGTATTTGAAAAGTTTCAGCACTCCGGCCATCTTCTTGTGTTTGCTACTTACTAAAAGTGGCATTTCTAAATCAGTCAGGTTAAATCAAACTACACCATAAGGAGGATTTATCATTACCAATCCAAACAAATGAAACATGAAAAAAGCTACTCCTCTCTGATCAGGAATTATCACTTAAACAGATATAAGGGAATTCCTACAGCTAACCTATGAGAAAGGTTGGCCTCAAAGGACTGAAAAACTAATTTAACTATTTGTCACTGCTAGGACATGCAAAACATAGCAGTACATGTCCTACCCTTTACTTACATAGCCCCTTGCCTTTTGGGCTACCTAGGGTCTACCTTAGGGATGATGTATGTGTAATAAAACAGGAGTTTAAAGATTGGCAAGTATTCTTGAATGTCAAGTCGAAGATTAGTGGGGCAGTAAACTGCACACACAGGCACTTCAGTGGCAGGACTGAGGCAGGTCGGAAAGGCTACTACTGTGGGTGGCACAATCAGTGCTGCTGGCCCACCAGTAGCATTTAACTTACAGGCCCTGGGTATATGGTATACCACTTTACAAAGGACTTATAAGTAAGTTAAATATGCCAATCATGGAAATACCAATTTCACACATGTTTAGGGAAGAAGCACATGCACATTAGCTCTGGGCAGCAGTGGGTAATGTGCTCAGAGTCCTAAAGCCAACAAAAAGGAGGCCAGAAAAAGAGGAGGAAGGCAAACCATTTGGGGTGACCCTTCATAGTGGGCCATTTATCAATGGGGCATTAATATAGAGAGCTGCCATGATAGTGAAGAGTCACATGAAAAACAAGTGAGGCATAATGACCACTTTCCATCCATGAGCTTAGTGCTCTGAAGTGGCCATGATGTGACATTGCAGAACTCTTCAAAATATCCAAACTAATAATGAAATAAAGTAAATCCACGTTTCTCATACTGGATTCTCCTTACTCATTTTGTCTATTTCTTTTTTTATTTAAATATTGTTTTATGAGGGAAGCTGCCATCACCCTACGCTATCAGTTAATTCAACTCAAAATTCTACACAATTAGTGATATTTCTAGAGCACGAACAAAGGCCCGTGGGCCTCTCGGCGCTAAGATACCTGTAGTATTTAACCGGAGAGGGGGAGCTGAGTTTAACGATTAAAAAGCCAGGTCTTGAGTTGCTTGCGAAAGGACAAGAGAGAAGGACTAGTTTTAATCGAGTGGGGCAGCGTATTCCATAACTTTGGGGCTGACACCAGGAATCTTCTGTCTCCCCATGAAACAGTTTTGGTACGAGGAACCACAAGGTCAATTAGACTGGAGGAACGTAGAGTTCTGGAGGGACAGTAAGGAATCAGATTTTGAACGAGGAAAGCTGGACCCAGGTTATGCAAGGCCTTGTACACAATACAGAGAATATCACGTGATCTGGGATTGACCGGGGTACGGCCAATATGGGAGGGGGCCACAAATCACATCCAGGATGCCTTGGGAAAACAGCTAAACCTTACCCCACGACTGGGTCCCCTCAACATGTCGGAGCTGACTGACCTAACAGAGGTGGAACAGCAACTGACCACATTGGGTTACACCTTAGTCAAACGCGAGATTGCAAAAAAATGGAGGCCGGCAGAAAGGCCTTCTCCCCGAATGTGGGTCAGGGAGTTTAACAAATGTATGGTTGCAGAGAAGGAGGTATTTAAATCAAGAGGGTGTCCAAAGAAATGGGATAGAAAATGGGGCAAGTGGAATGCACACCGTGGCAACCTATGTGCCTCACCATCAGTGGTGCAGTAACTGCACTGCTCTAGAGAGCGACATACTGACATATCATGATTGTAACTAATTTACCCTCCCTCATGGCTGTTAGACAGTGTATAAATCATCACCAAACTGTTGATTGGAAAATGTATGTGACCTTTGACACTGTGAAAAATAATAAACACATTATTAAAAAAATATATATTGTTTTATGGATTTCCATGAACCTACTGAGTAAGTGGACTCCACACGTACATAAAATACAGATGAAGGTGTAGATATAATCCAACCCAAAAATAGCAAGCAGAAACTTACAGTAGCATTGCATTTTACCCAGATCCCTGCAGTGGTCATCCCACCCTAATCTACCTTGCTCCCCCCTATGTGTTTTTCTCAGGGGTATAGTGTGGCAGTGATTACTAATGATAGAAGAAGCCTGAACTTTGCTGCGCCATTTCACCATTAATACGACCAACCAGCTCTCAGGTGAATGCCTGGCTTGCTGCTCTCAAGATGCATTGTATGCCCATCTATGTCTGTCCCCTGTATCCCACCCACTCCTTGTGCCGAAGATGCTAGGGGACAGCTAAAACCCACCCACCCCTTCTCCACAGGGTCCGTCCCCTGTGGGGTGCTTAAACACCATCATTTGTCTGGGCTACTCGCTCTCCCAAGCCCGTCCATCCTTTAGGGTGGTCCAAAGAAAAAGCCTGCTATTAAAAAAGGGGTAGTTGGATGGGTGGACGGCGGGAACAAAAACAGCACAATTAGAACCAGCACCTACGGGTCAATAAGGTGGATGAATGGCCTTCATGCTTCCTCAAACTGCAGAATTTGGTCTTGTAGTTTGTAACTACTTCGCTCATCTGTAGCAAGTTTGAACAGATATGTTTTCCATTATAGATGTGTGAGCCCAGTGGGCAGAATAACAGTGGCAGATGGTACAAATGTTCACTAGCATCCATGCCTTTAACATCGACTACTTCCATGGGGATGTAGCCTCATCAATGTCTATCAAGTCGTGTAAGAGGCCTAGCCATGATTCACGAAAGGGAAACAAGCTGGTGTTGAGCAGTACCTTAGGTATGTGCATTTTCAACGGGGAATATCCTTTACAACGCGGTAATGACACCGCAGTGCCATTACAACACGGGTTTCACAACGCAAGTCATTACCACGACTTGCGCTGGAGGGCGCTCTAGGCTAAGGAATAGTAGATTTACTATTCCAGCACCTTCCCTACTGTACTTAGGCTGGTGTTCGAATAGTAAATCTTACTATTCCTAAGTCCAGCACCCTACAGCGCAAGTCGTGATAACGGCTTGCGTTGTAAAACCTGCGTTGTGATGGTCTGCGGGGTTTTATACTGCGTTGTACCGTCATACATCCCATTTCAACCCGCCCTCCCTTAGTTTTCAGTCGTGAATCCATGAGTTCCTTCCGGTCCGCTTTCCCTTATTACTTATCTAGCCATTCCTGCCAATTTGCCCACGTCTCGGTCCATGTGGCGGTTGATAAAGAATGGTTAATAAGTATTTGTCATAGGTTAATGACTGCCCTTTTTGCTTTCTCCCACACTTGCAAGTGTTTTCGAATTGGGGATTCCCACGATGGGATGTGGTCCAGCTCCCGCTCTCCTCTCATACAATTCCGGATCTGCCTGTAGCGGCAAAGCTGTGATTCTGGGAGTGTATAGTCCACGCAGAGTTTCTGAAAGGACTTGAACATGCCACCCCCATATAAATCACTCCCTTCTCTAACACCCCTATTTCAACCTTAAGCTTTAGCTTTGGATCAGTTCCTTCTCCTTCTCTGTGCTAGAGTGATAAACAGTCTATTGCCTTTGGGAGATGCAGCCATTCCTGCGGTTGTGCTAAGATGGCCGCCCTTGAGCGATGGAGCTCTAAGCTTTGCATCTGAGTGCCACCTTCCATATGTCAGTGCTTTGAGGTCATGTGTGTTGACAAGCATGGGTTACCCTGTGAAGAGTCAACTGAAAGGTTCTTGAGCTGTGTCCTGTGATGTTTGAACTGTTCCTTAGACACCTAACTCCACGTACATGTACCTTGCGGATACAAGATATTAAGTTTTATGAGAATGCATATGGACATTTTGAGTTGTCTATTTATGAAAAATCATTTTATCTTCTTCTGTAAGTTTTATGGATTTTTAATCCGAAATAAACAACTGAATGTATATCTTCAAGATCTAGAGTTAATGGTAACTTTTTAACTGTGGATTTAATAATAGTAAATGTATACTTAACTAGATATACTTTTATGATATTTTGTTAGGAGACATTTTTCTTTTCTTGATACTCTGACATACAAGCAAACATCTAGCATTCATCATTTGTAACACAAAGGGTCTTTTTACAGTCTCTACAGCATGAATGATTTAATATTTCTGCTACTGAAGGCATCAAACACATTTTTTTTAAACTCTGGACATTAGTTCTCTCTGCTATGGAAGCCAGCCAGCACCCTTTACAAACCAGTGCACATTCCTGAGACAGCTCCTTAACCTCTTCGATGCTGATGACGAGCTCAGTTCGTCTTCAGCCACGGTGGTCGTGTGCGGATGACGAGCTGAGCTCGTCATGTATTGCGGCTTTTGGAAAAAAGCCGCACAGCGCAAAAATAACCCCCGCACGCATGTGGTTAAGAGAGTGCACTAGCTCAGCATTTGCTGTGCTGTAAGACATGAATAGCTCAGACCACAAAGCATCCAATAATTACTATCTCAGGTGTCAAGGACGAAGATCATATTTTACAAAGCATTTGACAATTATTATCTGCCATTGAAGCAGTGCATAGAAATCTATCACATTCCTTGACTGTGGGGATACTGAGCCCACCATTTGAAAAGCCCTCAATAGCTTTCATAACCCAGATGCTGAGCATGTTCTGTCTATCACTCAGCATCCGCACAATGTGCCATTGAAGATGGAAAACACACCCTCAAATCACTTAATACTATTTAACCTTCCATTGAAGGTACCAAGCACATCTGAGAATGCATTCAATTTCATCAGATGTGCTAATCACGACAGCGACAGAAAAAAGGAAAGAAATATGGTAAAAAGAATTGATTATTGTAAGACATTCAACAGCCTGTTATGTACTTAGCAAGGTATGATGTCACTTTGTCACCTCTATGGATTCTGCATAATAAATATAATATATGACCATATGTTTCTGAAGAATAAAAATTCTGACCCGTTCTTTGCATGAGTTGCACCTTGGTTACTATGGAGAAAGAATGTTCTTTGTTTTTGATGTCAAGACGAAGAGGTGTTCAGAATAAATGCATCGGTCACTCTTAACCTTTGCAACATAGCTCTAAGTCCGAGCTAATATGGCACAGGCTGTGGGTCTCAGATCAGTATAAAAGGAAACCCACTCCACTGGTTCGTGGGGTAGGTTGACGCGCACTACTCCTCTGTGGCAGGGAACATATCTTCGACCCGTCTCCTCGCTGGTGGATTTTCGTAGATGGGATGACATTGACATCTCCACGCTCGGCGATATTATGCAGGGGTCTACCCTTAAATCCTTTCAAAGGTTACAGATGGATTATGACCTTCATAAATTGCAGTTTCATCACTATTTGCAGCTATGTCACGCACTGACCCCTCTGATTCGGCGACTAGAGTCTCTACGGGAGTTCCATCCATTAGAAGGTCGTTTACTTATGGGAGCCTTGGGGACCCACAAAATCCGGCAAATTTACCAAACCCTCACTACACACTCCAAGACCACTATTCATCGAACCCGGATGGCTTGGGAGGCTGACTTGACAGCTGTGACGGACGACGATTGGACCGAGGCGCTGGCTAGCCCGAAGTACGCGGCTGTCTCAACTAGATACAGACTAATCCAATTCAAATATCTCCACAGAGCCCATTATAACCATTACCGTCTGTGGAAAATGGGGGCGATTGGGTCTCCTGCCTGCCTTAGGTGCGGCTTGGACGAGGGGTCGTGCCTACACACGATGTGGAGCTGTGGCGCACTGCAACACTTCTGGTCTGGTGTGATGCCGTGCATGGGGCAGGTGCGAGTGTGGGATATCCCGACAGACCCTCGGATGGCACTCCTACGCAGCACAGAAGATATTGGAGGAACAGGTATAAAAGACATTTGCTGTTTTTGGGGCTCACTCTAGCTACGCCGGACATAGCACGATACTGGAAGGACCCGTCCCCACCGGGCATCGTCAATTGGAAAAAGGCCTTGGATAAGTGCATGTCAGCAGAGGTTGTAGAGTTCCAGTTGAGGGGGTGCCCCCAGAAGCATGGGAAGATTTGGTCTAGGTGGGCCGGGTACAGGGGTATTGATCTGCCCCTAATGTCCCAGACAGTTACTAGCGATCCAATTGAACGACTTGTGGTGAGTAATTTACCTGTATAAAGTGTTGGTGTTACGGAGATGTGAATATGACCTTTTTTGGTTTGTGTATACAACGTTACCAAAGTTTGTATGATGCGCTCAAGGAGGGTGAGGGGTGGGCGCTTTTTGTGGTCTGATGTTTTGCAGACCTTTGGGGTTGGCGCTATGCAGTACCCGAGGACCCCTCACTTTGCACTTCAATTGTATTATACTCACTGGGCTTCGCCCTTGTGGTACGCTGGAAAACTTAATAAAATATGTTGTCAAGAAAATGAAAACCCACAGATAACGGAAGATAAGCAATCTATGGGATTGTGTGTTATAGGTGTGTTCAGGTATGTAATGAATCCAGATCTGTAGCGCACTTTTTAATTCACTATCCCAGGTGCTATAAAGCGTCAATGGTGATCATTGGTGTAAGCCTTCACCAGGACAGGTGGGTAGAAACACCAATGAAAAATGCATTGCCTTTTTTCTTAAGTGCTGTTAAACAGAGCAGATGTTTTCTATTACTCAAACTAATACGTGATTCTCATAAGCAATTGACAAGCCTATCCCCCCCTTCTTCTTTTATATCAAATTACTTTTAAGAGCACATATATTTCATGTGCAGTGAAGCTGGTGAGAATTTCTTCTCACTTTTGACTTCTACCAACTGTTAGTGACGCTCTGAAGAAGGACACTGGTGCCACACCATGACAAACCTGCAGCTGCAGAAACCTGTGTGATTCACCAGTACAGCTTGTGATCCTATTTAGGACATACACATTTCTCCCTTCCAGTTGAACATAATGTAGTGGGAAGAGTTTTCCATGGGGGTATTTCATCTCTGATGTTAGGGTCAATTTATGCCTCATATGAGGACGATTTCATGACTCACGGTGTCAATGTGATGGAAATTACTTATCGTGACTCTTGGGGCAGCTTTTAGACTCATATATATTGTGAACCTAATGGTTCATCAGCAGGGAAGTTCTTGGCTCACGTATGGACACTTTCCAGGGAAAACAAATGCCCTACATTAAAACAATTTCATCAATGATGTTAAAGATTGGATTATTCCTGGATATGGTTTGAGCCTACGCCAAAAGTTTAGCTTTGAACCACTACGAATGATTCCAACTATTTGATAGAATGACTTGAAGTAGTTTGAAACGTATGAATCCCAATTCAAGCAACTTGAAGAGATGACAGTACTTGTTGCCTCCTTCTTGCTCAAACTCTAGGTTCATGGCATGGCTTTCCAATTAAGAGAATAAGGGCCTGATTTAGACTTTGGTGGACACGGTTACTCCGTCACAACGGTGAAAGATATCCTATCCGCCAAACTATAAATCCCATTAGAACATTGGAATGTTGGGAGCTCCATTGCAGAGAATGGAGTGCTCCCTGCTTCTACGGACCGGTAAAGGCCCGCAGAGCAACATTCCAATGTTCTACAAAGGCTTCTCGAAGCTCGAGGGGATTTATATCCCCTCGAGCTTCGAGAACCCTTTGTTTAATTTGTTAGAACATTCTGCCCTCTAGTGGCAAAATGTTCTAATAGCCTTATAGCCCTTCGTAGCAGGGCTATACCGGCTATTTAAGTCCCGCTGTCTCGTTAAAGGCCCTCGCCTTCGGCTCGGGCCTTTAACGATTCAGCGGGCCTTTAATAGCCATATAGCCCGCTACGGCGGGCTATAAGGCTATATTATATCCTAGGGGATTTATATTTTGGCGGACAGGATATCCATCACTGTTGTGATAGAGTAACTTGTCTGCCGAGACCTAAATCAGGCCCTTAGTGGCTATTTACCTGCAGAAGCAGCGGGCTTAGGAACATATGTATGAACACATTTTCCCATAAATGCAGAATAGACAAGACCCTTTGATGCATCTGGCCCTTAGTTTGTGTGAGCTGCAGCAGTCATGTAGTAGCTCTGCATGGCTGAGAATTGTGATGTTTCTGATGTTCAGTTATGCACTGAGAAAGCCCTTGAAGGAAATATTCAAAGGGATATTAAAATGAAACATGACTCCATCATTTGTTGGTACGGGTTTCATAAAGGCCCAGAGGCCAGACTCCATGTTGTGCCTGATCATTAAGCCTTTGACACAGATACTGACTGTCAAATCATCCAGACAATGACCTTGACAAATACCTAGGGCAACATAAGACTGGGACAGGTTCCCTGTTATCTATATTTCAAGATCAGACAGTAACTGTATAATGTAAACAATGTCGACTGAATTGATGCACTTTTGTCAGACTAGTTTGTCTTGAAATATCATATTGGTTCATACTGGTTATGTCTGAATTACGTGGAAATTCCCCAATGTAGGATACAGGTCATTGGCCAATACTGTAAATAACCCATGAAGTGGCCAGTTACCCAGATTATCACATGATGTTCTCCCAGCGATCCTACTAGAGACTGCCAGACTGCCATCCTGCTGCAGCGTTAATAATTATGATAAGAGCTGATACCGAGGCTCTATTCTGAGAGGAGAGGAGTTGAGCCCAGCTGATGTGTGCTATCCTACTCTCTGTCCATTGTTCACTCAGCTTTTTAACAATTCCTTAAAAACTGCCATTTTTCCCGATATATATGGAAACATTCCTCAGTAATTCCCATTTAAAAAAAAAAGCGGGAACGGATGTCCTCAATACCGAAAACTATCGTCCCATATCCCAACTCCCCTACCTTTCCAAGGTCTTGGAGAAGTTGGTAAATAGGCAACTGTCAGAGTTTTTGGAAACAAATAATCGTCTTGATCCATCTCAGACAGGATTTAGAGCAAACAATATTACAGAGGCAACGCTGCTGGCAGTGTCGGACAATGTTAGACTATGCAGTGACCTAGGAGTGCCAGTTGCTTTGATATTGTTGGACCTGTCAGCAGCGTTCGACTCGGTCTCTCATGACAGTCTGATGGAAATTCCCTATGAAAAAGGAATTTATTCCAATGCATTGAGCTGGTTACGTTCATTTTTAAGTAACCGGACACAATCAGTACATCTCGGTCAATTTCAATCCAAACCTAGCCCCATCAGCTGTGGTGTCCCGCAGGGAGCCTCACTAAACCCCACCCTATTTAACCGCATCGCTGCGGCGGCTTTTCCCGCTGTGCGCGGCAAATTCGAAATTACCGCGTTACGTGACGAGCTGGCCTTGTCATCCGCGCAGGACAGGTAAGCGCGATGACGAGCCCAGCTCGTCAATAGCCTCGAAGGGGTTAATGTCTATATTTCATCACTGGCTAAAATTTGTAGAAAGTGGGGCATTGGTATTTGCTCCTATGCGGATGACACGCAACTGATGGGGGCCTTGGATGAAAAACCAGAGATTACTAAATCAAAGCTGCATAATTGTCTTACAGAAATGGCCCAATGGATGCATATGCACTGCTTAAGGCTGAATGCAGGAACATCCGAAATCTTATTGTTTGGTGGTGCCAAACTAGTGTGGGACGCTACCTGTTGGCCACACACTCTTGGTAATACGCCAATTCCAAAACAACATGCTAAAAATCTGGGCATCATTATTGATGACGCCCTGACTATGAAGGAACATGTGCGGTCCCTTTGTGGCAAATGTTTTCCTATCCTGAAACTTCTGGCCAGGCTTTTCTCCTGGATACCATTGGATTGCAGAAGATCTGTCAGGCAAGCCCTGCTGGTTAGTCTGTTGGACTATGGGAATGCACTATTTGTAGGCATGAATGAGCACCTATTTACACGATTACAGGTGCTGCAGAACGCTGCTGCTAAACTTGTCTGCAATAAGGGTAAGCTCGACTCTGCCTCAAAGTGCTTGAAGAATCTGCATTGGTTGCCTGTGCGCCAAAGAGCAGCATTTAAACTACTTAGTTACACTCATAAGGCTTTGCACAGAACAGGCCCTGGAATACTTCAGGAGAAAATTGAGTTCTATGTTCCCACAAGGAGTTTGCGGTCACTTCAATTAGCCTTAGCCAGAACAAGGCGAATTAAGAAAGTGAGGACAGGAGGACGATCATTCTCCTATTTAGCAGCTAAGACGTGGAATGAGCTACCCCAGGACCTACGACTTACCTCTAATTACATTCAATTCCGAAAAAAATTAAAAACACATCTATTCCCTAAATATTAAGATATAGGGCCCGATGTAGGTAATTCCTATTTACCTACTCTTAAATACCGAATCATACCGATTCGGTATTTAAGAGTAGGTAAATAGGAAGTAGGCAGATGTAGGCAATTCTAATTTAAGAATTACCCAATCTGTATGATTCGGTATTTACCGATTCGATAAGTACAGAATCGGTATTGCACATTGATTCCTATGGGCCTTGAATCCCATAGGAATCAATGGGAAATACCGATTCGGTATTTACCGAACCGGTAAATACTGAATCCTGCAAGGGTGCAGGGGGTGTCACTTTGACACCCTCTAGCAGCACAAGTACAGGCTTGTGTGCCATGTGGCACACATACATGCCCTAAGGGCATGTCTTTGTGTCACATGGCACAGGTGTACATGCACAGATGTGCATGTACACCTGAATTCGGTATTGTACCACCCAATTGTATTGGGTGGTAAAATACCGAATTCTGAAGGCCTGTAGCACTGTAAACAGTGCTACCTACATCTTGGATTTACCGAATCAGTAAAATTACCGATTCAGTATTTTACAGAATCGGTAAATTTACCTATTCGGTAAATTTACAGATTCTGTAAAACAATGCCCTCTACATCTCAATCACCAAATACCGGTCGGTAACAGACAAATTCGGCCGTTACCGACCGGTATTTGGTGACCTACATCGGGCCCATAGTCTTGTAGACTTACCAGGACATTTGCTTTAGCGCCTTGATATGCCTCGGGATGAGTGTAGCACTCTATAAATAAATAAAATTAATAAATTAAATTAACCAGATGCATATCTTCTATGTACATAAAAACGAAAGTATGTCTGTTTGTCCTTTATGCATTACTACACCATTCTTCCGATCGGCATGAAACTTTGGGAAGTTGTTGAGTACACTCCAGTGACAATCGCTGCAAGTGTGTGGACTAGATTTGGAGATTCCGTGCTTCTCACATGGTCAACTGTATGTGGCCAGCTCACACGTTGGAAAACCTTCTGATTTATTTGTGTACGCACCAGACGGAAAAACAAAAAATACCGTGTATCCACAAGCACTCGAATAACTAAACAGAATTAAAACAACACTTTGAAATGTTTTCCATATGAAAATAAATAAGTTTCAATAAAAATGACACAATGTAAATTAAATGTTACCATAACAAGTTTCCTTAAATTTCCTTTCTTCTGAGATTGCAGCAACTCCCGATGGGTAAGCTAGTCTATATATATAAAAAAAGAAAGCATTTCTGTCTGTTTGTCCTTTATGCATTACTACACCATTCATTTGATCGCCATGAAACTTTGGGAAGTTGTTGAATACACTCCCGCGAAGGTTCTGTCTAAAAAATGTTTTTAAAATTGGCCCCCTAGGGCCCTCATAATCTTTCGAACACTGAAATAGACAGCGAATTTGCGAGCATAGTCGACAGTTATGACCCCCAAACGGAAATCGATTGGTCAATCGAAATCTGAAGCACGAAAGAAAAAGGTATTACGAGCTTCAGAAAAAGACGAGCAATGGGAAGCAAGATTAGAAGCTGTTCGAATACAAACTGCTCAAGCCCGTAATTTTCAAACGAACGAGCAACGAGAATCAAGATTGGAAGCCGATCGAGTACGCACTGCTCAAGCCCATTCTTCTCAAACGAACAAGCAACGAGAATCAAGATTGGAAACAGATCGATTACGCACTGCTCAAGCCCGCTCGAATGAAACAGGAGAGCAACAAGAATCAAGATTGGAAAACAATCAATTACGCACTGCTCAAGCCCGCTCGAATGAAACAGGAGAGCAACCAGAATCAAGAGTGGAAGCCAATCGAGGACGCACTGCTCAAGCCACACTTACAAATGTTTTCAAAAATACAATGAATATGTTCAAATAACAATGACACAATCTAAATTGAATGTTATCATAACGAGTTTCCTTGAATTTCCTTTCTTCTGAGATCACAGCAACGCGCGACTGGTAAGCTAGTAAGTAATAAAGTTCCACCTTGCATAGGTTATATGGCACCTGACAATTTAAAGCAGTTTTTAGATCTAGATCATGTTCATGATGCACCATCCTTGACATCGTTGATATTCATTTGACTACAGAATTCGGTTAAGTTCAAAATCATTGCAGCTATACACGTAATCAATACATTGAGGTATTAACATGTTAAGTTACACGTAAGGCATCATAAATTGTTTATAAAATATCCTAGGATTATAGGATGTAATATGTGATTATATTTTGTATAGATGGTAGAAAGAAGAACACTCATCTAAAATCAGATTTGCAATATCCACCAAATGAATCAGTTTAGATAGTATTTATTTATTTATTTGAAAAGTTTTATATATCAATTTAGAATGCTTTGGGTATGGATAAAGCTGTAGCTAATCAAGAGAGGACTAATTCAATCTCACTTTAATTCTGTGAGTCCCTTGACTCGTGTGTATTGTAGCAAATCTACCTTTTCTGCATGGTCAACCCAGACTTTTTTCCTTTTCCAGAGCAATATTTATGCTGGTTTGAGAACTCTGTGCTCTTTACCCCTGCTAAACAGGACTGGAGTGCTAGTTCACACTTGATTGAATTGGCTTTTCACTGATTAACAGGTTTAGCTTGTCTATAAGCAGGGCCAGTGGAATCATGTGCTTATGTGGCCACAGTATTTACCACATAACAATTGATTTGCTGCATGTGCCAATGAATTTATCATCTGCTACATAATCTGCAGATTATAATCAAAAAAATGCTTTTAGCTCAAATGGAAAAAAAGTTACTGAAAATGGGGCGACGTGTGCCTGTGAGGTAGAAGACCTTACGTAAAGGTTGACTGGTTGTCTTTGACTTGTTTCTGTATTTGGTTGGTTGTTACACCAGTACTAATGAGGTAAAATAGTTGCCCAGGCAGCCCATTTGTAAAAAAAAACCTCACAAACTAAAGAAGCAATACTGCATTACGGTGCATAATTTGTCTTTTCTGGCTGCCTAATTTAGTCCTGTGTGTAGCATAATTTGGTCCCCATGCTGCATAATTCCAGTGTCCCTGCCTATAGGTATGTAGTATATGGTGTAGGAAATACAACCAGAGCCTGGAAGTAAAATGCCATTTGAGCACTGAAGCCCCTATGATGCCACCCACAGGGTTGGCCTATAAATCATGTGTTCTGGCCTACCATGTAAAGCCTGACATCTGCACCCTAAAAACATGCTGTCAAATCAACGCTTTTTGACAGGTGGAAATCTTGCTTTTAAATATCAACAATTCACTCCTAAATACACATTGCAACCCCCAAGGTAGGGTGTCTGATTTTTTCAGTTAAAATTTAAAGTTTAAAATTAAAGTTGGCATGTTACTTCAGCAACTAGACCCCAAAAACTAGTTTTTACTAACATGGAGGTAGCTGAACCATGGACAATGTCAAAGTACAGATTATAAACTTTAATCTGTAACATGTTAATATGAAACAACTAAAACAGTCAATCTAAGAGTATTTTTCAAATTTATTAAGAGCCTAATTCATTAGTGAAGTTAGAGTTTTAATAAATATTTAGGGAAAGATTATTTTCTTTAGAAAGTTACTTTTTTCCCTACCTGAACGTCCTGGAGGCTAATTTGCATAAATCTGCCCAACATGTGCTTGACATTAATACAGTGTGAAAACTCCTTCCTGGGCATGGCTTAGGCCTGGTGACAGGATACACTGTGCGTGGGGCATTTGATCCTTTTATGCCCTGAAAGGACAGTTAGGTGGACCCAGTTTCTTCATTAACTTGAAAGGGATACTGGTAAGCCATGCCCATCCATTGTTTAGTGCAAGGGAGAGACCTGAAGAAAGGAAGGGCTTTGCCCTCAAGACCCACACTAGCCAAACTGGCTTCAAACCCTCTTGGAGGGATGCTGCTCCCAGAACAGGCTTGGAGTGGACACTGGGGAGGGGACAGCTCATTTCCCTGGCCACACTTCAGGGTGGATACAAGGGCTCTGCACAAGGGAAGTAGGATTCTCCCTTCTTGAATTGTAGGTGCACTGTGAGATTGTTCACAGTAGGGTAAACAGAATGTGATGAAACAGTTGAGATGATTTCTCCTGGGACCTTATGAAGTGTCCAGGAGTCATTCCCATGGATGGGATAGTGCAAATCATAAATGTGGCACCCCAGGGAAATCTTTTTGGAACACTTTCTGGACCTGAAGAAGATCAGAAGAGGACGGGAAATGCCATCTATGACCTGGAAGGACTGGACTTTCTCCCACTTTTAACCAGAAAAAAGAAGTGGACTCCATTGGTCTGTTGGCTGACCTCCTGTGTGGCTAGGGTGACACAACAGGCTGCAAGGGGGCTTCTTCCAGAAGTGACCAGTTAACCCATACCAACTGGACCAAGACTGAGTTTGAAGTTAAAATCTTCTAGGTACTTTGCTTGTAAGGGCATGCTCAGTCAAGCATTTTTTGACGTCGAAACACATTGCCAGGAACAACATCCACCGGTGTTCTGGTTGTGTGCATTCTCCCCATGCTCCAGCGCTATAATTATGTCACGAATGGTGGCTGGCGGGCAACTAGAGCCAAATTTCGGGGGGGGGGCTGAAAAAGATTTCGGGGGATAATTCTTCCAGCCATAGGCAGAGTGGCTCTAAGAAGGGGTGAAAACACATCAAAAGCCACATTAACAAGTAACAAGCGTTTCATAAAATTCCTAACATTACATAGATTATTGGCAGAGAAATTAAAATTTCACCCAGGCCTAATAATAATCCAAGCCAATTTTAATTCTGCCTTTCATGAAAATGTGCCATCATGCCTTTCCTTGTCCATTTACTAAAATTCGTCGATAAGAAACGTTGGGAAGTTTATCTTGCAAAAAGGCAATTTGCATGTTTTCTATATTTCAGAGTCAAGGAGAAAAAACCCTTTCGAGGGTGTAAATTGACTTTTATTCCCCTTGCAAAGGCAAGATTGCACATTTTGTCTCTCACTTCCGACTTCAATAAATGGGAAAGATTTATACGAAGTGATAGGAAGTGTGAGAAAAAAAAAACATTCAGTTGTGCATACCCCTATAAAGTTTGTGAAAAAATATTCCTTTTCCTTGTAAACTGTAAGAATATTAAATGGTGCATCGTAAATACTAAAAATAAATGCCAACTATTGTTAAGGCGCAGAACTTTGCAGCCAGGGTTTGTATACATCCTTGTATAAATGCAACCACTGGCTAATTGAAAATGCAATTACATCTGGCTTCGTCTGAGGGAACCAGCAGCAGCTGTTAAAGGGCTTCCAGCATTTCACTTTAATAGTTCTTTAATATTGCTAACGAGTAACAAAAACATCAATCACAGAACAACAGCTAAACTCCAACAAGAATTCAATATACTACTATTAATTATGTTGATGATGAAATGTAAAGATGATGATGAAAACTAATGACGGTGAAGATGAAATATAATGATGATGATGAAAACTAATGATGGTGATGATGAAATATAATGATGATGATGAAAAATAATGACGATGATGATGAAATATAATGATGATGAATAATGATGATGAAATATAATGATGGGATGATGATGATGAAAAGAAGAACAAGAACAACAACACAACAACGCCATTGATGATATTAAGACAATGATATTAATACAAATAACCATGCTGACGTACATAGTAGACAAAAAAAACTAAATTGGTTGTTGGCGCTATACAATGGATGCTGATATTCCCCAACTAAGTAGTATTCATTCCTCGAGCCGAGAGATAATGAACAGCTGAGCCAGACAGGGGCGGCTCCTCAGATAAGGCGGAGGAGCAGCGCCTCACCGCTGTGCGAGCAGTGTAAAAAGGAAAAGGAGAACAATAATAATATAAGTTATTTTATCTTTTAGTTTTCCTTCCTGCTCAGGTGCGGGCGGGTGGGCCGGGCTGGCCGGGGCAGGGGAGGAGTGTAAAGCACACTCTGAAGTGCGCATGACGGTTTGACCGGCCTCAGAAGGCCGGTCAAACCGCCATGCGCACGTCATGCACACTTTGCATATTCCCCAGCCTGTTGGGGAACCTGCAAAGCCTCCAAGCCCCTGTCTGAACGCTGATCTATGGCGCTAAGATCAATCACAATGCTACCGTTGTGATTGGACCAGGGATTCTGGGAGGCTGGGAGCTTCCTGTTGCAGTACAGAGGTGCCAATCAGAGGCGGCAGCATCCGGCGGCACCCAGGTGAGTCAGTTTATTTTTATTTGTTGTATTCCCCCCTTTGCTCACCACAAGCTCCCATGCCCACCATCCACGCTTAGTAGTGGCCGCTACTGGAGCCAGTGTTATCTGAATACACATCTGAGACCATCAGATTGAATACAAATGTCTGTAGCAGGTGGTAAACCCACTGACCTACCTCATTGGCTGCAGACTTTTTATAGGTTGCCTGTTTACAATGTGGACGGTCACACAATAATACTGCTGGCTCAGCTACGACACTCGCTGACTCTTTGTATTTCATTTGACTCATTAAGTTATTCCCTCTGGTCTTGCAGGGAAAGAGACAGGGGTGAAGTGCGGCAAAGGAGGGTTAAAGCAGATTAGTGACCGGAGACTAGAGACTGGCTGCCGCATCTTTATCACAGAAAAAAGAATAGGTTGGTGTACAAGATGAACAATTAATTGTGAAGAACAAGGCAGACCTTTTCAAAGTCACAAACATGCCTATAAATAGATAAAGGTGATGGTAGAACCCTTATGATGCCCAGGGGGTTGACACAAGAATGTGGTCAGCGATAAGCAGGGCCACTGGAATTAGGCAATTGTGTGGCCGCAGCGATTTCCCTATAATTATAGATTTGCTGCATTTGCCACATAACATAATCCACCACCTATTGCATAATCTGCAGATTTTAATTAACATCAATTTTTGTATTTAGCTCAATTGGTTAAAGAATTACTAAAAACACAGTGACACATGTTGCTGAGCAGTGGAGGGCCCATCACAGAGTTGACTAGTCACCTTTCTGTTGCTTATTGCTATATTTGGTTGGTAAACTGGTACTAATGAGGCACAACCAATGCTCTGACAGTGTTAACATGTTTAAAAAGGAACACATAATGAAGTAATACTATCACAAAATGTGCCACATTATTCAGCATAATTTGGCTTTTCTTGACACATAATTTACTCAACTCTGTCACATTATTTGACCGCCCACTGCCACATAATTCCAGTGGCCCTGCCGGTAGCCCCCATTCTTTAGGAAATCCAAGGTCTCTCTCGGATCTGACCCTTCCTACAGAATTGCCCAATTGTGTCAGAACATTAGCCATTAAAATGTCTTCCACAAAATAGTTGTTGTGCCAAAGTCCTGTCATTTACTTCACAATAGCTTGACATTACCCTCACACAAGCTATACATGCTCTTCTCCATTAGCCATATGTGAACCAATGAGTCATGAAGTTGACCCTCTATGCCCTGAAAATTCAACACAAGCTTTGTTTCTTTTATTGTAGTCATCGTTTTCATATATGAGCTATGAAACTGCCCCCACTTTAGTTGTGAAACCCTTCTCAATCATACATGCAGTCCTATAATGGCCATGATACATTAGAATAACAAATAATTAATTCAACCACATATGAGCAGGTGGGTACCACCAAAAGAATTGTGAAATTGCTCCCATGAATTTACCCCAAATGAGCCATGAACGCGTTCAAACAAAACCTGTGTAGATGTCTAAAATTGACCATGGAATACCTCGAAACTATTGCCAATCTATGCCCTTTTTTTGGAACTATAACTATTCACAGCATCATCCATAAAAGATGCTTGAACCCCCCAGAGATATAATAAAATGTGTTTTCCTCACAAAGATCATGAGATTTCCCTCAACGAATTCCTGGATTTGCCATCATTCAGGCTGCAAATGTGGCCTTGTCAACTGTTTCCTATATGATAGATTACTTATAACAAGCTAAGGACCTCACCCCCAATTTTAAATAGGTGATGACAGTTCCTTAGCATTACTAATGACATTTTCTCCATCTATGATTGCCCACACATAGGCAATGAAACTGGTAGCTCACAGCCAAACAATTCACAATTAAAGTTACCTAATTGCACCCATGTAAAGTTAATACAAAATTACGTTATTTAGACACATGAAATTGCCCTTGTATCAGCTGTGAAAAGGACCACATCTAAGCTTAGTAGTTTGCTGCATATAATTCTGGAAGTGGCCAAGTTAAGATGCATATATGGTAATTACTCCCATAGAAACTACAACACACACCCTAAAATGATCTAAATAGATATTTGTTTTCCTTGAGCTTCAACATGAGCCAAGAAAATAATACCTACATTTTAGACAATGTCGACCAGCCTTCCTAGCTATACAGAAACTTGAAGATATATTTTCAGTGGCATCTGTTTCTGCATTTCTTAGAAATGTTTTTCACTCAAGACAAACGATATCTGTTTGAATACAACTCCTTTTAGCTATGAGTCTCTGTATTTTTAACTATTTTAACTATCTTATTTACTGAATGACATATGTGAATTGATTTTGAACTGTGATTTTATGTACTTTTATGGTTGTCAAAGATTTATAACCGAATAAAGTCTTTTTGAATTGAACTGAAGTCACTCAATTGCCTTCCTATAAATTGTTACATTGTTTTTATTCAAGCTGTGAACTATCTTTCATATGAGCCATCAACTTTACTGAAACAAGATGGCATTCCCTTGTTCAAGCCTCTAGTTCCTGTAGGCTGTAGACAGCACCTATCAGTTTTAAAGGTAAGAGAGTCCGCTTGTCACAAAGAATTCTGGCTAGTAGGACTAAAATGGGTGGACAAGTCTCCACAGATTCCTTGACGTGCAAGCGGTAGACACAGTCCAGCAGGCAAAGCCCAGTTGATGGAGGTGATGTCAAGGTTGGTCCCAGATAGAGCCGAAGACAATTTTCAACACAATCAATTATTGGTCATTGTCCATTCATATGTATTACTTTTACAATGAATGTATTGGTAAAATAAATACATTTAGATACAGAGAAAAGCTAAGGCAAATCTAAAACGTTGAAGCGCTTGCCAATATGGGGATCAGACCACAAGCAGATGTATCACAAACATCTGCGCGGGCCACTATTAATTCATGGAGTGTTCACAAATCCTGCAGTCTATGCTTGTTATTAGTGATTGCAGTAAACTTGCTGCCAAATGGCTCAATCAATGAATCAATTATAAAGTTTTTACATCGCTATCAGCCAAAGCATGGAGTCTAAGCGCTTGATTGCCAATGGCAGATACTAATACAGAAGAGGTTTTGCAAATGTCCTGAGGGGCAAGAGTTCTTGGATGATTCTGAGATTCTCAGTTTTCCAAGCAGATCTCTGGGGTGAACGTAAGTCGTACATTGTTGGGTCCGACACTTGGAGTGTTGCCCCAAACATCCTTGTGTGTCGGTTCCAAGCCTTTGAATTCTATACTCATCCTCTTTCCAGCACCTTGAGGCCCCTGGGCTAAGTTTGCTCTCTACAAGTCCAATATTCATTCATTTCCACGTGGATGCAATGTAGTTCTCGCAACACAGGAAAGATGCACACACCTCTTAGAGATCTGAACAGAAGTCATGTAGCAGACATAAGCTGTTCGTGGACCAGTCGAAAGGGCTGTCTCCTCATCAATTTGTTCCCAAATATGACCCAGGCCACTATTGTTCAGATGAACAGAACTTGGTCTTTCCTAACATTTTTGGATGGAATTGGAAAGATGCAATAACATTATTTACCTGCTTAAATGCATTCATACAGGAATAACCAAATGTTGGCCAATGGACCATCAACACATTGGATCACTGTGGACCTGTTTTTTTTTACAATGACTTTATGTGGAGGGCACAGGGGTTTGGAAAAATATGTCTATTGTGGAGTTGAGGAATCTGTGACCCTGGTAGTTCAGTGTATCCTGCCATAATGTATACACCATTGGAAAACATCTGTTGAAATATATGTTTGGAATAGGATACCCCAGTGACCACACACCTTTGCTTCCTCGCAGTTAGGATTAGTAAGGATAGGGTCTACTGTGCAGAAGAATGATTCGCTATCTTGGTTCATGCCCTAGGCAGAGACTGGGAACCCTTATAGTCAGGGCCCGGACATCACAGCAGGTACACATGTCTTTTTCAGCAGTCACTGTAGAGATTTCTCACTTCCTCTGAGTGTCTCAGAGCTTAGTCCAGCTTGATATGGCAGCACATCAGAGACAGCATCCTGGATGTGGTCATTTGTAGTCAGTTTTTCTATTTAATCTCTTGGGCATCAGATACCGTATTCTAGACACCTCTTTTAAGTACCAACCCTGTCTGTCAGCTTTCAAGCTTGTGGTTCTAGGCTCCTGTTCCTGAAACTTTAGCCCTGAGCTAATATTTCTCTTCCTGCCCCGCGAAAGCAAAACATAGTACCAGGATTCCACTACGAAATGTGCTGCTCCCTTAAGGATTTGTGTCACGACGAGTTTAGATGCTTTGCTAATGCTAGAAGGAAGCACTTACCTGAGGACAGCTTTCTGTAACCTTTAGCATTGTCGGGCCAGAATTATGCGTCTGGAAGAGGTTGGCCTTAGTCAAGAAGGTGCTGGCTTGATGCTTTGCAGCTCATTAGGATAACACAATCTCCCACAAAAAACATGTGAGAAAGTGGAATATTCTGTGGTGTGGGCAGTCACCCACCTCAAGTAATCATGACACTAACTTGTCAGGGTGAACACAAAAGTCACTAAATAAACCTGAGCTCAACCCTCTGGTAGCTATGGCACAGAGCAGACAGGCATTGTGTAAAAAATGTAGGCAGTACCAAAAGAGTAATAAAGTAAAAATTGCCAAACAATAAAAATCCAAAACCGAATTAGACACATAAGGGAAAATTTAATAAATAAAATTACACCAAAATGACAGAAATTCAAGAAGGGTACCCAAGCCAGCCCTGTGAATTTTTAAAGATTTACAGAACAGAACCCCATAAAAGGGCTAGCACCAATAATAATTGATGGAAGCGATAGACCAGGACCTATGCATGATTTCAGGCCAGTCATGATGGAGCATGAGTCAGCTACACCAAGTAGGTTCATCCCTCCTCTTGTGTGTTTCCAAGGTTTCACACAATAGTTGGTCTTCTTCCATTGTCTTGCCATCTTTTCTCTCTAGTAGCTGCCTTCATGTGCCTAACAATGGCTTTTGTCATCCTTACAAAAATTTATATTTTCTGGTTATCGTTTGCAAACCTATGTTGTGTTTGTAATATCTCTCCTTCTCTCTCTCTGTTTCTCTCTGGGTTTTTTCTCTATGCCTGCTGCTCTTTGATCCTTCATGGCCTGCAGGAACATCCTGAACTAATCGAGCTTCTCTCATTCTGGAGCATATTCACTAGAAGGGGCACCTTCCTGCACATAAACAATCATTAATGACTTTTTTGCTCTTTCAGTGTGTGCTGCAGAATGCAGCACATATAAAAAAGCAAAAACAAGGAGAAATAAAAGCATATCTTCTCGGGCACCATTCTAACGCCTGCTCTTGCATGGCATTAGTTTTTGGCGCTGCCACAGATTTACAGCTCCTTGTATATCTGGGGCAGCATCGAAAAGAAAATGGGTGTTGTGATGGAACGCCCTCAGCAACACCCATTGCAGGCCTCTTTGCCACAGAGAACTGTGGAGAAAAGGGGCATACTTACAAAGTGGGGTTAAACTACTACCACTTATAAATATTGAAAATGGCGGTACGCCACCGGAGCATCAGAAAAGGCGACTCTCCGGTGGTGATAGGGGCTTGTAAATATGCCACTCAGTTTAATGTGTTGGTTGTGGATATATGACGGTACGACACGTACCGTCACAACGCGTGCTTTTACAACGCGTCCCTTACAACGCAAGTCGTTACCACGACTTGCGTTGGGGGCGCGGATTGAGAATAGTATCATTTACTATTCTAACACCAGTCC
Organism: Lissotriton vulgaris; assembly: GCF_964263255.1. NCBI lineage: Eukaryota > Metazoa > Chordata > Amphibia > Caudata > Salamandridae > Lissotriton > Lissotriton vulgaris. The sequence continues at coordinate 54,774,590 of NC_141698.1, read as the reverse complement.
CCGTGGACACTAGGGAAGGTGTTGGAATTATTGGAACTATTCTTAATCCTCTAGCGCCCTCCAGCGCAAGTCGTGGTTACGACTTGCGTTGTAATGGACGCGTCGTAAAAGCACTGCGGAGTAAAATCCGCGTCGTAAAGGATGTTCCCCGTTGGTTGTGATTGCCTTGTAAGTACGCTTTGCCTATTCCACCTTGCTTTATGATTGCGGGTGAACTTTTGTTCCTGGCTCCTCTCACCCCTTCATCTCTTGCCGATTCCTCAGGATCACCTCTTCAGCTCTTTCGGCCCTGTCTTCTTCTCGAAGAATATGTTCGTGTTTGACTGCTTTCCTCGTCATCATATGCATCTTGCATTGGCTGTTCTTGTAGGATGTTTTCTGCTCTGGTTTAGACACCTTTCTGTGTGATGCTGCTTCAACTCTATTGCTTTCGCCTGGTGTTCCTTGATGGATGCTGCTTACTACTATGTGCACTCTCATTTGGAAGTCTGCTTGCAATCACAGGATAAACAGAACATCACTCTGTTCTTCAGCCCTGTGCAAGTTTGGTCCAGTGTCCCTTAGCAGCTTTCTTTCCAAGTTGACTGTCTCCCGGCTTCTGTTTGGACTCTTTCTGATGACATGTTTCTTCTCCCTGGGCAACTCTTCTACTGCCTTCTTCACTGTCCACATGGGATGACTTTTATTATTTGCAATAAGAGAGGATGTTTCTAGATGTGACTGTCTCTTATAGCTATGCAGATGCATCATAATGTACTGTTTAATTTTCATCTCTCTAATGCTGCTGGGATCAGTAATAAAGGGATTTGTATATTATTCTCCTCTCATGATCTTTCGTAAAGTCTTCAATTGTTTTCCCGGAGCTAAAGCTAGGAAAATCCAGCTGAACCCAATTATGCTGTTAGACTCAGACTTCTGCACTTATGTTCCTTTTTTAATTCTTTTATGCCTCTTAAGCCTGGTATTTCTATTTTCATTAAACTGTCTTTGTACTTCTTGAATCTGAGCAGAAGGACATCATTTCCTGGTGGCTGGTCTAAATCTGGCAGAAGGCAGCAAAAGATGTAAATTGACATTGGACAGCTTTTTTAGGCCTCTGATTAAAAAAGTGATGGTCTCTCAACACAGTTTCTCAGGTCTTGCCCCAAACTGAACAATAGTGTCATAGTTCAGTTGCTACCTACTAGCTTCCACATAGCAGTGAGACCCGGATGTATGGTGGATCTTCCATATAAATTGCCTTCTTTTACCTGCCATCTAAACCACGAATGTTCACAACAGCTGCCCATCCTGTACCTGTTTTCTTGCTCGTAAGGGGTGCTCATGCCTTCACCTCCTTTGCTCCATCTGTTTAGTAAGGACATGAAGCTTGCACTGCTGTTGAGCTTCATTCACCTGTGGCATGAGATGTAGGTATGTGGGTGGCGGCTGTGTTTGCTGTACTTGTTGAACTGCTGGTGCCAGTGTGGTTGTCAGTGGAGTACCTGCTGCTGCAGATTCGTCACCTGTTTTGTATATGAAGAGAACAAACATTTCACATGTGTGCGCTGCAGTTATCTTCATGTCAGAGGGTAGCGTGTTGCAGTGACTGAGAGTCCTGCTATATTTGGACCCAGTGTGAGAAAGATGGCGCTGCTGCTGTTTCTGTTCCATGTGTAATGGGTATAACAGATGCTTTCACTGTTACTATGTATGGTCTGCATAGGAGAAAGAAGCTTGCACTGCTCCTGTCTGTGCAGTACATCCTTAGTAGCAGGGACACGTGTAGTGTACTTGCCTGTTTTGCACATGTGATGGGTTTGAGAGAAGTGTGCCCTGCTGTGGACTACATTGTATTTGTTGTGTGTATGAGGGAAGCTTGCACTGCTCCTGCTTGTGCTGTGTAAGTAGCTAGTTGGAGGGACACCTGTACAGCTGCTTTCTGTGGCGTCCCTTGTTATGAGTTATGGGGTATTTTGGGTTGTTGCAGTCTGGGCACTTATTCTGTGTGTGATGGAAGCTTGCACTGGCCTGTCTGTGCAGTGCGTTTTGGGTACTAGGGAAGCTTGCACTGCTCTTGCTTGTTCTGCGTAAGTTGTTAGTCGGAAGGACGTTGTACAGCTGCTTTCTGTGGCACCCTTGTTATGGGTTTGGGAGTATTTTGGACTGTGGCAGTCTGTGCACTTATTCTGTGTGTGATGGAAGCTTGCGCTGGCCTGTCTGTGCGCTGCCTTTTAGATGCTAGGGAAGCTTGCACTGCTCTTGCTTGTTCTGGGTAAGTTGTTAGTCGGAGGGACGCTGTACAACTGCTTTCTGTGGCACCCTTGTTATGGGTTTGGGGGTATTTTGGACGGTGGCAGTCTGTGCACGTATTCTGTGTGTGAAGGAAGCTTGCACTGGCCTGTCTGTGCGGTGCCTTTTAGATGCTAGCGAAGCTTGCAGTGCTACTGCAGCCCCTGTACTGTTTTCATATATGAGATGCAAGCTTGCAGTGTCCCTACATTTCCTATAACTGCTCTGCATACTAGTTGAAGCTTGCTCTGCTGCCAGTGCTGCCTGCGATGCAAGCCTGCACTGCTGTCGGCTGCCTGTGCTGTGTGTGCACAATGTCTGCAGAGACCCTTTGCATCCTCCAGCCCTGACAACCCATCACGAGCGAGTGTACTGTGCAAGGTTAGACTCCAGCAGGGCCAGCCTCAGAATGAAAAGCAGACCCAGAAGAAAGGTTCAAGCCAGCCCCTCTCCCTCCCTCCCCTCACACATCACCCCCTCTGCTCTCTCTCTCGCCTGAAGCACACGCTGTGCCTGCTGACATCACCTGGGGGAGCTGGGAAAGCTCCAGGGGCGCCAGCAGCAGCCCCCCGCCTTCACAAGCCCCCAGTGGCTCCAGCCCACCAGGGAACGCCCGACGTCTGCGCCTGTACTCCAGCTACAACCCTCTCCAAACTTCTGCGACTCACTCCATTTGTCCTTTAAACCTGAAGCCTGGGGTGCAGCTATCATTAGTGCAGCAGGTGCAGTTGCACCATGGCCCACCCGTTGTGGATGCTTTTCAGCACCAACCCTGATGGTTGGGAACTATTGTCCTTGTTTGCATTGGAGTGCATGGTACCCTTGTTAAGCCACTGTTGGCCATGAGTCAGAACCCCTGCATCCGAGATTGCTTATTTGGTGCAGAACTGGATGTTCCCTTGACCAATCTCTGACGCGTTCTTTGCTTGTGATTCCCCGTTTCAGGAACGCTTGTACTCCATAAAGCATTTTTCTGCCTAGCTCCCAACTACTGGAATCAACTTCCTTCCTACCTTTGGAAATATTCGGACTATCTTCCTTTTAGGAAACTTCTTAAAACTGAGCTCTTCTCTAACTAATCCCCTCTGGTCTGTGCCATCTTCCCCATTAGCGTGGAGATACCCCTTCGGGGGAGATTCAGACGCTTTATAAATTAAATAAATAAATAAAATACATTTAATTGGTGAGGGGCGGTACCTTCCCCTTGCAGCCCTTCAGGTCAATCTGTACTTGTGAACCAGCATTTCTCGGCAGAATAGAACTGCAAATTCCAGTTGATCAGTTTCAAATAGCTTCTACTGGATCCAGTTGCTATCATATACGTTTTTGAGCATCTAATGAACTATTATGGAAACAAGCATTAGCAAAGCCAACATGTAACGCATTTCCAAGGTGAGTACCAAGACCTATTGGTGTAAGAATTTTTTTTTTAATAAGTGCTTTTGGGTCAGAGTGTGTTTGTGTGAGAGTGACAGTGCGCATACGTGTGAGTGTGTGTATCTGACTGAGCATGTGGGAGTGAAATTGAGTAAGAGTCCATGACAGGTAGTGAGAGAGAATGAGTCAGAATGTATATTAGTGAGCATGAGTGAGTCAGGGAATATGAGTGATAAGGAGCGAGTGAGAGTAAGAGTGACTAAATGTGAGTGAGAGTGGGTGATTGAGAATGAGTGGGAGGAAGTGTTAGTGTGAGTGAGACAGAGTGAGAGTGAGTGACAAGTAAGTGTAACTGGAGTGTAAATGAGTGAATCATGGTGGGAATAAGTTAGAATGCGTTGGAGTAAGAGTGAGTTGAATAAATGAGAAAGTACAAGTGAGCGTAAGTAAAAGTAAATGTGAATGAATGCGAGTGAGAGCGAGTGACTGTGAATGAGGGAGAGTGAGTGAGATTGTGGGAGGGAGAATAGGACCGAGTACAAGTGAGTGTGAGTGAGTAAGTATAAGTGAGTCAGAGTAAGAATTAGGGAAACTGATTGCCAATGAGTGAGTGATAGCATGTGAGTGCAAGAGAGTGAATATGAATGAGTGTGAATGTGCGTGAGTGAATGTAAGTGAGCTTGCTAAGAAAGTAGTGTTATGCTTTCGAGTCTGTCAACGATCCTGGTAGACTGAAGGTAATTCTTGGCTTATAGAGTCTTCCATTGAATAATACTGACACTGGTCTACTGGAACAATTTTTCACATGACAGTCACCTGTGACAAAATGCTGGCACTGGCATACGTGAGGAAATTCTTGGCATGGGTTGTACTCATAGCAAAATGTTTGGTAGCGCATTGAAGTAATTCTTATCCTAAGGGAGGACAACTGTGGGATATAGAAAGGGGCAACCATTCCAAAATGGTGGCCCTGACGTACTAGAGGTAATTTTTTACATGAGGATAGTTCATGGTATATGCTAACCCTGGGCGGAGTTCGCGGAGTGGGGCTTCGCGGAGCTACGCGAAGTGGGCGAGAAACTACGCCCACCTCCGCACTCCGCGTAGCCCCACTCCGCAAAAACACTGGCCGCCAGCCCCGCCACCCGCCTCCCTCCCGCCCTCCCTAAATACTTTAAAATAAAGGAACGCGATAATTTTAAAAGCACTTACCTTGCCGCCGCTGGCCGCCGCGTTCCCCGGGGCTCGTTATCTTCCGTCTTCCGTATTTTGCAGTAATGCGCATGCGCGGGCGGCCGCGCATGCGCATTTTCTCGTGAAAATGCGCATGCGCGGCCGTCCGCGCATGCGCATTACTGCAAAATACGGAAGACGGAAGATAACGAGCCCCGGGGAACGCGGCGGCCAGCGGCGGCAAGGTAAGTGCTTTTAAAATTATCGCGTTCCTTTATTTTAAAGTATTTAGGGAGGGCGGGAGGGAGGCGGGTGGCGGCCAGCTACGCTCCGTCTGCGGAGCGTGCGTAGTGCCGCCTGGCTCCGCCAGCTCCGCAAAATGCGGAGTGGGCGGCACTACGCACACTCCGCAGACGGAGCGTAGCTGGCCGCCCACCCCTAGTATATGCATGGAATTAACAACTACATTCTGGCAGAATGCAACTTTTAGCATAAAGGGTACCCATTGCAAAATGTTGGCCCTACCAACCCTACATATTCAGATGCTACCACCAGCAGATCCTGAACACCAAGCACACTGCCCTTGCAGCCACATCAACACTAGTAACAACCGCAGCAAGGAAATCTTTGCCATCATCAAAAATTTCACAGTGCCTCCAACTGCCTCCCTCAACATCACCCCCTCACAAGATCTCTGTGACAAGCTCTCAGAATTCTTGTGCAAGAACATCACCTCAATATACAGCAACTTCGGCCTCCAACCAGACCACGTCATCCCCACAACTTCCCACCACAGCAGAAGAATAAATCCTGACCTTTTGTTCCACCATTACCACTGACGAAAGCACCCCCACCACGATGTCCATCCACTCTTGGCCATATCTGGCCCCAGCTCTACCACCTCTTCACTAAAAGACTCCTCTAGATCAGCGAAGCACTAACATTGTTCCTGAATGCCTCCATCGACTCAGCCACATTCCTGGTCAGCAGGAAACACGCCTCCATCACTACCCTGTTCAAGAAACCATCAACTGATTCTTGCACTTTCCCCAACTACAGACCAATACCCCCCTCCCATACCCAGCTAAGGTCTTAGAGAAGCTCATCTACTCATGCCTCACTGACCGATTCAGCAAGCACCAGCTCCTTGACACACAGCCCAGCTTTAGTCTTAACCACAGTTCAGAAACAGCACTCATTGCCACCACAGACAAAATCCTCAGACTCCTAGACAAATGAGATACGGAGGCCCACCAGGCCCGTACTGGCCATAGCGGGCACCAAGCAATCCCCCGGTGCGCCGCAAGCGTGGGGGCCGATTTTGTTACAGGGCCGTTTTTGCAGAAAAATCGTCCCTGCAACAAAATCGGCCGAAAACCGGCCCTAGCAAAGCGCTCGGAGGCACCTCCAACCCTCCCGAGAGGGGAGGGGTGCCGGCCGAGCACTTTGCCAGGGCCGGTTTAGGTTCCCAGTCCGGCCCTGAGGCCCACATCCTTGTGGACCTCTCTGCAGCATTTGACACAGTTTCAAACCCCAACCTTATCAGGCGCCCACACAAGATTGGCATCCAAGGACCCGCTCTCTGCAGGATCTGCTCCTTCTTAACGCATATAACATGAGTTGTCAGCCTGCCACCTTCATCCTCTGAGGGCAACAAACTCATCTTTGGAGTGCCTCAGGGTATGTCCCTCAGCCACACCCTCTTCAACGCATAAATGATCCCTCTGGCCAACATCATCCGTGAATACAACATCAACATCGTCTTCTAAGTCCACAAAACGCTATGTATACTCTCCTTCTTGGGCAAGACCGACATCACCAGAATCGAGTTAATCGCCTGGATGACCGAAGGTGCCAACTGGATGAAATCCAGCTGTCTCAAGCTCAGCACAGGGAAGACAGAAGTAGTGATCTTCGACAAGAACAGCTTTATGGGTCTCCAATTTTGACACTCATGCCCAGCATTCACGCCAGGAACCTAAAACAGTCCTTGCAAAAATGATAAATTCATCTCCTGTGGGCAGACGTGATAATACACGCTAAAACCAGATCAACTCTTTCAAGTTGCCGCCAGGATTGTGTAACGTGCACCAACACTCCTGGACGCTGAAATCTGCCTCCAAGTGTCAAACGCAGCCTCCCGGGTTTCCAGCCTCCTGGAGGATTGCTTGTTTGCCCTGCTGGCCAGTTCAGCCGTGTTTCTTGAACTCATTCCATTTACTTCCTTCCTTACTCTCTTGCATTCTTTGTCATCTTTTTTCTTATTCTTCTACATTCTTTCATTTTGTACGTGTATTCTTACTGTTTCTTTTTGCTGTTTCTTTCCCTTTGCTTCTTTCCTTTTTTATCTCTCCTCTTTTGTTGGCGTCCTTCCTGTCTTTGCTACCAGTGATTTTCATGTTTGTTGCCTTCTTTCACAGTTTTATATCATCCCTTTCTTCATTCTTTTTCATTCTCTGTGGAATTTTTTTCCTGCATTGTTTCTTTCTTTTCTTTCGCTTATTCTCACCTTTCCTTTCATCGCCTCTATATTACCTTTGTTCCTTCTCTTAAGTGGTCCTTATTACCTTTTCTCTTTCTCTTCTTTGTTCCTTCTTCCCTTTTCTGTTTCTCCTGTGTTCCTCTTTTCCCTTTTTCGTTTTTCTTCCTTTTCCTCTGTCCCTTCTTTCGGTTTTTTCCTTATTACTTACTTCCTTTTCGTCTTGCCTTCAGTTTTTTTTCATATTCCTCTTTCCATTGCTTTTTATATCTCCCTCCCTTTTTCTCACTCTTCACGTTTTCTATCTTCCTTTTCTCCTTTTCTTTCTTTCTTTTCTTCCTTTCTTCAAAAGCGCTTAAGTTACTATTAGGCAATAGCTCAGGATGACTTTCAGTTATTCAAAGTAGTTCTTACTGTTGAATTTCTTTCATTAAAATACATGTACTTCAATGTCTACAAGAGCTTAAACACAAGTACTCCCACTTTGAATTCTGTAGGATTACCTGCCTCAGCTAAAACATTAATTTAGCACAAGAAACTGTACTTAATGGCCTGCAGCAACTGTATGCCCCTAATGGGGAGTCAAGAGATGCCAAACCAGCTCACCTTCTTGCCCTGCTGTGACTACAGATGAAAATCATTAATACTCTGTGCTCTCCTTTGCAAAAAACCTCCACCATGCACTCACAGGAAATACATTGCCTCTAGTAAAGAACTCTGGTGTTAAAACACTAATTCAGCAATGATCTAACTTCTGACCCAGGCCTCCGAGGAAGTCATTTTCTGTTTGGGCCTCTTTCTAGAAGAGGTTTGCAAACGTTTGCGAGAGAAAAAACTGGAAGTGGTACAAGGCACTTAGGGCCATATTTATCAAGCCTTTTTCCCGTTTGCAAATGGGCAAATTCTCAGAATCGACCCGTTTGCGAATTGGAAAAAGGCTTTTGGGATGTATCATTCCAAAAGACCATTGCAAAATAGAGGATTGCAAAATTTGAGATTCTCCCTTTTGCGAATGCAATTAAGGAATTCTAAATTGAGATTCCTTAAATACAATTCTGAAAGCACCAGAAATTTATTTTTTGGCCTTAAGGAATTGCAAATTACCACCAACTTCAAGTTGGTGGTAATTTGCGATTTTCTTTAAAAAAGCACTTTTTAATTTTTTTTAAAGTGCTATATGTCGCACATACATGCCCTTAGGGCATGAATATGCGCAAAATGTGCACACATGCATATTTCAGGGGTGCAACAGGGTGTCCTTTTGGCACCCTTGTAACCTTGAAATTGCATTCTCAAATTGGTAATCGCAAATTGAGAATGTCTTCCCATTCATTCCCATGGGCTTCCTATCCCATAGGAATGAATGGGAAGTTATTCCTTAATTCGAATCTCAATTTGCAATTTACAAATAAGGAATATGTTGGACTTGCTAAATTTTTAGAAAATCTTACATATATTGCATTTTGAGATTCTCTAATTGCGATTCACTAAAAACCGCAATTTGAGAATCGCAACACTCTTTTTTGATACATTTGGCCCTCAAAGACTTTTAAATACATGCATGCACTCTCCAAACAAAATACCCTCAATCAGTATTGTAGCAAGGATAGTGTGGACTCTGTGACTACTAGTGAGTAGGAAAATATAGCAATTGTCAGAGTTCAGTGGGACCATCAGTATTCTGGGATCCAGTGCCAGTGCACCTGCTGCACCCATAGTTGCACAACCCTGTTCTCAGTTCTGGAATCATGCCAAAATGATGGATGCTGCAGGTGATCCAAACTATCTAATAACCTATTAATCATCCATGCTGCTAGATCACTATAGAGCAACATGCCTGTGGCTTTGCGTGGTTTAGTAAATACCAAGTAACTTTGCGTCTGAGAGGCGTTCCATGGTGGAGCATGGGCGATCCCATGTATCCACCCATGTATTTTGATGCAATCCCAAAGTTACTAAGGTGAGTAAACCTGGGATTGCACCAAAAACCTATGCTTCTCTGAAGCAGTCATAAAAAGAAGAAATATCTTAATTTCTCCTTGTTACTTCCTGTTGTTACTAGGCATGCTGCATCCTGCAGCCCACATAGAAAGAGGAAATTGCTTCTAAGGAATGTTTTTGTGCAGAAGGTTATCCCTTTCTGCACAAAGATAATCCATGGTGCAAGGGTGCCTGCATTGGCACGAGGCAGCACACACTGCACCAGCACTGGGATACAGCAGAAATGCGCCATATCAATTTCAGAGAGTGTGGCATCCTCAGCCCCCTCTGGAAGGCCAAAGAAGCATAGGTGGCTTCTCCTGTTGGGATCTTCCAGATCCATTATTTCAAGCGTAAGAGATATAATGGTTTTGTCTGAACTTGGGATTGCCTTGGCGTGGTCTTTCCAACTACCAGCAACCTCAACTTGTATCAAGTCAGTGTGTGTTTTGGTTCTTTGTGCGATGTCGTGGACTGAATTTAATTTTTTGAGGATAGCATACAATGTACTAGAGTGCTCCAGTTTGTCTTTGGGGGGATCTTGTTTGGTCATCTGTAGTCTAGCTTTGGGATCTTTCGCTTGATCCTTCCCCTCAGCCATCGTAGCTATAAAAAATGGAGTGGTACTCCCTGTATTGGTAATCCTGCCCAGTCTTTCCCCCCAGAATGCCGGTAGCCTTTTGAACATTGTTTATAGAGAGAGGCAGATGAGGTGGTAGGACAGACACTGGAGAGAGAACATGCTGAAGGTATGAGACTCCTGAAAAGATAAATGATGCAGAGTGAACTTTTGCCAGTCACACATAGCCGCAGCTAATTTGAGGTAAATGGATATTGCAAGAGGGCACAGTGAAGGGTATGTTGCAGCCACTAAGTGGGTAGCCAAGTGAGCTGGATGTACCGGAGGATTAAAAGCACTAAATGTGCTTTGGTATTGAGAAGTTATAGAGTTGCGTGCTCCTGTCACACGAGTCAGACTCCACAGACCTGAAACATTAGAGCTCCAGTGATAAAAGGCAGTGGGAGATCACCGACTTGAACTTCAATCATCTTCCTCCACACTCCGCTGTGTCCTGCAAGGTTTGGAAGTGTCAGGGTATATGTCAATAATAACGGACCCCAATTCTAGGTACGGATCGGGGCACAAGTATACCATACTTTAGGCTTCAGAGTATAGGTGCGCAGTGGATGGTCTCCACTCCATAAAAACACACTCCAGTGGGCAACAACATACTTCTTGCAGGGGTGGTGAGTTCAGAAGGAGGGGGTAAGGTGGATACCTCTCCCAAGTTGCACAGGGTATTGTTACTAAGTACAGGTGGAGAATTCTTGGCAGTCGGTGCTGATAGCTATTGTGCCGCGCTATGTTCTCTCAACGGAAGCTCCCGCTGTAGTAGCGCATCCAGAGCCATCCAGTGGGAGAACCGTGTGTATGGTCCAGAGATTGCATGCCCTGTCAATGCAGCAAACCCCCGATGTGATTAGGGAGCATACTTTCTGAGATCAATGGTAGGGAATTGAGCCTGAGAGTGGAGACCCCAGAGGAGCTCACACGGGAGCCGCCATCTTGCTCGAGCTCCAGACCACATCCCTTCTCTTACTGTTTTTTTTTTTAAAAAAAACCTTTATTCAAAAAGTAAGGAGATACATGCGCAGGCCCAAAGACAGTAAATAGGAACAGGAGAAACGTAGGTCGATCAACAATCAGGATATTCCGAGTTATTCCAGACGTGGCTGTGAGGTCCGCAACACAGGATAGGAGGTTTTCATTTTAAATTTAAGAGAAGAGTAGGGGCTGCAACAACAAGGACGTCACACCTTACAGGAGAAATACACAAAGAAGACGAGGGGGGACATACCCCACTTACAGTCGGAGACAGGCTATAACTCCAGCAACTATGAAATCTAGGCGGCCGTGGCGGCCGAACTGGGCAGCAGGCGACACTACAGAAAGCAACATTGCTAAGTATCATCCCAGAAAGCCCACCCCCCAAGGACAGAGAAACAGAGGCATGTTGAGATGCCAGCAGAAGAAAAAAGGTGTAAGACCAAGAGACAGCCAACCCTACTAAAGAGGAAAAGACCCTCCCAAAGCCGGAAAAGAGCGATAGGGACCATAGAACAAAACAAACTAAAATAACAACCCCCCCCCCCCGCACCCGCCACCCTGCACCCCTGTAATTGCTACGGCCTAACCCACTAACAGCGTGCCTGTCGCCCCGGAACTGCCCCACAGAAGGGAAAAGATAAAAGAAGTGGAGGAGGAGAGAGACAGACACACTCCCGGACACCCGGTACCCCCCGCCGGCAGTGACCTCCCCAAGGCAAAATCATCGTCAATCAAAGCAAACATTTGGCAGTAACACGGGGAGGACAGTCACCAATAAGAAACCTCCCCACCCCAGCGCCCGGTGAGATACTCGGTGCAATCCCGGCAAAAAAATGAACTGAGCAATCCCAGAAAAGTAAAAGTCAACCCTGAAAGGATCACGGGGAGACCTATCGCCAGAGTCACAGCAAATGCGATCAGGAAAAGCGTCTCAGGTAGTCCAAAGCAGTGGCGAGGAGCAAGAACAACACAAAGTTGGAATCAGCCCTGACCAGTGCGAATCCTTCCCGTGGCACGCGCCAACCAAGCCACAGCCGACCACAGGCAGACAAAGCGTCCACGGCAGTCCGAGGCACTGAAGATGGAACAAAGTCCGAACACAAAATGGCGGCCTCCGCCGTACAGACGGGCCAGGATGAAGAAGAACGGCAGTCCCTTACGACAGGACCCTGAGACTCGGCGTTGACGATCAGGACCTCCAGCGACGATACTCCATCGAATAGGAAACGTGAGGGGAAGACCAGGCACTGTGACGGGTGAATGAGAAGTGGGGCAGAAAACTTCCAAATGGGCAAAGTCAGGCTGCCGCTCGGGAACCTTAAAATGGCGGGTTAAATCGCTCGACGGGACCACAAAGTGCTGTTTAGGTGTTGCAGCGTCAGTGGCCGGTCGCGAGCAGACATCGTCCAGCTTTGCCGCCAGAGAGACATACGTGACAGTGAATTGGGATCAGAGCGCCCCAATTGCTGCCATTACGGATCTCAACGAAAGTGCGCCATCCGTCCCCTCCATCCCGGGGCCCAGAGGACGGAGGGGGATACGATCCCCAGACCACATCGCTGGGCTTCGGGCACACATTCAGGCGATCTCGACAACAGGGGCGCCCCGAACTGGCACGCTCAACACAGTCACCGGCCGCGGGAGCAGCCCGTAAGCCCCGGACCGGGAAACTGGGGTCCAGGCACACAGCTCCCAGCCACGGCTCAGGAGGATCACAGCATGTCACGATGCCTCATCCCCGGCACCCTCCATCAACGAAGCCACAAATCGGAAGTGCAAAGAATTATTCGAATCCGGAAGACCGGCCACGATCTGGGTCCCACAGCCGATGTTGACCAGTCCCCACTCGGATGGTTCAGGTATCGAGGTCCCGGCGGCAGCCCTGGAGTAGGCCGAAGATGGGACACAACATAACTCCGAATAAGGTAGGAAGTCTGGGATGGCACCGTTGGCATCAGGCAACCTTCATGCACCCAGGCATAGGGTGTGGGTAGAGGATAGACAACAGGATAGACGAGCCGCCGGCGGAGGTCGACGGAGCCGGGAGCTTATGCGGCCATCTTGGTTCGCAACGTAGCTCCTCCTCCTCTCTTACTGTTTTTAACTTTCTTTTTCTGTACACAAAAGACTGGGGTCGACATTTCAAAATAAACTACACTTGGATCGCCCAGATCTCAATTATACAGCAACATAGGTTGCAGCTAGATTTTCTTCTGTGCAGAGACCCAGGGCATTAACTTGCTATTTGTTGAATTTTAATTGTAACCATGTGTCAAAGAAAAAAGTTGACATGATAATTATTCTCTTTTCAATCTGGGACTGAATGTGCAAAATAAGTTTCCACATACAAAGGAAACACAGCTGGCTTTGCAAATGAAAAGTACAATTTTCCATTGCAGAGATGTGCATCGTTATTCACTGTTTCAATTGCAGAATACAATCAAAGGGCCTGATCCACAAAGGTAAACTTACACTTCTGTGTACCTTTACATTTGTATGCTATTCACAAAGGGATTTAAGAGTAGTATCTTTACGAGAGTGGAGTCTTCGCATATTAAAAAAACCTATCTTTTTATGAGCAGATACTCCTCACTCGTAAAGATACTACTCACAAATCCCTTTGTGAATAGCATACAAACGTAAACTTACCCAAAAATGTAAGTTTATCTTTGTGAATATGGTTGTAAATCTTTAATTCCGCACTTGGGCGGACCTCAGCCCGAGTGTAGACATAAAGATACTACTCGTAAGTGTCCTTTGTGAATTCCCAAAGTTGTAAGCTTAGACGTATGGTCTAAGTTTAGACTAAACAACTAAGTTTTCCTTTGTGAATTGGGCCCAAACTATTGTACACCCTTTCATAATGAATTAGGGTGGGATAGTAAAGAGGCATATGTCCCATTATCTGATTTGTCAAATAATACTTAAATGCTCTGGGACCAATCTGGTAGTCATTAAATATTCAATGTGGGCTGGTAGATACAACTAGAACAGAGGAAGCTGTCTATGAGACACCAATGGGGGGGCATGAAGAGGCTACAGGACCTAAACCGTGGTGGTAGATTGTTTGTCTCTGGTGTCCTGGGTCCATCCTACTATGGCTCCGTAAAGAGGGAAGTACACCCTTACCGCACTTGACTCTCAGAGTAGTGAGAGTGAGCAGCCGAAGGTGACTCAAGGAGCTAGTGTGGGTGTAGAGACTCAGAGGTAAAGCTGTCAAACGATAGGAAAAATACACTAATTTCCAGCCCAGTGCTTTTCTTTTAAGAAAATGTTAATACTTTTTCGCACCAAAGCTCACTATGCATAAGGAATGTGCAGCACTAAAGAAAAGGTTTTCTATGGATAATGCGGGTCCACCAAAAGAGGGATAGAAGTTTTAGGTTTAAGCGAGAATGCAGGCTTACTGTGGTGAAGTGACCTGCTATGGATAATGCAGGGGTCACCTAAAGACAAACAGAAGCTTTAGATTTAAGCATAGATGTAGGCTCATTCTGGTGAAATGGAGCAGCTTTCCTGAGGTCTTTGACCTGTAAACCAGTCGATATGCTTTGTCTAGGCAGCTCACTTTAGCGGGTTGCAATGATCTAAATGAAATTCCATAATAATCTGTTAGTTTTCAGTCAATGTTCTTTCTGATGCTAGTGTTACCTGAGTGGAAGCCCACTTAATCTCCAAGCGTGGGTGTGTGGTGTTCAACCCCCCAGTGCGTGCGATCTGGCTCGTGGTTGCAAGGGCTTGAGATGGTGGCCCTGCCTAGTTCAGTCTGTGTAGAGAGCATCAAACTTGTGTAGCATGGGTGACTGCATGCTGATGAGACAGGTACAGCTTGACGTTGGTGTATTCCTTCCTCTGGAAGAAGTTGCAGGGTCAGGCTCCTGGAGTGCACAAAGTCAGAGCCAGTGTAGATCCTCTGATCTACTTTGGTGCGGTCGCTGGACTGGGCATAGTGACGGGTCAGAGGCTCACATTGGCTGATCTTGGGTATGCATGGTTGGGAGGACACACTTGAGCACACATGAATGAACTCTGGGCAGACTCCCACCGCAGTCTGCTTCTCCTGGGCCATCCCTGGCTGACATTCCCTTGCATGATTTGAAAAAAACAGGACCCCCTGAACAGTAGTGTAAAACAAACTCTTAGGGCAGGGATAACAATGTGTGGATAAAAATTCCCAGGCAGTTCAAGTATTGAAAAACAAGTGACTTAAAATGACAGCAAAAGAAGGGATAAACAAAATCAAATAAAAACAACCACAATTTTGATGAACATAATTAAAAATCATACAGAATACTGAACTACAGAGACTATATGATGGCAGTACAATAATTTAAAAATCCTGCAATTTATACATGGAATAATCATCAAACAAGGACACCCTAAAAAAGAGATTTTATATGATTATCGTTGGTGTCCTGGAGCAGTGGCAAATGTATTGGCATTTATATAGCGCACTACTTACCCGTAGGGTCCCAAGGCGCTTCGACCGCTGCGAAACCCTTCCTGGCTTCCCTGAGAGATGGTCCCTTAATGGGTATCTCCAGGGTGAGACCAGGCATCCCCGGCGGTCTGGTGGGGCCGTTAGTGAAGATGAGGCAAGCTAATGCCCAGAGTTGCCGAGTGTGATCGCTGATCAGAGTGGGCACCGAGGCGAGAGAATTATCGAGTCCGCTGACCCTGGTCCAGAAACCTGCCGCGCCGGGATTTGAACCCTGGTCCCGGGCCGTCCTCTGCTCTCGGGTCTGCCGCCTCTAACCAGTGAGCCACACTACTTCACTCGACGCATGTTTCGGCGTAAAAAAAACGCCTTCTTCAGGAGCCACACAATCAAGTCTGAAACATATGTTTTAAAAAAAATTCCTGTTATAATACATACTTAAAAACAGTTACATAATAAAGAATTGTTAAATAATAAAGATTTTTTGCATATAATCAAATACTCTACAATACATAACCTTCTCGCTGTCAGATTATGTTGTCTACATCATGTTTTCAAAGCTTATGGAGTCAAGCATTACTAGATAGACTGAAAAGGTACTCATGTGGACGGACACGAGGAAAAAGAACACAGGATAAACATGTCTATACAATAAAAAAATGCATTTAAAAACACCTAGTTGGTCGTTTTCTAATAGGATCGCTAGCTTAAGATAGTCCTTCAAGAGCATAATAATAAGGACAATGTCGAATGCTATATATACAGATAACGATCATCAAAAAGGGTGTCCTTGTTTGATGATTAATTCTATGTATAAATTGCACTTTGTCACTTGTTTTTCAATACTTGAACTGCCTAGGAATTTTTATTCACACATTCGCTTGCATGAACCACTCAAGTGGAAGACGAAGGGACCAAGCACTGCCCAGAAACTTTTCTCCATTAATTGAATCTGAGGAACCCCAACCCCACCCCCCCCTCCCCACCCACCCCCCCTTCGCACCAACTTTACCACCCCAAAACAAATGGCAGTGCTCAGGAAAGTATAATCATCGATCCCCTCTTAAAGGGTTACCAGCACTTTCTAAATGTAGACCTGTGTCTATCACTCCACACTTCAGTGTCTAGGGCTTCACCCTCCAGCTTAGGAATGCAGGCAATACACTTCCACTGTCTGCAGAGGATGTATCTCAGCCTCCATGAGAAACAACATCTTGAGCCATGTCAAACCAAAGGCAATGCAAACATGGTTCAAACTGGCCTCAGCATTTGCACACTTGCAAACATCACAGAGCCTTGTTAACATTCATGCCCCAGTGACTATCAGCCACATGCATCAAAGGAAATTGCATATGCAAACGGTGCGAATCGTAAAATTCGGCCGTTTGCGAATGCAATTTCCATTTTTGGATGCATTAACATTTTAGTAATCTTCACAATTTAAGAAATCGGAAAATTGCGATTTCTTAAATTGCGATTGCATTTATGGAATCTCAAATTGAGATTCCTTAAATGCAATGCAACAAACTTTAAAAATTTGCGAATTCGCAAATAAGGGGAGCAAATTACCATGAAGTTGACCTTCATGGTAATTTGCGAAAACCTTGAAAAATACACTAAAGTGCATTTTTCAAAGTTCAATTTTAAACACACACATGCCCTTGGGGCATGTGAGTGTGCAAAATGTAGTCCTAAGCAGATTTCAGGGGACCTTTGGACACCCCTGCACCCCTGAAATTGCATTCTTATTTTGCGAATTTTCAATGGTGAATTGCAAATTAAGAATGTCTTTCCAGTCATTCCTATGGGCCTCTAGGCCTATAGGAATGGATGGGGAAGTATTCCTTAATTGCGATTCTCAATTAGAGAATCGCAATTAAGGAATTTTAAGAAATCGCTATTTTTATAGTGATTTCTTGATGCATTACAGTTTGCAATTCCTTAATTGCGATTCCTTATTTTTCGCAATTAAGGAATCGTAAAATGCAATATTGATGCATGTGCCTGATTATTTATAACAAGTGGTGAGAGGTAAATGCAGAATGTGTGAAAATATTCTGTACCTTATCATCCAATCCCTTTCAGAGAACACCAGGCTTTAATTGGCTAGGGTTGTAGCTGAAAAGGTCAAAAGTTAACCAGGCAACTTCAACAGGAGCTAAACATACAGACAATTACAGCTAAGGAAACAGGGCCATTAGCTCCAAGGTGCAACCTACTGCTTCAGGGTACAGTCAACACGTTGATCTTTTCAGGGGGGCGTATATATGGACTCTTAATTAGGGTGAGATAAAAGGGTACCATGAATGGAATCCTGGTGCACCTTCAGCACAAGGCACAGGAAGCACAGTGACACTGACACTGGAGAAAAACACTGGAAAAAATACCAATGGGACAAGGGAACTTGAACATGGACACTGGCAGGAAGATTTGGACAAGTGCAATGAGATTGAGACACTGGGACATGAACACTGAAACAGACACTGGGCCATGCATATTGTAAATAGATACTGAGACATAAACACTGTAAACAGACACTGGGCCATCAATACTGTAAATAGATACTGGTACATGAACACTGTAAAAAGAGACTGAGACATAAACACTGTAAGGAGTAGACACTGGGACGTGAACGTCATAGGCAGACCCTGGGACATGACCACTGTAAACAGACACTGGGATATGAAAACTGTAAACAGACTCTGGGACATGAACACTGTAAGCAGACACTGGGATATGAAAACTGTAAACAGACTCTGGGACATGAACACTGTAAACAGACACTGGGATATGAAAACTGTAAACAGACACTGGGACATGAACACTGTAAACAGACACTGGGACATGAACACTGTAAACAGACACTGCTATATGAAAACTGTAAACAGACTCTGGGACACGAACACTGTAAACAGACACTGGGATATGAAAACTGTAAACAGACACTGGGACACGAACACTGTGACACCGAGACATGAACTCTGTAAACGGACACTGAGAAAAGAACACAGGACATGAACACTGTAAACAGAGACTGAGACATAAACACTGTAAACAGAGACTGAGACATGAACACTGTAAGCAGACATTGGGACATGAATATGTTATGTTATGTTAGCGACATTTGTAAAGCGCATCGGTTACCCAAGTGTGTCCTGTCACTAGCTACAGTCCTCTGAATGATGCGGGATGGGAACCAGTTTATATGAGTGGACACTGGGACCTGAACACTGTAAACAGACACTGGGACATGAATATTGTAAGCAGACACTGAGGCATGAACACCGTAAGCAGACACTACAACTACTAAGATGCTATGGGGTTATGGCGCTGTTACATGCAAGCAGTGCAGTCTTACCCACACTAACTGATAAAAGGCTCTCGTGAGCCGTCCCCAAGCTGACGAGCCTTGGGACGCCTGCACGAAATGAGTGGGATTCTACCTGAGGAACTTGGCACCATGTCCAGCAACCCATAAATATTCTCTACTGAAGAGGGAGGAATCCCGAAACACTGGTGTCTAGAGCTACGATTTCAAAAGACGGCATTAGCTGCAAAATAAAATGAACTTTGTGTGAAAAACTGAACTACAACTACCAAGATGCTATGGGGTAATGGCGCTGTTACATGTAAGCAATGCGCTCCTACCCACTGGGACAGCTGGGACATGGCACTGGACACAGACACTGAGATATGTGGTGCACCCTACACACCAATTTAAACAGACCACCCCAGAGTATAAAAGGAACCGTTTCTCCTAGCACATTCACTGACGCTGGAGACCGGGTTACCAGGCAGGCGGCGTGGAACTTTTAAAACGGAGGTAAGAGAAAGAAGACAAAAGGGCGTAGGTTACCCCCTAGGTCCAGCTTATACGCTGTTTTTAGACAAAACCCACTATGTTGAGTTGGGAACCTTCCTCCCTTTTTTAAATGTGACTAACTTTAAACAGGATTGTATTGCTTTATGTGTATACAAACAGCACTGGTACTTCAAAACTAGAGGTCCTGCAAATACTACTCAATTTGCAGCCCTATATGCCTGCTGTCCCTTAAACAAGTTAATAGACCATAACTTTAACTGTTTTGAAATAAATTAGCTCCAAATAAGGGAATATGATGGAATATAACATGCGCATTGTATTCTCTTTATTTAGATAAAAGAAGTCGTCTTCTAATTTTAAAAAAGAAGCACTCCTTTCCCTTTAGACCAAAGCAAATCATAAAGGTGGAAAAGACGCTCATTGGAGTTACACATTGAAGAAAGTATAATGCTTCCATGACCGGCTATATAGTAAGCATACCTTGCATGAGCTCATTCTTTAAATCTAATGTCGAAAATGCAATAGACTTACGGTTTTCCTAATATTATGTACACACAGGTCAGCCTAAGGATCTTCCCTAAGTGTTGAACAGTGAACACGAAATACATCTTTGTGGTTGCAACTAAATTTCCAAGGCAGCTACCATAAAACTTAAAGTAAGCATTATATTGTGCCTAGTAGAGCATGTATAAAAGCTGTAGTTTTGCGAAAGAAAAATTGAACGCAATAACTGTACACAAATTATCATTGTGTACATACAGGTTTTTAAAGGAATAAACCGGAACCATAACAGTGGATAAGATTTATCTAACCCCAGGATTTAGACTGAGACCGCAAATTGAAAACTGCGAATTGAGTAAGAGAATCTTAGTGTTTTGCTCTGACACCTATAGTATTGTAAAAAAACTTTCTGAAAATGAAAACTCTCAATAAATGTACACTAATTGACTGTTCCGTATATTTTTAGATTGAAGAAATTTGTTTGTAGTCCTGAGGAAGGTGTACCATCAATTTCAAAACACCGAAACGCGTCGACAACTTGGCTACCCCCTTTTTTTAACTTTTTGTGAATTTTTGTGAATTTGAATTTTGTGCTGAATGTTAACATACTGTGATTGCTTTTAAATGTAGAATTACTAAGTATATACCGTATTTTGATTCTGATGATGTTTTTAATAAATTTGATTTTAATGAAAATTATGTTTTTTGAGAGATAATTGTGGAACAATTTCTGGGTACATATCATTGAGATCAGAAATGTTGTAGGTGTCTTAGTCCTTAAAAAGTAAATTGTACCTCAAATTCAAGAACCACAGAAAGGAACCAATTTTTTCTTGTTTTGCTACCTTTCCCAGTCCTTTCTGGGTGTGTAAGGGAAAACTCTCTCTTTTGTCAAACTTACCTCGGCTCCTGTAGCCAGAGAGCTTACAAAGAAGTAATGGACACACTTCGAACCTTTGGGTTCTCAGAGGACCAATGTAAAAAACTCCTAGGTGGGTCCTCCAAAAGTATTAATACCATCACTTTATCTAAAAGTGATGAAGACAAGTGGAACAAATTATGGAATCTGAAGAAAAAAATAATACGTACGGAACTCCACGCAGAATTTATAATCCAATACTGTAAAAAAGGTGTCATCCCCAAGGGTTTACAAATTGCAAACGAATCTGGGTTATTTGTAACTGACGAAAAATTTAAAGACAGCTGGACTCTGATCGCGAACCGGTGCAGTCGCGACTGGATGTTGCTCATTATAGATACAGCACAGGGACTCTTAATTATAGAAAAAGAAGAAATAGATAAATTAGAAAAAGAACTTAACGAGTCCTCTGCACTCGATGAGGCTACAAAAAAACTAGCAGAGATAAAAGAAGACATTACGGGATACCAAGAATATATGATAAATAAAAAAACGAATAAACTCAGGAAAGACATAGCCAATTTTAAATTGGAATTGGTGTACCCGTACCTTCAAAAGGACTATTTTGACCAACCAATCCCAAATGAATATAACAACCGTCCATTTAAATATAACAGAAACAAATTTTACAAAAAGAATGTAACTTTCTCTGACACATCCTATAATACTAGTGATTCAGAAGCTGAAAGAGTCCAAGATAGCAGTAAACGGAATGAGGCGAGAGAGGATAGTACCGACGAGTTCCATAATTACCCAATTTTTTTTAGATCAGGAGAAAAAGAGACAGACCCGTGGCTTCAGGACCCGGGGGAGGGGCCGTCGGGGGTTCCGTCAAACGGAAACTATGACAAGAAGACCCTATATGAGAACCCGCAGCCAGAAGGAATGGGAATAGATGATCACACCCTAAAAGCCCCAATAATTAACCTTTCAGATAGGGAAATAAATGCAGGAGAAATAAGTGTACTAGAGAAAGGGTTAGGATTTGCCCCTACTACAGGGATCTGTCGGTACACCATAGAGAAAGACATCAGGGACTTTTTTCGAAAAATTAGGATAAAGAGATTCTTCGAAAACAAGGAATTGAGGCCTAAAAACAATAGATCAGGTTTGAAACCCCCCTCAACGTGGACCCCTGACATCTCGATGGTCAGCCAAGAAGTGGACACGTTTGAAAAAGTCATCTCAATAGGACTCGAAAAACTACTGGCAGGAAAGATTTGGACTCCCAACAATTTATCCAAAACAGAAAGGGAGGCCCTTAAAAACCTACAAAGCTATGAAGATATCACCATTAAGCCTGGTGATAAAGGCGGCAGTATTGTGGTCCTCAACACCGTAGACTACAATCAAAAAATGTATACTCTCCTTAGCAATAATGCCCACTATAAAAAGTCCAACATGGGGGAATGGAATAGACTTAAAACTAAAGTTCAGAGTCTAGTCACACTAGCAAAGCAAGATTGCATTATATGCGATGACGAGTATAAATTCTTACTAAACAGTCACCCGAAAATACCTGCTTTGTATGGGCTCCCCAAAGTCCATAAGGACATCCGGGACCCACCAATGCGCCCCATAGTTTCAGGGATTGAGTCCATAACGGAGCCACTCAGCAAATATGCTGATTGTTTTATTCGCCCCTTAGTTGAAGAATTACCGTCCTATATAAAGGACACTAAGGATATGATCACTAAGATAGAGGGAATTAGTTTTAATAATGAAACCCAGTGGTTGGTGTGCTTGGACATTGAGTCCTTGTACACCAACATACCCCAACAGGACACTATCACAATGATGAAGGACATCCTGAGTGATGCAGAGGGCTATTTATCTGCATATAATACTTTCATCATAGAATGTATAGAAATAGTTCTCCTGAACAATATCTTTTTATTCAACAATGACCTCTTCTGCCAAATAAAAGGCACGAGCATGGGGGCCACCTGTGCGCCGAGCCTGGCCTGTTTATATGTGGGCAATTTTGAGAAACTCCACATTTACAACGAGCTTTGTCCCTTCTATGAGAACATCAAAAATTGGTCTAGATTTATAGACGACGTCTTCTTCATATGGGAAGGGACGGAGGAAGATCTTGCCAAATTTCTTGAGTGGCTTAACTGTGGGGATGTGAATCTTAAGTTCACAGCCAATAAAAGTCAGGTGGCGGTTGACTTTTTAGACATCAAAATAAAGGCTGAGAATGGCAAGTTATGTGTGGAACTTTATGTTAAACCCTCAGACCGCAACACCTTGCTCCATCATCAAAGTTACCACCCAAAAAATCAGAAGGATGGCATCCCTTACAGTCAATTTGTCAGAATAAGAAGGAACTGTACGGATAAAATCATGTTTGAAAAACATGCTGAAAATCTGAAAACTAAATTAATACAACGAGGCTATCCCAAAAGACTGATCAGGGACAGCTACAAGAGGGCAAAATACCAAAACAGAGAATCCCTATTTGAAACCGTTAACAACAAAAAAAAGGAATCTGAAAGTAATATTGTTATGGTCTCTAATTTCAATGGACTAAGTAGTAAGGTAAAGAACCTCATTACTAAGAACTGGTCAATTCTTAACGGAGAAGGCAAGATTCCTCTACCTAAACCTATTTTCTCCTATAGGAGGAATAGGACCATCCGGAACTGTTTGGTTCAGACCTACAGAGAACCTAAAAAGTTGAAACAACTAAGTATCGATCAGGGCAAACCCATTAGAGGCAACCAACCGTGTGGCTCATGCACACACTGTAAGTCTATCATTCAATCTGACAGAATAGAACTGATGGGGACATCACATTGGGTAAACGAACATGTCAATTGTAGAACCCAGAATGTGATTTACTTAATAGTCTGTCCGTGCCAAAAGGGATATATTGGCGAGACTGGCCGGGAAATCAGATTACGCCTCTCCGAACACCGATCTGCCCTAAAAAATCATAAGAAAAATGCCCCCCTGGTAGACCACTGGGCTAATGAAAAACACAAAGAAGATGAAATAAAATGGTGCATAGTGGAAAAAATAAAAACCACTATGCGAGGCGGTAACTTGGACGTGAAACGTAAACAGAGAGAACAATTCTTTATGTCCAAGTTCCGAACTTACACTCATGGGCTGAACAGTAGTGAAGAATGGGAAAGACTGGTGCGTTAATTATCCCATTGTCCCAGTAATCTCTATGTTAAATAATATGTTCACTGTTCAGATGACTGATAACAAACTTACTATTAATCAGATTCTAGATTTGTTATAATAACTGTGAACTAGGATAACTAGGAAACATGTATGTTTAATGATGGATGACTACTGCATACCCACAGATGTTATCTCTGTACAAGAAAGGAATATGAAATTCACGTCTGTGATTTGTTCAGAGAGAATGTTGTGACTAATTATATGATGTGACCTCACTCTTAAGACCCTGACATCATGTCTTACTTTTGTTGTAATAAGAGTTTAACAATAATCCTCAAAATGCAATCAACCGCATGTGTCCAGCCATCCAAGAATGTAAGGGGTGACCCTATGATGAAAATCGTGAGCTCGATTTATATATATTAATATCTAACTCTCTGTACAAATTATCCATTATAGATGCTCCGATTTTCAGACATACATTAGCCTCAGGTATGCTCATGTGTATATGGAGTTGTTTGTATGACTTTATTTTTGATATCATACTAGAATTAATGAAAAGGGTCAATACCGGCGACGTGATTGCAAAGTTCTGGTACAATTGTGCGTATCCAAAGTCAACTACACTCTGTACATCAGGAAAGGTATTAACAATGGTAAGATACTAATCAGTGGCTTGACTATGGTGTATTAGCATTGATAAATCCGGAAATAATAACACCCTAAGATCGTAACTTAAGTGCCATGAAGGCTGGGAACTTATACCCCTGCAGGAATTTCAATTAAAACTACCAAAATGGCGCGCCATTTATTTACACAGTGATAGTGCGCCTCGCTTAAGACTTAAATATGCGAGCGAAAATAGGGCTACTATGTTAGGCGATATATAAATTACTCCGTGAGATATAAAATCGCTCATTTAGTATCTTGAAACTCACTGCCTTTTAATAATATCTCGAAGATCTTTGGGTACGAGTCCCTCTTTACTTGTAGGCAGTTCGAAGTGTGTAGTTGTACTAAAAACTACAAAAATGGCGACCATACAACGACCATCCCGAGTATCTAAATCAATAATAGCCCATGATTCTCTTTACCACCACGGGCGCTACTGTGCAAGGAATAACAGTATCCACTCCTTGAGATAAAATACCGCACATCCACTCACCTTAATCTCACTGCCCTTAAATAAACATTTTTTTCGATTTTTTCGATCTTTGGGCTTTAGTCCTTCTTCACCTGTAGGCAGTATAAGGCCAGTAGTTACACTTTAAACTACAAAAATGGCGACCACACAGCGCTGATGGTCCACACAGGTGTAAATGATTTCCCAATTTAAACAGACCACCCCAGAGTATAAAAGGAACCGTTTCTCCTAGCACATTCACTGACGCTGGAGACCGGGTTACCAGGCAGGCGGCGTGGAACTTTTAAAACGGAGGTAAGAGAAAGAAGACAAAAGGGCGTAGGTTACCCCCTAGGTCCAGCTTATACGCTGTTTTTAGACAAAACCCACTATGTTGAGTTGGGAACCTTCCTCCCTTTTTTAAATGTGACTAACTTTAAACAGGATTGTATTGCCTTATGTGTATACAAACAGCACTGGTACTTCAAAACTAGAGGTCCTGCAAATACTACTCAATTTGCAGCCCTATATGCCTGCTGTCCCTTAAACAAGTTAATAGACCATAACTTTAACTGTTTTGAAATAAATTAGCTCCAAATAAGGGAATATGATGGAATATAACATGCGCATTGTATTCTCTTTATTTAGATAAAAGAAGTCGTCTTCTAATTTTAAAAAAGAAGCACTCCTTTCCCTTTAGACCAAAGCAAATCCTAAAGGTGGAAAAGACGCTCATTGGAGTTACACATTGAAGAAAGTATAATGCTTCCATGACCGGCTATATAGTAAGCATACCTTGCATGAGCTCATTCTTTAAATCTAATGTCGAAAATGCAATAGACTTACGGTTTTCCTAATATTATGTACACACAGGTCAGCCTAAGGATCTTCCCTAAGTGTTGAACAGTGAACACGAAATACATCTTTGTGGTTGCAACTAAATTTCCAAGGCAGCTACCATAAAACTTAAAGTAAGCATTATATTGTGCCTAGTAGAGCATGTATAAAAGCTGTAGTTTTGCGAAAGAAAAATTGAACGCAATAACTGTACACAAATTATCATTGTGTACATACAGGTTTTTAAAGGAATAAACCGGAACCATAACAGTGGATAAGATTTATCTAACCCCAGGATTTAGACTGAGACCGCAAATTGAAAACTGCGAATTGAGTAAGAGAATCTTAGTGTTTTGCTCTGACACCTATAGTATTGTAAAAAAACTTTCTGAAAATGAAAACTCTCAATGAATGTACACTAATTGACTGTTCCGTATATTTTTAGATTGAAGAAATTTGTTTGTAGTCCTGAGGAAGGTGTACCATCAATTTCAAAACACTGAAACGCGTCGACAACTTGGCTACCCCCCTTTTTTAACTTTTTGTGAATTTTTGTGAATTTGAATTTTGTGCTGAATGTTAACATACTGTGATTGCTTTTAAATGTAGAATTACTAAGTATATACCGTATTTTGATTCTGATGATGTTTTTAATAAATTTGATTTTAATGAAAATTATGTTTTTTGAGAGATAATTGTGGAACAATTTCTGGGTACATATCATTGAGATCAGAAATGTTGTAGGTGTCTTAGTCCTTAAAAAGTAAATTGTACCTCAAATTCAAGAACCACAGAAAGGAACCAATTTTTTCTTGTTTTGCACCCTACACACAAACACTGGGACATGACACCGGGGCACAGACACTAAGAAATGGACACTGGGACATGCAATATACGACCACTGGGATCTGGCACCGGTACAAAGACACTGATAAACAGACACTGGGAGATTAATGCTAGCAGATGGCACTGCAACACTGCACACTTGGACAGGACACGGGGACAGAGACACTGAGACATGGACACTGGGAGACCCG
This sequence comes from Lissotriton vulgaris, assembly GCF_964263255.1. NCBI lineage: Eukaryota > Metazoa > Chordata > Amphibia > Caudata > Salamandridae > Lissotriton > Lissotriton vulgaris. The sequence continues at coordinate 54,747,885 of NC_141698.1, read as the reverse complement.
AGACATGAACACTGAGACAGGACACTGAGACATGGACAGTGACAGCCGGGACCCATGCAGGTAAGAGCAGTGGGGCCGAGTTGGGGGGGGGGGGGGGGGGGGAGTTCGACAGACGACCACAAGGGGAAACTAAACAAATAATTAATTTTCCCAAGTGGTCATTTGTCAAAATCGCCCCCATTCCCTCCCCGCCCCACCCCTACCCTGACGCTCTTACCTGCACGGGACGTGGCTGGACACTGAGAGACCCGAGACATGAACACTGAGACACGGACACTGAAATACAAGAGACATGAACACTGGGACACAGATACTGAGGACCTGATTCACAGAACTAACTTAAGACACTGGGATATGACTTTCGGTATTCACAGAAGGCATTTAGGAGTCCTAAAGTTAGGACTCCGAACTTTAGGACTCCTACACTCCTACACTGAGAAAAATCCAATCTTTAAATCTTAAAGTTAGGATGTTTCTCAGTTTAGGAGTAGTAAAGTTAGGACTCCTAACTTCTGTGAATACCGAAATGAGTAAGTGCCTTCTGTGAATACCAAAATGAGTAAGTGCCTTCAGGATTTTGTCTTAAGTTAGTTCTGTGAATCCGGCACTGAGAGACCTGAGACATGAACACTGGGAAAGGAGGACCCTGAGACAAGGACACTGACCGACATGAACACTGGGACAGGACACTCGGACAGGGCACTGAGGCACGGAAACTGCTAGCTTCAAGACATGTACACTGGGGCAAGGCCACTAAGACACAATGGCAGGGAAATTATTCATCCAGACATGGACATGGCCAGTAAGTCATGGCTCCTGAGACACAGCCACTCCGGGTCACTGGGTCAGTGAGAGACAAGGTCACATATGGCCAGCAGGATCCAGGCGAGGCCCAGATACTAGGACGCTGACACAGGGTCAATGACGTCAGCATCCCTTCCCTAGAATGACTACCACATTCCCAATACTGCTGTCACTTTTTGATTGCCACGCAAAAAGCTGATGAGTTGTTTCACAGACAGACAAGACAGTTCGAACTTCGTCACACCAACTGTGTGTATGCTCCGCATTCAAACGACGGTTCTGTCAAAACCGAGACTGATCTGTTTGCCTGTGAGCAATAATCAGGCTTTGAAATGCGTTGCTGTAAAACTGCCCTGATGTAGCTTTTATTCAGCTAGTAGCTGAATAAATGATGTGCGGGCGTCGCGAGGCGCCCTCTCCTGTCTCACTCTGCGCCTCCATGTTTGCGTCTTTGCCTGAGTGCCGGCACAACACACAGTCCCTGACCGCTGAGCACCGAGCGAGGCTGTCGACAGCCTGGACAGGGCGCCTGCCTGCTCGCCCCAGGCAGACTTGGGTTACATGATACGGCGCCATGTATAATTCAGGGCAGACGTCTAAGCTTCTGTGAGCTTTGCTGCAGTCTATAATTGATGAGGCGCTCGCACTGCCGGGGTCTCTGCTCCATCCTGCGCTACCCTGCACGACAAAAGCACCCCGGGTGTCTTCACTTGCCGAGACCCACTCTTTGGCACTGCGGACCGGTGGGATGAAAATGGGCCAGGAAACAGTCTACGCTGATCTCTGCCAGAGGCCTGCCGTCTCACTGCCAGACAAGTGACAGACTGGTGCGCCATTTCTTGTCTCAGGCCTTCCCTAGACCAACTCACCCAGAACTGTGCTTTCTTCACTCTCCTACTGTTCGTGTCATTCTCCACTAAAGCATTGGAAAAGCCAATAGGTCTCGGCCATTTTGTCAATGCTTTTTGTTTTGTGAAATATGATGGCCCCTAAAGAGTGCCCTTCTATGGCGGCCATCTTTGAACAAGATTTTCAGCAATAAATCAAACAGCATTCATAGATGGCCACCATGTATTCTAGGTCGCCATCTTTGAAAGCATATAGTAATTGGAAAAATTCCCATACAATGATTGCCCCAGTGGATGCACATGCATCCTTGGCAGTCGTTTCAAAAAGTATTTTTATTTAATTTTTACAAATCTCATTCAAATAAGACCAACTTTGAAGCGCGCATGTCTGCCCTGACTATCTTTGCATGGGATTTGTGAAAACATAAAAAAATAATTATAAGATGGTTGCTATCATGTATGCAGGCATCCATCTTGGAATGAAAAATCTATCCGTTGATAATGCTGTGAGCAAACCAGAATTAGCGGGGGTGCTAGAGGTTGGAGGCGTGTTTGGGGAGCCGGATGCTAACTAGGGGCGCCTCATGACTGGGAACGAGCAGCTGGCTCTTATGACTTTCTGCAACAGGCTATCCCACCAACGAGCCATGCTGGGAAAGGTGTGGCACAGCGGCCAGAGTGTCTGACTCAGAAGCACGGGGCTCACGGTTCGCTTGCCGGCACCAGCTCAGCTCCTCATCATGTGACTCTGGGCAATAGCTCACTTAATCTCCCCAACATGCCCACTAGTGACTGGATACCCATACGGGTGATATGATTGCGCTTTACAAAATGTGGAATTTTGTTGAAGCAGCACTTTGCCAAAGGGAACGGGCCAGGAATGTTACTGTGTCTCAGGACAAATCAACTAACTCTACAAAAGCCGAGGTTTCCCAACTCTGCTTGATTACGTGATACCAATAAAATATTTTTCCACTCCTAATTTATAAAGCTTGCTCAAGAGCACATGAGTAAGGAATAACTTGGGGTTGCATCCTCTCAGGGTTTATTATGGTGTGAGCAGGGATAGCTGGCCATTGCAGATTTCATAGGTCATAAAAGTGTATCTCAGCATCTGTGGTGCATGCTTCTAAAAAAAAATTCTGTTCCCAACCTGATCCTAACTATAATGGTCTACTCTTGAAAGTTGCCACTTTTGTCATTGATATCTGGCTGATAAACAACCTTCTATGGAATTGTTTCAGGAGACACCACAAAAGCCATCCATGGGGAACAGATGTTTTTATTAAGTGCTGGGCTGACTCACAGATGTTCATGCTGACATATCTGGTGGATCAGCCATTGGGCCATTGCTCCAACTATGCTCCTCTTAAAGGTACAACCACACAAGTCTAGGCTCAGCTGTAAGTCGGGGTCCCAGCCAGAGAGAACCCCTGCTGCCTTTACTTGTCCCTCACAACCAGATAAGCAATCTTAGTGTACACTTTGGGCCTGATTCACAAACTACATTCTGTAATACAAAATGAATATACTACAGTAGTACTGATTACTTATTACAAAATGCAAATCACAAACCCACGCCTGGAAATTTTCACCGCTCCTATCTGTTCTGTAGGGAGATCCCCACACACGTAAGTTTACTGTTTAGTGGTAAATGTGGCAGGGATGGGGGTGGCTGGAAAATGGGGGCTACTTTCTACTAAATGTGATGGGTTCAGGGAGGAATAAGATGGGTTTTGGAGAGGGCTAAGTATTGACTTAGGGAGGGACAGCCACCCACCCACAAAAGAGCAAGTCTCACAAAACAGCACTTCTTAATTTACAACTGGTAAAAGGTTCCAAAACAGAAGCAAATGTACTCCACCTCAGACCTGGAGTAAGTCAAGCACCATACATAGCTAACCACTGGTACTGCAGCACCCTCTATAGAAAGTAAAGGAGGCAGGAACTTAAAACAAACCCAAAAGGAAATATTGTAAAATTAATTGTATTTATTTCAACTTAAAAAAAATGTGCATACACATTTAATTTAATGTACTAAACAAGTATAAATAAATAGAAAATAAATATTTACGATAAAATATTTTAATAACCTTTTTATAAATAAATGCAAAATCTTTTTCAAATAAATAAACTCATTTAAATTCATTCTATATATAACGTTTAGTACTTTTTAATACATAAAAAGTAACTAAAAACACTTTCCTTTAAGTGGGACTACTACTACTGTTTTCGCTTCTTTTTGGGTGTAATAACTTTACACTCATACAGGTGGCTCCGGCCACAGTTCTGCGGGTGGAGACATGTAAGTCTACAATTTGTAGTACATTTACACTTGGAAATGGTGAATAGCTAAACGTAGTACATGTATCGCAAAGTGTAAGAGTAAATTTACAGGTGTAGATTTCTTACTTTTGTGCAGAGACCACATTGTCTGCAGTCTGTATTAAATCAGGAAGCCATTCCAGAGGCAACGGGCATGAACGCTACATGATCTCTCACTAAGGTGAATCTGAAGTACCTTGGAAACAAGAAACATAACCTGCAAATCATTCTGAAAGTGCACCTCATTTGACCCACCTTTAGGGCAAATTGGGGAGTAACAAAAAGAGCATCATACAAGAATACAAGGACTTTGAACTTTAGTGTGGCTGACCCTTTCTTTTTAGGTCACAGCTTTCCAGACAGCAAAGCTGTGTGGTTTTCCATCGACTTCTTGTGGGCATTCTCAAAGGTTTCCCTGGGAATGCATTTTACCTGTTGCTTACTATTTGCTTTGTGGTTTGTAACTCACAGTTGCTTGCTTTGTATTTGCTGGCTTTATTTGCTCTAGGCTGTCCAGCTTGAGTTCGTCCCTCCCCTGGAGAATCTTTGTTTACTGTATTCTTCCAGTACTGCTTTCTGCAACCAGGCTTATAAATCTTCTTCTTATCTTGTCACATTTGGTGTGCATTCAGTGTCAGGGTCAAATTTCAGGCTCGGTCTTCTGAGGGAGCTAGGTGTTTCCTTTTTTTTCTCTGACTTCAAAGTGAGAGAATTCGTGTGACAATCCTGTTGGGTACCCATGTGAGATGAGAGGCTGTATGATGTTATTTTTTCTAGAAGACAACAAAAATGAACTGTGCTGACATTTGAGAATATAGCAGAACTAGAGAAGTATAAATGAAACAATTTTTTTCTTGTTATTCTGAAGTGTGTTGAAAACATATATTTTAGTATGTTTCCATGCATTATCGTTTGTGCGCAGTAAAACTGTATGTGCAAATATAATTGTCATTTCAATTCAAACTGTGCTGCCTGTAAGGGCAGTGCGTTACCACACCATGCATATTTCACACTATGTCACTCCACTTTACACCACTCAACATTACAACACTCTACTCCACTCTATGGGCTTCTATTGTATGCCACACTAATCCATTCTATGACACTCCACAACAGGCCACTCCACTCTTCGCCCCTCCATTCTAAGTCACACTACGACACACACACCATTCCACTCCATGACACAACATGCCACGCCGTTCTACTCTACGTCCACTCTACCCCCCTCCAGAACACACCACTTACAACACTCCATCAAATCTACCCCACTCCACTTTACTATAATCTACCCCATTCTACTCCACACAAATCTACTGCACCGCCTCCAATCTACCCCACTCCATTCCAATCTACCCCAATCCATTCCACATAACTCCACTCCATGCAAATCTCCCCCACTCTGCTCTACTCCAATCTACATTTATTCAAACAGGGGAAACCCAATTTACCCTTGTAGGCTTGGGCGCTGTATCGTTAAGGTCAAAAGGGTGCTACAAGGGGCTTGATTTTAGAAGAGAAAGTCTACTCAGTTAGGAGTGCTATTCAAAATATCGCACTCCAGTGTATCCACAGGATATCACATGTAAACACACAGCTGTAAATATAGAATAAATCAATGGAAGGAGAAAGAAACACGGAAAGAATAAAAAGATGTATTCAAAGAAAATGTTATAGATTTAGTGGAATAATTCACAAAGTAAAAATATGGGGACATAAAAAAATCAATTTAAGCAAGGAAGTTATGAACAGAAGTATGGACAATATAAACACAACAGTTCATAACTAAACATCAACTCCTGAATAATTGTGACAGACAACCAGAATAATTAATAAACAATGGTTGTAAATTTGTTCAAACGAAACGTTGATGGAGATGATGAGCGTGTCGACGTTTCGGTCTATGATGCTGCCGTCATTTAGACCATCTTCAGGACCAAAAAATTCCTTGCTGGTAAGACACCCCTAAATTAAAACATTGAATCATAGTTATTGTATTTACAGATTAAAATATATCTCATTACTTTACAAAACAAATATTTCCGTGTATCTAAAGCAATAATATATAACCAGAGTTACGAAAAAATAGTTATGAAAAAATAATAGGGAAGAGGTACTATTTTTTCATAACTCTGGTTTTCATAACTTGGCAGCAGAAACAGATGTGGAAAACGATGAAGGAGCTACGTTGGGTCCAGCAAGGTCCAAGGGACTCATCAAGTGCATAACAGTTAGAGCTGGACGTGAGCAAGCAGGGAAGTCCACTGAAGCAAGAGAAGACCCTCAAGAGGACCCACAGGTCAAAGGAACAGGAGTCACAAGAGGACCTCGAGCAGCTCACCAAAGATGAAGGCCCACAGTTCAGAGGATGTGGTGAGGACAATGATCTTCGCAGGAAGAGATGCCGGAGGCTGTAGCTTCTTGTCGCCTGAAGATATCTGGAGTGCAGAGCCAACAAGCCTTGGCAATAGCAATTCAACACAGTGCACAGGGGTTTGGTCCCAGAGGTTACAAAGAGAGACACTGGCCTCAAAATTGCAGAGGATAGGGCAGCCCTCTAGGGAGTTGCAGAACCACCACCTGTGTTGCTGGGCCTTTCGAAGTCCTTGGGACATCAGGAGCAGCAGACCGGTCAGATTCATTGCAGCGACTGCAGATACAGGGAAGTGGCCCTTCATTCCAAGGGAGATTACTTTGGGTGTCCTTGATGCCCACAGATCTGTAGAAGATCCTATATGAAGCACAGACACAGACAACAAAAAAGACTTACAGAACAGCAAGACCAGGAGCAGCATGAGTCTTCTGTGATGCAGTCTCGGTTCCAAGCGAAGTCCAGGTGTCCGGATGGTCAAAGAGGGAAGTGGTTTCAGGCATGAGCGTGTCCCACAACGAATCTGAGGACCTACCCACAGGTAAGTCCTTTTAAAACCTAAGAAAGGGGTTAGGACGAGTCATGGGTCCCTCCCAGAGGAGGGGCTGGACAGAGGAAAGGATTCTCCTATGTCAATTATTAAGGGTCCCCCTCTAACTGGCTCAAACCAGAATATGCAAGGAGGGCACCAAATGAGCCCTTCAAAGCAGTCTGGTGGCGCTGGCAAGAGCCCCCATTCAAGCCCAATAAACTAATTCTTGTCTGGGAAGTGGCCACACCCCCCTGTGACAGGAACCCTATTGTTCTACCTTCCTCTGTTTGAGCTCAACTCAGCAGCAGGAGGACAGAATCATGTATGTGGTCAACAGCTGCCCTAGCTTGCTAGCAGACCCTGAAAGGCGGTTACCAAGAGTACTGGTGGTTTCCCGGAGGAGCTCCCTACTGCATGGAACTATACCTTCAACACCGGTAACGGTGTTGGGGTATGATTCCAACATGTTTGATACCAAACCAGGTTCGGCACAGCCACTATATAGTCAGCCATAGCGTAATGACACATGGCCACTATATGTATCAAAATGGCTGAAGACACATACAAAGCATGGAGGATCGACTCTGGGGTTTGTAGGGTGTGACCTGCTCATGGAGGGGCACCCTCACAGTTATAACCCACCACCCTGCCTTAGGTTTTAAGTGCAGTGACCTCAGATATAAGGAAACTTATATCTGTTGTAAGTGGCGCTAGCACCAGCTTACACAGGTTCCAATGGCAGGCTTATAGTCACAGTTTGAGTAGTCTCTCATGGGTGGCATAATACATGCTTCAGCCCATAGGAGACTGCTGGTGTACCTGTGCCCTGGTTACTTTAAAACCCTTCACTAGGGACTTACATGGTTACACCAGTAGCCAATTGTGGAGGTACCAAAGTACATACCATGTCAAATTTAGGAAGGAAGCACAGTGGCTGGGGTCCTGATTAGCAGGATCCCAGCCAGACTGGTAAAAAAACATACTGACATTAGTAAAAAGTGGGGGTAATCATGAAAGCAGGTCCTACTTTCCTACAGTTTAGCTTTCACTCTTGCCCCAATCCTAGCCTCTTCCAGCTATGCCTCAGCCTCAAAGTGTATTCTCTTCTCACACTAGCAACAGTCCCTTAAACCACACAATAGTATCCAGACACTGCTGCATTAAAGCACCTTTTCCTATGCTGGGAAACTCCTGGATGACCTTCTCTGAATGCTGGCTCCAGCCACAGTGTTTTGATTCTTCCAACACTGAGGGTTATGCAGCCAGTCACGCCAGCAGAATTCTACAAGGATGAACTCTGAAGGTCCTAATCTGGACCAGAACCATCTGACTCATATTTTCATGACCACAAGGTCCTTCCCTAGACTTCTGTTGCCAAAAACGCCAGCATAAAGGACAGCTCAGAGGCTGGCATGGAGCAAAGAATTACATGTTTCCATCCACTTGTATGTATGTGCTGGACTAAGCAGAGCAACTTCAGGACACTGCACAACTTTGACCCCGTACATTGTTTTTGGATCTGTAGCAGTTGCTTTGAATACCAATTTTTTGGGAGACTTATCTCTGAAATGGAAACCAGCTGTGTTCTACAGATCTACAGAGATCTTAATTTTCTCTGGAGTATTAAACCAGTGTGCAATGAAAGAGGCATCCCTTTTTGAACCATTATATCCTTACAGTGCAACCTACCTTTGGTTACATTTGTGTAATATTGCGTCTGATACCCTAATGTCACCTCCCGTGAGCTAGGCTATGAGTGCTCGACCACATCTGAGTAACACTGGAGATTCCGGGAACCTGTGGAGTCCTGTGTGACATGTCCTTCCAAGCATGCATGTGTCTTCCGGGTCAGCGGGGCGATCAGACAGGATCCCCGTTGGAAGTGGCATGTGCGCCCCATAACCCACAAGACCTGGAGAAGAAGCAGGACATCTCCTTATCAAAGGGGTCTCAAGCAAGGCATTGGGATACTAGGACCTCCAGTCACAGCCACAGTAGGTCTCACAGACATTTAGGACTGCATTCCAATTAGGGCGGTATTTCCATGGCACAAATGAGAGTTTGCACCTGAATCGAGATTATAACAGCGCAACCCATGAATGCTGTCCAGTGATATTTTGCAGAAATTAGTGTGGGAAATTGCAATATTGCAAGCTCAGAAAGGGGTTGCATGTGTGGCATTACTGCCTTATTCACTTTCTGACTTGCAGAATTAGGAATGATGCATCACTCCCACACCCAGGGAGAAATAAACGTAGAAATGTCAATAATTCTCAAAGGGGAATTGTCGCTGAACTTTACCTGTGCACTCAGAATGATCCATGAGGTTTACTCTAGGAAACTTTGCTAGGTGAATCCTGGTGATGGATTAGTGAGGACAACTCAATATAACGATTTTTGCAGCCAAGGGCGCAGGAAAACAAATGTTTAGAGGTTACCCACCACTGGAATCAGCAGATTTTTAATGGTGGAGTAACACCGTACCCGGGAATAAATGAACCTGGGGTACTGAGAATTCCCCTTGCAGTGTTGTTGCATCCTTTTGCTCTATGCTCTAGAGTGGGATTCCATCCTATGGTGGTACACTGGGGCCGAGTGGAAGGATGGAGGGCCATGGTACCCTACATCAGCCTTCTATATCCACTGACGCAGAAAACTGAGGTTCACTCGCATGATTGTTGTTTAGTAGCAAGGCCCAAACTAACCCTGGGCGTAGTCTGCGTAGCAGCACTATACGTAGCTTCACGTAGTACTGTGTAGCATAGCTGATGGCACTGTGTACTTGTCTGCACTGTGAAATAATTACAAAATGATTGCAAATGGCATCCTGCACATTGCCAGTTATGATAAAATAAGCATCTCTATCTTTATATGCTAATCAGCATATAGTACCTTCACCAAAGTGAAACTGACAAGAATAGCAAGCAGTGAGAGAGGTGATGATTTTGGGATCCTTCCTAACCTAGGGGGAGTACCAAACAGATGCCTTGAAAACTAAAAGCACATCTTATTGAAAGATTCAGTGGTGGTCCCATCCTCTTAGGACCAACCCAAGCACAGTTATTGGCAAAAAAACATTCCCAACCAAAGGCCCTGCAAAGCATTATGGGATGAGATTAGCAGTGGGCAGTGAATATTATATAGTATCCAATATCAAAATAATTCTACAAAGAGCTGCAGTTCAACTGGTGGTTACTAGATGTCCCTCACAAGTCAAATGCAAATGCTTGATGAAAGGGTTTCAATGGTTTCGCATTTGACTCGTGAGGGACATCTAGTAACGACTAGTGCGTAGCGTACTACTTTGCCCAGGGTTAGCCCAAACACTAGATGAAATTATAATAATCCATAGTTGGATCACAGTGATAATCATGCACATTACACTTGACCAGTCACATATGGTTTCCTTTGGATAGGGTTTTTGCATGCCTCAATATGCAAAATGAAACCAACAGAGCATTAAACAACAGCAATCCCTTGTTCTAACTTCAGTAAATGTGGATTTTAGTTAGCAGCAGTTTATTAAATGTCTAAAAAACATTGCTTAGCCCAGCAGGACCAGCCCCTGTCTGATCCTTACCCGAGGCCTGGCTTCATGGCGCTATCTGCCCTCTCCTTTGAACGAACCCTGCAGACGCTCAGCATAGCCGGATAAATATAATCTGTCTTTGATTAAAAATTTGCTGAAGTTCATAAAATACACAACCAGCAGCAAAGGAAGAAAATATAAATACAGTGTGTCATCTGGAATATATTGCTTTGCTGTGATTTATCACCTCTTCTCTGGTTCGTAAACCTCCTCCCTCCTCCCCCCCACACAACACAGCCGAAAGAGGTACTGTGGGTTGGGAAAAGTGATGCGTTTAAAAAAGTTACACGTAGTGTGTGTATGGGGATTGTATGTGTGAGTGTGCGGCATATGCCAATGTACAGATTCATCATGAATATGGCAGGTGTTGGACTTGCCCTTTTTGGCTAAAGTTCCTTAAACTTTTGCCTTCCTTCTAGACCTTTTTCTGATATTGTGTTGCCGACGTCGATGCTTTGGGCAAATTACCACCGCTGATAAGTGTCAAAGTGCAAGTGCTCCCTGTATAAAGTGTTATGGTAATTGATTGTCCATAATTGGAATGTTTGTCTTACTAGTAAAGTCCCTAGCATAGTGCACTGTGTGTGCCAGAGCTGGTATTGCAGATGCTACTAGTGGACCTGCAGCACTAATTGTGCCACCCACACAAGTAGCCCTAAAAAGAGATCTCAGGCCTGCCACTGCAGTGCCTGCGCGCAGTTTGTTAAAGCCTTTGTTGTCCTAACAAGTGCATACGCTTGCCAGGCCTTACCCTTCCCTTTTTTTGCACATCAGACACCACTATAGTAGGCCCAAGGTACCCGCCCCCCCCCCCTTGAACAGGGGAAGTGTATGTGAAAGGTAGGACATGGACTGAGGTGTGTACCATGTACTGACAGGGAAATACTGCCAAATTCATTTTTCACTGTTGCAAGGCCATCTTGCTCATAGGACAGAATGGGGAATGCTGTGCCAGATGTTACCAGCGGTAAACAGTCTAAATATCGACACAAAAGTATATCGAGTTGGATATATCGTAGGGACAGAATATCAAAATCAAGAATATCGACGACCAGAATATTGACCTGAAGGTAGAAATATTGTTTTTGTTAATATCGAAGTTAGTAATATCGATAGCAAAAATATCAATGTTACTAATATCAATATTAATAATATTAGTGTTATGTATTTCATTATGTATTTTATATGTTCGTTTTTATAATTTTTGTTAATTATTGTACTTGTTTTATAATATGTGTATTACATTTTTAGAAATTAGTAATCATTTTTTAAAGTAAATTATGCGTATTAGTACCGTAGCAGGTTGTGGGTTTATAGGGGAATAGGGTGGGAAGTAATTATATTATAGTAAATAATTAATTTTCTTTTAGGAATTAGTAAATATTTTTAAGTACATTTTGCGTTTTAGTTCAGTAGCGGGTTGTAGGTTTATAGGGTGGGAAGTAATTTAATTGTACTTAAGTCATTATTTATTTTAGTGTTGAGTACTGATAATTATTGTATTTTTAATCAATTATTAATTGGTAATAACTTTTTAAATAATTAATATAGATTTTCGGGCAATTAATATGTTTATTAATTATTAACTGGTAATTACGTTTGATTATTATAATGTATTGGTATTTATTAATAATTTATTGATAATTACTAATTGTTAAACGTTTTTTAATAATTATTGTTTTCTGGAATTGAAATGTATTTTTTTGTAATTTTATTATTATTTGGTATTACATTTTTTATAAATATTATTTTATTGTATTTATCATCAATTTAATTGTTAATAATTATTAATTGGTGATTATTTTTTAATAAATATTTATTGGTATTGTTAATTTATTGCAATTTAAAAAAATAATAATCTTTTACAAAAACATTTTTTTAATGATTAGTAAGTTATTTTAACCCCTACGCAATCCAACACTTTCCCTACTGTTGTACTCTCTGGAGTTGGAATAGTAATTTTAACCTCTATGCTATCCAACACTTTCGCTACTGTTGCACGCTCTGGAGTTGGAATGGTAATTTTAACCCCTACGCTATCCAACACTTTCCCTACTGTTGCACCCTCTGGAGTTGGAATAGTAATTTTAACCCCTACGCTATCCAACACTTTCCCTACTTTTGCACACCTTGGAGTTGAAACAGTAATTTTAACCCCTACGCTATCCAACACTTTCCCTACTGATGCACCCTCTGGAGTTGGAATAGTAATTTTAACCCCTACGCAATCCAACACTTTCCCTACTGTTGCACCCTCTGGAGTTGGAATATTAATTATAACCCCTACGTTATCCAACACTTTCCCTACTGTTGCAACCTCTGGAGTTGGAATAGTAATTTTTAGCCCTACGCTATCCAACACTTTGCCTACTGTTGCACACTCTGGAGTTGAAAAAGTAATTTTAACCCCTACGCTATCCAACACTTTCCCTACTGTTGCACCCTCTGGAGTTGGAATAGTAATTATAACCCCTATGCCATCCAACACTTTCCCTACTGTTGCACCCTCTGGAGTTGGAATAGTAATTTTTAGGCCTACGCTTTCCAACACTTTCCGTACTGTTGCACCCTCTGGAGTTGGAATAGTAGTTTTTACCCCTACGCTATCCAACACATTCCCTACGTTTGCACTCTCCGGAGTTGGAATAGTAATTTTTACCTCTATGCTGTTCAATATTTACTGTTTTAGTTAATGCAGTGTATACATTTTTTAAAAATAATTTGTTATATATAGTTTTGATATTTGTATTTATAATATTGTTGTATGTGTATATATATATTTTTCATTTATAAAATGCTTTTTAACAATTTATAAGTTATTAGAATAATTAATTGTAAATATTATTAAGTAAGTATATATATTATATTTTTTATGTATATGTTAAAAACATTTTTTACATTAAGGGGTCGATTCCGATTAGGGAAACTAATCCGTACGACGATTCGTATTTGTAGCACTTTCTGTTCGAATTGTACAAATCCGTCCGAATCGCGTAGTACAATCCGTAGGAAAGAAATACGTCCGAATCTTTGCGAACCGTACGAAAAGCAAGGGAAAATCCCTACGACACGGACCCTCACAGTGAACCGTACCAATCGTAAACATGCTGTACGACCCGACAAGTTCGATCCGGACCAGGGAATGAGAACACGATTCGTCCGGAAAACGTCGCGTATGAGCGATTCATACGGAGAGCCACACAATCACATACACACCGTACCCCTGCAATCATGGGGTGTACGCACTGTACCCCTACGTACCGTCCCCCTGCAATCATGGGGTGTACGCACCGTACCCGGGGGGAGGCATTTTGTATGCGGTTCGAGTCGAAATCTGCTTTTCCGGATGTTTTGAGCTCCCGTAGAAAAAGAGTAATACGGTGTGTTGACGAGACGAATCATACTTGCTGGGTAGGAAAATGCTGCTTTGATCCGTAAGGACGTCGCGTACTGCATGTTCCGAATACGATTCGTACGGATTTTTAAGTCGTATGGTCTTTCGTGCGATTCGTACGGAGATCTGCTTTGGGTCCGAATCGTACTTCATCGTACGTACGGGGACGTTTAAGGGTACGATTCGTACGGGAAATATGCTCCGTACGGCTATTTGTAAGGGATTTTACTGAATCGGAATCGGCCCCTGTATGTGTTACCTATAATTGTAAAAATATTTTTAACTATGTTTATTTTAATTCTATGTGTTATTTACTTAATTTTACATTATTTTTAAACATTTAAAAAAATATATATTTAAAAACTATTTTTTTGACAACAATATTTTTTTTGATATTTTTGTACTTACCATAATGTAGATAGGACTTCGATATTCTTGACATCGATATTCCGCCTCCAATATTTTTTACGTCGATATTTTTGACGTTGATATTATGTTAGACATTCGTTGCCAGCATATCTTCCCATAGGCATAAAATGGAGAGATGGAGTTTAGTGTGCCAGAACTCAGAATTTAATAACACATCTTTTTGTGAGGATGGTTTTTAAATTGTGTGTTTAGAAACCCTGCTTTTAGAAGTGACTGGTTTCTTGTCTTAACCATCCTGAGTACCTCTGCCTGGATGTGTATTGACTGGCTGGGTTTGGATGTGACAGGGTCTGGGGAGTGTCCTGACACCAGAGAGGAGTAGGCGAGACAGCAACAGGATGGCATGCATTTGGTGTGGTGGGAGGAGTAGCCCTTTTGATGCGAAGAGGGCTGTGCTGCTGCCACAAAAGAATGGCTCCACCTCCTGCGGAGTGTCTGAGGCCCAGACCCTCACTATCAAAGAAAGAAGGTGTGCACTGCCAGGAAGACACCCAGGTCTAGTTTGGACCGGGCTCAGAGCCTCCTGAACACAAAGGGGCACATTAAGATGGCGGGCTGACTTTGTCCGCCCGCCATACCAATGCAAAAAGGAACCGCCCGCCATAAGGGCGGGGGTCCCATGGGCGACATTAGGATGCGCCCGCCACTGTGGTGGGCACATCCAGCATTTCTGTCATTGTGGCGGGCGTTGCAGTCAGCACCGCCCGCCACAATGCCAGGAAGGCATGCTGTGCACTTCAATGCACAACATGGCAGGCACCGCGCAGTGCCTGCCATGTTGTGCATGGAACAGCTGGGGGGTACCATAGGTACCCCCCATGTGCACCCCCCACCCCCAGAATCCCTGGAGGCCAGCTACAGGCCCCCAATGTGAAAAACCGCCTGCCTTTCCGTGGCGGCAAGGCACATCACCGCCCTCATAGTAATATGGATGGCGGTGTCTACCAGACACCGCCACCATATACAGTGCTTTTGCGCCCGGTGGGCAATCGGGCGGATTGCCTACTGGTGAAAAACCGGTGGACGGTCTTCCCATCCGCCGGGGTCCCCCGCGCCATGGTACTGTGGCGGGGGGAATTAGAGGCGGACGGTGGTTTTTGGCAGCCGGATCGCCACCGCGATACGGGCGGTGGCGATCCGCCCATTGTCATAATGGGCCCCAAAGATTTCAAAGGCATTTAGGGGTATAAATGTGAGAGCTGAAACCCCTGCCCTCAAGACTGAACTGAAGCCTGAAAAAGGTTTGAAACTACTCTGTGATCAAGGGGAACCTCTGCCAAAGAAGAACAGCTGAAGACTGAAGAGAAGGACTGCCCTTGCTGTGTGTTCTGGGGCTGGCCTGCAGTTTGCTAATTTGACTAAGGGAGGACAAGGGACTTTGCTGTGTACTGTGTCACCCTGCTTGGAAGGACTTTGCTGTGTGCTGTGTCCTGAAGTAACTTGTCTCCAAGGCCCCGAGAGGAGCTGGCTCCCTGTTGTGGAAACTCAGGAACATCAAAGTTTCCGACGCTGTGTGCGTGTGCTTTTTGCAGCCTGAGACCTTTGTGAGAATTGCCCCATGACCATGTGCCCTGAGCAGTCTTGCACTCTGCTTCGATCGACAGCGTGACCAGCAGTGCTGCGATCATTATCACCATCAGCCCGGACCTTCGGTCCAAGATGGAGCCGTGAAAAATCACTGTCACCGGTCCGAGCCTGCCTTTGCCAAGCAGAGACTTGTGAACCTTCACCATTGTGGGTCCGAGGTCCTTTGCCTAAGATCAATGGAGTCACACCGGGAGTCGATCAGCTGCGAGGCCGTCGCCTGGTAGCCCGACTCTCACTGCGAAAAGCAGCCGCCGCCAACCCGAAGCCGGACAGCGTAAACCCAAGCCGCGAGGAGAGGAAAGAGAGACTGCACCCCACCCCCAGGTAACGCTCAGCGAGTGTGCATGTGTCGCCGCCTGGAGCAGAGGGCGTGCTACAAGAGACCACTCTCGGCATTTCCAATCTTTGCAGCGCGAGCTCCCCGCTCAAGTCAGTATCGCAGTCCTTACTCGCCGAGGAGTGGCAGTACCGGGGTCAGATTGTGGAGCTGCACTTTGTTTCCTTCGTGACCGTCTTGGGGGCATATTTTGGCAGTCGCTGACTGCGAGTCAGCCAAGAGTGGCATAGAGGCCTTCACTAGCACTGCGAATTGTGCTGAACTGCATTATTACTTGCTTTTATGATCCGCATTAGTACATGCACTACGAACTGCATTATTACTTGCTTTACGAACCGCATTAGTACTTGCATTAAGGACTGTCTTATTTCTACATTACGACTTGCATTACGAACTGCATAGCACTTCAATAGGTCTGCATGTCGATCATCGTGAACTGCTCATTAATACTGCAAAAACCTACAAGTGATTGTTGGCCTATTAACCGGCCCAGTGAAATATTCCGAATACGCATATGTTGGATATTTTTATCGTTTGGTCTCATTGTATTTTTTCTTGATAAAGATACCGCTATTTTCCTAAATCAGTGTGGTGTCCATTTATGGTTATCACTGTGTTACTGCGAGTGTGGTTGCAAATACTTTACACATTGCCTTGGAGATAAGCCTGGCTGCTCGTGCCAAGCTACCGGAGGGTGAGCAGTGGTTATCTAAGAGTGTGTCCCTCCTTTCTCTGACTAGAAGCAAGGGTCCCTATTTGGACTAAGGTACCTACCTCAGCCAATTAGAGACCCCCAGTTCTAACAGTAAGTATGAGTTGTATGATAAGCCATTTTGTGAACATTGCATGATTGTAAACATCTATGTGAAGGAGCTTTAGGCTCACATTTACTAAGATCTTGCGTCTGGGTTGCGACCCTCAGGGACGGCTTCTGGCACGAATGAACTGGGCCATTGCCCAGGGCACCAGTCTTCAGAGGGGCGCACAAAGTTCTCTGTATGTATTGAGGTCATAAAAAAAGCAGCATTCATCTCCTTTGCCTCCAGCAATTCAATTTTAAGTGCTTTAAGTCATTTGTTAACGTTCCGCAGGTGCTTATTTTAAAACCCCATCAACCTTTTTCTTTGTCCTTCCCTCTCACTCCCTGCCACCATACACAAAAGATCACCCCCAATAAACAAGCTTGCGCCAGTGTGACAGACCTGAGCTGAGAGTGATTCAGGTCGTTTGCGGGGAGGTGTGGAGATATTTGCATTCAGAGGCCAATCACTGCTCTGATAACATCAGTCATGAGCTGAGAATACAAGAGGGCCCTCTATTGCCTCATTTTATTCAACAGCAGCGAAGGTACCAAATGTGTGTCTGCCCGGGGCGCTATCCTGGCAAAGGCCAGGTCTGGAAAAAATGTTTGTGGCCAAGCCCCAGTGCAAAATCCATTTTGGCATTTACTAAACCACGCAAAGTCGATTTGTGCTATTTTGTATGGATTTGTGAATATAGTAACACCACGCAGCACCTTGTTTTCCTCCGCCTCGGGTCGGCGGTTCATGGGTGAATCATTGGAGTGTCCGTAGATCCACCCAGTTATTCTGATGCGAACCCATATTTACAAAGACTTGTGATCCTGCGTGTGCACTAAAAAGCTGCACCTACCTGACAGAGGAGAACTCTACAGCACACATAGAAAGAGGAATATGTCCCAAAGTAATGCTTTTGCGCAGGAAAGTGTCCCTTCCTGCGCAAAAACAATGCTATCTGTAACACAGACACCCGTGAACCATGGGGCAAGGATGCCTGTGTTAGCCCTAGAAAGCCAGAAGTGGACCAGAGCGCAAAGGGAGCTGAATAGTGTCATTTCTTTGTAAATATGGCGCTGTTCAGCTCTCACCAGTCCACGCAACGCAGAACAGCAACTGGCCTTGAAGCGTTACGTGAACTATAAGTGAATAGGCCCCTTAGTGTGTCAGTCTGGTGTGAGGTGTGTTACTATGTAAATTGTAAATTGATACTTGTATAGCGCACTTCTCACCCGCAAGGGTCTCAAGGCGCTTGTACGAATACC
The DNA here is from genome assembly GCF_964263255.1 of Lissotriton vulgaris. Taxonomy (NCBI): domain Eukaryota; kingdom Metazoa; phylum Chordata; class Amphibia; order Caudata; family Salamandridae; genus Lissotriton; species Lissotriton vulgaris. The sequence continues at coordinate 54,729,610 of NC_141698.1, read as the reverse complement.
GCTGTGGAACCCATCCTGGCTTTCCCTGTGAGGCGTCCACTCCTGGGCACCCCCAAGGTGGAGGCCAGGCATCCTTAGCGTTGTGAGGGCCGTTGTGGAGATTAAGCAAGCTATTGCCCAGAGTTGCAAAGTGGGACTCCATGATTGGAATAGGCACCGAGGCGAATCATCAGGTCCGTGGAATTTTGAGCCCAAGACCCACCGAGGCGGGGAATTGAACCCTGGTCCCGGGCTAGACCTCTGCATCAGGGTCGCGCCTTTGTGAGTACATCGGCATTTTCTTAATTTTTTTTATGCATATGCTGTGCTGAGTCTATGTATATGTTCTTTTAGGTTCATACGTGAGTGATGCGCATGCGTGTGTAGTGTGATACTTCCAAAGTGATTTTCATTTGTGCAGTGGGATGGGTGTAATGAGACTTCGTATGGGGTGGGTTTAGGGAGAATCGCACAGTATGCATGCCTCTGCATATTGTATGCAGTATTGCAATTTCGCAGAGACACAAATTCCTCTGGATCCCCCCTAGCCCCCCTTCGGTTTAAGGTCCCCTCCCCTCACCCAGCGCTACCCTCTTCAGTGCACAGAAAGCTGAAAACCCCGGCTTGATCTGCGTTCACAGGAGGGGGGTCAAGCGCAGGCCCCTCGCCGTCGGCTGTTTGTGGGTTTAATCAATACATTCACACAGCTCTATAGGGATTTAATTGATTTTCACGAAGACTAGAAACAAAATAATTTGAATGTGTCCATCAAAGCGCTGTGACAGGGAAACACGATGCAGAACAACATCTGATACATCAGATCCAGGACTGAGCGCACAACCCTGCCTTTATCTCCAGGGTCCAAGGTTGGAGACATCCCTGCTCTGCTGAAAATGAGATTGGGATCATCTGCTAGAAGAGACAGCTTCCCTGTTAAGGGCTGTCTGAAGAGACATCGAGATAGGATCTGTAAGGTGGGATACAGCAGACATCAGACACTAGCTATAAACACACTGTTGATTTACAACACCTCTGTCCTGATGGGGACAGCATCAGTTTAGGGTCTCCTAGGTAGGGGAATCATTAATGTCCACATGAGCCACCACACAAGGCTGCATCACTGTCACACTCTAGAGACAGATTAGATACCAGACAGAGAAATCGCCAATCAGTCAATTTTGGTGTAATTTCCAATCTCTGGTCAAATGGATATTTTGCCATTAGGGTGCTCCCTTTTTCTTAGCAATGGGGCCACTTTTAGCAACATGGGCGTCAGTTTTAGGTGCTGTGCAGTGTTGCCCTAGTGGAAGAGAGCTGCAAAGAGACATATTTATTAAATGTGACCTGCTGCTGCTCTCTTTAAGGCTGCCTAGCTCCAAACACCTTTGCACCACTGTGCAAAGGTGTATGTGTACTGTTTAACATCGTTTTTTTTTTTTTTACTGGAAAGGTACCCTTCCTGTACAAAATTCTACGTTTAGGCAAATATTTTCACAATCAACACGTTAGAGGTGCATACAGTACAGCAAACGTACAATGGGCCTTTTATGAAAACTGTTGCATCGCTGCGATAAAACAGCAATGTAACAGTTTTCACTGCGCCCTCCTCTATCAGGAATCATGATATATCTGTTGGCGTAAAAGTCACGCATTGCTGGAGTTGTGTCGCATGACGTAACTCCAGCAGTGCATGGGGTAGGTCTGTGCCTATGACACTGTGTCACCCTTACGCATGCCATGAGGCAGATGCAAGGTTTTGACGCAATGGCATTATAAAACGAGTTGCAGTGAAATCTCATAGATTTCACTGTGACACTTCTACAAGGCTTTCTTGCGGGGGAACGCCCACCCTGCATACATTATACCTGAAGCAGGTATAATATAGCACAGGCCTTTACAAAGTGATGCATCTGCTTAGATCTGCTTAGATGCGTCACTTTGTAAATAGGGTGCAACGTAGCGCATTGTTTACATCGCCGCTGCATCACGAAAAGTGATGCAATGGCAGCTCAAAAGTGTTGCAAGGCCTTCATCAATAAGGCCCAATTTTTGAAATGTTAGAAGCAAAGCTTAATTTGAGCCAGTGGGGGCCACTGGCACTCTTTTTTAGAGACGGACGCTTGTTTTTTCTACATCAGACATTGACAGAGAGCGAGAGAAGGGAAAAGCACACACAGCCGAAAGACAGAAAAATGTCAGAAAGAGAGAAAGCAGGGACATGTAAGAGTGAGATAAAGGGGCAGGGAGTGTCTGGTAGCGAATTAAAAAAGCATATGGTGGATTCAAGAATACACAGCCCTGGTATTCACGTGCTAACATTTAATGGCGCTGGCAGAGGTCTTCTGAGCAGAGCTTAGGGCACCGGCACTTATTCTTTTACAAATTAAGCACAGGTAATTACATTTCTCCAACATTGCATCTGCCTCAAGGAGGTCTTATTTTTTTGGCACAAAGGCAGGCCTGAAGATCTGACTTTGCTTCAGAAACCATGGGTGTTAGCGTTGGAATGCCTAAGCCCCACCCATGGAAATCCCCCTTGATGCAATTGGCCGACGGTAATGTGAAGCACTATTTGCCTGCAAAAGGGCAACTTTCCATCACAAAAGAAAATGTCCACAGAAAGTAACTACCATGTACGGTAAGCACGGTGGTGGTGGAAAGTCTTGGTAAGTCGGACTCCTGGTTCTCGTCTGAGGCTAATTGTGTTGGTGCAGTAAAACAGCTGTCTGCCCTGGCCTTGCTTGTAGCACCGGACGTGCAAATGTAAATGTACATGTATTTATATAGCGCAAATCGCCCACATCGCAGGCATCTATGCGCTTGCTTAGGGAACCCGTCCTGGTATTCCCCTGTGAGATACACCGGCAGGGTATCCACAAGGTGAAAGCCAGGCATCCCGCCGCGAGGGGCCGTTGTGGAGATTAAGCAAGCTATTGCCCAGAGTCGCAGAGTGTGAACCCGTGAGTCGAGTAGGCACCGGAGCGAGAATTATCGAGTCCGTGAAATTATTGAGCCCAACCCCCGTCGGGGCGGGGAATTGAACCCTGGTCCAGGGCCGATCTCAGCTTCCGGGTCTGCCGCCTCTAACCCCTGAGCCACACTTCTCCACTTGCACGCCGGAGGCCTTAAGGGCACATGCATCATTGAAAATTGCATTCGCAAATGGTGCGAATTGCAAAAATCGTCCGTTTGCGAATGCAATTTGAACTTTTGGGATGCATTATAATTTTTGTACTTTTAGCAATTTAAGAAATCGCAAAATTGCGATTTCTTAAATTGCGATTGCATTTAAGGAATCTCAAATTGAGATTCCTTAAATGCAATGCATTAAACTTAAAAAATGTGCGATTTTGCTAATAAGGGGAGCAAATTACCATGAAGTTGACCTTCATGGTAATTTGCGAAAACGTAGAAAAATGCACTAAAGAGCATCTTTCAAAATTCCATTTTACACACACATGCCCTTGGGGCATGTGTGTGTGCAAGATGTACTTATTGGCAGATTTTAGGGGTGCAATAGGGTGTCCTTTTGACACCCTCGCACCCTTGTAATTGCATTCTCAATTTGCGATTCTGTAATTGAGAATCGCAAATTGAGAATGTCTTCCCATTCATTCCTATGGGCCTCTAGGCCCATAGGAATGAATTGGGAGGTATTCCTTAATTGCGATTCTCAATTAGAAAATCGCAATTAAGGAATTTTAAGAAATCGCTATTTTTTTAGCGATTTCTTGATGCATTGCATTTTGCGATTCCTTAATTGCGATTCCTTATTTTTCGCAATTAAGGAATCGCAAAAAGCAATATTGATGCATGTGCCCCTAAATGAGCTGAACGTCCACTGCTACCACAACACTAATTGGCAAGTCGAGAGAGTGAACCCCTGCATGGCCGCTCAGCCTCCCATCCTCTGACAGTAGCATCTGTAATTTACAGTGCTTAGAAATTGATGGTGCGTGGTGAGAATCGGTACATAAAACAAACACGTTAATATTACTGTTAAATCTGGATCACTTGTAAGACACCAGGGGGCATATTTACAAGCCCCTTTCGCCACCGGACCGCTACTTTTTTTGATGCTCCGGAGGTGTAGCATGGTTTCACATATTTAAAAGGTGGCATTAAGCCACTTGATGTGACTTATTGGCACCTTGTAAATATGCCCCTCTCTGTCGCATACTCTGCGTCAAATGGGCGTGTAGTGGGTGTTGTAGTGGGCCTTCCAATTGCTTTCTGACGCTGCCCCAGATTTACAAACCTGAGCTGTTTTTTGCTCTTTCTGTGTGCTGAATTCTACAGTACATCTAGAAAGAGCCAATCGCCATTACTGAATGTTTATGTGCAGGAAGGTGTCCTTTCCTCCACATAAACAATAGTCCCTGCAACATGGCAGCAGGATGCCTGCGCTAGCACTATGCAGCGTTTTTAGTGCAAACGCTAGGGAAACGCAGGGTTGTGCCGTATTCTTGTGAACACGGCACATTCCTGCATTTTAAAAATGTCGGAGCGCGGCATTGCCAAATTTGCCGTAACTCTGCGTTCCAACATTTTTTTGTAAATATGCCCCAAATTCTGCTGGGACATTTAGTCCACTCCTATCAGTCTGTGCTATATTCAGCACAAAAACAAGGCTCTGCTAGAGAGTTAACATTAAGCTGCATTTTAGAGCACCTAGAAATGGTGGAAGCGTTGTACGAAGCACTATGTAAAAAAGAGTTGTTATTATTAAAGCCAGGAACAACTTTGGGAGAGAAAGACAGCTTGTATCAGCCCCCGTTGTGGAGAGCACAGATACAAGGCTCTGCCACAGAGTTCACATTAATATGAGTATTTTAAGAGGAGACAGCTCAAACCTTTTGGGAGCATGGGCGGCTCTAGGCTCATGGTGGCCCTGGGCAGGGAGTGTAGGTAGGGGGCCCCGGGAGAGGGAGTCCGAGTGGAGCCCAGCGCGGAGACCAGTGAAGAGGAGGCGGGGGGGTGTCAGGGTGTTTGGAAGTGGAACACAGCCGGAGGCCGCCAAATCCCTGCCAGGGACCGCCACGCAAATATGTATCCATCCTCAGAGGATTATTATATTAAGGATATATATTTGCGTGGTGGCCCCTGGGGTTTGGTGGCTCTGTGCAGGTGCACAGCTTGCATATGCCTAAGGCCGCCCCTGTTGGGAGAGGCAGTTAATTATTGCCTGCAGAGGAATCACTGCACAAGTTATGTTGGACTGCTGCTGCAGCTTCGATGTCAGAGTCAGAGGGGAGAAACAGCTTTGATACCATGCTCTGCAAGTGTCAGACTCTAACGGCAGGTTCTGAAGTGCCACTGTTGACTTCCAGGCGCATTGAGAGAGACATCAGCAACATTAGATTATGCCAGAGGAGACTGTCTCAATCTCAACCTCTGTCTGGAGGCAGAACTCTCCTGGAAGATAAAGCATGCATTTAACATTTTAGGGCACAGTTAGGGTTTGTGGCGACCAGTGAAGGAAGTGACCCACGAGGGTCACCCGTGTCACTCTCGATCTCCTCTTGCCTTCCAAACAATGAAGATTCAATGATACAGTAGAGACTACAAGCACAGTAGTTTATTCACAAAATACAATGCAGTGGAGTCCAATCTGACCATCCTCCTATGATGGCTGACGAGGGACTGACTCTAACAAGCATAAAGTTACATTATGTAGGTTCCGGAGCCCACAAAGACCCGTCCATTATGGAAAAGTACTGGTAGTTGTCGTAATACAATGGGGGCACAGAACATAAGATTCGATTCCACAACCTGGTAACAAGCTATCTACTATCTAAGGTCATCTGGCCTATCCTCCCTTCTAGACAGGTGGGAGAAGGCCTCTATGTAACAGAAAAGGCATGCGATAATCAGCAAGTTTCAGCAATGGAGAAACAAAACTTACCACGGACCATTTCTCGTAAATGAGCAAGTAACAGTTTAGATTATATTAGAAAATGGCGTCTTCGAGAGTTAAAATGGTGGCACAGATGTCAACCTAACTAACGCAACTAGCGCAACATCTATATATACTGGTTGTGTCTACACCCAGTATACAAATATAACGTAATAGACATATAAATGATAACATAATACACAAGTAAGATGACAATGTTATGTTTAAATTCTATCACCAGGCAGTGTCATTGCTCTAAATATTCAGTGAATGAAATAAAATATGGTAGCTGGTGAGTTCAACAGGGTTGTACCCTCCTGTCCAGGCATGTTCAAATATGAGAGGTATTGAAGAGAAGTAGCCCTCTGGTTATCATCAGAAGGAATATGGAAGCTTCATGCAAACTGTGTGAAATTGAAGTTTCAGGTTTATTGAATCCAATAATCATCAATATATTTCAGGTATATGCAGCCGACATGTGTTTCGCTCTGGTCATTAAAACCATCGAACTTTCTCAAGACTGAACATCAAGAGAGAAAAAAGGAGCAAAAAAAAAATTAAATTAACATTTTTGCAATTTGTCTTATGGGATTCCTTGAAACCTAAGTACAAAATTGAGATAAGAAAAAATAAAAACCTGCAAAAACCGAGTCAAACAACACCTCCATTACAGCACTAATTGGACCCAGTATCTCGTATGTCAGATTTTGCCCCAAGAGCCAGCAGTTCTCGGACAGTTTTCTTCATCAATATTAAATCCTGCCGGGAGAATGAGCATCAGTTTTCGTAGATGCTCTCCCAGCTAGACCGCGCAGATTCTTGATTCTGACTGAATCGGTATCGGGCAGTGCCTGCAGAGACATCAACAATAGGACGTTCAGCTTGATGAGGAGTCTCAGTAGGGCTCTACCTAGAGATTCAGCTTTTGGGGGATTTGTAAGATAGATATCAGATATTGCCTGGAGCGACAGCATTGACATCTAAATCTCATGACAGTGTTTGCATCATTACCTGGTTCTGCGGTGGGTGCGAGACAGCATCGATAGTCGATGTAAGATTGTACTGGGATAGACAGTATTGATAATGGTGTCTGGAGAAGTATATGGAATAAAATACCTCTTGTTTTAGATTCTAAGGATATTGTGATTGACTGAGGAGTTCCTTGAACATATAGAGAAATGAGGCTTAAGGGCGAGTTCCTTTATAAGGCCATGGAATTCTACTCTGACTTGAAATATACCCTTGGTGGGGGGGGCTGGGTTTATTCTTTATAAACCTTATTACCATATGCATAAATCTGTAAACTGTCACCAGGGTAGGCCTGTCACTTTACAAGACAACCTGTCACAGGCAAGACTAAAGCCATTCACGCCTTTAGATACGTTGACGCAGCTCATTGATTTTAATTATTGCATTTTATTTTTTTGCAATATTCACAGGCAAAAAGACAAAACCATTTAACAGTGTTTAGTATGGCACTCACAGCCTTAGTATGGAAATTGGTGTAGAGCCTTTGACAATTCATCAAGCCCGCAGAATAAAAAATATGAATGTCTCACACAATGACATTCTTATCAAAAACTATTATATGCATTTATTCATTTCTCTATTTATAATGTAACGAAACAGACCGATGTTTAACATTTAAATTACCCTCTTAAAGAAACATCTTTACAAATATTACATTTGGCCACAAGTAACATGGAGGCTGGAAAGGATGGGTGGAGGGAGAAAAGGTGAAGTACGCATACAAACATAGGTGGGCACAATCAAAGGTAGTGATGTTATGAGATTACAGATAATTCTGTGCAGTGGAAGTTATTTTTGTATACCCTGCCCCCTGCCAAGCACTATTAGGATATTGTGAGTCACCAAGGAATTCCTTTATATAATCATCAAACTTCTGTGTGACTTGCAGAATTCTTTTAATGTATAGCATAGGATACTTTATTTCTTATAATACATGGCCACACAATTACCCTGCCCAAAATCGACTTAAATCCTTGGACTCTTGCTCTTTCACATGAAAGAGATATCATGGTTGCAAGCATGGAGAATAAGAGCAGAATCTGTAGGGTAAAATTAAACACAACTAAAAGAAAATTTTCTGCAAAATTATATTAACATCAGTTTAGTATAAGTTGGATTTGAAAACTGATATTCTAGAATGTGTAGAAATATGCGACAACATTCTATCGTTCCTATAACCGCTGATGGCATGCAAAAAAAACAACATGTTGCCATAAATATCTCCTTTCTGTGATCACTGTTTATTTTAGAAAAACAGATTATAAGAATGAAAATTCTGTTCTAATTCTCCTTGTTTAAACTGCAGCTGCTGTAATGCTTCATGGTCTGCCTTTCACCTTGGCAACAGCTTAAATGTAATAAATTATTTGAGTTTTGGACCTACGTCTATTTGTTATTACAAGTGACTAGAGATGTCACAGCTCTACCATTAGGACATTAGAGGTAAGCTTTTATACAGGGATTGCAGGCTCCCATGTATTATAAATGGGGAAAAACACACTCTGTTGTACACTATAAGAGCATTGTGAGTAACAAAGCATTTATTGACCATACACGGAAGTGAGATATAAGTATGAGTTTCTTTATAACATCATGGACGTCTCAAGATGAGAGTATTTTATTCCTTATAATCCATGGTTACTGTCACGATACAGTGTACCACAAACTTACCATTGGTTCCTCTTCATGCACTACAGCGAGGCTCATGAGCAGAAGAGGAAGAAGGATGTGCAGGGTCCAGCACTGCCAAAACCAAACCCTGGGGCAAAAGCCTCACATCTAGATGTGGCTATTTGCACCAGGTCTCACCCTTTACAGGGTACCTGCAGAATTGAGCACAAGCAACCTCAAACTGGTTCCAGCCCTATTAGTCCTCCTAAGATATGTATAGCTTGGATCCTGTGGCACAGACTGCCTGCCTGGCACCTATAGATGGACTATTCCCATGAAGAGCAGGGTCAGTACTGTTGTGCATACAGTAGGCCCTTTTTCTGGAGTGGTACAGGGTGAAATCTGATGGGTTGGATTACTGATGGATAGCCTATGTGGAAGCATTCTTCACATCACCTTTTGTGTGCCTGATGTAAAGCCTAATGTGGGTTACTTGCTTACTTTGTTACAGAATCCAAGATATAAGTTACTGACAAAGCCTAAAAAAACCAAAACTTTTCTAGGGATGATTGTGGTCCCTTCTGGAAAGGGCCTCACCTGGCAGTTGTGGGTGGCTGCTTCTCAACAGGAGAATGTCAGTACTGCTTTACATAAGGCAAGTCTCTGTCTAGAAGGGCACACTGGGTGAAAAACAGTGGGTTGGAATGCTACCCAGAGTGATTGTCTGAGGTTAGCTTATTGTAAGTGCATTCTTCCAAACTTTTTGTGTAGCCATGATATTTACATTGGGTGATATTTCTGAACATGTTATTGTAACATACACCTAATCTTAGCATTGCACTGCATTTCTGTGTGTGGTTCAGTGCCACTCAGATTGTGACACATGAGAAAAGCAAACCTTCACGTCTAGGCATGCTGCTACCAGAAAAACATCATATATATGCATATAGAAAATGTGGCAGCTGGGTGGGTGGTGAGTAGCATCTAATGAGAAGTAGTTCTTGTCTCTCTGAGTAAGTGTTGCCCTTATTTGCTGTGCCAACTGTTTTCTGTATGGGCAGGCAGGCTGGCCTGGCTTGCTGAGGTGGAAGTGGATGGTAGCTGGTCAAACACCAATGTCAAAGGTCACTAGCACCATTCAGAGAAGAACAGTGACCGCTCCTAACAACCTCGGCCCCTCTGTTCACGGCCGTCATGATTTGCGGTGAGCAAATGCTCACATTGGCCGGGGGCCGTCCGAATCACGCCCACTATGTAAATGACCCACACAGCGCAAAAATTCGCAGCGCATGCAAGGGGTTAAAAAGAGGAGATTGTGCAGTGCTGGTCATGATATAGAGATTGCCTCAGACCAGCACTTCTGGGCTTCTGCGGGTACCCTGGCACAGATCATCCTGTCTCACCCCATGCTGGCTGCAGCCTGGAGGGCATCTCCACCCCTGCCACATAGCACTTCCCAGACAGAGAGTGAGTCCAGAGTGAGTGGAGAGTGAGGCGGGCAGGCGTGGGCTGTAATTGGGGTATTGTGGCACTGGCAGGCATAGAGACAGTGCCTGTGTGTGGAACCTGTGCTGTGTGCCCCACCTCGCTCCATCTGACCAAGTATGCTCGTGTTATCCAATGAGAGATTCCAGGTTCAGGCTCAGGTGGGATCAACTTTGCATGCTGAGGCTTACTCCCTGTTTTGCGAGCATAGTACCTAACACCATTATGAGTAGGGATAAGTGGAATTGGATGAATTTGGTAATTCTGCATTAATCTTATAACACGGATTTACGAATAAATTCTGCCGCTCCCCCTGTGGAATCCATCTGTAGTGTTTGGTTTTTAAACAGGGCTAGAAGAAGGCGCAGTCCCTCTTTGAGTAAACTTTAATCTGCAGGGAATTTTGAACATAGAGGGACAGCTCCCTCTTCTGGCCCTGTTAAAAACACTGATTGCACTGCTCTGCATACCCCTCATACCCTTGCATACTCTGACTATGCAAAGGCGCTGAGGGGTATGCACCGCAGAGCCAAATACCAAGTGCACTTACAGTGTATACCCCTCAACGCCCATACGCACACAGCAGTGATTACCACAGAATATCTAAGGGCGTCCAGGGGTATGCACTGCTGTGGATGCACCTAAGGGTGCTGGCATGTATGCACTGCAGTAGTTACTGCAGAGTATGTAAGGGTACGGAGAGGTATGCACAGCAGTGCATTTGGTAGTGCTATTTCTTGGTGCAAAATGTTCACTCGTCGCGGAATTCTGTGAAATCTTACAGAATTTTAATGCAATTCCACAGAATTCCACAGACTCAAATTCCGCCCACCCCTGATTATGACTGCCTGCCCACCCAACATGATGTCACTTTGCCTTTTAGACTTTGTGGCAAACTTGCATCATGCGCCTTCCTCTACTTATATGTGACCCAGTCAACCAAGAAAATGGCTGTTGGATTGAACCGGCAACCACCAGCACAAATTTAGCATTGGACAGGAACTTATAACGCCCGGTCTTGGTGCATGCGCAGTGTGAATGTGGCTTACCTGTGCACCACATTGTTCATAGGTTTGTTTGGTCCATGGTTCGTTGACGCTATTTGCATGATTTAGAGTTCGGCGATCAGGTTACTCCATGACAAATGTGACACATACCCCGTCCGCCATACTACAAGTGCCATTGGATATAATGCACTTGTAATACAGCGGACAAGTTACTCCTTGACAAACGTGATGGATAGGATAGTGTGTCCGCTGTATTACAAGTGCCATTGGATATAATGCACTTGTAATACAGCGGACAAGTTTCTCCTTGACAAAAGTGATGGATAAGATAGTGTGTCCGCTGTATTACAAGTGCCATTGGATATAATGCACTTGAAATAAAGCGGACAAGTTACTCCTTGACAAAAGTGATGGATAAGATAGTGTGTCCGCTGTATTACAAGTGCCATTGGATATAATGCACTTGTAATACAGCGGACAAGTTACTCCTTGACAAACGTGATGGATAGGATAGTGTGCCCGCTGTATTACAAGTGCCATTGTATATAATGCACTTTTGATGCGGCAGTCGGGATATCCGTCAAGTTTGTGACTGAGTAACCCTTCCACTGAACTATAAATCAGGCCCTATGTTATTTAAGAGTAAACATATATGGTCTCATTTATGAGGCCGTGCGTCACTTTTACGCCGCTGGTGCGTCACTTTTTGTGACGCACCAGCAGCTTAAAAAATGTGCCTTGTTGCACCAAATTTACAAAGTGACGCATCTAGGTAGATGTGTCACTTTGTAAACCCCTGCGCTACATTGTACCTGCGCCAGGTATAATGTATGCAGGGAGGGCATTCTGACGCAAGAAAGGGTCATAGAAGTGACGCAGTGAAATCTATATGATTTCCCTGCGCCACTTCTAGGACGCAAATGCGTCAATTTCTTACGCCTGCCTCACAGCAGGCGTAAGACTGACGCAGGCCCTTTCACATGGGGCTTGCCCCATGTGAAAGGACACATTGCTGGAGTTGTGTCACTTTTGTGACACACTCCAGCAATGCGTCACTTTTGCGCCATAAAGATACGTCAGAAATACTGACGTATATGTAACTCCTTGCGCAATGATGATTCATACTGTAAATATGACGCATCATTGGTGTCGCAAGGAGAGCGCAATGAAAAGTGACGCATCGCTGTTTTGACGCAGTGATGCGTCACTTTTCATAAATGAGGCCCATAGAATATTCCCAGTAAATTAAATTGCAAATATGTGTAAAGTAAACAGTATCAAGACAACTGTGAAGTGTGCTTTCCAGTCCAGCTTCAACTTGATGTTTCAACCCTCACATCATCTCTGCTTTCTACAATCAGATCTCATCTAGAGGTGTGCAAAATTTGCGTGATTCCACTTTTTTTGTAATTTTGAAATTTTTCAGAAAAATTACACAATGTTTCTCGAAATGGACCTCTAAGGGCCCATTAGGATCTCGGGCGGATCGCCACCGCCCCCATGGCATTGTGGCGTGCGGTGCTGAGTGCACCGCCCGCCACAATGTCAGGAATGTAGGATGCACCCACCACTGTGGCGGGCGCATCCTAATGGCCCCCATGGGACCCCCGCCCTTATGGCGGGTGGTCCCATTTCACGATAGTATTTAGCGCTATATTTTTGTGCAAAATGAGCCCTCGACTCCATTTTGGAAGCGAAGACCTTTTTGATGCAAAGGAAATAAGCAAAATATAAGTGCCATCAGCCTCTCTTGTTCTATTTGTTCTCATTGTTCCCTTGCATCAGTGATAGTATTTTTACTTTGAAATGACACGCTAGGCGTAATGCTGTAATTTTGGGACATGTGCATAACAAACGTAATGCGAAATGGCAGAAATTATGCGCAATTCCGCAGGCCCAACCAGACCCCCATAAACATCATGAGATGTCCTTGCTACAATAAAAAGGTTGTTAGGAAAGAGACATTTGTTACATTAGATATCTCATAAAGAAAGGTCTCCCTCTGATTTGTTACACGTGCTTTGTATGTATCTTTCCAATTATTGTAACTGAGCTGGCTAAGCACACAGACCATCAAGGCCAAATTGATGTCTTGGGGATACCAGGTCTTGCCTCGTTAAGCATTTTAAATGGAAATGTTAACGATCATTATTAGATGTTGAAATTGCGATTCTCCTATTAACATGACCAGAGAATCTGGATTTCATTAAAGACACGGAGGCTAACATTATGCTTACAACTTTTAATGCAGACCCAAGCAGCCGCATATGTCACAAAGTAAAAGTTCTATACTAGAACACAACAGACCAAACAATAGCAGTAATCACTAGGCAATCAGCCTCTTTTAAATGTGGAGCAAAGGAAGTCCAAGGAGCATCCACGAAGTACAGCTTGAATGAAGATAGAAGAACTTGAAAATCCGAAAAACAGGAAGCAAATCCAAAGGATGTAGAACAGGAGCCATAAAGTAAACTCATGAGAGGTTATCTGAAAAGAAGAAAGGTATAAATGAATTCAGAAATATGAACAATTAAATGCAGTAAGTCATAGAGCAATTGAAGGTAAAACCTGTAAAAGGGATAAAGCAAGCATGTGAGTATAACATAAGAATGAAATACAAATGCAATAGAAAATGAATTAAATACAACCATGAAATTAAACACAACCACCCAAGGGATGGGTGGGAGGGATAATGTTAGCCTCCGTGTCTTTAATGAAATCCAGATTCTCTGGTCATGTTAATAGGAGAATCGCAATTTCATTACAAGACCGGAGGCTACCATTATGCTTGTTGGTAGTCATGTAAAACAGCATCAGACATATGAGTAATACGTTTGCAATAATGATGAGCAAAGGTCCTAGAATTTGACCAATCAGCAGATTTAAGAATGTCTTCTAACTTACCACCACACCAGAAAGACTTACTTGCCATAGCACCTCTAATGGAATGTGGTTTAAAAAGATCCAGATTGACGCCAGCAAGTCCCATAACAATTTTAACCCATCTTGCTATAGAACTGGAAGAAATACCTTTATGAGGTTTAACAAAGGAGATAAGTAATTGATCAACACCCAGAGGACGAAGAGAATTCATCCTTAAATCATATTCTTTCATGCAGTGAACAACGCAAAGTTTATTACACATGTCAAAACGTGGATAAAAGATACTATCAGACATAGTGTTGGTTCTCCTATGTAGTTCAAATTTGACCCCAAACATATCATAGCACCTATATGAAATGTCAAGAGCCCTAACATCAGAAACTCTTCTACATGAAATTAAACAAAGAAGAGTTGCCAATTTCAAAGAGAGATTCTTTCTACTTAAAAGAGAGTTCTCAGGCCAGGAGCAGAAAAGGTCAAGGACTAATTTAACATCCCAAAGAGATTGATATCTTGGTTTGGGAGGTCTTCTGATTCTTACACTTTTAAGAATTCTACAAATAATAGGATTAGAAATACACAAGCCAGGAGTAATGAGGAAGTATCTCTTATACCTCTTCACGCCGGGCAGCTGGACTAGACGCAGAGGAGATATATGACCTTGCGCTGGAAAAGAGGCCAACGTGTTTATCACTCGTAACAACGTCGTTAAAAACTATATAATGTCTCTATTAAACTCCAGAGGTATAACATATTTTCTAATAATCTTAAATATAAGTGGTGGGAAGAGTTGCATGGATTTTTAGAGAGGATATTAAATGTTTACAACGTTCTATTCCTTCCACAAACAGAATTGAATCAATGGTGGTTAACTTTCACCGAAACCAACAAGAGTCCTCATCTGTAATAATTGTTTACAGGCTCCCTGGTATTTTATGTAACAGAGTTTTTATAGAGCACAATATTCACCATTTCCAATGAAGTCTTGAAACTGATGGGTGTGGATGCCCTGGTGACTGATGGATCTATGAGAGAGGCTGTTGCAGTCGATGATGTGATCATGTGACCCTCAACCGGTGTCTGTGTGTTCATGACCTTAGTTTAGTTGAGGCGTTTGATTTCAAGAGCACGGCTGTCTGTCGGTGTAGTGTCAATTCTGCACATGTAGTTGAGTCTTTTGATTTAAAGAGCACGGGTGGCTGTTGGTGTATTGTGCATTCTATGTTTGTAGTTGAGGCCTCTGATTTCAAGAGCACAGGTGTCTGTTGGTGTTGGGTGCATTCTACGCATGTAGTTGAGGCATCTGATTTCAAGAGCACGGGTGTCTGTTGGTGTAGTGTCAATTCTGCGCCTTCAGTTGAGGCATCTGATTTCAATAGTGCGGGTGTCTGTTTGTGTTGTGTGCATTCTACGCTTGTAGTTGAGGCATCTGATTTCAAGAGCACGGGTGTCTGTTGGTGTTGGGTGCATTCTACGCTTGTAGTTGAGGCATCTGATTTCAAGAGCACAGGTGCCTGTTGGTGTTGGGTGCATTCTATGCATGTAGTTGAGGCATCTGATTTCAAGAGCACGGGTGTCTGTTGGTGTAGTGTCAATTCTGCGCCTTCAGTTGAGGCATCTGATTTCAGTAGTGCGGGTGTCTGTTCGTGTGGTGTGCATTCTACGCTTGTAGCTGAGGCATCTGATTTCAAGAGCACGGGTGTCTGTTGGTGTTGGGTGCATTCTACGCTTGTAGTTGAGGCATCTGATTTCAAGAGCACAGGTGTCTGTTGGTGTTGGGTGCATTCTACGCATGTAGTTGAGGCATCTGATTTCAAGAGCACGGGTGTCTGTTGGTGTAGTGTCAATTCTGCGCCTTCAGTTGAGGCATCTGATTTCAATAGTGCGGGTGTCTGTTCGTGTGGTGTGCATTCTACGCTTGTAGTTGAGGCATCTGATTTCAAGAGCACGGGTGTCTGTTGGTGTTGGGTGCATTCTACGCTTGTAGTTGAGGCATCTGATTTCAAGAGCACGGGTGTCTGTTGGTGTAGTGTCAATTCTGCTTCTTCAGTTGAGGCATCTGATTTCAAGAGCACGGGTGTCTGTTGGTGTAGTGTCAATTCTGCGCCTGCAGTTGAGGCATCTGATTTCAAGAGTGCGGGTGTCTGTTCGTCTAGTGTGCATTCTGCGCCTGTAGTTGAGGCGTTTGATTTCAAGAGTGCGGTTTTCTGTTCGTCTAGTGTGCATTCTGCGCCTGTAGTTGAGGCGTTTGCTTTCAAGAGTGCGGTTTTCTGTTCGTCTAGTGTGCATTCTGCGCCTGTAGTTGGGGCGTTTGATTTTAAGAGCGCGGGTGTCTGTCCGTGTAGTGCGCCTTCTGCGCCTGTAGTTGAGGTTTCATTGGTGAGGGTATTTCCAGGCTCCTGTTCTTCGTGTGTTCCCCTTGACACATACATCTAACTTGGTGGTGAGTTATCACCATAAACAATATCCTTGAACCACCTCAACCCACAAACATTTGAATTAAAGAAAGCTTATATTCAGATGAACCAAATCTACCCAATGTATGCTGTATTTCTTTACAGACTCTGTGCATTGATGGATATTCATTTTTTATTAAAATATCTTTCATTTTTAGCAGTGTGCAAAATCAAAATTTTGCAAGCAGAATTATTTGTAGGCCTTAGTGTTAGGTGCGCGGACTTTTAATAACACCAACCACGGGCTTCTGAGCAGATCTTTGGGGACTGTCATTCATTCTTTTACAAATTAAGCACTGACATGATAAACAATTGAAGCTTCCTAATAAACGTTGAGGGGCTAATTACGATGTCGGGCAGACTTAAGCCCGTCCGACACCGTCTCGGTCCTGGGACCGTCCAACCTCTGGTCAGCGGTCCCGACCGCATAATTAGGATGCGACCGAACACTGCTCAGTCGCATTCCTATATTTCATTATGGGAGCATGCATTACGGCCATAAACCATCTGTAATACATGCTCACATATGGAAATGGGAGTAGATGTTGAGCCCTGCGCCCCTAGGCAGCCACCTCAAGGTGCCTGTCACGGGGTGCCTGTCACAGGGTGCAGGGATCAACACGGGGGCACCATATGTGCCCAACCAGCACCCTACTGGAAACCGCACACCCAAGTGGGCCCTCTAGGGGGCCCCCCAAACACGTTTTCCGACATGGTTTCCATGTCAGACAGGCCGGCATGGAAACCATGCCGGAAACCGTGCATCATAATCCCAAGGGCGGAAAGGTCTGCCCTTTGGTATTGCGAGCCAGTTCCGACTGGCTGACGGGCTCCTTGAGCGTGTCGGAAGCCAGTCGGAATGACCATTAGGTTTACTTTACGACCACCAGCATTGTAATATGGCGGTCAGAAATTAAAATAAGGGGCCGATTACGATGAGGCCCGGAAGGCTTCGACCATTTGTCGGAGCCTTTACGAGCCGCATCGTAATCAGCCCTAAAATATTTAGAAGTAGACAAATGACATACAATCAGCTGAGAACATTTATTATTATACAGTGTGTACAGGACAATAGCAAAATCTGCCTTCTGTGGAACCATGAAATATCCCACTCACACTATGGAACTCTTCAGGAATTTTACACATATAACATGCTCTTAAAGAAACATAATACATCCACGTTCCCATTAAACAACAACAAAGAGAAAACAAGTGTAACTTTATTCACAGAGCAAATTAAACATAAGTAAAATAGGAAAAGACAATTAATCACAATATGTCTCTATAAAAAAGCAAATTCTAACTACACACCTTCAGTCTCCATGGTTTGGTGGCCACCTGCATCTGCACATTTTACAGTCCTGGCTGGCCACATCTGCTCGAATTTCCACATGTCAGAAAGCACTAACCTTGTAGTCCAGATCCAACGAAAGTGATGAATGTTCCTCACTTGTCCGTAACCACAATCAAATATGTTGGGTAGCCACATGTCGGTTAACTGTAGAATCTGGAAAAGGGAAGCGGGGTGGGAGCGGAAACAGAGAAAATTGCATATCTCTATCCCGCCTCGTCACTCTACTGGGCACTGAGGCCTGAGGATCCTAATGTATATCGAGAGACAAGATGAATCGCCTGTCACCCCTATGTATAGGATAAACCTTCAGAATATCTCTGTTACAGACTCTCTACTGCAGCAGAACACTGGTATTCCTGAAAATTGAAACATAAAAAACTTAAAATATGTATGTAATCAATATTATTTAACCCTTGACATACTCTCATTCTCTTGCCACAGTAACACCTTCCTTGTTTTGTGAGTATTTACTCTCTGGTGCTGATATAAATTAAGTGTTCTTTTAGTAAAAATTGTAATCCAAGAAACATTTATCAGAATGATATAGCTCTCCCTGAGATCAAGTAGTTTCCTTTAAATACACTATGCATATCATGAATATTTCAAAATTCTTTTAAATTGAAAACAATTATTTTATTTCCTCACATAAATAGAATCTGATCATTTGCAACAATAAATATAGCTCTATATTTCTCCAATATAATTTAGAACTAATACTTCTAAATGGGAATATTTAGACTGGAAATCTAAGGGTCCTAATACTGTGGCTAAAGTATCAAGAGACAAAATTTCAAAGGGTAAGAGTGTAAAGATTTTCTATATCTAGCTCTACATATATGTGCCTTGGAGATGTATATCTCGTCAAGGTACGTAGGCGTGGAGTTACGAATAGTAGATCCACGCCTCATTTGTGCGCGGACCTCTTCAATATTGTGTCCCTCGATAGTCTATTCGCAGTTTTGTGATCCTTGATACTCTGCCTTCAATATTCTCCAACACAATCCTTCAAACTATCAAAGGGGCATATTACCAAGGGCCTTATCGCCGCTTTAGCAGGAATTTTTCCCGCTAAAGCGGCGATAAATGTATCGCTCTATTACCTAGCTGTCGCTAAAACCAGTTAGCGACAGCTAGTAGGAGATAGCGACCATCTTGGGGCCCGCTTTGCATGTCAGCGATATTTATCGCTAATGACATGCAAAGTGGGCGTGCCAAGATGTTAGCGACTGTAAATAGTCGCTAACATCGCAATCTCCTACTACCTACAATGGCGTACTTTTGGAAATATTTGCGCTAAGCGAGAATATCTCCAAAAGCTAACGCCTTCCCAGAGCAGTTCTTAGCCATGTTATCCAATGGTAGGTGGATAACATGGCTAAGAGCATCAGCTCGGTAATGCATGAATATCGCTGACTTTTCAGCGATTTTCATGCATTTCGGACGATTTTTATCGCTTTTGAGATAAGCCTTGATAATAGTAAGGTTTATCTGCGGTAAAAATCAGCGGAGCCCGGCGATAATAATATTGCCGCTGACCGTGTTAAGCGATGATTATCACTTGATCTTGGTAATAGGCCTCAAAGTTTGTTTCCAAAGATGATCTAAATCATTATAATACCTCACCGAGTTTCACTTTTGTTTCCACACACACCTTGAAAGGAAGAAAAAGCTATCTCCTAGTTTCCTCAGGTTCAACAATCACCGTCCTGACAACAACAACACAATACCTCGATTTCTTAGCCTCATAAGTGCTGCGCCCAGGCCAACGGCCGACGGCACCACTACCTCGGGAGTGCTGCCGTCGGCCGTTGGACGTTCCAACTGCACCTGCGCAATGGAACGTTCAGCACTGGAGCTGGACGTTCCATAGCAGCTAAGGTGTTAAAAATGACATGAATCACAAGGAAACTTACACACAAGTTCAAAATGGCCACGTCCATTACCAAGCAACGTGAGATTTCAAAGGACTCATGGGAAATGTAGTTTGCATTTGGGCACTGAAGCACATTGCTCCAGGGATGAAAAACTTTTTGACAACAAGTGGCGACATTTTGTGCCACTATCAGCTGTACCCTCCCTGGCATGAACTCAAATCAGCACTTGTGAGTTTGGAGTAATGCACTTGCATTCTTGCTGAACACTTGAAGTTAAGCCATGGACCATGATGCCACATTGGTGAGCTCTTCCATGCTGCCACCTGGAGCTATTAGTCTCACATTCCAGACAGCGCCCCCTTCCAAACCCAAGCTAATGTCAAACATTTTAATGATACTCTTAGTTTTGACAAGTTGGACTTTGTCTTCCTGGTTTTCACAAACTTAACTTGCACTAACATTTCAGCTTGAAACTTCCTATTCAGACTACAGACTTCCTTTAAGGTTTGTTTTTGGATTTCTCTTACCCAACCCTCACCTTTGCTGCAATCTAAAATCATGCTGGACTGTTCCCTCAAGGAACAGGTTCAAGACTGATTTGCATATGGCTCGGTCCAAACTGGTGTGGTGTCGTGAGCAAAAGAATAATGGATTAAACCCAGATTCTTGTGACTGGGGATGAATGTTTGCGTTGTCCAGCATTATGTCCATCAATTGTCTCTTTTGTACATGTTTCCCTAAGTGGGAAGGGTATACCCAGACGTGGGTCCTGTGATCACTACACCACAGGATTCAAGCTAGCCTGGCTGATGAAGGGTGATGCCCTGAAATCAGTCCCAAGATGCTTGTTTCCGGTCCAGGGAGGACCTGGCTTGGCAGTTCGGGCTGCACTGTTCCCACAAGGAACAGGGTCAAGACTGATTTGCATATGGCTGGGTCCAAACTGGAGTGGTGTGGTGAGCAAAAGAATGATGGATTAAACCCGGATCCTTGTGACTGGGGGTGAATGTTTGCATTGTCCAGCATTCCGTCCATCAATTGTTTCTTTTGTAATCGAATCTTTATCACACACTTTCTTTGCACAATGAAAGGATGAAAAGATAGAAATTAAGAAAGGAAAAGGAAAGAAAGGGAGGAAGTACGTGAGAAGTAAAGGAAGAAAGAGAAATGGAAGGAAAGAATGGAGAAAACAAAGGAAGAAAAAAACAAGAAAGATAAACTAAAAAGGAAGGCAAAACATAATGATGTTATTATGTGCTGGCTGCCACCAAATTTTTATTTTTTTATTTTGCTATTAATGTTCTTATCAGGGGCGGACTAACTGTTTCAGGCAGCGGGTTATCCTAGGAGCGGGGGGGGGGGCTATAAGTTTGGAGACCAGTTTTGAAAAACCAACTGCAGCATGCAGCCGTCCTAATGCACTTCAGCGGCCCAAGCAGTGGCTAAGTTAAGCTAGTGGTTAGTGGGTCCCTCCAGCACTAATTTCTGGGGACCTGCACTTATTTATCAAAGCCAATCTTTGACCCATCGCAAAAGAGAGAAAGACATAAAAGGGGCAAAGAAGAAGGAAAAGAAAGACTGAGCAATGGTTATGAAGAGAGGAAGCAGGGATCAAACAGATCCTGTGAGAGTCAGATAAAGGTGCAGGGAGTGGGTGGTGCTAGATGAAAGAGGTGTGAAGTGGAATCAAGACTGAACAGCCTTGCAATTCAGAAGGGACGGCCCATCATTATGGGCGGAGGGGCTCTGCCCACCTGCAACACATGATAAGAGTATTTGAGGCTGAGCAAAGGTCAGTTTGACAGACACTCACCATATCAGGATCAGGCAGCCAGGCTCCTTACATGCCCTAAATGTGAAGGCACTTGGCATCTGAGCCAAGCTTTGTGGTGCTGAAGATTTCACAGCTTTGAGGGCATGAACTCAGCAACCCAGCAAAGTCTTGTGAGTGCCTCCTATTATTGACAAGGGGGTGCTTCAACAGTAGACTCAGACCTGGGGGCTTCAGATTGAAGCCCTGAAGTGCTCAGGACTGACTGTCAAGCAGTGACTCCTCGTCACTGAGTGTGGTGGGGTCAGAAACTCTCACTGACCCCTCCCCAATCTGTGATGAGTTATAGAAGGGCATCCTCTCATTGGCTGCCTCATGACAAGCTCAGCCAATGAAAGGAAGTTGCGGTATACTCTAGCTTTTCCTTCCCTCCCCAAAGCATCCAGTTCCTTCCAATGCCTTCTGCTTCCCCTCCAGCCACTCCTTAGACCTTCCATCACCGGTGTGTGTGTGGATGAATACATGGATGAGTGTGTGTTTGTGAATAGTGGGTGTGAGTATGTGTGTGTACTTGTGAAATTATGTTTGTGCGACAGGGGATTTGTGAACCCCCTGCTTTAGCAACTACAGCGAGGGTGGAGTTCTTGACGAGCCTCTTCTGCCTGCAACTGGGTGGACAAAGGCTCATAATTAACTTGAAAGGGTGGGTGGGTGAGTCAGTGAAAGGATGGATGAATGGGCTTATGTATGGTTGGATGAGTGAATGAGCGGATGGATGAGTGAAAGAGCGGGTGAATTGATGGATGAGTGAAAGGGTAGAGTGATGGATGGATGGATGGCTGGAAGGATGGGTAAAAGAATAGATGGATGAATGAGTGAATGAATGGATGGATGATGAATAAATGGGGAATTAATGGATGGATGGATTAGCGAAAGGGTAGCTGGATGGATGAATGGATTTATGGATGGGTGCAAAGGGGATATATGAGTGAAAGGGTGGATAGAGGAGTGAAAGGGTGGGTGGATGGATGAATAAGTGAAAGGATGGGTGGGTGGATAGAGTGAAATGGTGCATGGATGGATGAGTGAGAGTGTGGACGGATAGATGAGTGAAAGGCACTTCCCCATCGATGGATGGATAGGTTTGGCAAAAGATGGATAGGCTTGGTAATGGATGATTAGGTTTGGACAAAATGGTGAAAGACTGAATGATGGATGAATGAATGAATATATTACAGAATGTAAAGGTGAAATCAATAACAGCGAATGGATGGAAGGATGAATAGATAGATGCCTGGATGAAAGAGACAAGAGTGGTTTTCTGGGGAGGGTCGTGATCATTGGCTTTACTTGCTTGGTGCCATAAGACCTTTGATTCAAAGTGGGAGGTATTTTAATTTTCTGGCTACTCCCTTGGAGTGCGTGATGGCATTGGCCATGGGCTTCTGAGTACAACTTTGGGGTCAGCAATTATTCTTTTACAAATTAAGCCCGGCACCCCAGGGCTTGAAGTGGCAGCGGGCAGGGCCATGCATGTGGTGCTTTGTGCTAGGCATCGTACCTTGCACATGGGAGCTGGCCTGGTGGTACTGAATGAATGGGGTGGACATGGATGGTTGCCATAGACATAAGACCACCTGGGCAAGGCTTCGTAAACACCTGCTCGCAGGTGAGGACAGCGCTCCCTAAGCGCTCCTTCCCTGTTCCCAGAAGACCACAGTCACAACCTCTCATGTGTCATGACACCTCTTTAAATGTCATTTACATTTGATTTTTAGGCAAGAAGCTATTAACAAAACTTATGGCATGTAATTACAGTATTAGATACAGGCTTCTTCTGCCCCAGGCCTAAAGGTTTTGAAAGTCACATGTGTGTTCACCCGGCTGCAATGCCCCTTTCAGCGAATCCTGTAGTTTGCAGAGTCTAAAACAAACCTTTGCTTCACTTACTGAAAATCCCAAAGTTCCTGACATCACATCTTTTCACCTGTTCCTCATGGTCGTTTTGCCCTTTGCTATCTCACTCCGGTAGCCGGTAAATAAAAGCTCAGTGGGTTAAGCGCCTGCTGTTGCAATCTGCATGCAACAAGTTGCCTCCGATTACTAGATGGCTTCGTGTCACTATGGAACAACGTACCCGTTCAGGTGTAACTTTAAAAATCAATTGGAGCCTAGTACTTCAGTCCGATGCTTGTGAACCAACACTACAATATCCAGAATGCATCAGATCGTTGAATGAAAGCGAAGGGCTGGCGCATCGGGGGCTAGTCACATGGAGTCCGCTAATACAACGATGTCAGTGGGAAGAAACGCAGCACGTTTGATGAAACTAGCAGCATTGTGTAACCCTTATGCGTCTTTGTCAACACACAATCTAGTCTTCAGTGATGGTTATTTAATTGGTCTATTACTATTGTTCACAAAATGATTTTATAAGAATACAACCACAAAAGTCTGCAGGGAAACAAATCGTTTGCTTGTTAAACTCAGAGCAGTTTTGCTCCTGAACCATAACTCTGTGCGCATCCTGCAGATGACTGGTTTACATCACAGCCAGAATGCTCAATGGTTTAATGGCTTAATGCCTGTGGCAGAAGCGCAGAGGTCTGACTCAGATCCCAGACTCATACCTCAGTAGGTTGATGCACCTGCTGCCAAAATCTGAGTGTCATTTCTAGGTCAAATGTCCCAATTCCAGAAATACGCTTCAGTGATTCAGAGCACCTGCTGCAGTCACCTGTGTGTAATATTTCTGTCACATGCCCAATCACAAAAAGGTACCTCGGTGGTTTAATGCACCTGTTACAGTCATCACTGCATAACCTGAAGATCATACGCTCCAGTGTCCGCAGGATTGAATGTTCCTTTCCTCTTTTCGAGTTAGATATTAGTACCTTGAGTTGGGTAAATGCAACAAATGTAATTTATTTTCCTAAAACACCCACAAAGTGTCACAGAGTGTTATAAATACACATTATGGTGATTGCATTGATTAGAACGATTGCAGACTTTTTTTATACTGAATTCTCTTCCCTGATTGAAAGGCGAGCAATAAACTATTGCTGCTCATAATATAAAAGGCTCTTGTTTCGATAACTAATATTTACTCATTAGCTTTATCTGTCCACACAGTGGCTGAAAAGCTTTGTCACATGCTAGAAAGATCTGTGTGTATTCCTGTTTCGGGGTATCATCCCTCATCAGCCAGGCTAGCTTGAATCCAGCGGCACAGTGAGCAAAGGACCCACGTCTAGGCAAACCTTTGGCCACTTAGGGCAAACATAGCAATCACAACAAGCTGATGGATGGAGTACTGAACCTTTTCAACCACTCACCCCAATCAAGAGATCTGGGTTGAATCCATTGTTCTTTTGCTCACCATGCCATCCCAGTTCAAATCCAGCCGTATGCAAATCATTCTTGACCTTGCTCCTCATGCGAACAGTCCAGCCTGAACTGCCAGGTCAGGTCCTCCCTAGATTGGAAACAAGCATCCTGGGGCTGGTTTCTGGGTATCACCCCTCATCAGCCAGGCTAGCTTGAATCCAGTGGTCCAGTGAGCATGGGACCCAAGTCTGCAGCATACACTGGCACTGCTAGTTTAAGACACAGTCTCTGCGACAGTTTGGGCTGGCCTCTGTCTTAAGTAGTCGTAGAGCTGGAACATCGCTATTTAACCACCTTTAACGGTGAATTAGAGTTGCTTGCCAGGAGATGTAAAGTGCCACTTTGACCGGAAATGTAGCACCATTTGATGACATAGTTAAAAAGTAAACAAAAAAAACAAATGATACAATAGCATACATAAAGCAAAATTCCAACCCAATTAAACCATAACATAGCACATCTCAACAAATTAGTCAAAACAGAAGACAACACAACAACCACAGTACAGCATCAAAATCACATAGCAATAATGCAGCACAAAAAAGCAGAAGTACAGAAACAACAGAACACATAGCCATTACAATAAAATTCCACAGCGCAAGTATGAGCAGACTTTCTTGTTATTTATTTATATTTTTGAGTTTTATATAGTGCGAACTCAGCCCAAGGGCAGCCAAAGCACTCTACATGAGCAGCAGTTACATTAAATAAGGTCAAATTAAAATTTTTGAGGCATGTGGAGATTAAGGGCCATATGTATGAAAGTTTGGTTATGCGATTCTCAAATAGCGATTTTTTTGGGAATCGCTATTTGAGAATCGGAAAATGCTATGTAAGTATGATTTGAAAATAATTTTGCGAATCGTACAATTCCTTAATTGTGAATTGCAAATTGCGATTCGCAATTAAGGAATATCTCCCCATTCATTCCTATGGGCCTAGAGGTCCATAGGAATGAATGGGAGGGCATTCTCAATTTGCGATTCTCAAATAGGGAATCGCAAATTGAGAATGTAATTTCAAGGGTGCCAGGGTGTCAAAATGACAGCCTGTTGTATCCCTGAAATGTGCATGTCTGCACGTGGTGCACATACATGCTCTGAGGGCAGGTATGTGCGTCACATGGCACTTTGAAAAATGCAAAAAAGTGCATTTTTCAGAGAAATCGCAAATTACCACAAACTTGAAGTTTGTGGTAATTTGCGATTCCTTAACCCAAATTGCACTTTTCCCGTGCCTCTTACATTGCATTTAAGGAATCGCAAAATTTGGTATTCCCTAAATGCAATCGCAAAATAAGGAATCGCAAATTTTGCGATTCCTTATTTTGCGAGGCAGTTTTACCTTAATACATCCCACTTAGCTAAATTGCGATCGCAAATGCCTAAATTAGCAGAATTTCGGCGTTTGTGATTGCAATTTTGAATGATACATATGGCCCTAAGTGATTTGCTCATAATCACAGGATGTTGAGCCGATGGGAAATTTCTGGGACTCTAACCTGGTTCTCATATCCTTAAACCAGCGGCTCTGGCCATAACGCCATACCCTCTCCCCATACACATTACTAAGTCCATAATCATGTTTTCATAACATGGTGGTAAAAGGTGTTTGCAGCACGCTGCGTCTTATCCATACCTGCCAAAAGACCCAATTGCCTGTGGTTCAGTAGAAGGGCGCCAGTCAGTCAGAATGTTTTTTGGGGTGTGTTATCTTAGTAAGTAAGCATGGAGATTTCAGACCATCTGGTTTGGTTCTTGTTTAGGACCTGTCAGACAGCCGGGAGGCGCCATCTTGACCGAGGCAGAGGCTCCGAGCCCAAAGCGAGCAGAATATTGCCTCGTTTTGCCTAATAAGTGCCCTGCGCCTCGAAGGGCTCTTTATTTATCTTTCACTGACTTGAGCCTCTGATCCCAACAACTTCATCAAGGTGTCAAAGACAAACAGATTTCAGCCCTAATGGCGGCTCTCGCCGGCTCTTAATGAAAACTATTGATCGCCAGGGATTAGTTCAGATTTATGAGCTGCTGCTGATCCCGCTGTCGCCTGATACCTTATCAGCGCGTAAAGGAGCTGATCCCTCGCAGCGAGGGATGCAGGAATGCAATCACAGCCCTGGAAGAGGGCGGGGCCGGGGACTTCCCGAGATAGAAGGTTCAGACGAGGCTAGAGGACAAGGGAGGGGGCGGGACTTCCAGGGATGGAAGGTTCAGACTAGGCTAGAGGACAATGGAGGGGGCGGGACTTCCCGAGATAGAAGGTTCAGACAAGGCTAGAGGACAAGGGAGGGGGCGGGACTTCCTGGAATGGAAGGTTCAGACTAGGCTAGAGGACAATGGAGGGGGCGGGACTTCCCGACATAGAAGGTTCAGACAAGGCTAGAGGACAAGGGAGGGGGCGGGACTTCCTGGGATGGAAGGTTCAGACTAGGCTAGAGGACAAGGTAGGGGGCGGGACTTCCTAGGATAGAAGGTTCAGACGAGGCGACAGGACAAGGGAGGGGGCGGGACTTCCTGGGATGGAAGGTTCAGATGAAGCTGGAAGACAAGGGAGGGGACAGGACTTCCTAGAATAGAAGGTTCAGAGAGGCTAGAGGACAAGAGAGGGGGCGGGACTTCCCAGGATAGGAGGTTCAGAGAGGCTAGAGGACAAGAGAGGGGGCGGGACTTCCTAGAATAGAAGGTTCAGACAAAGCTGGAGGACAAGGGAGGGGGCGGGAGGGGGCAGGACTTCCTCAGATAGACGGTTCAGACGAGGCTAGAGGACGGGGAGGAGGCTGGACTTCCTCAGATAGAAGGTTCAGACGAGGCTAGAGGACAAGGGAGGGGGCGGGACTTCCTAGAATAGAAGGTTCAGACGAGGTTAGAGGACTAGGGATGGGGTGGGAATTCATAGGATAGAAGGCTCAGATGAAGCTAGAGGACAAGGGAGGGGGTGGGTCTTTATGGGATAGAAGGTTCAGACGAGGCTAGAGGACAAGGAAGGGGGCGGGACTTCCTAGGATAGAAGGTTCAGACAAGGCTAGAGGACAAGGGAGGGGGCGGGACTTCTAGGATATACAGTTCGGATGAGGCTAGAGGGCAAGGGAGGTGGTGGGACTTCCTTGGATAGAAAGTTCAGGTGAGGCTAGAGACAATGGAGGCGGGGGACTTCCTCAGATAGACGGTTCAGACGAGGCTAGAGGACGGGGAGGAGGCTGGACTTCCTCAGATAGAAGGTTCAGACGAGGTTTGAGGACAGGGGAGGGGGCGGGACTTCCTAGGATAGAAGGTTCAGACAAGGCTAGAGGACAAGGGAGGGGGTGGGACTGCTTCGGATAGAAGGTTCAGACGAGGCTAGAGGACAAGGGAGGGGGAGGGACTTCCTAGGATAGAAGGTTCAGAGGAGGCTAGAGGACAAGGAAGGGGGCGGGACTTCCTAGGATAGAAGGTTCAGACAAGGCTAGAGGACAAGGGAGGGGGCGGGACTTCTAGGATATACAGTTCGGATGAGGCTAGAGGGCAAGGGAGGTGGTGGGACTTCCTTGGATAGAAAGTTCAGGTGAGGCTAGAGACAATGGAGGCGGGGGACTTCCTCAGATAGACGGTTCAGACGAGGCTAGAGGACGGGGAGGAGGCTGGACTTCCTCAGATAGAAGGTTTAGACGAGGTTTGAGGACAGGGGAGGGGGCGGGACTTCCTAGGATAGAAGGTTCAGAGGAGGCTAGAGGACAAGGGAGGGGCGGGACATCCTAGAAAAGAAGGTTCAGAGGAGGCTAGAGGACAGGGGAGGGGACAGGAATACCTAGGATAGAAGGTTCAGACAAGGCTACAGGACAATGGAGGGGGCAGGACTTCCTAGGATAGAAGGTTTAGAGGAGGATAGAGGACAAGGGGGGAGGGGACTTCCTGTTAGAGAAGGATTCAGGTCCCCCAGGAGGAAGTAGGACACTAGAGCAGCTGGAACCTCATGTCAGAAAAGGATAAAGGGCCCACAAGTGGCAAACTGACCAGGGAGAGGCTGGAATTTCCTGTCAGAGAAGGATTCGGGACCATGATGGGGTAAAGGATCGCACAAAGGCCATACACTCCTTCCAAAGTAGGATTCTAGGCCAGAAGATCAAAAGGACAGTGGTGGAGATCCGGACTACCTTTCAGAAAAGATTACGGGGCCCAGAGGAGGGAGGCGGACCTGAGAGGGCCCAGGAGTTCCTTCAGAGAAGAATGAAGGACTAGAGGAAGGAGAAGGACCAGGGAGGGGCCGTATCTTGATGTCAGAGAAAGATGCAGGACTCAGAGCAGGAAGGAGGACAGAGAAAAGGTTAGTCTCCGAGGCAGGAGGGCCAACGAGGGCTTAAGGAATTAGTCAGAGAGAACGATTTGGGGTCACGAGTAGGCGGATGGACCATGGTTTACAGTACTTTCTGAAGTTTGTAATAGAGCTGTAAAAATTGTTGAGCAATGAGAGTGTGGATATCTTCTCCTAACCATTTGGATGCTGATGGATTTATGGAGAGACAATTCCAAATAGTCACCTGTAGGTACCTGGTCAGATTTTAGGAGCACAATTTGGACAGATCCTCAGGTCTGCACTGGATAGGGTTATGACCGCCAAGCAGGGGACTTTATATTTAACCACCTGCTCCCCTGGCAGCAAGTCATGTGACATCTATGTAAATGAGATGTGATGATTTTTTTCTTAGCTCAAGGGTGAGGCAAGAAGTAGCGTTTTGTGCTCATAGGAGCTCATTATTGTTGTGGCCAAAATAATCCATTACAGTGGTCTAAACGTGAATGGTCAGTTTGGGCAGCGGAGTCCCGCAGGCCGCGAGAAAACAGGAGGCGGGAGCTGTCACTAGTGCGGCCGGGACAGGGTGGGGGCGCTCGGAGGGGACCCGCGGAGGCCCCGGAGGAGCAGCGGGACGGGAGGCGCGGGCGGTCCGGGAGGGGGGCCGAAAAAAGAATGGCCACTGCCGGCATGAGGGCAATTCAATGTGTTTTGGTAGTAGCAAGAGAGACCCACTGGGCCGACAAATATGTTAATATAGCCTTATAGCCTGCCTTAGCGGGCTATACTGGCTATTAAAGGCCTGCTGCAGCGTTAAAGGCCGGAGCCGAAGGCGAGGGACTTTAACAAGGCAGCAGGGCTTTAATAGCCGGTATTGCCCTGCTACGAAGGGCTATAGGGCTATTAGAACATACTTCCACTAGAGGGCAGAATGTTCTAACAAATTAAACAAAGGCATCAGGGAGCGCAAGGGGATTGAAATCCCCTCAGGCTCCCTGAAGCCTTTGTTCACAGCCACAAAGAAGCATTGGAATGTTGGAGCTCCTGGCTTATACTGGCCATTATAAGCCCGGAGCTACTCCATTGTTTTCAATGGAGCTTCCAACGTTCCAATGTTCTAATATAGCCTTATAGCCCGCAGTAGCGGGCTATACCAGCTATTAAAGGCCCGCTGAGTCGTTAAAAGCCCGAGCCGAAGGCGAGGGACTTTAACGAGACAGAAGGACTTTAATAGCCGGTATAGCCCTGCTAGGAAGGGCTATAAGGCTATTAGAACATTCTGCCACTAGAGGGCAAAATGTTCTAACAAATTAAAGAAAGGGTTCTCAAAGCTCAAGGGGATATAAATCCCCTCGAGCTTCGAGAAGCCTTTGTAGAACATTGGAATGTTGCTCTGCGGGCCTTTACCGGCCCGTAGAGCAGGGAGCACTCCATTGTCTGCAATGGAGCTCCCAACATTCCAATGTTCTAATACAGGTTATTGGTCACATTATTTATGCCACAAAAAAGACAAGACCTTCTTCATGAAGACAGATACTTTTAGCAAACAAGAATAGCAGCAGAGTTAAGGTGCACATGCTCATTGACCGGACACACCAGACCATTCTCAGAGAAAGAACTAAAGTTAACCACCCATCTAGGGTGCCACAGGCAATACAATGTTTCCCATTGTTAACAAAACGAAAGTCCCGTCCAGGAGCACCGGACAACCTCGTGAGTGTCTGCTTACTCAGAAGGGCGGGAAGGTTCAGAGTGTTATCAAGGACAAAAGGACACACAGAGGACTGTGGGGTTGGTAAAGAGTATTTCAACCCAAATGGCAGGACTGCATAGTGGATTGGCCCCGGAAACAGCATTTTTCACCTATGGGGTGGGAATGCTGTCAATACAGGAATACTATATAGATTTTTCACCTGTATGACAGGGACTTGTTCTATGTGAAAACAAAAGTGGGGTTGGCTCTGATCAGCAAGGCTGAGCCTATACAACAAGTAACAAAAGAAGTGCCAGTGCTGATGATATTTATTCAATTATCACTCTTAACATCCACACCAAGAAAACTAATTCAAAATGGGGTATTTGCTCATTACTCGCAATTTTTATTTTTGAAAATTAACAATTTTTACAAAGTTTTTCTATTTTATAAAAAGAGAAGCATATAAGAAATAGGGACACATCAACAAACCACATTCAATGGAGACTTCATGCATTCTAAACCTTCAATCATATCACAATCAACACATCATTCATCACATTCATATCTCAATCAGTCATACCACATACTACTAATATAGTAAAACAAACAATATACTGGGTCTGCACAAATTATACAAACATTTAGTACAATTTAAAGAAATTACATTCCTATCTGTTAATGAAGTTAGAATCATTCATTAGAACTTGATACAGTAAAAGGTAATGTACATAGGATGGTGAGAAAACAGGGAGTAATAATGCCCCCTAGATACTCAAGCAGACCAGTAGAACAATGGCCTACGCGTTTCAAATCCCCTATTGATCGTCAGGGATTCTCATCAGGGCCTCAGACACTGTAAGTAGAGAGAGGAGAGAGAAAAAACAGAGAATATTTTAGAAGAATAGTGAAGGGAAAGTTATTTAGAATTGCACATCAGCAGTCTAACAGAGTAGGCATACACCTAAAAGAAACAATCATTATTAATGAGCCTTTCAAACGCCAGAGGATTGGAGGTGTAGGAACAAGGGGGCCAACTTTTGTTCCATGAAGGGGTTAAAATACATGCAAATAATACTTACTACCCAATTGACTGAATATGTGGTCTAAGGAAGTCATAGACTGAAGGCTTCTCTAGACTGAAATGACCTGAAAAATCGGAAAAAGCTAAGTGAGGTTCCAGCATACGTACGTTTGAACAAGAAGCAAAGAACTAGTTGCCAGAAAATATTAAAAGTTGCAAAAAGTACCTAAATGGCTAAACACCTGAGATACATTCATAGGAGTCATATTACTAGGGGTCTTATCTGGCATCAGCCAGACACTAGCAGGACTATTTGCTGGACACTACACTGATAGGGACTAATATTAAAGCGGATACCTTCCTGAATTGGAGGTAACCGCCAAAAATTGAAGAGCTGTAGCCTGGATGGAGAGAAGGGGACGCTTCGTGTTTCAACTTAGAATTTTCTACTCGCCTAGTTCGATATTCTAGAAGAGAATTATATCTGTGAGAAGGGAAAGAAAGATTATTTATCTATGAGTTACGCTAAGCTTTTTCCGTTCAGAAGTGCAAGAACAATATTCGACATTAGCCTCACCTTCGAAGACTGGTGTCGGTCTCCGTAGCGTGTTTATGGAGGAAGCGTCAGCACATACCAATTCAGTCGGCGTGTGCTGAAATAATTAAAAGAATACGCCAAAGTCAATTATTGTTGTGTACCGTGAGCCCAAGAGCACTCGGACGTGGCAAAGGCCAGAAATGTTCGATGACAGAGGTGTTTACCTAGGGACTTTAATCCAGCGCGGTTAATCAAAACTCGGTGGCTGAGTAGCCGGGCGCTACTTTTTCACGCAGGCGCGTTAGCGGTGGTCAAGGGGCAGCGTCAGCACATCCCCGTGTAGTCGGAGAGTGCTACAAAAATAAATGAAAACGGAAGAACCATTAGAAGATTAAAGGCCTGTCGGGCAACGTATACCCTGGGAGACTAGACAAGCAAGGTCTAAAATAAGGCAAAGGAACGGACAAATTACCTTAAAAAGTCAATCCCACACGGTCTCTCCACAGTCTGTCGGCGTGTATCGGAAAGCTATTCTCTCGCGCAGGCGCGTTTGAAAAAACCAATGATGGTCACCTTTATATGGGGAGTATACCAGTGTAGCAAATAGGAGACTCTGACGTGTTAGCTGTGGGCGGGGAATAGATAAAACGAACTGCAGCACAGTGCTAAATAGTGCTGTAAATTGAGAGACGAGCAAATTTATATTATTTCACAAGAGAGATAACCCTACATGTGCATCCAGGTAATAATGGGGACACACCACGGGGAACTGTTAGTTTGGCCACAGAATCGACAGTTCCAAGAGAAGGTTCCTAAGAACCAGAGTGAGGAAGGCGTTTGGATGTACAATAATCAAAGTTTGAAAATTTCTGATAGCTCATTCAAACCTGACACCGCGGTGTCAAATTTAACAATCAGCATTGCCTCCCTTTTGGACAGTTTGAGGCTCAGATCACCGCCCCGGGGGTCTCTTTCTATCCTTGAGATAACTGTCCATTTGAATTCATTGAGACCATGTTGCATCCTAGTCCAGTGGTTCACTAAAGGAGCGTTCTCAACGCTTCTTTTTAATCTGGACTTGTGCTGTGAAATGCGTTGTCCCACTTCCTGCTCGGTTTTACCTATGTACAGGCGGTCACACGGGCATATAATGCCGTACACTACAAGTTTCGATTTACAGTTACTGAATACCTCATGTTTCCATGAGATACCCTTGTGCTGAAAGACCGTACCCTGTAACGTGGTGTCACAGCAGAGGCACGTACCACATTTGTGGTGGCCAAGTACAGGTGCTAATCCCAACATTTGGCGAAGGGAAGGTTGAGTTTGCGATGGCATTGCCGCTCTCACCACATGGTTTGCGACGCTATTCTCTCTTTTAAACGCAAAAAGCGGAGGCTCTTTAAGGCTCTCATCTAAATTCTTCACCAAATGCCAATTCTGACCAATGATTTGTTTTAACTGGTTAGCATTAGGGCAGAAGGTGGTTATGCAAACTTGGCGCTTTTGTTCTGTTTTCTGTTTTCGCTCCAGTACGATCTCACGAGGTGTCCATCTAGCTCTTCTCATACAGTCTTTGACTAGTTTTTTGGGGTACCCTCTATCGCAGAGTTTAGAAACTAATTTTTCTGCATGGTATGTGTAGTCACTCTCATATGTGCAGTTTCTGCGTACTCGCAAAAACTGCCCGTACGGCAAGTTCTCTTTTAAGCTTCTGGGATGGTTACTCTGAAATAAAAGAGCCTTGTTACGGTCTGTGGGTTTTACAAATAACGATGTCGCCAATTTGCCAGATTTTGGAAAAACCTCCACATCCAAGAATGGAATCTTCGTTTCAGACTGGGTGAGGCTAAATTGTATATCAGGTGTTCTGGTATTCAGCCATTGGTGGAACATAGTCAGATTGTCAAGGCCTCCAGTCCATACCATAAAAACATCGTCGATAAAACGATACCATTTCCCAATAAACTGTCCAAAAGGGTTGTTGTTATGTATGTACGAATCCTCGTACATTGACATAAAAAGCACCGCCAATTCGGGGGCAAAGGGACATCCCATTGCCACCCCCTTTACTTGAAAATAGAACTCGTTGTTAAAGCAGAAGTAGTTTCTTTTTAGCGCAAAAGATGCTAGATCTACCAAAAACTGTGTTGGAACACGCATAGGTCTAGGACGTGTGACTAGAAAGAAAGAGAGCACTGCCAATGCCTCACCTTGAGGGATTTGCGTGTATAATGATGTCACGTCGAGGGTGACTAGCAAATCTGTCCCTTCACAAAAGGTTATATTTTCCAGATTATTTATAAAGTCGGTTGTGTCCTGTAGGTATGAGACCACTTGGTTCATGAATTGTTTTAAAAAACAGTCCACATATTTTGCGATTGGTTCCAGGAGAGAACCACATCCTGCCACGATGGGTCTCCCTGGTGGTCTATTCTGGTCTTTATGCACCTTTGGTAGTGCATAAAACATGGGGATCTTAGGATGCTTGATTTTTCAGGTCATTTCAGTCTAGAGAAGCCTTCAGTCTATGACTTCCTTAGACCACATATTCAGTCAATTGGGTAGTAAGTATTATTTGCATGTGTTTTAACCCCTTCATGGAACAAAAGTTGGCCCCCTTGTTCCTACGCCTCCAATCCTCTGGCGTTTGAAAGGCTCATTTATAATGATTGTTTCTTTTAGGTGTATGCCTACTCTGTTAGACTGCTGATGTGCAATTCTAAATAACTTTCCCTTCACTATTCTTCTAAAATATTCTCTGTTTTTTCTCTCTCCTCTCTCTACTTACAGTGTCTGAGGCCCTGATGAGAATCCCTGACGATCAATAGGGGATTTGAAACGCGTAGGCCATTGTTCTACTGGTCTGCTTGAGTATCTAGGGGGCATTATTACTCCCTGTTTTCTCACCATCCTATGTACATTACCTTTTACTGTATCAAGTTCTAATGAATGATTCTAACTTCATTAACAGATAGTTATGTAATTTCTTTAAATTGTACTAAATGTTTGTATAATTTGTGCAGACCCAGTATATTGTTTGTTTTACTATATTAGTAGTATGTGGTATGACTGATTGAGATATGAATGTGATGAATGCTGTGTTGATTGTGATATGATTGAAGGTTTAGAATGCATGAAGTCTCCATTGAATGTGGTTTGTTTATGTGTCCCTATTTCTTATATGCTTCTCTTTTTATAAAATAGAAAAACTTTGTAAAAATTGTTAATTTTTAAAAATAAAAATTGCGAGTAATGAGCAAATACCCCATTTTGAATTAGTTTTCTTGGTGTGGATGTTAACAGGGACTTGTTCTAGGCACAGGGAGCCATTCACCAAGAGGATGGGGATACACAGAGGATTGGCACACGGATAGGGTAAGTTCCTTTCAAGGATTAGCACTGTACAGAGGGATGGATAAGTGAATCCGCAGAAGAACACAGAGCTTTCTCAATGCAAGAATAAAACAAGCATTGGCATTGCCAATAGGTCTCGCCTTTGGGACCTTAGACGTGTTTAGTTATCCAGCACAATATCCTTTGTGCAACAACATCAAGGGCCTCATTAGGATGGCAGACGGACCTGCGTCCGTCCGCCACCCCGAGGTGGAGGGAACATCCATAGGGGCAGCAGCGCTCCCTCCAGTGCAATTAGGATGTTACTGCCACCCTGGCGGTCACATCCTGGATCTTTAACCTTGCGGCGGGTGCTGCTTGAAGCAGCACCCGCCGCAAGGTTAAAATAGCATGTTTTACATTTACATGCACAAAGCAGCAGGCACCGCGCAGTGCCTACCGCTTTGTGCATGTAAATGTAGGGGGGTACCATAGGTACCCCCCATGTGCACCACCCACCCCCCCTTCACCCTGGGGGCCCGCAACGTGCCCCTAAAGCAAAGATCGTATGCCTTTTCACGGGCAGCCCTTTTCACGGGCCGTGGAAAGGCATAGGACCGCCGGCATCATAATATGGCTGGTGGTGTCTCGCAGACACCGCCACCATATGTATGCACTTTTTCCGCCGGTTGCGAAGGCGACCGGCGGAAAAGCGGCAGACGGTCTTGCCCTCCGCCGCGGACTCCCCAGCCATCCTAATGTGGCGGGGGGTCTTTTCTGTGAGGATGGCGGACGGATTGCCTCCGCCGGGCCGGCGGTGGCTACCGCCGGCCCGGCGGAGGCAATCCGTCTGCCATCCTAATCGGCCCCCAAGTGTTGCTTGACTAAACACTTATAAGGTCCCAAAGGCGAGACCTATTGGCTATGCCAATGCTTGTTAAGTGGTGGTTTCATGTAGATTATAGAGAAGCATATAGGACTTTTCTTAAACTGGGTGATGATGTTAATTATCCGTGTTGGGGGCTTTCTTGAAAACTGCTGTCCGAGCTTGTAACTCAATGAATACTGTATGGTTGTATTTTAATAGCCCTGCAAAGTACTGTATATTTTAATGTACTTTCTTTTTTAAGTTACCGCTATTTTGTATGTTTTGATGTATAATTTTTCTTTTATGGATATGCTTTTATCCAAATAAAGCTATGAAAATGTAAATACTCGTGTCAGGCAAGGAAAGCAATGCTTTAGCCATGTGAAAGGGAATCGGACAGATTTTTCAACTAATGGTTTCTCATATTGGGTTGAACAGTACACCAACGATTCTGCCTCCAGGGCAAGCGTGTTCATGGGAAACAGCATAAGAAATTGGAAATGCTCGGATTCTGACTTTGTATGGTAAGAAATTTATTTGGTCTTGGATTACAGCATAACAGAATGGATTTACATTCTGTGTTGAATAGC
Organism: Lissotriton vulgaris; assembly: GCF_964263255.1. Classification (NCBI taxonomy): domain Eukaryota; kingdom Metazoa; phylum Chordata; class Amphibia; order Caudata; family Salamandridae; genus Lissotriton; species Lissotriton vulgaris. The sequence goes on along the minus strand of NC_141698.1, from coordinate 54,692,563 downwards.
TATGAGACAGTCAGAAGCTTTAGATTGCAGATCAGGTTAAAAGTTGAGAAGGAGTAAAATATTTGAGCATAACTGGAAAAAAGATGCCAGGTAAAACCAAAGTTTGAAATAATGTCTCCAAGACATGCAATGTATGCAATGCATGCAATGTAAAAAACAGAAAAGCAGGGGCATAGAACCAAGCCCAGAGGATTCCTAACTGACAGGTAGGAAAAGCTTGAGCGGAAAACACCATGAGTAGGAGATACATTAATTAAAGCGAAAACAGGAAAATCCATTTAGTGCTTAGGAGAGTTGACTGCAGTATTGAGTGTAGAAACGATGCTACTATGGTCCACAGTATAAAAAGTGAATGCATGGTCAATACATTCATACACTAAAACATCTCATAAAATGTTGAAGATTATGCCCTTGAAATGCCAATAGGCTAAAAACCCTAAAATAATGACTTTTTCAAAGTATCCAACACTTCAGTGGTCTGCCTGTAGCTACTACCTTTTAAATTCACTAAAACTTTAGAAGACGGGGGGCTAAAAACCACTATATATATATATATATATATATATATATATATATATATATATATATATATATATATATATATATATATATATATATATATATATATATATATATATATATATATTCACTTAAAAAACCATAGGTTTCAGGCCTTACATAGTTAGGAATTAGCATTCAAAAAACCTTGCAAATTCACTTAAAAAAACATAGGTTTTAGGCCTTACATAGTTAGGAATTAGCATTTAAAAAACCATTGAAATTGCTCCTATATAGTTAGTTGTACTAACTATATTTCACGCGCCTGCAATCCACTGCTGATGATGTCACATATTACATCAGCCAAGTTTGGTGTAATTCCATTCAGCCGTTCGGGCTGTAGCCGTGTCTAAAGGTCCCTATGGAAATTAACATGGAGAAAACACGTTTTGGGACCCCCCTTTCGGCCCCTGCTTGACGAATCCCCCCGAAACTTTCAGGGAAGGAGCGGAGCGGAGCTGGCCGAAATTCTTGAAAATTACACGCAGATTCCTCAATCGGCGCCAAAGTTATTCCCAATAGAATGTTGAGCGCATATAGATATATAATTTGCTCAAATTCAATTTTCTCAAATACTGGAGGGATTTTCACCAAATAAAGAAAAGGCACTACTGCATACCTGTCCCTACCATTTTTCCAAGTTTGGTGTAATTCCGTTCAGCCGTTCGGGCTGTAGCCGTGTCTAAAGGTCCCATAGAAAATGCCATTTGAAAAATTTCAAATTCAATTTTCTCAAAAACTGCTGGAGGGATTTACACCAAACATACAAAAGGCACTGCTGCATACCAGTCCCTACATTTTGCCAAATCTGGTGTAATTCCGTTCAGCCGTTCGAGCTGTAGCCTTGTCAGAATATCCCTATGGAAATTAACATGGGGAAAACACGTTTTGGGACCCCCCTTTTTTCTCGGCCCCTGCTTGACAAATCCCCCCGAAACTTTTGGGGAAGGAGCGGAGCGCAGCGAGGCAAATTTAAGGAAATTACAGGCAGATCCCTCAATCGGCGCCAAAGTTATTTCCAATAGAATGTTTGGAATTTCATATGGTAACTAGGTCCTAACTATATATACCTACTGGCGACCGCCAGTAGGTAATATATATATATATATATATATATATATATATATATATATATATATATATATATATATATATATATATATATATATATATATATATATATATATATATATTCCATGCTGCAAAGGTTGCCCCTAGTAGGTAGTACGCTAACGCCATTCACAGGTTTCAAACCTTTATTGGTATGAGTGGAAAGGCAGACACAGAAAGCATTTAGCAGTCCAAAGCGTCCCCGGTGCCTGACGCGTTTCGAAGTATCCAAACCTTCTTCCTCAGAGGCCAGGACATGATGAAAACATGCATGTTATGGACTTCTATTAAAGTACAAATGGCCCGCCCGCCCGAACTTGGTAAATGGACATTTGGCGCAGCTAGGGTCAGCCGAGGATTTTCCCTCAGCACAACAGACTTGAGGCTACAATTTGGGGAAAAGAAGAAAAGCTGCATGAAACTCTTGTGGTAGTAAAATTGAATTGGTGCAATGTGACTGAGGTACGGAACTTTTTCCTTTTAAGTGCATGTATTGCACTCGGGGCACATTGTACTTATCTGGATTTTACCAAAATCGGCAGTGGAAACCAGTGTAGAATTGAAGGGCAGTTATGGAGCATTATGGGTACTGCAGTCCTCGAAAAACTAACAGGATGTTTTGAAGAACCAACAACAGAGGGAACTGCTATATTGGTACCACTAGGGGGTTACTTGTTAACCTTGCACATTGGAAAGTACTCACCTCTGCTGTATCGCTGAAAGTAGCGTGAAGAAAAATCATAAAAAAACTGTGCCTTTAACTGGATGAAATGGACTGCAGTCCCTTTTCACTGTCCTTACAAGTTACGTTATTTAAAACCCTAACAAACCCACGGAGATGGCAGCTAATGGCATATGAGGAAGAGTTGTCCTAACTCGAAACACGTCATGCCTGTAATTGTTCTGAATTAAAAGAACTTTTTTCAAGTACTGCTGGTGTGGCCTGTATAGCGTGATGAATGATGCACGTTTCTTTTGTTGGATATATATATATATATATATATATATATATATATATATATATATATATATATATATATATATATATATATATATATATATATATATATTCCATGCTGCAAAGGTTGCCCCTAGTAGGTAGCACGCTAACGCTGTTCACAGGTTTCAAACCTCTATTGGTATGAGTGGAAAGGTAGGCACAGGAAGCATTTAGCAGTCCAAAGCGTCCCCGGTGTCTGACGCGTTTCGAAGTATCCAAACCTTCTTCCTCAGAGGCCAGGACGTGATGAAAACATGTATGTTATGGACTTCTATTAAAGTACAAATGGCCCGCCCTGAATGAGCCGCTCCTTTTGGAGCGAGGAACGCTGGGTCACGTAGTCCACAACAGAGTCTGCAGAAAGCATTTAGCAGATATAAAAATGCGGCAACTTTATGATGCAGACTCTGTTGTGGACTACGTGACCCAGCATTCCTCGCTCCAAAATGATCGCGAAACGTTACATCACAGTTTTTACAGCGCAAGTCATTCCAATGACTTGCGTTGGAGGGTGCATGATTTAGGAATAGTATGATTTACTATTCCAACACCAGTCTACGTACAGTAGGGAAGGTGTTGGAACAGTAAATCATACTATTCCTTAGGTTATAGCCGCATCTAGCGCAAGCCGGTGTACCAACTTGCGTTGTAATACCTGCGATGTAAAGGCATTGTGATGCAATGCCCGCGTGGTACTGGAAGTTTCCCCACAGGAATCTACTGTAAGTCCTGGTGCCAGGCAATGCCAGTATCACAGCTGATAGAAAGCTCCATGCCATGCTTTCATGCTGAGTTCGGTTCCATCTGTAAGTACAAACACAGGTGCAGCAAAATCAGCCTATACCCATGATTATATCAATGGTCGCATCTAATTTGCTAAGGGGAAAGGGAGGTGCTTCAGAGAGTTGGAGTTTATTACATTAGTCAAAACCAGGGTAGTATGGGGAGAAACATTTGCGAACTAACTTCTGTAAAAATAGTATATATATTCCATAATACCTCATTACCCTGCTGACAGGTTATCTTGTAGGTTCTGCTCACATATGGAGGACATGGCCTCTGTGCATGTTCACAAACTGAGAATTCTTCAGATAATGTTGTCCTGCTGCTGAGAGGTCCAGAGTTCTGAAAATCTTATTTTGTTTTTTCTTTAAAACAAAGCTTTAAAGAGGGCAGTGGCGTGAACTAAAGCTTTAAAGAGGGCAGTGGCGTGGGTACAAACTGTGTGCTTGCATGTGTGTGTTTGTGCGCATGTGGCACATTCAAGGATTAAACAAAAATGAGCAGTAGTTTATCGATAAGGAACATCACTGAAATCTTCTATGTTTGTGGAGTTGAACCTAAAAACTCTGGGGCATATTACCAAGGCGGGCGATATGTGATTATCCCCGCTTTAGCTGCCGTTTTCGGCAGCTAAGCGGCGATAATTCTATTGCCCTATTACCAAGCTGTCGCTAACAGCAGTTAGCGACAGCTTGTAGTCGATAGCGAACAGTTTGGGGCCCGCTTTGCATGTCAGCGATATTTATCGCTAATGTCATGCAAAGTGGGCGTACCCAACCTGTTAGCGACTGAAAGCAGTCGCTAACGTCGCTATCGCCTATTAGCAAGGCAGGCGTAGTGATGGAAATATTCGTGCTAAGCGCGAATATCTCCAAAAATTAACGCCTGCTCAGACCAGTTCTTAGACATTATATCCAATGGGTGTTGGATATTATGGCTAAGTCCTCATTAGCGATAATGCATGAATATCGTTGGATTACCAGCGATATTCACGCATTTTGCCGCTAACGCCGGATATTTTATCGCTTTAGAGATAAACGTTGCTAATAGCACGTTATCTCTGCGATAATATCCGGTGATGCTTGACGTTAAAAAAATACTCGCTAAGCCCATTTAGCGATAAATATCGCTAGTTGTTGGTAATATGCCCCTCTATTTCACTAGTAAATCAGGCGAAAAATAAATCAGATAAATGAAGGTAGAACTGATGACTTCATCTTCCTTCCATTGCGGCTTGGTTTTCCGAAGTGCTCTTTCGATTTGGAATGAAACTCACCAAATATGCCCTTGAACGTTGGTGCATCCTCAGACATGTCCACACATTTCCGCTACTGTGGATTGTGTTGGTTATTGTCTATATTTATGTTCGTATTATAAGGCATTTTTAACAGAAACATGAATGTAATTACTCACATGCTTCCACACTACAAATATTTAACAATAAACACCACGGGCTTGATTCTCAGACTGCACTTTGTTGTACGTTTTGTAGAACTACAAAAAGCACAATAAAAAAAATTTCACAAACTACGTGCAGAGTTTTTCAACTATGCATTTCCTATACTTATGTATGCGGAGTTCCCTGCCCTGACTGCAAAGTCTGCAAAGTCTGTGGGGCATATTTACAATGTCTGGGGCATCTCTGCAAATCAGCAGAGATGCGCCAGAACAGATGCAACACGCAATTCCCCCCTTGCGCCACTACGGATGCATCGCATTTACAATGCTGCGCACCATGGCGCAAGGATGGATAGATGTGTGATGCATCGCATCGCAACGTGATGCATCTCCAGCAATTCACAGGGGCCGCCCATACTTAACATGGTGCGTCACTCCTTACGCCTGCTTCAAGCAGGCTCAAGGGTTTGACGTAGCGGCGTCGTAATACTGACTCAGTAAAATCTTGTAGATTTCACTGCGTCAGTTTTACGGGGCTTTCCTGCGACAGAACGCCCACCCTGCGACGGAACGCCCACATGAAACCTGACGCAGGTTTCATGTGGCGCAGTGCATTACAATGTGACGCATCTGCCTAGATGCGTCACGTTGTTAAAAGGTCGCAACGTGGTGCATGATTTACGCCGCCGCTGCTTCACCAAAGTGATGCAATGGTGGCGCAAATGTGTCGCAATGTAAATCTGCCCCTCTGAGTGTGGAGAACAATACACTTGTATATACAGAGAGTTTGTTAATACAGAAAATGAGTAAACTTATTGTAAAGTGAAACTTTAATTTTGAGGATCAGGCCCTACATGTGGTGGCCTGGAGTGGGACTTTCATGGGCAGGCCTTCATCTGGCATACACAAGTAGGAAGGAGGCTGAAGTGCAATAGAGTTAAGGAGCATCTCACAGATGGTTTTCTAACTTACTTTCGGTCACACCAAATTAACATATAGCCATCACTGACAAAGGCTGCCTCCGCTTGCACAAAGAGGGCAGAGACGAGCACCTTTAACTGCTGCCAGGTTGAAAAAATATTACAATGTTTGCAGAGGAGTCTGGGAGCTTGTATGAAATTAAATTGGTGAATGCACTTCTCTCTGAATTTCTTTTTCCATTAATTCCTCCTACATTGTTTACTATGCCGTTCTCCCAAGGTGCATTAGATTACACATAAATGCTTTAGATTGTAATAATTTGCCTTTCATGGCGTACCATTCTTAAAGTAGAATGTAAAAGATGAAAATATAGATGGCAGCACCTATAGATAAACGTGTCAGTCATATAGAATATTGATTCCAGATCATGAAATACACTTAGAAGCGTGCTCTGCTTGACAGCTTTGATGAAATATGCCCTTTAGTAAAGGACGCACTCTTTTCCTCATGTAAATAATATATCTATGGATGGCTGCAATATATACATATTAACTTGTAAGTAATATCTTTATTGCATTATGGCGCTGCCCTAGCATATTGTGCATCACTGGATCAATACCCTTGGAAGCCTTCTCACTTGATTGTTGTACTAAATATACTCCTTGTTTAAACTGGGTCAAGAGGTGGCACACTGCTGGAAATGCAAGCAATGTATTCTGGGAACCCAGACATTGAGCTTGGTGGTGTAGTCATAAGGGTCAAAGTCATGAGGGCCAGTGTTGTGAGAAGCAGCATCATGAGCAGGGCCGGACTGGGACCCACAACCGGTCCTGGCAAAGTGCTTGGCCAGCCCCCCAGGGGTTTGGGGGTTTAGCCGAGCTGTTTACCATGGTCGATTTCTGCTGATTTCGTTACAGGGGCCAATATTGCAGCTATGGTCCAAAAATGGCCCTGTAACAAAATCTGCCCCCAGGGGCCTAAAAACCAGCTCTCAACCATGGCAGCCCACCTGGGAAATGCCCAGTGCCCCCTATGGCCAGTCCGGCCCTGGTCATGAGGAACTGAGTTGATTAAAATCAGACTATTTTTATGTTTTTTCCATGTTGGTAGTTGGGAACAACTTCATAAAATGTGCACTAACTGATGGATAATGTAATCTGTGTATCTCTGCTGATCACATCAGAGAGCAGGTGCACAATCTTGGTCCATATCTTTAACCAGGCCACTGGCCTGAGACTTTGTCATTCATGTATTGGCTGAGCCCAGAGTAGTACTCATTTCTTGCATAATGCTACTGGTTGTTTGGGTGTTTCCTTCCACCGCCATTTGAGTGCTTTTATTGAACTGCAAAAAGGACTATTTTCAGTTATATCCCCTTCTGTCTGGTTTCTCCCATGTGTCTTGGTCTAATGTGGTAAAACTGCATGCGTCAACCCACATCTATTGGCTTTACTAATGCTTGTTTTTAGGTCTGTCTTTAGCCAAGACCTTTTGATTTTACCAAAATTAGATATATAATATACTTACTTCTATGGACTTATGCACCAACCAGCAGTGTATCCAGGATGGTTGTATGACACTACAACGCGGGCTATTACCACGCGTGCCATTACAACACTGTTTTCACAACGCAAGTTGTTACAACGACTTGCGCTGTAAGCGCTGGATAGTGGAATAGTTTATTTTTCTATTCCAACTCCAGCCCACGTTACAGTAGGGAAGGTGTTGGAATAGAAAATTAAACTATTCCCTATCCAACAGCACCCTCCAGCGCAAGTCGTTGTAACGACTTACGTTGTAATAGCAGCGTAGTAATGGCAGCGCGTGATAATACCCGCGTTGGAAAGGCTGCTCACCATCCAGGATGCCCTGGGCCCTAGTGCATGGAAGGAAAATGGGCACCTTGGCTTCTGTTTAAATTATAACATTCAGCAATAATGAGGGTTTTGTGAGCAGGCACGCTGCTGTGCCCGGTACCACTGCGCCTGCTGCACCAATGCAAGCTACCTCCCCCGACACAACCAGTCCCCTGCACCTCTTGCAGTATCCAGGCGGTGCATGAGTGTAGCTGCCAGCCCTGGCCGTCCATCATGCATGTCTGAAACACTCAGCTCAGCTATCAGCCCAGCACATTTTCCTCCAGTGACAGGCTTTTACAGCTCTGATGTTCGCTTTATGAGGTGTGACTGAACAAGCTCTCTCTGCAGCGCCGAGAAGGTCGTAAAACCCTCCAGGCGGCTGGATTTCTGATGGAGACCTTGCAGTTCCATCTCCCTGGTCTGTCTGGGGGTCCCCTCGGGCACTGTCCTTACAGGATAGCCCTTGTAATAAGCTGCCCCTACGCTGATGAGAGGGCAAACTCTGCTGCAGTGAATATATCCAGCTCTTTCTCTTTCAAAAGCGTACAACTTTAGGAACATGTTTATCTCACTTTGAGAAAGAGGACTTTTTTGTTCCGAGGAAATAGCTCAGTGGGCCAAAGCTTTATTGCAGGGAAACAACCTTTACAACACAACCATTACATTTACAACGCAGGCATTACATCGCAACATCCTTTACAACGCATGTCACTAGAATGCATCCATTACATCACGTCATTACAACTCATACCATTACAATGCATAGTACCCCTACACTATCCAACACTTACCCTACTGCTGCACCCCCGGAGTTAGAATAGTAATTTTTACCCCTACACTATCCAACACTTAACCTACTGTTGCACCCCCTGGAGTTAGAATAGTAATTTTTACTCCTACACTATCCAACACTTACCCTACTGTTGCACCTCCCTGGAGTTAGAATAGTAATTTTTACTCCTACACTATCCAACACTTACCCTACTGTTGCACCGACTGGAGTTAGAATAGTAATTTTTACCCCTACACTATCCAACACTTACCCTACTGTTGCACCGACTGGAGTTAGAATAGTAATTTTTACCCCTACACTATCCAACACTTACCCTACTGTTGCACCCCCTGGAGTTAGAATAGAAATTCTTACCCCTACACTATCCAACACTTGCCCTACTGTTGCACCCCCTGGAGTTAGAATAGTAATTTCTATCCCTACACTATCCAACACTTACCTTAAATGCAATGTGATGGTATGCGTTGTAATGGTATGCGTTGTAAAGGTATAATGCGATCCATTGGAATGTGTTGTAAGTGTAGTTTAAAAATAAATCGCTGTAGTGGTATGCGATGTAAATGTATGCATTGTAACGTCATACATTCTTTACTTCATCGAGCAGTGAGTCAACCACTGGCCAAATGTGAAAGAGGTGTGGCGCAGCAGCAAGGGTGCCTGACTCCGGGCCACGGGGGTCACGTTTCGATCCCCGGCACCAGCACCATGGGGTAATTGTGTGCTTTACAAATACTGGATTTCATTTCAATGCTAACATGCTCTGCCTTCAACTGTGCTGCCCCTTTAACAGAGCTGAGCTGCTGAGTGTGTGGCAGGAAAAAGTACCAGGTGTAAGAATTTCAGAAAATGGTAAGTGAAAAAGATAATATTATTTTCAAAGGATTTTTGCTGTTTTAAGACCCTTTTAAGACTGTCTCAAGCAAGGAAAGAGCGTTCCAATTCACAAAAGGCTGTATACTTTTTAGGTCTGCCTGAAGGCTGCTTTATGACTGTCTTAAGGCAGACCATACAAGCTTCAGACAGTTTTAAGAATTAATAACCAGGGGAAAGTACTTAATAAGTCCGACCTATTTTCAAGGTTTAGTCTTGGAATTAAGCAGCTGGTTAAGCATGTGTTGTCCTTTGAAAATCAGGAGCTAAAGCATAGTAGGTGTAAGAGGTCTGAGACCTAGGGTGCGTGACATCACAACATGTATTCAACATAGTTCTGAATTTCATTCCATTCACTTCCGGTATTGTGTGTAAAAGTATTTCCTGAGGATATGTTTCACATTCAGAAGTTATGCAAAATACTGACAGGTTAAAGAAAAAAAAGGTTGAAGTGAGGTAAATTATGACACATTTCACACTTGTAAAATTTGTGAAGGTTTGGGAATTTTGAGAATTTCACAGGCATAAAACAAACTTGCCAATGACTTCGGAAGACTCTATCTGAAGGTAAGTTGTGTGCTAGAACTTTGATTCGGTCCGTCGCCTTCTTATCTTTGATTTATACCAATGTCTGGATAGATTCTTTAGTCCATTCCAAGGCTGATGGACAGCTTGTTGATCCATCACTTGGCTTTCCCATCACATCTGCTGTGGTCACTAGTGCAAGAGCTTTAATCTCTATCCTCAAGTACTTCTCTTGTGACTGCAATCATTGTGTCATCCCATAAAGTGTAGAGCTGCTACTGCTGACGTCTGCAATTCACCTGTTCCAGCCACAAGTTGAATATTTAAAATGTGCTACGCAAACAAATGATGGACGGAATTTTGAATAAATCATGATTCACCGCCAGTCAAGAGATCTGGGTTAAATCCATCGTTCTTTTACTCAGGCAAATTCTTTATTTTTTTTTAACGTGAACTTCATGTTGCTCAACTCCCAAATACTGGGCGTCATGTAGTTGAGGGTACTTTTTTATGCATTTGGTTTCCATGTAATTTTCGCTGAGGGAAATTCGTTCTAGCAGAAGATGTCTCGGTAGAGCAGTGCATGCAGTGTGTGATGAGCAGTGTTCATTGCATGACTAAAAACTGTATGGACAAAACATTGAGCATCTACATTGGGTGACTTATACGCAAGTGGATAGTATAACTCAAGGCCAGAGGCGTAACCCAAAATGATGGTTACCCCTTGCAGAATGTGTTGAGGGGTCCTTGAGTTTCCAATATTTCAGAGACATCCATTGACCGTTGGTCGAAGGCTCCATTATAGAATACGTGATGTAGTGGTGTTCCGATGTTGTGCGTCTGGTAGAATGGACTGGTCATTTATGAGTACGATCAAGGGGGACACTAGCAATCGCCGGTCCTCTCTTAACAGAATGATTAGCGGAATCGGCTTCCACTTATCCGGGAAGTCACACACATCAATTGGGAGCAGTGTTCTAACGCAAAAGGATGGGGGTCCCTCCAGAATGTGACGAGGAGCCACTGAGTCTCCCATGTGAAATCTCACAGATATTCATTGCCCTTGGCCTGAATGGGGGGCCTGAAAGATTTGATAGTGATCTGCCCCTTCCCTGCCCCGGGAGCCACAGAGGCTTAAGGGGCTTGCGTTACTCCATGGTTGTGAGTCTTAAAAGGTTCGAGAAACACAAGTGACTTGTGAGATGCACCTAGAATGCGCCATTAGCGGTTAGGTTACAGCAAAAATCTAACTCATTAAAGCAGTATTTACATTTGCTTTTATGGCTATGGTGTGAATTCGAATATTCCACTTAAATGAGTGATATTAAAGTGAGATTAGGAGTTATTAAATGTATTTAAAATGCTTTTTTTAACGAAAGAACAGTGTTACCTTTGCATCATGACAAACATATCTTTGCCTGTTCAAATGACTAACTCTGACGTCAGTCCTAGTCTGTGTTAAAAAAAACTGAACAACCTCCCTTAAGTGTGAATGGATAGCCTGTGCACAACTTCCAGACCCCAGTGTAGGATTGGCCCAGTGCTTAATTTGAGCTGGTGGTTTCTGGTGCTCAGCACTGGCACTTTATTTCCAACACCAGCTCTTAAAACAGCCTGCCACATGGTGGTGCTGTTTATCTGGTTTTGTGAGGAGCACAACAACACTTGTTTACTAATTCAATATACATTACCATCACTAATATCTGTCACCCAAAGCTATAAGAATAGCTTGGGCGGCATGTGTTTTTGATTTTTAATGTTTATTTAAAATCTGAATTTCCACACTCGTAGGGGCGAGATTAAGTACTGGACTGGCCTATAGTCAAACAGTCAGCGTCCATGAGTGGGCTTGTTTTCTGCCTGTTTGTGGACCTGTTTTATGGTCTGAAGGGCTATTTTTCCCCTGTTGATTTCATAGATATTCAAACAAACATTGCATGCAGCAAGCTCAAACCTTACTCTTAACACCATGTCTTTACAATTTGATCACTTCCACAATTTGCAAACATGGACCACTTTTTTTTAGCTATCTTATTCACCAATGGGGGCCACTTTTATTTTGGTGCCTGGGCCAACTTTCTGTCCCAATCTGACCCCACCAGCCACCCCCCACCCGAGAAAGAAAATGGACGCGTCCATGTTTAACAGGGGAGCCGCTCGCACAGAAGCTGTGCGTCTCAAAGACCTCCCAAGCTGCTTTTAAAATCTCAAGTTCTCCTCTCAGGAGCGTCCTCGTCCTCTGATCATTACATGGACAGATTTAACCAGTTTGTAAGTTCGCAGCTGGAGTTTCCTGGCAGAGAGGCAGTTTCCCCGGACCCAGTGTGATGCTTGTCAGCCGCTGAAATCATTTGCAAAACAGTGAATGTAAGCAGAGCATTGCTGTTTAAGTGATCCACGTGAACCAGCAGCGGGGAAGTCACAACATCATTTTCTTCTTAAAGTAGCTGCATCTTCTGATCTGTTCCACTCACTCCCCCGACAGGATGTGGCCCGCAGCCTGGCAGGCAGCACGTCTCATCGAAAACATAAAAATACTCCATTTTTACGCTGCTCAATGCTTGCCGCCTTACAATGCCCCATTAAGGATAATCCCCGACACGCTGTGTCATTACATGGAAGCTACCACATCAAAGTTATCACTTTGGGGGACCTGATTATAAGTTGTGGAGAGCCGTGTGTATTTCACCTCAACCAGTAATCACTAACTACAGAGTGTGGCATTTACCGAATGCTGTAAATACCTCCTGTTAGGAGCTTCTGCCCTGGAAAGGAGGCATAGCACTAGAACTGTGGAAAAAATGCGAAATGTTGTTTTGTCAAATGTCACAATTTCCCCCAAATGATGGGAAATAATGTGACAGTTTGTAAATAGAACCCATGGGGGGTATAACTCACGTTCAAGCATTGTGCGAGATTCTGGCAGGAGGACCGATTTGAGGAGAAAAATGTCTTCTTCTCACACCAGTCACCCTTAAAAATATTGTGTGAAATGTTGCAGGCGTGAAATTCGCAGAATTTTCTGAATTTCACTTGTTGCAAAATCATGAATTTCACATATTTCCGAAGAATAATGCATTATTTGCAAGGGTTTCTTTTCCAGGCATTTTCTAATCTATATTTTGCAATAGGTTTCCTGGTGAAATATGTACAGGGGAAACTGTGAGGGTGTGATAGTCATTGCACAAGTCCTCACTTCAGTCCCTGGGCAAACTTCTCTTTGTGCAGGGATCTAAATTTGCAGCCTGCCTGATTGTGAGGCCCAGAGAGTACCTTTTCAGGTAAATGTTTTGGCTGGATTTAGACTAAGTGGAATTGTTAGGTGTAGGATTACGGTTTGGGGAAAGGTAAGCGTTTAAGAGTTAAAACTTTGGATTCAAATTGTGTCTAGGTTAAAATGACCCTTTTACGTTTAGCTTTAGAGTCAAGGGACAGAGGGGCATATTACCAACAACTAGCGATATTTATCGCTAAGTAGGCGTAGCGGCTATTTTTTTATTGTGCTATTAGCAATGCTTATCTCAAAAGCGATAATATTTCCGGCGATAGCGGCAAAATACGTGAATATCGCTGAGAATACAGCGATATTCACGCATTATTGCTAACAGGGTCTTAGCCATTATATCCACCTCCCATTTGATATAATGGCTAAGAACTGGTCTGAGCAGGCGTTAGTTTATGGAGATATTCGCGCTTAGCGCGAATATTTCCATCGCTACACCTGTGTTGGTAATAGGCGATAGCGATGTTAGCGACTGCTTTTAGTCGATAACAGGTTGGGTACGCCCACTTTGCATGTCATTAACGATAAATATCGCTGACATGCAAAGCGGGCCCAAAACTGCTCGCTATCGCCTACAAGCTGTCGCTTACTGCTGTTAGCGACAGCTTGCTAATAGAGCGATAGAATTATCGCCACTTAGCGGCCGAAAAAAGGCCGCTAAGCAGCGATAATTGCCTATCGCCACCCTTGGTAATATGCCCCAGAGAGTTTTCGGCAGAGGTTTAAAGTTAGAGTTAGGGTTTAGAAAACATCTAGAGTTATGGTAGCAGTGGCCTATTGAGGATTAAACGAGGGTGAGGGATAGAGTAAGGAATAGAGTTAAGGGGATGGAGAGATACCCTCAAAGAAAGACCCTCTATAAAATGGGTCTGGTGACTTAGAGGGCTAATACCTCAGCTGAAGGTTCCTGTGTTCGACCTCATGGTCACAGGTTTAAATGCCTGCGGGTTCACTCAGCCTTTCATTCTTCTGAGGTCGATAAAATGAGTACCTTTGAGTTATGAAAACAATAAACATCTGTTATCCAGCGCAAAGATACCTTCTGGGTGAACGTGTGCTTTACAAATACATGTTATGTGTTATGGATTTTGAGGAGCGTGTTCTGGACAGGGGCACAGCAGACAATGGTAAGAGGCGCCCTGGAGCTGTGTCTCTGGCAGTGCCTGCTGTAGGGGTGCTAGTGCCTTGCGTCCGAGGGGCTTCTGACCGCTGAAGAGCAGGCGCATCTCTACCAGAGTAGGTGTTTGAAAGCGAGTGGAAGTGCCTGCCCTGTGTACTGTAGAGTGATTGATAACCTTCTGGGAGCAGGCCAGGACAGATATGCATAATGTCCCAGGATTTGCAAAGTGGCTTCTTCGCGTCGGTGACAGGAGGTGTTCGGCTGTCTATTGAGATGGATGTACCCGGTGCTCGACTCTTTTACATTCATGTGGGCAGCCTCTGCGGCACCCAATCCACTGGAAGGGTAAGGGGAATATTAACAGCAAGCTGGTGTCATTGGATGTGCTTTGATATCTAGGGGTCACTGCCGTCCGCTGCCTCCGCCATTTTATAGGCCTCTTGGTCAGACCACTTGTGGGCACCCAAGCATCTAGGAATCTAATTTACAAGATCAAGGTTTATCTGGCGAATCATGAAAAAAAACAGCTCACCAGAACCTAACCTGGACACCCCTGGGATATGACATCAATACGGGCGCCTTTTCATGGATGGCTTTGGATAGAGACTGCAGCCAATCAGAACCACCTAAATAAACGGAGTCAGGGGCATATTATCAAGGGGGTTTATCTCCACTTTTTTGGCTTTAAAAGCCAAGAAAGCAGAGATAAAATGATCTCCCTATTACCTAGCTGTGGCTAACACCAGTTAGCGACAGCTAGTAGGAGATAGCGACCATCTTGGGCCCCGCTTTGCATGTCAGTGATATTTATCACTAATGACATGCAAAGTGGGCGTGCCAAGATGTTAGCGACTGGAAACAGTCGCTAACATCGCTATCTCCTATTACCAACTTTTGGAGAGATTCGCGCTAAGCGCGAATATCTCCAAAAGCGAACACCTGCCCTGAGCAGTTCTTAGCCATGTTATCCAATGTGAGGTGGATAACATGGCTAGGAGCATTAGCTCGGTAATGCATGAATATCGCTGACTTTTCAGCAATATTCATGCATTGCGGCCGATTTTTATCGCATTTGCGATAAACCTAGTTAATACTGAGGTTTATCTGCGATAAAAATAGCCGCAGCTCAGCGGTAAACTTTTGTCTCAAACCAAGCAATAGCGATAATTATCGCTATTGCTTGGTAACATACCCCTCAGTTCTTTAACAAAACGCCTACTGTGCTCTGTTATTCCTCATTTTTGCAGATTGTCCTTGTACGCGACAAAACTCGAGTTATAACATCCGGGGGCTTTCAGAATCTCTTGTATCTTGTACCATGCCCTTGGAACGTACTTATGTGATCTATTTTTTACTTCTATTTCCCCATTAGCCAACATAGAGCAACATTTCTAACCCTACAGAAAAACCTGTAGGTGGACCATCACATTTAAGTGCAAACCCACGCTTAGGTAGAGAGTCAACCCGTGTGCCACGTCAGCAGGAGTCTGCAAGCAGTTTTAGGGGCAACACCCATCGAGGTGCAAAATCACAATTAGCTGAAAATTGCCTTTGGTGGGAAGGTTAACAGGAGTGAGGGATCACATTAAATTGTAAAAAAGAATCAGGGCGCTTTGACTACATGAATAGTGAATAAACAACCAAATGATCTTTGCTTACTTGTTTGTGCTTTGGTTTCACTTTGCTGCAGATTGCAAAGGGCCAACAAAGGACTATCGGGTTAGTTTGCATGCCAGTGACACCCAAGGAACGGGTTGCAGAGGGGGTATAAGTGCCTCCTTTCAATTGTCATTTATCCTCACAAATGAAATATTTCAAACACACAGTAAAGAGGTCAAAAGAAATTGACAGTGAGGTTTCCACACCACACTTCATTCACTGTTGGGTTTCTCTACGGAGAATCGCTCACTATCTCTCCCCTCAGGCACGTAAACAGAAAGTAGTCGCGTTGATGTCTTCACGTTTAGACTACTGCAACGCTCTGTATGCAGACATCAACAAGGGCCTTATTCAACGCCTTCAGAGCGTGCAGAATGCTGCGGCGAGATTTGTGTTGGATGCCCCTAGGTCCTTCTCTGCTACCTTAGCCAGGAAAAACCTTCACTGGCTCCCGATCCAGCAGAGAATTGTGTTCAAAATCCTCTGCCTGGTTTTTGGAGCACTTGCGATAGGACCATCTGATGCCCTAGGATCTCTATTAACCTCCTACTCTCCAAGTAGGAGCCTTCGGTCTTCGAACAAGAATCTTCTGTGCATCCCGCGTAGCAAGAAAGTCAGATGGGGAGGCAGGCCCTTTGCTACCGTGGCCCCCCCGTCTGTAGAATGCCCTCCCCCGACATAAAGATGCAGCCTTCATTCCTTCTTTTTAGGAAAGCTTTAAAAACATGGTGCTTTGTTGAGGCCTATCAATAAGCTTGTTATTTGGATCTCTCTTTTGATTAGGCGCCTTGACGCCCCTCGGGCTAAGTAGCGCAATATAAGATGAAACTCATTCATTCATTCATTCTTTTCACCACATTCGCCATGCTAAAGAGGGACACCCTTTTCACTGGATAAGTGCTCAACACTCATGTGGGGTGGTACAAAATCCATCAAGCAATGGTTGAAGGAGCTACAAAGCCAACTCTTTGTGTATTTTTGTGTGTTGATCACATGACTACTGGCTAAAGCAATCTGTAGCCAGACATAAAAAATAGGTATTCTGCAATCTTTTCAAGGAAGGTAAATAGAATTAGGCAATAATTAAAGAAACAAAACGGAAAAGCAATGCAAGTCAAAGCACAATCAATCCCCAAACATCCATTTTGCACTCCAGATAATAGCCTACATTTTGGGCACATTTCGTCTCATTCGCTTTATTTTTTCCAGCAGTACTTCTTTTTCAGACGTCTTTTTTCCTAAATGCTCAGATTCATTTCTCATGGACGTGTCTGACACACTGGTGCAGATGAATGCCTTTCTTTTCTTTCTAACCACGAGTAGGTATTCTCTTTTCAGAAGCTGTTTGTGTAACCTTGACAGCCAGAACTGCAGGATCCCTGCTCTGCAAATTAACTGATCATTTTGCAGATGTTTTTTTTCCATCTTCTCACAGTTCAGCCTCACTTTGTATTGATGTGAAGGAAGCCATTATACTAAAATGCAGCCTGTCACCTCCAGAACGATGTGCAATTTCATACCTTTAATTCTGAGAAGACACGTGTTTTCCTGAGGCGCGCGCTTGATTCGGGTTCGTGCACGCCATTGAGGAAGCTGGAAGCATCCCTGCACCAGTGCATGCTTATCGCTTGTGTGAAGGTTCGTCAGCAGCACTGGGAGGTGTGAGGAGATGTGACTTCAGGTTACTTGAGGAATCCTCAGCGCAGGGAGGAAGGAAACATCTCCCCAATGAGGAGATTTGAGGAATCTTCACCATGGGTGGTATTAGAAATTTCTGCAACGTGACCTATTGCGTTAGGTATGAAGCACCACCGCTATTGGTAGGTATGAAAAACTTCATCATGGAAGGACAAAGCAGGCCACCATGGGAGGATTGAGGAATTTCCACCATGGGGAGACAAACGAGGTTCACCACTGGAGATTTGATAAATCTCCACCAATGGTGGCATGAGTAATTTCTGCAACGTGGCATATCCTAAATCCACGTGAAGTATGAGAATCTGCTGCTGTTGGGAGGTATGAGAAATCTTCACCTTGGTGAAACAAAGGAGGTCACCACGGGAGAAGAAATCTACACCTTGGCATGAGTAATCGCTGCAACGTGAGCTATCCTCAATCTCTCCATGTGAGGTTTGAGGAACCGCAGCTATGATAAATCTTCACCTTGGAGAGACAAAGGAGGTCTCCATAGGTCGTGTAGGAAATCTCTGCAACATGAGCTGTCATAACTATACTTATTTGAGGTATGCACTTGGGAGGTATGAGAAATCTTCACCATGGAGCAACAAAGGCGGCCACCATGGGAGGTTTGAGGAATGTCCTAAATGAGGGGTAGGGGTGATTTCCGCCATGGTGAAAAATTGCCATTATTGAAAGGCAAGATAGGGAATCTGAAGACTGGGGAGGGCCAAGCCGGCTCGCCATAGGGAGACACGAGGAAAATCCACCCTTGATAGAGATAAGGAATCTCCATTATTTATCATAATCTGGGAGTAGTGCAAAGTAACAAAATCCTTAGAGCTGGTGTAAGACTTCTATTTATTGGTGTTTGTGGTTATTTGTTTGATTTTATAGAGCTACAATGCCATATTTAATCAATTATTCACACTGTAGGAGCCTCTAAGCTCATCAAGGGAGAATTATCTAAAATAGAGAGGAGGAGAGGAGGAATGCCTACTTGAGGTCATGTGAGCAATCTTCTTGAACCTGGTTTTTGAGGCAAACAATATCTTCATCAGAGACTGTGCAGACGCTTTAAACTAAGGGGTCAGTCAACCTCAGGGCCAAGAAGTTTGAGGAATCTCCACAGAAGTGATTGTGAGACCTCTCCACGTCAATGATTAAGGAAATGTCCACCATCAACTTTTCTTCATTTATATTAGGAACTAAAAAAAAGTCAAAACCTCCCCAAATGGCAATCCCAGTTCTTCATTCACCCCTCCGGTCTAGTCTGCAATTACAGATTCTCTACTCCATTGGCTTCTCAAACCCACCTCCTGAGCACCATATTTCCTCTTCATCTTCAACATAAGCAAGTTGCACCTTACACATCTAACCATTCATCTGCTCCATATATTCTCCTTCTCTTCCATTCTCGGACTCTTGTAGTCCTCCATTCAAATGTTCCGTCATCTTCTCAATTCCCTCAGTTTTCACTTTCCTCTCAACCTGTATATATTCCCCAGACCTTTAAATATCTTTATTCTGAAGGCTTGGGCCTTCAGCATGTCTCATAGTGCCCTACAACTTCTTGCTTTGCCCACATTCAGATCTGATCCCAGCCCTCACCCACCAGTCATAGCAGGGTCTTTAAATTCTCTACAGTCCTATTCATGAACACTGCCCGCTGTGTCATCATCTCCTCCCCCCACACATTATTCTCAATTGTCTCATGTCTCTTGCCTTCCTAGCACCATCCCTATCTGTAATGTTCTATGATGGGATGCCTTCATGCCTTCCCTTCCCTGATGCTTCCTGTGGTGATCTGACTCACCTCTCACATAACCCACTTCACAGGTTCACTCCTTACTCCCTTCTACATCCTCCTCAAACTAACAGTGCCACAACAACACCAAACAAAATAACACACAACATTGGGATAGCAAATAATTAAAACGTAATATTCATAACTGAATGTTAGAGTGGACAAAGCAGAATCATGAATAAAAGATGACTAGAGAGGTGCACATCATGTCCACAGCATGTTCTTCACTTACTCAAGTCCATCATAGTCCTTTCCTCTGAGCCTCACAGGTCCTTCTCATCAGCCCTCAGATATCATCTTCCTTTTCTGTCTGCTCCTTCTACTCTCCTGTACATACTATTCATTCTCCTTTTCTCCACATTTACCTTCATATATGCTCCTCATTTTCATTCCTTAGCCCTAAACTACAGCTCTCATATATCATATTCTTTCGCTCACGCAGATCTATGTAATCGTCTGCTGCTTACTTATCCTTCCCTTCTTCATCTCTCTCATCATCGTCTTCTGCTTCATGCATCTTACACTGTTTTCTCAGAAAGAAAGAAAGAAAGAAAGAAAGAAAGAAAGAAAGAAAGAAAGAAAGAAAGAAAGAAAGAAAGAAAGAAAGAAAGAAAGAAAGAAAGAAAATAAGAACGAAACAAAGAAGGAAGGAAAGAAAGAAGAAAGAAAGAAATAAAATAGGAAAGAAATGAAGGAATGGAATAAAAGGGAAGACACAAAAAGGAAGATCAAAGGAGAGAAAAGGAGAAAAGATGAGCACGAAGAAATAGAAAGGGAATAAAGAATGACAAAGGGAAAGGAAAGTAATGGAAGAGAGAAGCGAGAAAAGAAGAAACATGGAATAAAGAAAAATTAAGAAGAACTCAAATAACAATAAATCAAGACAGAAACATACTGAGAAGAAAGAAAAGTGAGAAAGAAAGAATGCAAGGAGACAAGAAGAAATATAGGAGCTGAGAGCAAGAGTGCATAAATAAAAGAGAGTTATGGAAATAGTTCAAAAGAATATGTGAGAAAGGAAAGGAAGCAAATAAAACATAAAAGATTAAAGAAAGTTACAAAGAAAGTAAGAAACAGGGTGAAAATGAAAGAAAGATAAAGCAGATGATCAAAAAATTCACCAGCAAATATTTAAAGATTGAAATAGGAAACAGGAGGGTGGAAAAAATAAAGAAAAAGTAAATACAATTTAGAAGGGGAGAAAAAACAAAATAAAATAAAGCATGCAAGAAATACAATTATGGGGAAAGGAAAGGTGAAATACATGGCAGAGAAAAAAGGAAAATAAAAAAGGAAACAAGGGAAAGAAGGAGTGGGGCATAATAAAAATAAAGAATGGGGAAAAAAGCACAAAAAGCTATGAGAAAGATAGAGGCAGAAAGGAGGAATGGTTGAAGGAGGAGGTTGAATGATAAAGGAAGAAAGAAAGAAGAAACAGATGAAATAAAGAAAGAAAGAAGAAACCTTGAATTTGCAAACAGGAAAGGACAGATAATACAAGAACAAAAAATTAAAGTCAAAACAAGAAAGAAAAAAAAGAACAAAAATTAACGAAAAGTTTGAGAGGGAGGACATTTTTTATGAAAAAAATAACGTGGAACAGTGAAACTGAAAGAGAAATGAAGGTAGACATATTGGCAGTAAAAGAGGTAGAAAGGAGGGATTAAAATAGGCTAGCAAAAGAAGAGAGAGGAGGTGAGATGACGGAAACAAAAATCGAGTAAAAGAAAAAGGGAAGAAACATCAAAAGCACACAGAGGTGGAGAATGAGATACGGAGCAGAAACAGAAGTTTTCTTTTCATAGAAGAGAGACAGGGAGAGACAGAGGTGAGGCAAAAATAGAGCTTCAGACGAGAAATAATCTGGGACGTGTAAATTACAGAAACAAAGAAAGTGAGATGATTCATTGAGAATGAAATTGAGATTTTATGTAAAGAAAGGTTTAATTAATTATTTTAAATCTTAATATGTATATCATGTACTTAATGCTCTGCTCAATAAAAAATGTATGGAAAAAAGAGAATGAATTGCAGATGAGAGGCCAACTGGGAGAAGGAGGTGGCAGGACACTGGTAGATGTTAGGATGGACACTCTAGGCAGCGATGGCATAAGGTGTCCTCCAAGGCTTATTGTGGCCATTTTGAGGTCATTATGAGGTCCCTCTTTGGTTTATTGTGGAAGCGCAGCCATTGCGAAAACTCTGGCATAGATATGCCCTCGTCAACGTGTCGACATTATAGACTGTAGAGGCCTTGCCTTAAGGTGATTTTTTTCGGCATATCGAGTAATTCAGGGTATTATGGTCACCCTGGCAAAAGTTGGCATAGCCTGGCATACTGTTGGTATTCTTGGCACTATGAAGAAGCTGGTTTATGGCTGCATGCCTTGACATATTTTCATCATCCTAGGAGTTATGGCGGTCCTCTCCTGCTAGCCATGGTATGAGTTGGCCAGCACAGAAAGAGTGCCGGCATTCCTGGCATTATCTGAGCGGCTTGAGGCACAGTGGTAGCCATTAAGTCATTTAGTGGTAACCAATAGATTCTGATGGACATCCATACCTACCTTTACCATCACCCAAACTCAAACCCTAAAAATACCCTTACCCCCCTTCACCTCTACCCACCCCTAAACCCTGAAATTACTCTTACCTCCATTTACCTCTAACCACACCTAACCAGCCCTTTTTAATATAATAATAATGTTATCTAAAGAAATATTCTTACCTGCATGGTAAAGGAATGCATAGTAAAGGGACAAATACCAGCATGGTAAAGGCAAGCGTAGTAAAGGTACAAATACCTGCATGGTAAAGTAATGCGTAGTAAAGGTACAAATACCTGCGTGGTAAAGGCACGCGTAGTAAAGGTACAAATACCCGCATGGTAAAGGAATGCGTAGTAAAGGTACAAATACCTGCGTGGTAAAGGCATGCGTAGTAAAGGTACAAATGCCTACATGGTAAAGGCTTGCGTAGTAAAGGTACAAATACCTGTGTGGTAAAGGCATGCGTAGTAAAGGTACAAAACCTGTATGGTAGAGGCATGCGTAGTAAAGGAACAAATACCTGCATGGTAAAGGCATGCGTATGGCATGAATAGTAAAGGTACAAATACCTAAGTGGTAAAGGCATGCGTAGCAATGGTACAAATGCCTACATGGTGAAGGCATGCGTAGTAAAGGTACAAATACCTGCATGGTAAAGGCATGCGTAGTAAAGGTACAAATACCTGCGTGGTAAAGGCATGCGTAATAAAGGTACAAATGCCTGCGTGGTAAAGGCATGCGTAGTAAATGTACAAATACCTGTGTGGTAAAGGCATGCGTAGTAAAGGTACAAATACCTGCGTGGTAAAGAAATGCGTGGTAAAGGTACAAAATGCATGCATGGTAAAGGCATGTGTAGTAAAGGTACAAATACCTGTGTGGTAAAGGCATGCGTAGTAAAGGTACAAATACCTGCGTGGTAAAGGCATGCGTAGCAAAGGTACAAATGCCTACATGGTAAAGGCATGCATAGTAAAGGTACAAATACCTGCATGGTAAAGGCATGCGTAGTAAAGGTACAAATACCTGCGTGGTAAAGGCATGCGTAATAAAGGTACAAATGCCTGGGTGGTAAAGGCATGTGTAATAAAGGTACAAATGCCTGCGTGGTAAAGGCATGCGTAGTAAAGATACAAATACCTGCATGGTAAAGGCATGCGTAGTAAAGGTACAAATACCTGCGTGGTAAAGGCATGCGTAATAAAGGTACAAATACCTGCGTGGTAAAGGCATGCGTAATAAAGGTACAAATGCCTGCGTGGTAAAGGCATGCGTAGTAAAGGTACAAATACCTTTGTGGTAAAGGCATGCGTAGTAAAGGTACAAATACCTGCGTGGTAAAGACATGCGTAATAAAGGTTCAAATGCCTGCGTGGTAAAGGCATGCGTAGTAAAGGTACAAATACCTGCATGGTAAAGGCATGCGTAGTAAAGGTACAAATACCTGCGTGGTAAAGGCATGCATAATAAAGGTACAAATGCCTGCGTGGTAAAGGCATGCGTAGTAAAGATACAAATACCTGCATGGTAAAGGCATGCGTAATAAAGGTACAAATGCCTGCGTGGTAAAGGCATGCGTAGTAAAGGTACAAATACCTGCATGGTAAAGGCATGCGTAGTAAAGGTACAAATACCTGTGTGGTAAAGGCATGCGTAGTAAAGATACAAATACCTGCATGGTAAAGGCATGCGTAATAAAGGTACAAATGCCTGCGTGGTAAAGGCATGCGTAGTAAAGGTACAAATACCTGCATGGTAAAGGCATGCGTAGTAAAGGTACAAATACCTGCGTGGTAAAGGCATGCGTAATAAAGGTATAAATGCCTGCGTGGAAAAGGCATGCGTAGTAAAGGTACAAATACCTGCGTGGTAAAGGCATGCGTAGTAAAGGTACAAAATGCCTGCATGGTAAAGGCATGTGTAGTAAAGGTACAAATACCTGCATGGTAAAGGCATGTGTAGTAAAGGTACAAATACCTGCGTTGTAAAGGCATGCGTAGTAAAGGTGCAAATACTTGCAGGGTAATGAGGGACCTGGGCGCGAGTTACCAATACTTGAGTAATTAGACACTTTGCCCAAATCCATCTAGGACCGAGGTCTCAGCGGAAGGCGCAGAAGTCGAGGCAGGCGCACGCGCTGCGGCATCCAGCCAGCGACAATGTTCTGCGGCCCCCGGGACCAGGGCCAGGCGGCCTGGACTCCAGCACTGTGATATTTCAGAGCAAGGCACTCATTGATTTTCTGCAAAGAGAAAGAAATGTTCAAACCATCTCCTCCGAATTAGCCCTTTGTTTCTCAGACTATTTGTTTTTTTATCTTTATCGACAGAAGTGCACAATGAGCGCTGAGGAGTTGCCAGAATGGCCCCGAGCTCCAGTAATAGCTCATGTTTCACTGTTAGGAGCGGAGAGCCCTGCAGTTGCTGGGGCACAGTGCAAAATGATGAAGCAAACCTGCAGATTTGTTGCGGAGCTCCTAAAGTTTCATTTAGGTTGGCTAGTGACATATATACAAAGGTGGTGGGCACCGAAAACACAGCTGCCAAGTTTCCCATGCTACTCTAAACCAGTGCTTAATTTGAGCCGGTGGTTTTCGGTGCTCACCACCGGCACTTAATAATCAACTCCGAAGCTTTTCATGAGCACCAGTTAAGGACACATTCATTTATGGTAGGCATGGGGAGATTAAATAATTTGCCCAAAATCACAGGATGTTGAGCTGAAGCGGAGACTTGAACCTGGTTCTCCAGCTCCAAAGTCGGCAGCTCTGGCTATTATGCCACATCCTCTCCCCACTTTCATGGTTAGTAGTTGGTTCTATTTTAGGTGGCGCAAGCAGGAGAAATGGTCTGGTGCAAGCGGCCTCCTGACGAGAGCCCCGGCCCTTCTGTTTTTTTTTTTTTATACAAATTAACCACTGCTCCAATCCAGGGGGTTTTTCTTTGAATTTTGGAACTTGTAGTTTTATAATTGAACAACCAACACTGCAAGTCCCAGAATTCAAAGAAAGAAAATCAGGACTGGAGCAGCAAATCACAGATGAACCTGGGAAAATTGGAAGGGCTGAGGAAGGAGCCATGAGCCCTTTCATCACTGGAGCTGCAGGAATTTGTCATAATCCCTCACCAGTACCAGGGTCCATACATTTGGATTTAAAATTACACGGTGGGCTGGGGTCAGCTCCAGTGCAATGATTTTTAGAGTCTCAGGAACAATTATATGTCACTATTCAGGCATCACTTTTCCTCCTACCAAGCCCTTTTTGAGGCAATTTGTTGCAATCTGCCTTCAGCTATTTGTGGTGGTGCTGTGTGGCAAATGGCTGCAATAGTCTTAATGGGCACCGGCTCCAGATGGGAAGAGGAAAGAAAAGGTAGCAGGTGTGGAGGGGGGAGACAGGGCTTGCATATCTTATGTGGGACCTTGAAGGAGGAGCGAGACATTTGGGAATTTCGAAAAGCAACAACATTGACTTCAAATATTGGGTGTGGATGTATCAGGTGACCTTTTTGGGCACCATGTCAGTCCATGTGGAAAGGCCAACTGATTGGCAGCTTGGTGGTCAATCTGGTTGTCATAGACCTCCTATGACCTTCATGGGCCAAATTTGAAGTCCATGAAGGACGCACCGTCAGCAAGGACATCTTGGAATAATCTGTGATGTCGTTTGCCCCATGGCTTGGCTTCCCCTCTGAAGAAACATCTGAGCGGCGATAATGGCAGCAATTCCACAAGTTGACAAACAAAGACTTTTTTTGTTGTAAAAGCGCCCCCTGCCGCCGTTTCACTTTAATAGTGGCTGTGCACCTTTCTTTTGATGCGGCTCGTCTAAAGAAAGGGGTGCGGCTGCCATTAACCCCTTCGGTGCTCATGACGGAGCGGTTCCGTCATGAGCGCCAGTTGCGCTGTGCTTATGACGGAACCGTTCCGTCATGACCCCGCCCGCTCAATAGAACCTTCAGCACAGCGCTAAAATTCAAGCCCCGCTGAAGGAGTTAACGTGAAAGTGCAGCATGGGGCGCTTTTAAACAAAAAAAAATGCAAAGAAATAGAAATAACAACACGTGGCCGCGTTCGGTGCTGCTAATAAAACAAAGATCCAGCTGCCACTGTATCAGCTTGGTATGCTGTGCTATATAAAATAAATACATAAAGCATTGCGAGACAGCATGTCCTGCCTTCAACAGCAGGCAGGTGAAAACCATTTAACAAAATAGTGCTCGGAGGCTGTAATTAAACCCTACTGAGTAACAACAGATGTAACAAGGGCTGTCCTCATGGGAGGTTACAAAATGAGACAAGGAGGTACTAAGGAGGGACTACTAAGCCTATTGACCAATGAAAAGCCACAGTTTACAAAGGACAATGACACAAGCCAATGAAAAATGTGGGCGGGAGTGGGCGGAGCTACAAGTCCATACCTGAATACAGCATGCCTCACAGAGCAGCGCGTGCGCTGACAAGCTCGACCTAAAAACCCATATCTACTGATCCCTTTATTCAAGTTTGTCTACTTATGTGTTATTTTACTACTTTTGCTTTCCCATTTCACTATTCCTGTGCTGCCTAAATAGTTGACATGTTTTCTCTCAGGTAGTGGAGCCATAAGCCACTAGCGGTTTCTCATGGAAGCCCGCCAACATTATACGCTTCAACATGGTAGGATTGCTGCTCCATTTTAAATTGGGGGAGTGTGTTCATTGCATTGGCCAGTGCTATGTGAGCCGCATGTTAGGCGAGATCACATTTGTAAGGAGGGATGAAGTCCGTTATCTATGTCTGACCTTGACCATTGCCTCATTTTGTGAAGGCTTGCAGGTGGTTTGCTTTCTTTAGCTACTGGTAAGAGATGTAAGGAAAGTTTAACTTTGTGCCTAAGAAAATAAAAAAAGTTACTTTTAATGGTGATGAAAACCAACGTACATGAGCCTGAAAGATGTTTGTGAAGATGGCTTGGGGAGCCACAAACTGCGGGGTGCGGGAGATTAGCAGAATGAGGTTGCGGTAAAAGCAAGACTTCCAGACACCCCCCCGCCGTGGGAAGCACCTCCCCGCTCTGATTCACGCGGCCTAGATTACAAACACCGACAGTCCACATGTGCAGTCTGGGAGTGAGGGGCCTTGATGCTCCCGGTGCAGCGCCGCAACGCGGACCCAATTCCAATTGCACTCAATTAACTCTGTGTAATTAACACTTCATAAATTAAATTAGGTCTGTTCCCAGCATGAACAACACACAATTAGGCGGAGGAGCCAGTCGGTAAGGAGGTAATTAAAAAGAACATTTAAAGATGAGTCTTCTGAACAAGGGTGCAAGACACCAGGCAGGGAGGTGGGCCATCGCTCATAAGCAAATCTTTTTGAACCTCTAGGGCAGGGTCTGTCTTGAGTCTTCCTGCAAGCCTTGAGGCTCTCTGTGATTGTTGCATGTAGAAATCTCTGAATTTGGTGGTTCCCTCTCAGTGGCTTAGCAAGACCATGTGGAGCCCATGGCGGTCCCTGCATTTTCTGCCCGCGGGAGCGGCATGTAAGTGGGGTGGTGTGCAGTGGCGGCTTTCACCGGTAACTCTGTAGGGCGGCGGGGCGGGGATAGGGCTGGGTGGGGGGTAGTGGAGTGTGACAGACGAGGGGAAAGATGAGAGTAAAGTAATAAATAAATAAAACCACTTACTTTGCACTCGCAACATTGCCGACTTGGCCACAGATAAGAGCGAGGGAGGCCGCCGCCCACAAACTCTGGCCTCCCGGGGTGGACTGCCCCCTCCACCCTTTCTATGCCACTGTTCCCTCTCAACTCATGCCCCTTTCAAATGGTTTAACTCACTAATTTCTTGCCTTCTCTTTCCATTCCCCTGTGTCTCCTCTCTCCTCTGGGTGGGGATAGGAGGTGTGTCTCCTCTCTTCACCCACCCATCTCTTGATGTATGACTCTAGTTCTCTACCTCTGTGTCTCTTTATTTCTCCTGTTGTATCATTTCTGCTCACTAACTCTTCCTGCTCTTTTTTTCCCACCCTTCTTCCAACCCTTCTTTCCTGCTCCACTCTATCCCATTTTCTCTTGTTCTCCTATATTTCTTTGCTTACTCTCCATTTTCCCTCTTTTTGTCTTTCTACTTCTGCTTCCTCATCTTCTCTTCTCCCAGTCTCCCCCGCCTTCGCATGTTCCAATCTTGATTGCCTCTCTCTAGTCCCCTTTTCTGATTCCCCTTTTTTTTCCTCTCCCTACCTGTCTTCTCTTTACTCCCCCACTTCTCGGCTTGTCCCCCTTTGTGTTTTACCAGATTTCTCGTGTACTCTTTTCCCCATGCATCATCGTCTTCTGTTTTATTTTATTAAGCAATGCAGAACAGTTGCTTTGTGAAGCTTGATAAAAAGAGAGCAAATAATCCTGCTTGATACAGATGTAAAACCACATGAATAGACATAATTCATATCGCAAGATTTCTCCTTTTCTATATAAGAAACTGACAAGAAAGTACTAAATGCAATTTAAAGTGCAGTGGTCAATTTACAAAAAACACCCCCAAAAAACTAGCAGTCGAATCTCGAAGCTGGGGAACCGGGTTCGAATCTCGGCAGGGACGCTCAACATCCTGTGATTCTGGGCAAATCCCATAATCTCCTTGTGCCTACCAAAATGAATGTGTCGGTCTGTAACATAACTGGTGCTCATGTAAAGCGCTCTGATACCTTCGGGTCATGTTTGCGCTATATAAAACTCTCCCTCCTAAAAAGAGGCATACATTGTACATTGCTTGCATAACTGCTGTAAAATGCAGTATTGAGTCTCCTGTTCACCCTTAGTTCTATTCTTCCTGGCCTGTACAGAAGATTGGAACATATGTTTTTTGTTTAGCATATAGTTAGTACCCCCAGTCATCTGGATTACATAAGTCATACTGCATTGTACCCCAAGGGCCAGATGTAGGTTGGTAACGGCCGAAATTACCGAATTTCAGCCGTCACCAACCGATATTTGGCTTTTGAGATGTAGGTGGCATCATTCCTGGATTCGGTATTTTACCGAATCGGTAATTTAAGGAATCGGTAAATTACCGAATTCTTATCACACCGATTTGGTAAATTACCAAATCCGTAATGTAGGGAGCACTCAAGTTAGTGCATTCCTGAGTTAAGGATTCGTTATTTACCACCAACTACAAGTTGGTGGTAAATATCGAAAACCTTTGAAATAGCAATTATTTTGCTTTTACAACAGTGCGTTGCGGCAGACATACATGCCCTTAGGGCATGTATGTGTGCCACATGTGCACCCATGCACTATTCAGGGGTGTATCAGGGTGTCAATGTGACTCCCTGCCACCCTTGAAAATGTTCCCCCTATTACCGATTCGGTATTTACCGAATCGATAATACTGAATGGCTTCCCATTCATTCCTATGGGCCTCCAGGCCCATAGGAATGAATGGGAATTACCGAATCGGTAAATACCGGTTCTTAATTACCGAATCCTATCCATTCGGTAAAATTTACCGAATAATTATCTACATCCCATTTACCTATTCTTAAATACTGAATCGTTAAAATTCGGTATTTAAGAATAGGTAAATTGAAATCACCTACATATGGCCCCAAATGTTTAAAACTTTACATTGCCGTCCACCTGTTTAGCATAGGCCTCCTCAAACATTTTAGTTCTTTGCATTTTTGCCTGCCTGTGCCTCAGGGAAGGAGCCGCCTCCTTTCTCCACTTCTGAAGTATTAATCTGTGTGGGACCGCAGTACCAATATATAGCAAACACTGGACGCTTTGTTGGGCCCTTCGAGTTTCATGAGGACCCCAACAAAGCAAACATGGGCTCCGGCAATATATGAATCTGCGTAATATCTGTAAGCTCCTGAAAAATGTTCTCACGAAAATCTTGAGTACTGGGCATGCAGAAAAAGTATGACATCAGATTTTTGCTCTAGTTTACAAAGCAAAAACACCAATCTGGCACTGCTCTATTAATCCCATGCAGTCTGAGGGGTGTGTGTGTGTGTGTTGAGGGGGCAGCCACCTTGATAAAAACCCCATTATTTCGAAATGTATGGCCCTAAGGTACTTGTATCCCAATTCTGAGATATATGTCCTTTCTCCTTTAGTGATTGAAAAGCCAGTGGAATAATTGATTTAATCAATTGCTCCTCGACTCGAGAAGTCTTCATGTTTTTCCTTATGGCCGTTTACAAATTTCCTACGCCTGTTAGGTGGCTTTTATAGAAGAGGCGCTTCAGTACACACATTTCAGAGTTTAAAAGAGTATAGGTTGAGGATAGGAAGCTTATAATCTGTTGCCCACTAAATGCCAGGGGGCATTTTATCAAGGACCGGTGTTAAAATTATCGCAGTTTTATCGGCAGGAAACTGCCGATAAAACAGCGATAATGGGCTTGATAATACGCCCTTGTTAATTCCCATAGAAGCCCATGTTAACATCAGATTGACAGTCTTCTAGTAGAGTAAAGGTATGGCGGTTCGAGGCTCCCCAGAGCCGAAACACCTCTCTAATATGATATTCCAGTGTATGCAGTGACTTATAACTTGATCGTTTGGGTAATTTGGGTATTTTAAAAAAAATTATAATTCAATCGCGGAGTCTTTCACCATCTGTGTCAACATAAAATTGTCAAATATTTCAGCATTAGATATGATTTGGGCTATATTATCCAAAAGAGCAACATGGTAATATGTTTGACAATGCGGTAAAGCTTTTCCCCCTGGTGATTTATCTAGCTATAAAACTGCTATTATAGTCCTGGGCTGCTTATTATTCCAAATGAATATTTGGAACAATTGATCGAGTTCTCTAAAGTATGATTTGCTAACGATGATGGGAAGTGTAGTAGAAAGAAAAAGCAGTAATGGGACAATTGACATTTTTATCAAAGCCATTCTTCCAATAATGGATAGAGGGAGACAACTTCACCTATCCAACAGTGCCTTAATCTATATCTATACTACTATTATAAAGAGAGAACTGTGTCCTTTGAGCCAGGTAAACTCGAAAAGTACACCACCAATCCAAACACCCAAGACATCTTTGAAAACCTCAGGGCAAGCAGAAGGACATAGGCTATATAAAAAAATATATATATACGTTCTTTAAAAAAAAAAATTAGGAATAAAAAAAAAGTAGTCCCTTGCAAGTAGCGCCGGCCGCGACGTGCGTGATGACATCGGGAGCGCGGGGAGGAGCGGCGTTCAGGAGCAAGAGGAAGAGCGGCGGACATGAGCGCGGGGAGGAGATGCCGACAGGCGGGGAGGAGCGGCGAGCGGCGGACAAGCGGTGAGGAGCGGCAAGAAGCGGAGGAGCAGTGGAGCGGTAAACTCAGCAGCGCGAGGAGGAGCGGCAGCTGAGGTAAGTGAAGCAGCCGCGGGTGCGCACCGAGGGATGGGCGGAGGGACGGGCGGGGGCCATGAGTGCTCGCAAGCCTTTCATTCAAAGTCGGGACGTCGGGGGAAACAGCGAACAAGAGCTGCGGGTGCGCACCGAGGGACGGGCGGGGGCCATGAGTGCTCGGAAGCCTTTTCCTCAAAGTCGGGACGTCGGGGGAAACAGCGGACACGAGCGTGGGCAGAAGCAGTCAGGACCAACAAAACCGGAGCAAGGAAACACTGTAAGTACGCTCTGCTGCTCCCGGCCGCTCTGCTGCGCCTCTACTGCTGCGATGCTGTCCCCAGCCCCCTTCTGCCCCGGGCAACGCCGGGGCAGGCTGCTAGTTTCATATAAGTTTATAAAGGACAAGGGAACCTAATATGATTGGTCAGGGACCTTGGGTATTAATGAGTTTTAAACACAGTGGTCCCTAAACTAGGGCAATAGAGTTTGAAAAAATGAATATAGAACCAGAATTAGCCCTATATTTAAAGCTGTCCAGCCGGACAGATATCATTTTAATTCGTAAAATAGACACAGAAACCAAAAAAGTGAGACACAAGCCTGCGTCCTACTAGGTGTACATACAGTATATACGTAAAACTGAAAAATAAACAGGAAAGCTCAGTCAGAGCAACTTCCTTGCATGTTATACATTTGATTAATGCAAGCAGAGATATTGTGAGACACCATTACACATGAGTAATGTACAATGAGAAAGTGTTTACAGAGTACATGTGGTTGACGATGTTTCGATCCCTTTTAGACAATATTGGGATCATCATCAGGACATAGTATTTACATGCCTGAGTAAAAGATGCCTGATACGGAGAGAAGGAAAGATTAGGAAAGACAGTTCGAATGAGCTTTAAAAACTGATTAAAAAGCCATGAAGACGCAAGTGAGCTGCAAAGTGGGTTCAGCGCGGATCATCTTCATGTGAGGACGACCACTTGTGTCATGCTGAGAAGTGCTCTGAATGCGAAAAGGAGAGCACTGAGCAAACCCGGGAGAAGGGGTGCATAGGTAGGGTATAGAGTGTCCGAATGCACACTGTGCGAAGTCCTATGCGGAAGTTGAGCGTATCCTCATGCTGAATACTTTTATACCCATGCTGAAAATGTGTCCTACACGCCTATAAACATGCCAAAAAATTGACAGTAGTGAATAGACTACAGGGCATTGAGTGGGGGTAAGTAACCATGCTTAATGAAAGTAGGTCTCTCATACCGGTTTCCAGTAGAGAGTGTCTGAAAATGTTGTGTACTGCGTCCGCGGTTACACTGCTCAGTTGAGAACTGCAAAGGATCTAGTATATTCTTACACCTGAAACAGAAAGTGAGGTGTAATTGCTAGTGGCGCATTAAGCAGCCGTGTTGCATGTGAAGAAAGGGTATGAACCGTACCGTAATCCTGTTGGGTTGGGCAGGAATGTGGTCAACCATGTTTGTGGTACAAATGCAAGATGCGGCGGTTGCAGTGAACCTGCAAGGGGGCAGGCAGAAGTAAATACAGAGAATCAAAAAAGTGTTGAGGTGACTGGAGGAGTAGGGGTCGTGTACATACCTTAACCCTGTGAAGGTAAGGACTGTCTTACTACAAGACTGTCTATCATTGAAATAATAAAAGATTCAAGTAAAGCGAACTTTAAGTGTTATCTAGCCGTATTTAGAGCGCCCTGTAGTGCGTTCTTTATTTTTATATGCCTTCAAGACTATTACGTGGCCACAGAAGGCAGCTTTAAATGCCTCCCAAATTATCATATCATCTGCGGTACCAGAGTTCATTTGAAAAAACACCTCTGTAAATGCTCTTGTTTTCTCCAATCAAATGGCACCTGAGAGTAGTGCTAGTTTGAATTGTCATCTAGGTCATTCCGTTATTATCTTCTTTATGTCACATCTACACTCTTAGCTTCCTTTTTTAAACTCTTACATCTCATTCTTCTCTCTACGTTTTTTATTTTGCCTCTCCTTTTTTCCATTTCATCGGCGTCTTTCTCACTTTCCTATACCCTTCTGTTGCTCAATTGTTTTCCTTTCTGTCCTCATTTATTTCATCTGTTTCATGTTTCTTCCCTCATTTTTAGATCTACACTGCTCATGCCCTGTGCTGAGAGACTCATTGTTTACAATTCAATGGGTTTGCAATCCTCCCACAGCATACCATTGGTTGTTCTTATTGTCACTTTTATTTCAATCACTCAATTGCTTAGCTCCTGTAGGCTCCCCTTCCTTTCTGGTGTTAGCTCCTCCCTAGATCATGGACTATATACATGCATCTTCCTCATCTTTGTTCTCCCTTTTATTTTTGCGCACTATTTTTTTATAAGTTTGTTGGTATTATTGCTGGATGTGCATTGCGCTTTCCTCCTCCTTTTAACAAAGGCTTTCAGCCAATCTGCCATCGCTATTGACACATTAGTTACTTACACCCACAACAGTACTACTCTACACCACTCTATTCTACTCTATGCTTTGGCGCTCTGCAATATGCCACCCCACTCCACATCACTCTACTCTATGCCACTCTACTTTACACCACTCCACTTCACTCTATGCTACTCTACTCTATCATTCTACTCTACTCCATTCAACTGTACACCATCTACTTTAATTTACTATACTCTATGCCACTCCACTTCACACACTACTACTCTATGCCATGCTAATCTACACCACTCCACTCCACACTATGCCATTCTACTCTTCATCACTCTACTCCCCCCACTCCATGCCACTCTACTCTATGCCACTCTACTCCACTCTATACAAGTCTGTTCCACTCCAATCAACTCTATGCTACTCCATTACACTTTATGCCACTCTATTCTACTACACGCCTCTTTATTACAGTATGCCTCTTCATTCTACTCATGACCACTGTACTCCACACCACTCTACTCTACAGCACCCCACTCA
Source organism: Lissotriton vulgaris (assembly GCF_964263255.1). Taxonomy (NCBI): domain Eukaryota; kingdom Metazoa; phylum Chordata; class Amphibia; order Caudata; family Salamandridae; genus Lissotriton; species Lissotriton vulgaris. The sequence goes on along the minus strand of NC_141698.1, from coordinate 54,658,350 downwards.
ACTCCACTCCACTCACTGCCATTCTACAGCACTCCACTCCAGGTTACTCCACTCCACTCTACTCCACTCTATGCCACAGCACTCCACTCCATGCCACTCAACACCACCTCACTCAACACCAGCCTACTCTATGCCATGCTACTCCACACAGTGCCACTCTATGGCATACTATACCACTGTACTCTATGCCACTCTACTCTATGCCCCTCTACTCTACGCCACGCTACTCTACTTGATTCTAATCTGCTCTACACCACTCCACACCACCCAATTCCCCGTTATGCTACTCTACTCTACTATGCCTCTCTATTCTATGCCATTGTACTCTACGTTAGTTTACTCTACGCTATGCTATGTCACTCCACACAATGCCACTCTACAGCACCCTGTGCCAATCCACTCCCCTCCACTCTACTCTACACCACTCTATGCCACTCCACGCCTCTCTATTCATGCTACTCTACTCCACTTCACTCTATTCCACTCTACTCTACACCACTCAATGGTACTCCACTCTATGCCACTCCACTGTATGCCACTCCAAGCCACTCTACTCCACGCCACTCTACTCCACGCCACTCTACTGCACTTTACGCCACTCCACACAATTCTACTTGATTCCACTATATGCCACTCCACTCCAGTCTATGCCACTCCACTCTGTACAGCTCTATGCAACTCCATTCCACTGTATACCGCTCTGTTCCATTCTACCCTGATCCACGCCACTCCATTTCACACAATACCACTGTATGGCACTCTGTGGCGCTCCAACCTACTCCAAGTCACTCTACTCTTCTCCACCCCACTCTTTGCCACCCTACCCAATGCCACTCCATTCTGTGCCATTCCACTCTATACTAATCTACTCCACTCCACTCTTTTATATGTCACTCAACTCCACTCTACTCCACAAAATGGCACTCAACAACACTCTACACCACCCTACTCTATGGCACTCTCACTCTATTCTATGCCACTCCTCTCGCCACTATAGGCCATGCCACTCCACTCAGCGCCACTCTACTCCTTGCCATGCTACTCTATTCCACCCCACTCTATGCCACTTAACTCTACACGGCTCTACACAACTCTACACTACTCTACACCACTTAATTCTATGACACTCCCCTCTGCAACAATCTAATCTGTACCACTCTACTCTACACCAAACTACGCCACTCCACTCCTGTCTATGCCACTCTAGTCTACGCCACACCAATCCACTCCATGCCACTTCCACTTTACTCCACCCCACACAGTGTCACTCAATGGTACTCTGCGTCAATCCACTCTACCGCAATCCACTCAATGCTACTCCACTCTATGCTACTCCACTCTACACCACTCTACGTGACCCAGTTTCACTCTACTCTGCACCACTCTACTTCATGCCACTAACTCTATACCACTTCCCTCTTAGCCATTCCAGTTTATGCCACTGTACTCTACGCCACTCTACTCAATGCCACTCTACTTTGCACCGTTCTACTCTATGCCACTCTACTGTGGACTTGGTGCTGTGATCAGCGTGGAAAGCATTTTGAGACTGGTCTAAGATCTCATGCAATTCAACGTAATTCATCAACTCAGTGTTGATGAATTTCTCTAAGACTTTCGCCGGGGCCGAGAGAAGTGAGATGGGGCGAAAGTTCTTCAGTTCTGAGTGGTCAGCATTGGGTTTTTTGAGGAGTGGTGCAACAATAGCCTCCTTCCAGGTTTCCGAGTAGCTGCGGATAGGGGAATGTTGTAAACACCCTACACAGGAAGTCTGCAACCTGGTTGGGAACCAGCTTGAGTGTGAGGGGCTCACAGGGGTCTGAGGGTAAGCCGGATTTAAGGCCCATAAGGAGGTCCTGGGTTTGTTGAACAGTGATATGTGGGAAGGTGTTAAGAGTGAAAGGAGCGTACTTTCCACAGTTCTGAATGACCTCCTCAACATCAGGTTCTTCAATTTCCGTATGACCAAGCTCCTCAAAGGTGTTAAGGACCTTGTCATGGAAATAAGCGGCTATTCTGTCACAGAAGTCTTGAGAGGGAGACAACGACTGTGTCCCTGGTGACTCAGAGGTCACCTTAATGACCTTGAATAGCATGCTAGAGGAATTGTCTGCTGCAAGGATCTTTTTGGTGAGGAAGTGGGATTTGGCTTGGAAAATAGTGAGTTTGTACTTCTGTAGCAGAGATTTCTGCTTGGCTTTTTCCCTATCACAAGGGTCCAAACGCCATCTACGTTCGTGTCTACGGCACTACCTTCTGAGGGATCTAAGTTCTTCTGAGAAGCATGGCGCAGCTGGTTTGGCTCTTCTGAAAACACAGTTTTTAAAAGGGGCAGCCATGTCAAGATCCTCAATAATCCAGTTGCGGAAGCCCTGCCGTGTGGGAGGAAATGGCTGTGCCTCCTGGCACCGGCTGAGGCCAAGGCAGCCTCCCATTTGGGAGCTGAAAGCTTGTGCAGTCCCCTACAGCGATTGCACCTAGGGATGGTGCTTTCCTTCGCAGTGATGGGGAGGGTAGGACAGACTTTGAAACGCCACTATATGCCACTCCACTGTTCGCCACTCCATTCAACTGTACAGCACTCTACACCATGCCACTCCACTCTAAGCCACTGTACTCTATGCTACTTTACTCTACACTACTGTATGCCACTCTAATATACACCACTCTATGACACTCTACACCACTCTAGTGTATGTCACTCTACCCATCTCAAGTCTACTCTACAATATTGTACGCCACTCCAGGCAAATCAACTCCACTCCACCCTATGCCACTGCACTGTAAGCCACTGTACTCTACTCCACTCTACTCCCCTCTATGCCACATCACCAACTTGTAGCAATGCTGAACAGAAACCATGCTGCTGTACAATATGGCTAAAAGACATTGGCAAAACCAATGGTTCTCACATAGTCGAGACCTATTGGCTTTGCAAATGGTTGTTTATAAGCCCCAGTGTCTTTCGCTTTATCAAGTGTTCAATATTTTCCTTTCTGATACCATGTTATCTTAGATGGGAGAGTGCTAAATTGTCCCTTTTGCCTTATTTCCATCATGAATGTTACCCATTCCTTCTTTGCTCGTTTGAGTACATTTGCCAATCAGCAAGTTAGTAACCCCGCTCCCGGGTCTCCTTCTCAGAAGAATCTCACGACAGCCTTTCATGGACTTTAAAGCTACTGCGGCTACATATAATATGTAGAAAACTTTCGGGAAGAACAGAAGAATGCTCAATGATTCATTAGACTTCTGAAAAGGCATAAATGTTCAAATAGCACATTAAAGTTGTATGCATTGTTTAAAGGGGAATGTACTATGCATCCGGGCTCGCCACTGGAAGCAGCCTCTTTTAGCATTAAGCTGTCCAATAACTACAATTTATCTGGCCTGCTAACATACTGCCTGCCAGGTCCCAGAACCAGGTTTACTGAATCATGGTGCAAAACACTGGAACCTTTTGTCATCACTACTCGCCTCACCATTCTAGGAGATTTTAACTACCATCTCGAAAATAAACAGGACAATGACTCAGTACACCTCCCAGAACTCATGCCATCCTTGGGACTTGAGCAACTTCTTCAATCCCCCATCCACACCGCCAGCCATACCTTAGACGGCATTATCACCAACCATGATAATTTAGTGATAGAGAATGTTCAGCCCCTTAGTTGGGTGGACCATTAGCTGATTGAGTTCAAAGTCTGTCCTTCCCTCCCCATCACTGCGAAGGAAAGCACCATCCCTAGGTGCATTCGCTGTAGGAGACTGAACAAGCTTTCAGCCCCCAAATGGGAGGCTGCCTTGGCCTCAGCCTGTACCAGGAGGCACAGCCGTTTCCTCCCACAGGGGAGGGCTTCCGCAACTGGATTATTGAGGATCTTGTCACGGCTGCCCCTTTTAAAAACGGTGTTTTCAGAAGAGCCAAACCAGCTGCGTCATGCTTTTCAGAAGACCTTAGATCCCTCAGAAGGGAGTGCCGTAGACAAGAATGTAGATGGCGTTTGGACCCTTGTGCTAGGGAAAAAGCCAAGCAGAAATCTCTGCTACAGAAGTACAAACTCACTATTTTCCAAGCCAAATCCCACTTCCTCACCAAAAAGATCCTTGCAGCAGACAATTCCTCAAGGTCATTAAGGAGATCTCTGAGCCACCAGGGACACAGTCTTGTCCCCCTCTCAAGACTTCTGTGACAGAATAGCCGCTTATTTCCATGACAAGGTCATTAAAATCTTTCAGGAGCTTGGTGATACGGAAATTGCAGAACCTGATGTTGAGGAGGTCATTCAGAACTGTGGAAAGTACGCTCCTTTCACTCTTAACACCTTCCCACATTTCACTATTCAACAAACCCAGGACCTCCTTATGGGCCTTAAATCTGGCTTACCCTCAGACCCTTGTGAGCCCCTCACACTCAAGCTGGTTCCCAACCAAGTTGCAGACTTCCTGTGTAAGGTGTTTACAACATTCCCCTATCCGCAGCTACTCAGACACCTGGAAGGAGGCTATTGTTGCACCACGTCTCAAAAAACCCAATGCTGACCCCTCAGAACTGAAGGACTTTCGTCCCATCTCACTTCTCCCGGCCCCGGCAAAAATCTTAGATAAATTCATCAACACTGAGTTGATGAATTACGTTGAATTGCATGAGATCTTAGACCAGTCTCAAAATGCTTTCCACGCCTATCACAGCACCGAGTCCACTCCTATTGGTGCCACTGACCACATCCGCATGCAGGCAGATCAGGGTGGATCAGCAGTGCTGATTATGTTTGATTTGTTGGCTGCTTTCGATACAGTTTCTCCTACATGGGTGGTTCAACATTTACAGGAGGTGGGAGTTTCGGGAAAGGCATACAGCTTCTCCACTCCTTTATGAACGGGAGAACGAATATCGTCAGATGCGGAGGATTCAGAGCTAAGGTGTTTTGCCTACCTTGCTGGGTCCCCCAGGGCTCATCGCTGAGCCATACCCTCTTTAATGTTTACATGACCCCTCTAGCTGAGTTGGTGAGATCTTTTGGGTTCCAGGTGATTTCCTATGCCGACGACACGCAAATCATTGTTTCCATCTCTAATGATTTGCAATTGGTTGCAAAACTTGTAACCACTGCATGGCAAGGCTGGATGAATAACAATTCCCCTCAAGATTAGTGCAGATAAAACTGAGATTCTAGTCATTGGTCCGTAGAATTCAATCTGGACAAACACCTGGTGGCTGTCAGACTATGGTCCTCTCCCTGTCCCGGCTAGGACAGTTAAAAACCTGGGGGTCACTTTTGAGGAGGGTCTGATCTTCGAGGCTCAGGTCAGCCACACTGTTAGCACCTGTTTCCACATCTTGAAAACTCTCAGAAAGGTGCTTCCATACATTCTATCTGAAGTGCACCAGCCCACCATCATTGCACTAGTCACTTCCCGGCTTGATTACTGCAATGCATTGTACCTCAACATCAATGTGTCCTCCCTGGACAGGCTTCAGGTTATCCAGAACGTGGCAGCCAGGCTGATACTCAACATTCGTAAGCATCAATCAGGGAAAGAGGGGCTATGCGCTCTGCATTGGCTCCCCGTCAGGAAGTACATTTCCTTCAAAGTCCTTGGTACGGTCTATAAGGCCTTGCAGAGCAAAGGCTCACTGCAGCTGGAAACTATATGTTCCAATGTTACACCCCTGGGAGGACCCTGAGATCCTCTTCTCAGAGAAAACTGATCTCTCCTAAATTCCAGTTGCTCTTTCTCTGTGGCGGCCGCAAAACTCTGGAACACCTGCCCCCTCTATCTCTCATACAGAATCTTTTTTGGTGTTTAGAAAGCTGTTGTAGACATGGCTTTTTTCAACATAGTTGGCAGATGTGTGCCTTTTTCTTTCTCCGTCTGCCTAGTGCCTTGACACCCACGGGTATTAGCGCTCTTTATACATTTTTATCCTATCCATGTGTCTTTTATTGCTAAGCGAGCAGTTGATCTTTAAGTAAGGTCCTAAAAATGGAACAGGCACTGTGCATTTATAGTTAGGTCAGTGTTTCTATAAGAATCAGTCAATCATTCAATCTGAGGGTATCCAGGCGCTAAGAGCACTGCTACATGGATGCTCAGTTGAACAGCCAGGAAGACCATTTTGTGTGTTTCTTAATAACTTTGGCACCAATTGATGAACCTGCACAAAAGTTCCCAAAAACAAAATTCACCCACCTTGGCTCCTTTATTAGTGACTTTGCACTGAACTTTACTCCCATTGACCATTTAGGTCCCATGTACCCAAATTATCTGACTGGCTGGCGGCAAAATTGAACAAAATGTTGTGGCTGTAATTGCAGGACCTGGGGATTGCACCTGAAGGCCATGCACAGAGGGGGTTGGCCACTGGCCCTTCAGCCAACCCTTGCTATCCATGGGTGAAGGCAGGTGTTGGGCATCCCCCAGTGCAATGGGGGTTGGCTGTTCCTGGCAGCTGGGTAAAGGGCCTGGCCTTAGGTCACACCCTGAAACACACGTATGGCTAAAGACCATGAACAGCTGCATTTGAGCATGCTGTGGTGGGTAGGGTTCAAGCCTGGCAGGATAGATTTCCAGTGGAAAAAATTAAACATATTCTCCTGAAAACGCCAGAAGCCTCATGGGATGCAAGTGGCCAAGATGATAGATCTTCTTGATTAGAGATCTGGCACACTCAAACAGAAAGGGAGCCATTGAAGGGACTTCAAAAAAGAAAGACTACAGTAAATACTGTAATCAAGAGAAAACAAATGTGCTAGCCTCTCACAAGCGCAAGAGCTCATCCTCAGCATGGTAGATCTAAGAGTAGGTTAGAAAAATTATGAAATACAAAGAGAAGGGAGTCTGAGGGACCACCAACGTTATCTCCACTTCCCATGGTTTGCAAGATACACTGAGTGGACTTAGGGATAAATCTGATTGTTCTCCATACTCAATCAATCAGGGTATGTAAAGCGTGGCTTGTCTTCTGTGAGGGTCTCAAGACACTGGAGTGACGGGGGTGGGGCCTGCTGGACCGCCTGAGCGCTGGGGTTCAGTCGAAGAGCCAAGTCTTGAGATCCATCCTGAATTGGGTCAGCGATGGGAAAGGTCTGAGGTGGAGAGTGGAGGTAGGAGAAGGACCTTCCTCCAGTTCTAGTCTCGTGGATCTGAGGGACGGTGGCCAGGGCCAGATGGGCGGAGCAGAGGTGTCTGGTGGATATGTGGAATGAGAGGCGGTGGTTCAGGTATGCTGGTCCAGCAGCGTGGACGGCTTTGTAGGCATGTGTGTGAGGAGCTGGCATGTGATTCTTTTGTTAACTGGGAGCCAGTGGAGTTCTCTCAGTGGTGTTCAGTGATATAGCTGCTGAGGGGAATGTCTGGGACCAGTCTGGCTGTGTGAACGTTCTCTGGTTTCCTGAGGAGTTTCTGGGTGATAGTGGTGTTGAGTACATCGCAGTAGTCAAGTCTGCTGCTGAGGAGTGGGTGGGTGACTGTTTTTCTGGATTCAGTGGGGATCCATTTGAATGTCTTTCGAGGCAGGCGAAGCATATGGAAGCAAGATGATGAGACGGCGTTGATCTGACGGTTCATTGTGAGAGAGGAGTCTAGTATGATGCTGAGGTTTCATGTGGGGATGGGTGGGGTTCCCAATGCGGAGGGCCACCAGGAGTCATCCTACGCTGAGGGGTTGGGTCCCAGGATGAGGACTTCAGTATTTTTCCGAGTTGAGTTTGAGGCAACTGTTTTTCACCAAGGTCGCAACGGCCTTCATCCTGCTATGGACGTTGTTTCACAAGCGACGGGTAAGCATTCCACTTACACTGCAACCTGTAGGGTTAACGAGGATCACAAGTTTAGCAGCAAGTGGCTCCTGCTCTTGCCACTTGCTGCACTCCTTTCGTTAATAGGAGTGGGCCTGCGGGGCAGATTGTGTGGCGTTTTTAAAGTATTAGTGTTCATGAAAGCACCCATCATGCGTCTAGACGGCACTGCTGTTGTGTGGCTTTTTAAATATATTAGTGATTATAAAAGCACACGTCGTGCTTCAAAACTGCAGTGCTATCTCGCTTTCATGAGCCCTAATATATATTTTTTTAAACCACACAACAGCAGCGCCGTCTAGAAGCCCGACACGTGCTTTCATGATCCCAAATATATTTTTAAAAGCCACTCAACAGCAGCGCCGTCTAGAAGCATGACTGGCGCTTTCATGGGCATGAATGCTTTAAAAAAGCCACACAATCTGCCTCACAGCTGTGCTCCTGGTAACGAAAGGAATGCAGCAAGCCTATAATCAAGACGGGCGCTTTCATGCCCATAGACGAGGCTGCCTGCCATGACGGCTACACCGTAATCTGGCGAGACCCATACATAGCTCCAGGTGCTGTGGATACCGAAACAAGAATGTATAGAAAAGTCAGGGAGATGTGTACATCCTAAGCCTCCTTTAGTCTGCAAATTTAGGGGCCCGTTACGATTTCGGGTGGATTGCCCCCGCCAGGCTGGCGGGGGCAATCCACCCGACATCCACTCGTTTTCCCCCCACCATATTAGCATGGCGGGGGGGACCTCGGCGGACGGAAAGACCATCCGCCGCTTTCCCGCCCCAGCCGCATGGCGACCGGGGCGGAAAAGGAATAATATGGTGGCGGTGTCTATCAGACATGGCCAGCCATAATATGATGGGCCCAATCTGATGCCTTACCGTGACGGCGATGCTGCCACAGAAAGGCATGCGGTCTTCAATCTGGGGGCCCCCTGCGTGAAGGAGGGGTGGTGGGTGCACACGGGGGTTACCTGTGGTACCCCACAGCATTTGCATACATGAAGCAGCAGGCAACGCGCGGTGCCTGCCGCTTCGTGTATGCAAATGCATGCATTCATTTTTAACATTGTGGCGGGCGGTGCAGGGAGCACCGCCCGCCACAATGGTAAAAATGAGTGATGCGCCCGCCACTGTGGCGGGCGCATGCTAATGCCAACATCGGAACCACCGTGGGACCCCCGCCCTTAAGCTGGGTGGTCCCTCTTTCCGATGGGATGGCGGGCGGGCAAAGTCCGCCCGCCATCCTAATGAGGCCCTTAGTTTTCTGCACTTAGGGCACAGAATAAAGTTGTCAGAGGTTCTGACAACCTCACTTCACAGTGTGCTACAACTGAACATAATAATGCAAAACAAACACACTTCTCTCTGGATAACTGTCACGTGAAGAACATGTGGCGGTGAAGAACAAGCTACTGCACACTTATTGCAGTCACGTGACCTATTTGGACAATAACCCATGTCACGGTACTGCTGTATCATAATATATGTCTGATTACTGGATCATATGCTTATCGACCAAAGATAACTTTAAACTGGAGTCTCTCAATTACATTGAGAGGTCATGTTAACACAAATACATGTTGTAGGGTTGGTATGCCGGGTGTAAGGAGAAGGAAAAAAGGGCAACATCCTTAGTAGTAAAACTTTGCAACTAAAAGGGTGGCAGGTGGCTGATACCGTGTCTGTATGAGATGGCATTCTTATGTTTGGGGCTTCATTGTTGTTATAACAACCTATCTAATGCATTTCGACAAGGTAAACACAATAATCCCGACATTTTGTAATAGGATGAAATTGATTTATAAAAACATCTTGCAGCAAATTTACAAAAATATGATAGTCTCTTCCCATTTGTAATTTATTAACATGCAGAACTGTTTCATCTTAGTAAATCAGAGTATGTCCGTGCATTGAGAAGTATTATCATTTTATAACGAGAGTTTTCAAACATGAATTTAGAAACATGTTTGCTTTCCGTCGCACCCTGACATCAGTGCCAATAGTCAACTAAGAGGCAAGTCGGTTATGTGCACCCTTTGGGTGGCCGGCGTTACTATTATATAAGAACAGCATTATAGTTTACTAGCAGCCCGTCCCGACGTTGTCCAGGTATGAATTGCTGCCGGCCAGTAGTATATTGTTTTGTAGGATTTCGTTTTGATAGCATTTCTTATCTGTGACAGGCCTGTGAAACGCTCCGATTCACAGTGCACTGCTGATGCACTTAAGAGTGCGCGTTCAGTAGTGTGTGAACTCGAGTTTCCCTACTTTATTTTTCCTTGTAATATTATATAGCGCGAACTCGACAACATGGCATGAGCACAATTTACATTACAGAAGAACACATTCATTTGTGGTAGGCACAGGGAGACAAAGCGATTTGCCTGGAATCACAGGATGTTGAGCTGATGCCGAGATTCAAACGTAGCTCCCCAGCTCTAAAGTTTGCAATTCTAGAACTTGTGCCGGGAGGTGTGTCTAAAAGTGTATGTCGGTGCTGGCCATCAATGAGAGAGACCTGTGCATTTTTCAAATGGGTGGTGAAAAAATATGAGTATGTTGCTGGAGATGAGGGCCGTTGTGCCATCAATGTACTTACCGGGGGAGGGTAAACACCCATTATTCCGCAACTTTCTTTCCGCATACCATCACTCTGCATACTTTCATTACGAAAGTACCATGACTCCGCAATTCCATTATAACACATGACATTACATTTTATGTGCTTTTACCACGCATACATTTACAACGAAATTCGTTTTAAATGCATGAATGGTAAAAGCATGTTTTTTTAATGTTTGGATAAGGTAAGTATGGGTATAGGGGTATATGTTTTGGGGTACTGAGGTATATGTTTTGGAATGTTTTGGTACTTTAAGGTTTCAGATATAGTTTTGGGTTATGGGGTACAGGGGTAGTTTTAGGGTTTAGGGATAGGTATGGGTTTTGGGGTACAGGGGTATTTTTAGGATTCAGGGCTATGTTTGGGTTATAGGGGTATTTTTAGGGTTCAGGGGTAGGTTTGGGTTTTGGGGTACAGGGGTATTTTAAGGGTTCAGGGGTAGGTTTGGGTTTTGAGGTACAGGGTTATTTTTAGGGTTCAGGGCTAGGTTTGGGTTTTGGGGTACAGGGGTATTTTAGGGTTCAGGGGTAGGTTTGGGTGTTGGGGTACAGTGGTATTTTTAGGGTTCAGGGCTAGGTTTGGGTTTTGAGGTACAGGGGTATTTATAGGGTTCAGGGCTAGGTTTGGGTTTTGGGGCACAGGGGTATTTTTAGGGTTTAGGGATAGGTTTGGGTTTTGGGGTAAAGGGTATATTGATAGGTTTAAGATGGGTTAGTGTTTAAGGGTGTTGGGGTATTTTAAGGAGTAAGGGTGGGTTATGACTATGGGGTGCAGGGGTATTTAAAGGGAGCAGGGTGGGATTAGCACACAATATGAGACATGGCATGACCAGCGTTTGTCACGTCCCCAGCACACGCTCACAGCACAATGCAGACACGCCCACAAGGGAGTACTTTGCTGGCGCGGTTCTTTTACCTTTTAAATGTATATGGTGGGCGTCTGCATAGCCTATGTCCTTCTGCTGCAACTGTCCTTTCCAACGCTGTATTGGGTGTTGTGATTGGTGCTGTGGTTCCTGAGATTACCCGCCTCAACAGTTTGGGCTCTCTCTTTATTTTATTTTAGTATGGATTAGATCAAACAAAGGAGAAGTTTTTGTACAGTGCACATTGTGAAGTCTCGTATTTCGAGGTCCTTTTATATATATATAATGAAGAAAAAGGTGGTAAAGTGAAATAAAACAATTGCCTAGGATCACACAGTTTGCTCAAGTAGGGAAGCCAGGATTGATCCCAAGTTTCTGGTTCGACATTGTGCAATTTATTTCAGCCACTAAATGTACATGCTTCCTTTCCCCTACACCCACCTTAGCAACACCTCCCAACTCCATGACCACCACCGGTGGCATCAGTGAGGACCTTGGTCACACCATGACTAAACATTTTGGCCCTTCGGAAAAAATTTGCGAGTACTCATAGTATATTGTAATTGTGATTACATGTGAAAGGGTATGAATGAGATGCACAGCTGTTAAATTGACATGACAAAATGTGTAGAAATGCAGTGCATGCAGGGTAGTATGTGCATTGTGTGTCGGGCATTAGTGAAGTGAAACTATCTCCCAGGATATTCCCGCATTACTCAGGAGCTTGCACATCAAATTGTAAATATGTTATATAACTGTGTAACCTATTGTGTATATGGGACATTGTATAGGCTCCCAACATTTCCCCATCCTATGAAGAGTGCTCCAATTGAGAATCTTTATTAAAATCTTATAATGGTACCACCGTTGGAGTCCTGTGCTTTTCTAAATCCAACGTCTACTTGCCTGCGTAACCAATTCATGTCATGACGTGCGTATTTAAATTGCAAATCTGCCTTAAGATCCCACGCAAGGTGCTGTATGTGTGGAACTGCACCGTCTTTTCACTTTTTAAAGCAAAACTTTGGAGTGATATTTGCACTGATATTTGTTGCTGCACCCACACCGCCCCAGATCTTGGCGCACATAGCCTTGGTCGGCAGCGCACAGATATCTTACGCTGCTGCACACAGAGGGAAAAAAGTAAAGGGAATATTGTGATACTTTTGCCCAAGATTGCAAGCCTAGATGATTTATTTTTTCCTCTACTCTTCAGTGATTGTTGTGGTTGAGCATTCAAAGCTTACAGAATGTGGCGTGGAGTTAATGTCAGATACAAAATAAAACACATGCATTGTCACACTTAATCAATCCCCATTGGTAAGGAATATGCCTTAATTATACAGTTAAAATGCCTTAAATGGTGAAAAATAGAAATGGTGCAAAACAATGGTGAAGAAAGGAGTGCCAAGTACCTGCAGCTCTGAAGATATGACACCAACCAGGCTTTAACTTATAGCGTGTAACAGGAAATGCAATGTCTTCTAACCCCTATCCTTTGATTGGGCTTCTGCTTTGATATCAGCAGGCTTTGGCTCACTCTGGTGAGCTTGAATCACAAGTGATGCAAGTCTTTTGGTGTTTTGATTTTGGGCCGCCCTTTGGCAAATCGCTGTTTTCTTTAACCACATAGAGACAGTCAGTAGGCCAACTTAACAATAATCCCAGGAGTCATACAAGTCAAGCTCAAGAAACCTTCAAAATCTGGCACTGACATTGGTTTCCAGGAGCCCCTTAAGGCTAACAGTTTACTGGTTTAGGCTACTAGGTTGGAAAACAAGCTTGACCCCAAGCTCACCTGAAACAGACTTTCTGGTGCCCCCAGCATATCTCCAGGCGAGGGTTTGAGAAACTCTGCAGGGTCAATCTGTCCATATTTTGAATCTAGCTGGCTGCACTCACTAGCTTTTGGTGCCCCTGCATACTAGGTTAGCAGGAATCCCAGAGATTGTTTGCAGGCCAAATGTGCATATCTAATGGTCTACCTCTTATGATTAAAACATTGTTTACAATAGTGGGTCCCATTGGTCCTGTTTGCAGGTTTCTAGCTGGGGGCTTCTCAGATAGGTGAACCCAGATTCTCACTAGAGGTGCAGTGAAAGTTGCTACTGATTGTGGACAGTAGAGGAACCACATATTAATATATTCTTGCAGGACACAAGCGAGAACTGTTTTTGGCATCTGCTCAATACTGTGTGTGATGTGGTAAGAACTGAGCACCTAGATGGATGAAATATCTCCCCTAGTCTTCCCATGCACTGCTTCAAGGATTCTGGGTCAGGCAGCCAGGCCAGTCCTGCGGTGGATAAATAAAGTCTTGCAAGAGCTGCTGGTTTTTCTTGACTCCAACAAAACTCTCCTGCAGCCAAGTTGGCAAATACTTTCAAGGCCAGGAAGACACTTCCCTCGGCTTTGTCCCAACTGCAGGGCAATGGGCAGCACTGAGCTCAATGTTAAGGCAGCTCTGCTCTTGCCATGTTCACATTATGAGAGTGTTACTCTGTGAAATATTGGGGCAGATTATTTATTTGTTTGTTTGAAGAGGTGGGTGCGTTATTCTCCATTCATCACAGGAGCTTTTTTTTATTTCATATGGCAATCCAATCAGTACAGACAATTGACTCACAGCATTTACCGACAAAAGTCTATTTAACCCCACCACAAAAGCAACTGGAAAAACAGCTCCTTGTATGTAACGTTTGTTCTTGTGTTTGAGTGTCTGCCATGTATTGCAGTATTTTACCTCTACTTGTACTTTGTACACTTTTGTAACCTGCACACGTCAGTTTTTCCTCCTTTAATGCACCGTTTGCTACCTCTTGTATTTGTTTGCTCACGATTGTCACTTCTGCCTCATGTAACTTAGCGTTTGCTTTTGTAATTTGTTCACTTGTAATTTTCTCATGTATCAGTTCTTTTCCTATTGTGAATCGCTCTGACACCTTCGGGTAAAATATATAAGAACGCATAAATAAATAAAATATGGAGGTCTGTATGTATAGATGTGTTGTATGTTTATGGTATTTCTATAGTGTGAGTCTAACCCAGGGCTCTCCAAAGTCGGTCCTGGAGGGGCGGATCCATGCCAGATTTTTAAGATAACTACATTTATCTAAACGGGGATATTATAAAAATATGGCATGGATCCGGCCCTCCAGGACCAACATTGGAGAACCCTGGTTTAGCCAAAAAGCATTGGAGCACTCCCAACTTCTCCCTCTTTTTGTCTTTATTTAATCTTGTACGCCCTCATAATCTTCTCTTCTCCCAGGCTCTCACCCTCCATCGCATTTCGACATCCTGATTCCCCCTCTCTCTAGCTGACTTTTCTGTCTTTCCATCTTTTCACTTTCTCCTTTAATATTTCCCTATGTTGCTTCTCTTTTCCGCTACAATTCCCACCTGTCGGCATGTTTTGCTTTTTCTTCTCATCCCCTTTTTCCTGTTCACTTTGCTCTTGCATCATCATCTTTCTTGTCATTTTTCCACATTTGTGTCCTTCTTTAAACTCTTCTCAGCATTCTTTCTCCTCTCCTTTTATTCTTTTCTTCGCCATCTCCTCTCACCTCTCGCACCTGTTTCATGCTCCTTTCCCATGTGTTTTGTTCTCGCCTCCTGTCTTTTTGCTTTAACAAGTGTTCAGTTTTTTCCTTTCTGATACCATGCTTCTTTAGATGGGCTAGTGCCAAATGTTCCTTTTGCCTTATTTCTCCCATGAATGTTACCCAATCCTTCTTTGCTTATATTACTGAATTTGTTGGTCAGCAAGTTAGTAAATCTACTCCTGCGTCTCTCAGAAAAATCTCACCGAAAATCAGAGTCCTGAGCCTCTGAGAGCCCAGAGTGCCAGGCCGGCCTTGAAAAGACACACTTCACTGGCTTTATAGAGCATGGCTGCACTTAGTATGTAGATACCTTTCGGAAAGAACAGAAGCATATTCAGTGATTCATTAGGTTTCTGAAAAACTGAGAGAGCGCAATTTGAATGCAAAGTATATAGTAGCCATATCTAGACGTATATGTTATAAACGTAGGAATGAAACACATATCGTAATGTAAAGTTGGCGACTATAGCATAAAGGCCAATGGAGGTGATAACATGGTATAGGAAATGTAAATGTATTCACATGTTAAAATGTATTAGATTTAGAAGGCCGTATATATGATGGGTAACGTAGAGATGCTTAGAAAATGTAGAAACGTGCACAGTAGAATTCATGTACATGTGTAACTTTAAATTGGAGAAGCGGCGAGAAAATAACGTGGAAAGACGTAAACGTGGAGAAACGTGGATAAATGTATAAGAGAACTCCTATAAAGATGTAACCAAGGAAAATGCATAAAGTTATATTCTATACAGTCGTATTCTATGTATTACTTATATTTGATGTAGAATGTTTAAGTATAACTAAGGCTTTTGCTAAAATACGAATATATAAATGTATGCCAAAGGTTATGCTGTGTAGAGGGTTTCTGTAGGAATGCTGGAAGAGTTTAGGTCATTTGTGTTTGTAACCTGACTGGTCAAGAGTTCGAAGGAGCATAGTCACATGAATGTAATTTAGAGGGCTTGTGAAGGTCGTAAATAGTTTGATGTGGACGTGAGAGCCGAGAAGTCTAGCACTTGTTAGATTTAAGGTGACAATGCCGGACGGAGCTTATTGCTCGAACGTGAGGAGAGACACTTTGAATGTAGACTATGTTTTGACAAGACCATTCACAGGACCTAGCAGGGTCAAGTTAAGAGACATAGAGTTAAGGCCTTGTCTAAATTCATATGTTACATGATCTGAAAGAATCAATAAAAGTCGACGATGAGATGATGGAGATGACATCTGAAGAAAAAGGTCAACTTAACGAGCGACGCGAGGAGTGGACCAATGGAAGAAGCAGGAAGTTGACATCATCGGGGAAAGTCCGTGGTGGGCGTCAAGGGGCGTTCCACCCACACTGTGATTGTGTATTTTAGGGACAGCACCCCGGGGAGGAGGTAGCAATGAGCGTAGCAATCGGGAGATTAGGAACAGCGAGACAAATTGCTCAGAGCAAGGGCGAAGGGTAGATGCCTTGAGCAGATGCGCTGAGACATCAGAAGCGCAAGGGAGCAGTAGGCCGAGGACCCTTAGAGAACGGATGGGTAGGCAGATAGGGTACTGCTTCTGAACTTAAGATTTCCTTTAGAGGCTAAAGAGAGTTTGAACTTCTTTGGAAGTCAAACTGCTGACACCTTTTTAGGGAAGAAACTTGCGGAGTAGGGACGTCACATAGCATAGAGTAGGGACAGTTTTAACTCGATTATTGTTTTTGTCTTACTGCAGATGGCACAGAAGGAACCACTTTATACCGAAGCTTAAGCAGCTGATGTTGTAACCGATTTTGTATTTTGTATTCTTTTGAGATTTTATCCTGAGTGGATTGTAACGCATTCAAAATAATCTTATATAAACTTTTAAAACGTTATCAGTTGTAAGTGGTTCTTCAGAGTGGCGTCAGTTAATGGGGTTTGTCTAACCAATGCGGGGGTGGTCCTTTCCTCAATGACAGATATTAGCGGTCCAAAACAGATGAATGGGATTCTTTATTAAATTTATCATAATCATAAATTGATATCAAAATCTCATTCCCCGCAGTTGGTAGCAGAGAAATGATGGTTATCTTCTTGAGGAAGACGACCTAGGCCAGGTTAGTTTACCCCAAGGTCCCTAGTCATCGTCGACCAGAAGAAGAATTGCAGCCGAAGACGGTGCTGACGGTGCGTCGAGAGAAAAGCAGCAGAGTCGGTCGAGAGTGAGTATAAGGGTCATGCGTTGTAAGATTGCGGTGTTTTATGTTGTTCCTGTGTTGTAATGTCAAGCGGAGTTGAATGCCTGTAGTGTGATTGGGGGAAGGTTGTGAGCGCGCGCAACCGGATGAAATCTTATGTCCAGAGGACTTAAGTGGTTCGGGTGTATCGAACACCCAGAGTAATTTGTCTACCATTGAAAGGGGGTCATGAGGTACCATTGATTTCCCGACAGACCGATGATAGGGGGAGCGTATGTGTGAGTGAATGAGTAGCGGACGCTGGTCGTACGTTTACTGCGTGTAAGTAACCTATCAGTTAAGGCAAGTGTCCGACCGTAAGAGGAAAGACGCTGTGCCAGTTGAGGTAGCAATTACAGTTAGACTGTGGCCGTACAGTCAGAGAAAAGTGATCGCTTGGACGGAAGTAGTCATTTTTCAATGTATGAATGAAAACGCATGTGAAATCGTGAGACGAGCCGAGAAACGAGGGAAGCTGCTGAGGAAGGGAGAAGTGACGTCAGCGTAGAGCCGCGCTGAGATTGGTGGTTGTTATCAAGACGCAAATAAGTAAGAAATATCGTACGTGATCAAAATGAAGTGTTTCAAGGGTTTAGGAAAAATCTTTAAAAAGAAAAGGAGAAATTTATATGCCGGAGAAGAAGCTCCACCAGAAGGCACACCTGCATATCATATGGCAGTAAATGTAGGCTTACACTCGATATTATGGATCTCCGAGTGGCACAGGCTAACCGAAGGGCAAAAAGAACTAACGTTTCCAAGATTTGGAACGTTTAAATTAGAAGTGTTGAATCAACTGAAGGCGACGATGCTTTCAATGAGACCTCTACCGAGGCCAACACAATTTGAAGCTCTTGGTGTGTGGTTTAGAACAGCACACGAGAGGGGCGTAAAGAGGCGACAAGAAAGAGTGAGAAGATCGGTAAAAGCAGTGCAGGATGCTAAATGGGACGATGAAGCTAAGAAATGGAGGGTGCAGAAGATAGAAGCGGACAAATTGTTCACCATGATAGAGGCTGCGGGAGAAAGGAAACCTCTAGAACAAGAGGATGAGGAAAGCGAGTCGGAGGAGGATCTGATAGAGAGGCTATTGACAGACAGACCACCTCCATACAGCGGGGAACTTGCGAGTCCTATATTGCCGCAAACAGACGGAGCTAGGTGGGGGGAGTATAAGTCGATCCCGGTAACAGAGTGGGACGCTAATAAGACTGAGGAAATACCCCAAACTAGTTCTGAACAGAGAGTAGTGGGAAGACTTGTGGTCCAGAAGGTGCCGGAGACGCAATGCGCTAGGTCATACCAAATGCCGGACGCCTTGCAGGTTCCGGTCACCATAGGCCCTATTGTGTCAATCTATAACCCAGAAGGGGTCCAGCAGGAGGAACAGGCATGATGGGACAGTGAAAGAGCAGAAGAGGAGAATAGGAATGCCACAATGAGTTCCCACAGGCAAATACGAGCACCAATAAGTCGAAGTACACCATTAGATTCTGCAACGGGTCCCAGGGTAGAACAGGGAGGTCGAAGAGGACCGATGGATTTGAGGGGTCCTAAACCAAAAACTCATAAGGAATTAAGGGAATACCTGAGAGAATGGGACGCTGCTGAAGAAGCTCGGAATAAGGGTTTAGAAACGGGATCCGAGTGGAGAGAGCAGGATAACAGGATTCTCTCTCATTGTGGAGCTGGCGAAAGCAGTCCCGAGTGGGAGAGAGGAAGCCAAGAGAGCAGAAGAGATACTTATCCTGCTGATAACAGCAATAGGCTAATGTGCGAAGACAGAAGTGCAGGGTGTGGCGAAGTGCCTCGCGTCACCTTCAGTGAAGGGGAACGTAGGACACAGGAATACCAGAATACCTTTAGGTGCACACACCATGCCCCAGGTGAGAATGTGAGACATTGGAGTCACGGAAACATGGAGAGTCGCGAAGCGTCTCGACATGCATCCGGGGATAGTGGAAGGAGTCATGAGAATTTAGGGAGTCGCGAAACGTCTCGCCATGCATCCGGTGATCACGAAAGAGATCACGGGAACACGGAAGACCGGCGAGGGCCTTTCATTTTATTAAGCGACACCAGACAACAAGCAAGTTATAATGGGTTAGAACCGAAAGGGTGGATCCTATCTCACATCTGGAGAAACCGAGCCTAAAAATCGGACCATAGGGTTGGGGGACGGAGCATTATTCCACCATACCCCACGTGGAGATGGAAAGGCTTGGGATCTAGAAGGGTGGGAACGAAGAGATGGAAGGAAGACTCCTCATAACTCACCTGTGCTCAGGCGTAGGGCACATAGTGGAGGTGAGAGGGATATGAGAGAAGAACATAGAACTGAAATGCTGAAAGCAGAAATAAAAGCGAAACGGCTTGATGTGATGAGTTTGAAGGCAGATCTGGATGAATTGATTGATGGTACAGTGCCATTAGAGAGATTAGCCTCGTATACACCAGATGAGATACTGTTTCTATCCAAAGATATTACTCGGAGGGCGAGGACAGTTCATGAGAACTTATCTAATTTAGCAAACAGGTACATGGTAGACCTGTCACGAACTAAGGCTTTACAGAGTAACCATAGGCTAACTTGCACGGATCAGGATTTGGATGATCGCAGAACGATCGCGCTGAAAGTGCACATAAGAGAATTGATCGTAAGTATCAGAATATGGAGAGATCTAGATAGATGGGAGGAAAGATGGTCCAGAAAGGGCTCTGTTAGACGGAGTGTACTTGAGGGCTCCCAGGACACAGGCTTGATGCGAATGGAAGCCTTCCCTTTGCGAGAAATCGCGAATGGAAGCTACGTTCATGTGCCCTGGAGTAGGGGGGATTTGGCGGCATTCACCAATTCCTTCCCAAAGCTTAGGGATAATCCCGTCGAGTGGTATAAGCAGGTAGAAAGATTTGTGAAGATCTCAAAGGTACTGTGGATCGATTTGAACACACTGTTCGATATCGTAGTACCCGGAGACTTGTGGACGGCGTGCAAGCTTAGTGTTGAATGGCCCACTTGTGAGCCATCCAGAGACGCCAGGACGAATGGTCCATCTGATAGAGTCATGGAAAAATACGAGAGAGTAATAACGTGGCTAAAGGAGAAAGTGCCGGTGCAAGACATAGACTGGGTAAAGATAGATCGAACTACTCAGGAGCCGAAAGAGACAGTGCATGAGTTTTACGAGAGATTGCTGAAAGCATTCAAGCAATACAGCGGGTTAGATGTGATGGATCCCAAGGACATAGGACAGTTTGTTTCAAAGTTTGTCCTCGGATTAAGACCAGAAATATGCCTAATGATCCAGCAGCATCTGATCTGTTGGCAGAACAAGCCTTTAGATGAAATTCTGAGGTATGCAAGGTACTGTAGTGACGAGATAGACTCTAAGGCAAAGAAGCTTAAAGAAAAGCTAATGCTAGTGCAAATGCAAGCTGCTGGAAAGGATAAACCGCGGCAGCAGGGAACAGGAACGCAGGCAAAGAAATAGAACAATCAGAGCAGAGACGAGGAAGAAAGACCGAGACCGAGAATGGATATCGCGACACTGAAAAAGACGACGAGATGCCATCAGTGTAATGAGGTGGGACACTGGCGACGCGAGTGTCCTTACAATGTTGAGTCAGGGGAATTAGAGCAGGAGGAGGAAGAGGTTCAGAGCAACGTGGTTAAGGGAGCCACAGTCCCGAAGGGCAAGTTTGTCAAAGGGGGGACTCAGACTCCTCGAGCCCCGTTTCCTCAACCACCTCGCATCTCAAACGGAGGGAAGACCTACAGACAGATGCCATTGTTTGTAGGAGGAGAGGAATGCTACTACGTTGATCCTCTTACAGGGCAGCGGGCGAATAGGGAGGAAGATTGTACTCTAGGAGCCGCTTTGGAAGTAGATCAGAGAGGACCATACGTAGAGGCGGAAATAGCGGGATGTCCTACGACCTTTTTGGTGGATACAGGGGCCACTCGATCCACGTTAAGATCTGCAGTAGTCCCGGGTCTGCCAATATCAGGAGAAACGGTTCAGGTGGTAGGAGTTGCGAACAAAAGGATGACGAATCCCTTGACCGAACCAGTGTCAGTAAGGATAGGGAATTACAGTGACGAACATCAGTTTGTGATCTGCGACTCTAGTCCTGTGTGCTTATTAGGGAGAGATTTGCTGTGCAAACTGAATTGCACGATACATTGCACACCTGAGGGAGTAGAAGTGCAGACCAATGATGAGGACGCTGATTTTAAGGTTGTAAACTCAAGGGAGTGTGTGGAACTTTATCCTACTTTAACAGTGGAGGAGCTTCCGCAGGACTTGAGGGAGAAAGTCTCAGCTGAGGTATGGGATTTTACTGGGGAAGAAATTGGATTGATCAAAGGAGTAGACCCGGTAAAAATCTTGGTAAGACCCCATGCTGAGTATCCAAGAACACCACAGTATAAGCTAACGCCAGAGACGATTGCAGGAATAAAGCCTGTGATCGAATCCATGATTAAACAGGGAATACTGAAGGAGATCGTGGGTAGTCCATGTAACTCCCCGATCATGGGTTTGCAGAAACCTAGTGGAAAATACAGAATAGTGCAGGATCTTCGAAAGATTAATAACATTGTTGTCTCATGTTGTCCAGTGGTACCGAATCCATCAGTCATATTGTTTCAGATACCGTTCCAAGCTGAATGGTTTACCGTGATAGATTTGTGCCAGGCTTTCTTTTCGATACCGTTAGACGAAGAGAGCCAGTATCTTTTCGCTTTCAAGCTGGAAGATCGCGTTTTAACATGGTGTCGTATCCCTCAGGGGTATACAGAAAGCCCATCGATCTTTAACCAGTTATTGAAACGAAATCTTGAGAGTCTAGTACTGCCCAAGAGTTCAGTTCTGGTCCAGTACATAGACGACCTCCTCGTTGCGTCAGAAACTGAGGAAGCTTGCAGAGAAGACACCATCACCTTGTTAAATCACTTGGCCGAAAACGGACACAAGGTGTCTCCAAGTAAATTGCAATATTGTAAGACTGAAGTGCAATACTTGGGCCACAGGATTGAAAAGGGAAAGCGGAAGGTGTCTCCAGACAGAATAGAGGCGATTATGAAAATGAACGCGCCTACGACACAAAGAGAAGTCAGGATGTTTCTAGGCATGGTCGGTTACTGTCGACAGTGGATAGCCAACTTCTCACTGAAGGCAAAACCGTTATTACAACTGACGCACAAGGGAGTGAGTGATCCGGTACCATGGGACAAAGATTGTTTGATGGCGTTTTTGCAGCTGAGGGAGGACTTATGTCGTGCCCCGGCTTTAGGAATGCCAGATTACACTAAACCTTTTTTGCTTTACTGCTGCGAGAGAGAGGGATGCGCTTTAGCTGTATTAGCACAGGTCCATGGAGATGCGCGCAGGCCAGTGGCGTATTTTTCGGCTACATTAGATCCAGTAGCCGCAGCGTTGCCCGGATGTCTCAAATCCGTAGCTGCAACGGGTGTCAGCATTGAACGATCTGAAAGCGTAGTTATGGGTCATCAGTTAGAAGTGTATGTACCACATTCTGTAGAACTGTTAATGACCAGGACTAAGACTCAGCATCTGACGAATAGCAGGCTCACACGCTACGAGCAGGTCATACTGGCTGCCGAGAATGTGACCCTCAAGAGATGCTCTGTCTTGAATCCCGCAACCTTGATGCCACTTCCGAATGAAGTGGATGACGAAAATTGTACAGAACATGACTGCCTCGATGTGACTGAACTATGTACCAAACCGAGACCCGATATCGTAGATGAGCCATTGACAGATCCAGACGAAATTTTCTTCGTCGATGGTTCATGCGTAAGAAGCGATGTCGGTCAGCTGAGAGCAGCTTATGCAGTATGCACGATTACCAGAGTTATAGAAGCCGCTTGCCTGGAAGGAGTACACTCCGCACAGGTAGCTGAAATTGTGGCTTTGACTCGTGCTTGCTTAGCAGGCGATAGACTTCGAGTCACTATATACACCGATAGTCAGTATGGTTTCGGCGTAGTTCATGATTACGGGCAGTTATGGTCTCAAAGAGGTTATATGACCTCCTCGGGTTCTCCTATTAGGAATGGAGAATTCGTGAAACTACTGTTAGAGGCTTTGCAAAAACCTATGGCCATAGCTGTGGTCAAATGTGTAGCACATACAAAAAATACGGACTTTGTATCACTGGGAAACAAATATGCAGATGAGGTAGCGCGTTACTGCGCAGAGCAGGGATATTCTCACACTGATGCAAAAGTGGGGGGAATCCAGGAGAGAACTGAATTAACCATGTTGTTAGACACTGTGGATACATGGGATGAACTGAGAGCTGTACAGGAAAATGCACCAAATGATGAGAAAAAGAGTTGGGAAACAGCAGGGTGTGAAAAAAGTGAGATGAATTTCTGGGTTTCTGCCGATGGAAGGGCAGTATTACCAAATGAGCTTGTTAGTCCAATGGCAAGGAAATTGCATGGATCAGCACACATAGGTAGAGATGCTATGGTGAGAGTATTCAGACAAACGTGGTTTAATCCTAAGTTTAGAGTAGCGGCAGAAGCAGTGTGTCAGCGATGTACGATCTGTCAGCAACTAAATGTGGGAAAGAGAACACCAGTTACCTTGAGTCACATAGGAAGGTCTGGGGGGCCTTTCAATAGGATGCAGATTGACTTCATAGAAATGCCTCCATGCAACAGACTCAGATACGTGTTAGTGATTGTCTGTATATTTTCTAGATGGGTTGAGGCTTACCCTACACGTAGGTGCGATACACTTACAGTAGCAAAATTGTTACTTAGAGAGTTGATACCGAGATTTGGGGTGCCATCCTCTTTGGAATCGGACAGAGGAACTCATTTCAATAGCGAAGTGGTGAAGATGCTGTGTTCAGCTTTGAATATCGATCAGAAGCTACACTGCAGCTATCGACCAGAAGCTTCAGGGATCGTAGAGCAAATTAACAGTACTATCAAGTCCAGACTGGCTAAAGTTTGTTCATCGACATCCCTGAGTTGGCCAGACGCACTTCCAGTAGTTCTTATGAGCATACGTAGCACACCTGATAGAAGAACGGGTCTCTCTCCACATGAAGTGCTAATGGGGAGAGCTATGAGATTGCCATCGGTTCCGACTGCAGCGCTAGTGAACATCACAGACGATTTGATCTTGGACTACTGCAAGGGACTATCTGATGCCGTTAATTCTGTGTCCCTCCAGGTCCAGGCTGCAGAGGTTCCATCAGTACAAGATTTGTGCCACGATCTGAGTCCAGGAGACTGGGTCCTGGTGAAGAAACATGTCAGGAAGAACTGCTTAGACGTGCGTTGGAGAGGACCGTTTCAAGTCATACTTGTAACGAATACCGCAGTGAAGTGTGGAGGTCTGCCAAACTGGATACATGCCTCACACACCCGAAGAGTGCCAACACCTCCAGAAGACACAGCTCCTCTCTCGGATGAGAATCCGGCAGGAAGCGGAGAAGCCATAGAGGGGGAAAGCCAAGCTGTGGAGGTGATCGAAGAAGCTGAAACTGTGTTGGAACAGGACGACGAAGGTCAGGACACTAGTGGGACCGAAGTCGCCTCAGGAGAAGAAAGTAATTGGGAGTCCGACACAGATATCGAACAAATTGAGAGTGACCAAGAGACGGGTCCTGGAACAAGGAGCGGAAAGACGGAAAGCAACGAAGCCAGTTGGCCGGAGAGAAGGAAAAGGCCAAGTTCGGAAAGGAAAAAGGAAAGGACTCTTGCCCCGATCGCTGAAGAATCGGATCAGGAGGAAGAGACGACAGATTCAGGAACTGAGAGTCCACGAAGATCGAGAAGGGTACGCGTGCCCTGCAGAAGGTACGCCACCCCAGAGTGGACTTATCTAGCAGATGTATTGGGGACAGAAATCTGGGAGAGTGAAGAGTGTGAAAGTAATCAATCTCGATCCATTTGTGACAGTGGAGATATGGATGTTGGCGCCTGGACTCGAGATTGAGGGGTTACTGACTTTCACACTTCCCATACCCCCACGTTTGAGCAAAATTCAAGATTTAGTGCTAAAAAGATTACAATTTCCAACGGCTGGTCAGCAAATGACAGAAGAAGAAGAAAAAGTTATTCGCTTTGAACTATTGATTATTGTTGTGAAAGCTGCAGGTCCGAAAATAATTGTTGATGCATAAAGACTTTTGTACGTAAATTATAAAGAAGAAGATAACCTAGCGCCGAGCGGAAAGAAGAATAAAATTAGGGATTACATTTAGAGGACGGAGAAGGGCTAGGGTTGTCTGCTGCTAAGAAGAGAAAAAGACATTGTGGTGAAAAAGATACCTGTTGATAAAAGCACTTTAAAGACTGTGAAAGCAAACAAGCAACCAAAGACTGAGAAGAGAACTTTCGCTAGAGAACGAGGTACGCTGTTTTGATAACATGGAGAACGGCAACCCAAACAGAAAAGCTAGATGTATAGTAGGTACACTTATAGCAATAGTGATATTTCTCATAATCATAGTAGTAACGATATCTTACATAACAGGACATGAGAATGATAAAAGAATAGTGAATGTAAAAACTGTAACGACTTTGAAACCTGCTCTTGTAGGAAAGAAGGAGGAGAGCATTGTTACACGTGAAAAAGCGTTACTTACAGATGAAGCTCGTAGATTACACATAGACGAGTCACAGGGAAACTTTAGGTCAAATGCATATGCTAAATTATTGTATGAATATATCGATGCCATGGAGGCCAAAGATTGCTACGTTTGTATGCAATTGCCGGCTTCTGTAGACGAAGGCATTAGATATCACCATCTCCCATTGACTTATGGGATAACATGTAGTTTGCTGCTTAGTATATTTTATGGTAGAGAAGGATTTGAGTACTACTTTTCAAATTATGATTCGGTACTGCCCGAAGTTCCGAATTATAAGCAGATGAATAAGTGGGACTACTACAAAAAGGAAGATAGACTAGCTAAATTCTTTCTTCCTTGGGACACATTAGATACATCATATGCACGTAGAAATAATCTGACTTGCAAAGTATCAGAAGTAGAGAAGAGGTTTATAGCACAAGTAGATGATCGATGCAGACGGCAGAAGATTCTAAAAATGTCAGGACAATGGAAAACAGATTGGACAGAAGAAGAGAAGGCACATAAAAAGAAAGGTAGCAATGGTCCAATAGCATTGGATAAAACGCAGAAAGGAAAGTTATGTTTAACTCGAAGCAAAACGTATTATGAGAGTGAATTTGTAGGTGAAGTTAGTTGTGAGCACTCTTTTAGACTAGAGTATTACACGAAAGATTTTATGAAAGGGATGCAAGCTATTCCAAATGTGTATTTTGTATGTGGGAGAAATGCCTATGTAAAACTTCCAGACAATTGGTATGGTTCGTGTTACTTGGCAATTGTCTTCCCCAAAATATATCATGCAAAGGATTTAGCAATCATAGAAGGAAAGGCTTCGAGGAGAACGAAAAGGGAAGTAGGAGATGCAGAAGTAGTAGGAGATGTATTTGGAGCGATGTTTCCATTGTTAGGTTTGATTCTTAACGATGTTAAGATTAGAAGGTTAGCGACAGTCGTAGATAGATTGTCTGCTAGCACTGCGAGATCATTGATGTTGATAGAAGGTGAGATGCAGTCGATTAGAGCAATGGTTTTACAGAACAGACTTGCTTTAGATGTGATATTAGCAAAAGAAGGCGGAGTTTGTAAAGCTTTGAAAGTTCAGGAATGTTGTACTTATATTCCTGATAATTCAAAACCACTTGAGAAAGTCATACAGAACATTACACAGATCCATCAAGAAATTGAAGATTTATCAAAAATAAATGTTTGGGAAAAAGTAGGAAATGGAGTGGGAAAGGTTGGAAGTTGGTTTGCTAATCTAGGCAAAAGTATAGTTTGGTATGTCTTAAAGCCTGTATTAATAGTATTGATTTGTATAATTACATTATTAGGATTAGTAAAATTGTATAAATGGTATAGGTCGAACCAGTTACAAAGATCGATGAGAGACCAAGAAAGGAGACTAGCTGTTCTACAAGATCAACAGTATAAAAGTCTGAGAACACTTGAATCGATAAAAAGAGGAACTGATGCAACTAGTTCGCTATAAGTGATGTATTCAAATTGCTTTTAGTGATGACTCCTAAAAGTCATCAAAGGGGGGAACTGAGAGAGCGCAATTTGAATGCAAAGTATATAGTAGCCATATCTAGACGTATATGTTATAAACGTAGGAATGAAACACATATCGTAATGTAAAGTTGGCGACTATAGCATAAAGGCCAATGGAGGTGATAACATGGTATAGGAAATGTAAATGTATTCACATGTTAAAATGTATTAGATTTAGAAGGCCGTATATATGATGGGTAACGTAGAGATGCTTAGAAAATGTAGAAACGTGCACAGTAGAATTCATGTACATGTGTAACTTTAAATTGGAGAAGCGGCGAGAAAATAACGTGGAAAGACGTAAACGTGGAGAAACGTGGATAAATGTATAAGAGAACTCCTATAAAGATGTAACCAAGGAAAATGCATAAAGTTATATTCTATACAGTCGTATTCTATGTATTACTTATATTTGATGTAGAATGTTTAAGTATAACTAAGGCTTTTGCTAAAATACGAATATATAAATGTATGCCAAAGGTTATGCTGTGTAGAGGGTTTCTGTAGGAATGCTGGAAGAGTTTAGGTCATTTGTGTTTGTAACCTGACTGGTCAAGAGTTCGAAGGAGCATAGTCACATGAATGTAATTTAGAGGGCTTGTGAAGGTCGTAAATAGTTTGATGTGGACGTGAGAGCCGAGAAGTCTAGCACTTGTTAGATTTAAGGTGACAATGCCGGACGGAGCTTATTGCTCGAACGTGAGGAGAGACACTTTGAATGTAGACTATGTTTTGACAAGACCATTCACAGGACCTAGCAGGGTCAAGTTAAGAGACATAGAGTTAAGGCCTTGTCTAAATTCATATGTTACATGATCTGAAAGAATCAATAAAAGTCGACGATGAGATGATGGAGATGACATCTGAAGAAAAAGGTCAACTTAACGAGCGACGCGAGGAGTGGACCAATGGAAGAAGCAGGAAGTTGACATCATCGCGGAAAGTCCGTGGTGGGCGTCAAGGGGCGTTCCACCCACACTGTGATTGTGTATTTTAGGGACAGCACCCCGGGGAGGAGGTAGCAATGAGCGTAGCAATCGGGAGATTAGGAACAGCGAGACGAATTGCTCAGAGCAAGGGCGAAGGGTAGATGCCTTGAGCAGATGCGCTGAGACATCAGAAGCGCAAGGGAGCAGTAGGCCGAGGACCCTTAGAGAACGGATGGGTAGGCAGATAGGGTACTGCTTCTGAACTTAAGATTTCCTTTAGAGGCTAAAGAGAGTTTGAACTTCTTTGGAAGTCAAACTGCTGACACCTTTTTAGGGAAGAAACTTGCGGAGTAGGGACGTCACATAGCATAGAGTAGGGACAGTTTTA
The DNA here is from genome assembly GCF_964263255.1 of Lissotriton vulgaris. Classification (NCBI taxonomy): domain Eukaryota; kingdom Metazoa; phylum Chordata; class Amphibia; order Caudata; family Salamandridae; genus Lissotriton; species Lissotriton vulgaris. The sequence goes on along the minus strand of NC_141698.1, from coordinate 54,629,763 downwards.
ACTCGATTATTGTTTTTGTCTTACTGCAGATGGCACAGAAGGAACCACTTTATACCGAAGCTTAAGCAGCTGATGTTGTAACCGATTTTGTATTTTGTATTCTTTTGAGATTTTATCCTGAGTGGATTGTAACGCATTCAAAATAATCTTATATAAACTTTTAAAACGTTATCAGTTGTAAGTGGTTCTTCAGAGTGGCGTCAGTTAATGGGGTTTGTCTAACCAATGCGGGGGTGGTCCTTTCCTCAATGACAGATATTAGCGGTCCAAAACAGATGAATGGGATTCTTTATTAAATTTATCATAATCATAAATTGATATCAAAATCTCATTCCCCGCAAAAGCATAAATGCTCAAATAGGATATTAATGTTATGTGCACTTTTAAAGGGCAATGTAGGAAATTGGGTTTTTGATTGATTGAGAGTAAAAACCCTTCTCAAGCAACCACCACAATTCTTGTCAGCACTAACTACAAAAGTCACTGAAATAATCTGTGCTTAAATCCACTGGTAACTTGGCACAACAGCAGTTAGGTTTCACTTAGAGGAAATGTGTTAAGTATTTGTGCAGCACTTAAACAGTCATAGAGTGAAAACAAAGCATAAGAAATCTCCCACACCAATTTAGAAATATGCAACAAATTTAATAATTAAAATGATACCAAAACAACAAAATTCTAATCATTAGAACTGGAGATATGCAGTTCTAAAGATTTAGGTAAGTATTGCGCCCAAAAGCGCAAAGTGCCACTCAAGGTCATCTGGTTGTGCTACTCTAGGGGAAGTCACGAGTTCAGGCTGATTTCTATGGAGCACTGGAGCACAGGCCAGATAAATTAATTACATCTTTTTATGGAACCACTCACCCTCATTCTCAAAGAAGCCAAAATCAGTTACCACCTCTATGCCGACGATACTCAACTATACTACAGGATCAAATCCCACAATGACATCCTTCACATCAATGACAAGCTGATTATAGTCCAAACATGGTTCCATCTTAATCATCTCAAACTTAATCTTAAAAAAAACGAAATCATCCTTTTCACTCCCAAAAACAATGAATTCTCTTCCCATTCAACTCGGGATCAATGATATCAAAGCACTTAATTGCTCCCTCCCCACCTCTAACTCTGTCATATCCCTAGGTATCAACATCGATCATAATCTTAATCTCATCCACCACATTAAAAATGCAGCCAAAGGTGTTCTTTTCACTGTTCACCACCTCAAACAAATTAAACCCTTCATTCCAGCTGATGATTTCAAAATCGTTGTCCAATCTCTTGTCCTTTCCAGGATTGACTATGGTAACGCCACTCTTGCTGGCATCCCTAAAGTCCACCTAGCTCCGATTAAATCTGTTCTCAACCTAGCTGCCAGACTTATTTCTGACTGTAAAAAATGTGACCATATCTCTCCTGTCCTCAAAAACCTAAAATGGCTCCCAATTGAAGGTCGATCCACCTACAAGATTGCTTGCATCACGCACAAAGCTCTTCACCAAAACACCCCCTCTTACCTTTCAAGCAAACTACAAAAGGCAGGGTGCTCCCGGTCCCTGAGGAGCACTAACTCCCTTGTCCTTATCCCTCCTAGACTAAAATGTAAAAAGACCCAATCACGTGCATTCTCTGGTAACGCTCCTACGATCTGGAATTCACTCCCCAAAGATCTTCACTGCAACACCTCTTACCCTCTCTTCAAAAAAAGACTCAAAGTACTCCTCCTCAATAAATATTGGGGTTCTTATTGTTACTGACTTTGACCCTGCTCATTACCTCTCTGCTCTGATTCGCTCTCTTTACCCAACCTCTCTCCCCCTTTCCACTCACTCTCCCTCACTTCACCCCCTTCTCTCTCTCTAATTTCAACTCCCCTTGTCCCTTCCACTATCCCTCTGTTCCTTTGCCCCCTTCACTCATTTCACGCAATGTTTTTATCTTTTTTCAATTTTTCTGCTCATTGTCAATTGTATATTGTATCTTAACATATTGATTTTCAATGTAAAGCGCTCTGCTACTCTTGGGTCCAGCAGCGCTATATAAAACCTTTTAACTAACCCTGGGCGTAGTTCGCGGAGCCGCACTCCGCGGATCTACGCAAAGACGCACTTGCATTCCGCGACCTACGCGTAGCTCCGTGGACATGCGTAGTTGCCTGCTAGACCCGTTCGTGCGCCGTTTTTCGTCTTCGGGAGCGCGGTGCGCGTGTTCGGGGCGCTGCCTGCATGCTCGGGTTGGCTAGCGTGCTAAGTTACCCAAGAGGTTTGTCCCGCCCGCTTGCGTTCCCTTATTTCCTGTTCCGGGTCACAAGTAACGTGTTCGGGTTGTGCAAGACATGTTCAGGAACTCATCTTCTCGTTCGCACTACAAAAGTGCGTGATCGCGCTAAATATCGCGCGAACCTACCCACACGGTCGCGATGGGCGCATCCAAATGACGTTATCGCGTTCGCACAGTCGCACGGGATTGTGCGGGAGGGTTTACAAACATGGTGGCACACGCGACCGGGAAAAAGCGAACGCAGAACCAAGGTAAGCCATTGCCGCGCACGCGATAATGTTATTCAGTGCGCAGAACTACGCTACGCACAGGATCGCGGAGTAATCGACAGCTACGCGTTCTCAGCGGAACGCGGAGTTGCCAAAACTCCGCAAGCTCCGCGAACGGAGCGTAGTTCTTCGCCCAGGGTTACTTTTAAATAAATAAAATAAAGAGCGTCGTGGATGGTCATCATTGTAGTGCAAAGAGCAGACCTGGTGTCCCAGACAGTTGTTGCTGTAGTGCAAAGATACAGTCTGGCATTGCAGACTGTCATTGTTGATGCTTTGCGTTGATGGTTGGCTGTAGTCCGAAGTGCAGATCTCATGTTGCCAGTCGTTACTTGCAGTCGCCATAGCAAAAAGAGTCGGGTTCACCAGAGCTTAATGTGGCAGTCATCGCGGGCAGCAAGAGCCCAGAACTTCTCCTTTTCTTCACAGGAGGAGCTCCACTGATGCCAGCCAAGTTTCTAAGACCTAGGGAGGCACCATTTGGAGTTCAGGAACTCACTCCAGCAGTGGCCAGCAGAGTTCAGGCAGCTCCAGATGCGGGTCGATGCAAGTCCAGTTGCAGCAGGTCATATTGAGAGTTGCAGGGAGGCCTCTAGAGATTATTGTGTCTTCTGTAGCTAAGAACAGGGGGTCAGACACCTGATACTTTGAGTCACTCTGGTAGTCCTGGGATCAAGTAGCAAGGCAGTCTTCAAGCAGCAGGGCCATCCTCTGAGGATACACGGTGAGGGTCCAGCAGCAGGGCAGACTTCTGGCAGCAACAGGGCAGTCTTCTAAGGTACAAAGCATTAGGGTAGTACTCTGAAGTACACGGCAGTCCTTGTGGGGGTCCTCCACAGCTCCAGGAGTGAACTGAAGAGTTGGTCCAAATGTACAATATCTACATCTGGTGCCAGCCTTTGAAGTGGGACAAACTTCTAGACTTCCCCCTACATCTGCTTATGGAACTTCCTTCCTCCCTGCCCAGGATCCAGGATGTCTAAGGTGACAATGGACTGGTGTCAAGTTCTTTGTGAATGTGCTGAGATGCCCCCTTTAAAATATAAGTGGGGCAGGAACAGCTCAGTCCCTCACATTCTGGCAAGATGGCCCATCCTACCAACACCTTTGTCTCACTGTTTGGGAGGAATACACAAAGGCCAACTGCCAACTACACCTATTCATGTTACCTAGGATACAGGCTGCAGGTACAAAAGGATTAGGACAAGAAAATGCCAACTTTCTAAAAGTGCCATTTTCAGAATTGTAACCTAAATTCAGACTTTACTATTAACTAGGGTTTTAAATTACAATTAATTTGAGTTTAAAGATGGTATTCCTACTTTCTCCCAATCAAAGGTTAACACTTTTAAATGTAATGTGGTAACCCAATGTTATCCCATGGGAGAGGTGGGCCTTACAGTAGTGATAACATATTTAAAAGTTTTTTACTACCAGTGTATGTAAAACTAAAAAGTACATGTCCAGCTTTTTACATACACTGAAACCTGCCTCAAGGGCTGTCTAGGGCCTACCTTAGGCATGCCTCATATGTATGAAAAAAGAAGGATAAGGCCTGGAAAAAGTTTCTTTTGGCAGGTAGAATTGGTAGTTTAAAATTACACACGGGCTGTATTGGCAGGCCTGACACATGTATGTTTTAAAGTGTTACTTAAGTGAATGGCACAATAAGTGTTGCAGACACACTGTTAGAATTTAATTTACAGGCCTTGGGTAGATGTTGTACCACTTAACTAGGGACTTATAAGTAAATTAGATGTGCCAATCAGGTGTAGGCCAATCTTACCATGTTTTAAGGCATGAGTACAAGCACTTTAGCATTTGTTAGTAGTAGTAGAATGCAAAGAGTCCTAAAAGCCAACACAAATGTGTTCAGAAAATAGGAGAGGAAGCAAAAAGTTGGGGTGACCCTGCAGAGAGGGCCAAGTACAATCAGGAATGTACCATGCATGTGCCATTTATTGCTAAACAAAAATCTGATCTTTAAATTAGGTCCGCAGCAAAGAGCAAGCCCTGTGTAGTTATAATTAGGTCAGCGTTTCCACAGGAAGAACATTTTTTTAAAAGAACTTTGGCACTGAATGATAAACCTGCACAGAAGATTAACAAAAAATCCTCTACTTTGGTCTCTTCAAGGAAATGTCTGCACTGAGCTTTTCTCACATCAGCCATTTTAGTCCTATGGCCAAAATGATCTGATTGGCAGGCTTCAAAATTCAACAAAACAGTGCAACTGCAATAACAGGAATAGGGACTCAGTTTGAAGGGCATGTGCAGTGGAGGTTGGCTGCAGGCATTTCGGCCAACAGTCTCTGTGCCGGACCAAAGGCAGGGATTGGTCATCCCAGTGTGAGCAGCCTCGGCCTGTGCAAGTAGGAGTGGTTGGGCCAGGTGAGGGGGATTTTGATGGAAGATAACCAGGGAAAATATTTTTTAATTTAGTTTCCCTCGTCAATGTCCGTCGAAATCCCCTCATACAGCCCCACCGCTCCACCACTTTTACCTGCAAGGGCCGTGGCTGATTGTGAGTAGGCCATGCACAATGGGGGTTGGCGGCTCCTGGGCTGGTGGGTGCAGGGCCAGTCCCTGCAACCAACCCTGCTGTGTTGGCTGAAGCCCGTGAGCAGCAGAATTTGGGTGTTCCTTGGCCTGTGGGATGCAAGGCATGGCAGGACAGATTTCCAGCTGCTAATTAAATACGTTCTTACGGTCAAAGAAAAGTATAGAGTCAACAAGTGATAGCAGAGGTATCTGATATATCTACTGCCAGTTGAAGACGTCAACATTGTCCATGGCCTGCAACCTATCAACAGGGATTTAAATTCCACAGGCCCTGTTCATAAAGTCTGGTCTTTTCCATATTCTGTGTAAACCCCTATTTGAGTAGAGGTCGGACTTCTGAGTTGCGAGGAGTTTTCCAGACCCAGCAGTTACCAGGCACCATAAAGTCCTCACCATTCCTTACATTTCGGCAGGTGAAATCTCCCAGAATTTATCAATGGAAAAATTCTGGTATTTGAGAATGACATGTAGATTTTGGTGCTTTGAGCACCAACATCCACATTTTATTCCCCAAAAACTCAGAATAAATTCCAAACCCATGGACTCAGATTTTATCAGGTACGATAAATACTATCTGCTTAATTTCTAAAAGTAAGAGTGCTGGGGCTCTCGTCGGGAGGCCATTGCAACTTGCAACACACATTGCCCCTACCAGACAGTATAAACAAAGCTACCAACCATCACACTCCTGTAGGTGTGACAATTCATACTATTACAAGCCCCCAAAGCTATCAGAAAGGCTTGGGAGGCATCTGTTAGTCTTTATGAAAGTAAATTGAACTGATAAACAGCTGTTGTTTTGCTCGTACCTAAACTATCCAGACAGTGCCACCATGTGGCAGACTGTCTTAAGCCCCGGTGCTGGCAATTATATGCCGATGCTGAGCACTGGAAACCACTGGCCCAAATTAAGCATGGAGTATCTTCCATACAGTGAACTCTTAAACAAGGCCATAAAAAGCTGGAATACTGACATCTTGATCGGGCATCACAATTCTGAGGCACTTGCAGCTGTGTAGTGCCAGGAACAAGGCAGGACAGTTACGCATTTGCGAATACAGCCTGTGCATGTTCCCAAAAAGCAGAATAAAGCAAAACCCCTCCCAGATGTGCATGTGACCCCCCTCCACCCGCTGCCTTCCTCATGCACCTTAGCTACCCCACTTTACTGGGTAATCAGAGTCGGCGTCTTAGCTGGTGCATAACAGCTGCAGTTTATTTGAAAGCATGAAACATAAACATCACATTTTCATGGTCATTCGTACGCTTCAGGACTTCAACACTGCATCACATCCATAAAATTATCACACTCTCATGCATAGTTCTTCATACTCCTTCCAGCACTTCCAGCAAAGCCACCTATGTTCTGGCCTCCCTCTTTTGATGTCTAGCGCTTGCGGTCTCCAGGCTACCCTTACTACCAGTAATTTGAGTGGGTGGCTATCAGACCCGACCCAGACTTTTAGTGCCGTGACTGCCTGCAGCTGACCCCAAGCTGGCCAATCGCCTGCTTCCTCAGTGTCCCTGCCAAAAGGCATCCCGGGGAAACTCTGATGGTATCCCACATCTCCATTAGATAGTAAGCATTTCCCACGTGCGAAAGGTGCACACCGTTGTCTCGGAAGAGAAGGGGCTCCTCCAGCCGGAGCCCCACGTGCGCCAGCAATTTGATTCCGTGGGCATCACAAAAGAGTCTCATCACCCTGTTTAATTTCCGCCTCGCCCTTTCAATGGCTGCAGGCTTAAGTGCCCCCCTCCAAATTCTTTGTGGTACAAACTCTGTCCAAACAATACAGGTGCCAGCCAGATTGCTCCTCATTGCCTCCAGATCCCTCTGCATCAAATGTAACAAGGACACTCCTGATAGTTTAACCAAGTCATTTTCTCCCAAGTGTATAACCAGCATGTCCGGGCAACCCAGCTGAGACACCTTCTTCGTCAGCCAAGGCAACAGATCACCCCAGCGCATCCCACTCTTACCCCACCAATGGACCTCGTGATGACTGCTCCGCAGGCCCAGGCTACGACCGTGCACCTGCCTGTCCGCATATTTTGAGGCCCACTGTACAAAGGAGTGTCCAACAATCCAGGTGACCGTCTTGGCCCCTGGCCCCCGAACGCAACCTACGAAGAGAAAGAGAGTAACACCACAGCAAAATACAGATCGTCACCCAACCGCAGCAGCCCCTTTTTCTACCCTTACTCTTACCCCCTTCATTTGCGCACATAGCGTTCGCAGCAGCAGCACCTCCAGCGCCCAATCCTTCAAATCTCCCCCCATGACCAACCCAAACCGGCCGCCGCTGTAGCCGCCCCAATCCGAAATGAATGAGTGCCAAAACGCGCTGGATCCCTGCCAATCCTCGCAAAGCCATACACAACACCGCCAAGAACTGAAAGGATGTCAAGCGCCTCAAAGAGGTATGCACGAAAATCTCTCCATTCGACTTCTGCACTCGTCCCAAAAAGGCCATCCACTCACGCACCGGACACGCCCACACACCCACTCTCCCTCAGCCACACCCATTTGCCTCGACCGGTCTTGTCCGTCTTTGAACGACCCAACCATATACCCAGCCGGGCCCCATCCACCCTCACATCCTCAAACAATCACCCCGGAGCCCCACGCACTCCCAACAATTCCGACACCTGAAATGCTCCGAAGAACATCCAGACCATGCACAATTGGAACAACGCCACCTCCCTTTCATCATAACAGCAATGGGACAATTCCCCCAGCCCTCTCGTCAACAACTCAAACGTGATCGCCTCATGCGGCAACTCCCCCTTCTAACCTCATCCGACCCCAACCTTTCAACATTTGACTCAACAGATCCGCCCTGGCCGGATCGAAACCCAAGTAAACCATGTTGTAAAACGAGATGCCAGCCAGCTTGCCAGCTATCGTAGTCTGCGACAAACCTCTGTCCATGCAATCCAGAACAAAACACACCACCCCGTTCACATTCACTCTGGGGCATCTCCCATGCAGCCTCGCTCCAACCCAAAAAGGCACCAAACTCAGACCACGCCAACCTGTACGATTGCCTCGTGGATTCAGCTATAGATCTCTCAACCAAACCCACCACTCTCACTCCCCCCCAGGCCCGGATACCCTCCGGCACCTTGGTCTTGCACGCCTCTGCTCCCGGCGCCAGTCTCCTGAAACGCTGCCACTGCGAACGAGATAACGCATCCGCAATTTCAATACTCGCCCCAGGCACATGTTGCATGCGGAAAAGCACATTAAAGCGCAAGCAGAGCAGCATGAAACTTCGCAGCAGGCGCAACACTCGCAGGTCCTTCGCTTTCTGATTGTTCACCAGGTCCACCACCGTCCTGTTGTCCACACGGAACAAAACCGACCTGATCCGGAACTCCGGCCCCCACACCAACAACGCCACCAACAAGGGGAAGAACTCAAGAAAGGCAATGCTCCTGCCCTGTCGCAACCAATGAGACGGCCACTGCTCTGCACACCAACGCCCGTCCCAGAAAACTCCGAAACCTGCTGCACCCGCCGCGTCAGAGTAAAGCTGCACCTGCCAGACCATCTTGTCATGTGCAAAATCCAGGGACACTCCATTGAATTCTTCCAGGAACACCAGCCACACACGCAAGTCCGACCGGACTCCCAACGTGACCCGGACGCTGTGGTGAGGGAGCACTGCCCCCGACATGGCCATGCCGAGGCGCCTACAGAAAGTTCTCCCTGCCCTCACCACCCGGCACGCAAAAGTCAGCAAACCGAGAAGGCGCTGCACAGACCTCAAATCAATCTTGCGGACACTGATCACCTGCGTCAGAACAGCCTGCATCTCTGCCACCTTCTGCGCCGGCAGCCGCGCCTGCCAAGCCACCGAATCCAACTCAATGCCCAGAAACGTCAAACAACAACTAGGTCTCGCCGTCTTCTCCGGTGCCAATGGAACCCCAAACTCCTGCGTCAACAACTGGAACTGCCCCAGAGCCACACCACACTCTCCCCTCAGCCCGTTCCCGACGAACAAGAAATCATCCAGGTAGTGCGACACCAGCCGGTGCCCACTCCTGTCCATGAAAGCCCACTGCAAAAAGGAACTGAAGGTCTCAAAAAGCGCGCAAGAAATCGCACAGCCCATCGGCAGCACCATATCCACAAAGATGGCCCCCTCGAACTGCATGCCCAAAAAGGAAATATCCGCCGGGTGAATGAGGAGGAGGCGAAAGGCTGACTTGATATCACATTTGGCCAACTCTGCCCCCTTCCCGCAAGCCCTCACCAAACCAACGGCATCATCCACCGACGCATACAACACCCTGGAGTCCGCCTCCGCAATGAAGTCATTCGCCGAACTCCCTTCCGGCCACGACAAATGGTGGATCAGTCTGAACTCCCCCTGCTCCTTTTTGGGAACCACCCCCAGTGGTGAGATGATAAGGTCCGAAATCGGCCACGTGTCAAACGGGCCAGCAATCCTACCCTCCAACACCTCCTTCCGCAACTTGCTCGCCACCACCTCCGGCAACTCTTTAGCCGAACACAGTTCTCTGCCCAACGCCTCTCCCAGGGACCCTGATAGCCAATCCGAAATCCTTCCACAAACCCCCAGTGAATTCTCAAAGCAGCCTCTCTATCAGGGTACCTGGAGAGCCATTGACCAATGGCCTCCACCTTAACCGGAGTAGGGGCCCTTTGGCCCAGCTTGTCCTCTACCTTTAGTGATTTTCCACTGTTCTGAAGGTGTGGCGAGCGTAAGGCATTGTGTGACCGGGTGACGTCCCCCGCACTTGGAACACTCGTGTTTAAACTTACATGGGTGTCTCGTGCAGAGACCCTTGTTAAAGTTCCAGCAGGCCCCAATGCTTCCAGGTTTGTACTGCTGACCAGCTGCACCCGTCCACGTTCCCTGACTCCCTGACCCCCCGGACATTTCTTGCCCCCCGCCCCAGACTAGGCGGGACGAGACTGAAAAGACCGGTAAGCAACCGGGAGCCCACTCGCCGTATGAGTAGAAGCCGCTGCCTGCGTAGAAGACATCCATTGCACCCAAAGTTCCTGATCGATGTCACCCCAAAGCTTATCTGGGTTCACACTAATCCTGGCCCTGAACTCCTCATCATAGCTCAACCAGGCGAAACCCCCAAAGTGCAATTGTGCCTTTCGTATCACATCCATGAACTTAAACAATGCTATTGCCCTGGCCGCATGCTTTTCGCAATAGATACACGCGTAGATCAAGAACGCCGATGTCCAGTTTTCCATTGTTACGGGCACCCTCGGACGCCTGGTCAATTCCCACTCTTCCTCCTTTGACTCCTCCTTCGCCTGAATCTCTCTATGTAAAAGCTTGAAAACATCCACATACTCATGTTTCCATATCCTGGCCTTTGTCTTGTCCGACAAATGTGACCCAAGTGGCATAGCCAAGCCCATGTAAGGCAACTTCTTCCTCAACTTGTCCGCTCCTTCCTCCTTCCCACCCTGATCCTCCGTCGCGTCTGTCTGCGCGCTGGCCGTCACGACCTGCTTCTTACCATCCTTTGGCACAGGCCACGTTCAACCAAGGGCCCCCCCATCCCGCACCGATCCATCTCCCACACCCACCGACTGGCAGGCCTTCTTGCGCGCCCTTATGGGACCGCCGTCCCAAGCATCCCACCATGCGCCCTCACCTGCCGAAGTCGCTGGAGCACCCCGCTCCGTACTCCGGGCATCCGGCGGCTTCTGACTCCCTCTGGTCGGCCGACCAGCTCCGTCCTGTGCCGCCTGGAAAACACCAAATCTGCCTGTTGCCACTCCGCCCTTCCCTCAACTCTCATCGTCACGCACCTCACCTTCTTCCAACTCCTCATCCTCGTCCTCATAGTCCAAACGCTCGTCATCCACTTCCACAGGTGTCACTCTCCTCACCTCGCTCACTACTCTTTTTGCACCTTTCCGTCTCCCTCCAGGCACAAACTCACACTCCAACATTGCAGTTGCGCGCTCCCTCGGTGGAGGGCAGGCCGCTGCGGACCCCCCTGCTGCTTCGTCCCGGCGTTTGGAGGCCTTTTTGCACCCCGCCGGCCCACCCTTGCCTCTGCCAGCACTTACAGCTATTTACAACAAGGGGTGGTGAGGGACAGAGTCTCTGAATTAAGCAGAAAGCTCTCACCCAGTCAAGAGATCAGGGCTAGATCCAACACCGTTTTTTAGCTCACTGCACCATCCCAGTTTCAGAACCTGGCTGTATGCAAATTAGTCTGTTCCTGTCCCAGTGCATGATGGGAACAGGGCAAACCAAACTACAAAAGCCAATTCTTACACTGGGAAGGAAACAAGCTCCTGGGGACCGGTTTCTGGCATTACAGCCGTCTTCGGCCCGGTTTGCTTGAATCCTGATGGTGCAATGAGCAAGGGTCTCACATCTGAGAATACCCTTCCACGCTTAGGGTGGACAAAAATATTTACAACAGGGGTGGTGAGGGACAGAGTCTCTGAATTAAGCAGAAAGCTCTCACCCAGTCAAGAGATCAGGGCTAGATCCAACACCGTTTTTTAGCTCACTGCACCATCCCAGTTTCAGAACCTGGCTGTATGTAAATTAGTCTGTTCCTGTCCCAGTGCATGATGGGAACAGGGCCTGCTCTGGCCCCCCCCCCCCCCCGGGCCGTCTGCGCCCGGGGAGGCCCCAGTGCCAACAGGTCTCTGTGCCGCCAAAGCAGGCCCTGACCCTTCTACCCAAACCCACTCGCCACGTGATCCAGGGGTCCCTCCGCCACGTCCCCTACCAGATCCCGCCCCACGCGCAGGTGCCGGGGCCCCTTTGCTCCCGTGCACCCCACCCGCCTGCGCCTCCCTGGCAGCGCACATCCGCTGCCACGCCTGCTCCGTCTCCTCAATGATGCGACGCTGGTCGCGAATCCTCTCCTCCTCAGACATGAGCGCCGACCTGGCAAACCATGCTTCCTGCCCAGGTGGCTCCCCTACAATCGCCATCCCCCTAGGCGGGGCCGGGGGGCCCTCCATTGGGTGGTGCCCCTCTTTCTGGCGATGCTGCGCTTTAACCGTCCCTTCCCCTTGGAATAAGGCGCCCTCACTACCCCTTTCCTGCCACTGGACAAATCCACCGGCTGCTCCCCTGACGGGTCACCCTTTCCTTCGAGCCCAGACTCCCCATCCGACAGCACCAGGGTGAACTCCTCCCCTGCCGACACCTCGGAGCCTGCCTCCCCGTCCTCCCCACTCCCCTCACTGTCCTCCCTAAAGCCCTCTCCGCTGGCCCCCTGTTTCGGCTCATCTCCCTCCGGCTCCGAGTGCACTGGGCTGCCCACGTGCATGACTGGTGGTAACCGGCCCGTGGCCCCGCCCCCCGGCCCAATCTCAAAGCCCCCCCCCCAGGCTCTGCAGACACCTCTACAAACTGCGCGGGGAGGCTCTGACGCCGTCCTCCGCGCTTCTGTGCCTCCTGCTGCTTCTTGTCCCAGCCCCTCCCAGATGCACCAGAACGGGCCGGTGGTGGCTCGTCCATGCAAGCCGCCACCACCGTGGCCACACCCACCGACGCGGACCTCGGCGTCCGGGTCATGCCGACCCACGCCTGGTCCAGGACACCTGGCTGCAAGAGGTCCGCCCTACCAGCCCTCCCCAACACTATCAGCGCCGCACGCACTGCCTCAGAGTCCGGAGTCGCCATGGCCCCCCTTCCTGGAGCACCTCACACCCTGCAAGCACCCCCGGAGCCCAACCCACCCGCGAGATGCGTGAGGTTTGGCAGCCTACAACACGCCCGCGAGATGCGTGTACTCCGGGCGCCTGTACACGCCCGCCGGCACTCCGGGACCTCGCGCAGGACCAAATGCAGCCGCTCCCTGCTGCTCCTACCCTCTCACTCAGTCCAGGACCACACAGGGGCACCAGTGCGTCCAGCCTCAATCCCCAGCCTTATAAAGCCCACGCTCCGACCACTACCCGAAAGGCTCTGACCCACTAACCTTCCACTACAACTAACTTTTCCCTGCGGCACCGGGGACAGGAAAGAGGAAGGACTTCCTCCCCTGTCCCCTTAAGTACCCTCCCTATCTCCCCACCCCTAAGCCCACCCCCCAGCCTATCCCTGCCTGCCTGTCCCTGGCCTCGCGCGAACACCCCAGGGGAAGACTGGTCTGTCGACCTCACTTCCCCTGGGGGCCACATTGCGACGCCTGCTCTTCGGTGTGGGTGGGTGCGTCAATGTCGGGCATCAAGATATGACTTTCTTGATATTGCCCCTTTCTGTATCCCCCTTTGCCCGCGCCAAGACCCTTGGTTGATTGGTGGGTTCAAACCCTGCCGACCAATCGACTGCCCCCTCCTTCCTGGGAGCCAAGCTTTTTTTGCAGGAATGTCTGTGGCTCCCTGAGGCCCCGCCTTCGGGTGACGTTTCTCATGGGCCTCCCCAGGATCAGTCTTCGCCTTCCTGGCCCACGTCATATGCTGTTTGCTAAACACTTTTCATAGTTTTCAGCGACTTATGATCAATAACAATCAAAATAAACTGCAAATACAGACTACCAATTCGAAGAAAGCAGGATCGTTTTTTTATGGATAATTCAATAAATACCGACTTCAGAAAAGCTGGGAATTCAGAGTTTCCAAGTTAAAGTACCCACTCCAGGCAGCACGTGACGTTTAAATTTAGAAAAAGGCGCACAGGTTCCTTCTGCGCTTGCGCATGCGCTCGTGACAGCGCGCCCAGAATGATGGGTTGTTGAATCGATACATTAGTTTGTCAGTTAGAGTATTTTAAAGTTAACTTTATGGGTGTGGTTTGCTCTGTACAAATAATAAATCACAAATGCAAAACAGCAGAAGATGAGCTGCAGAAGTGGGAAAAGGGGCGGGGCCTTTTTGAGAAAATGGTAAACAAGCAAGGAGGTTTAATAAAGTGTGCGCATTATTAAAACTACAAAACGTTTCCTCAATTTTTTACTCAAAACAAAAAAGTTTCAGGGAAATGGCCAAGGGCAGCTGTTCTCCTGTTCCACAAAAGTGGGAAGATGGAGGGTGCCGGGAAACCCAGGCCAGTCACCCTGCCATCCTTCCTGGGGAAACTAATTGAATCACTCATACAGAAAAGAGCAGCTGAAAACCTTGAAATGAGTTGTTTTATTTCCAGATTTATCATACGTTACAGGATCTCTGGCAGGCTGGGTGTGCAAGGGGACAGTCATGCCAGACAAATGTAATTGAATTTTTTAACTGGGTGACCAGAGAAATACATCAAGGCAGAACTGTGAATGCCACACAGTTAGCCTCTGTGCAGTACTTCAAACTGTTCCACACAGAAGACTCGTAAACAGGTTTAACAGCCTGGCGAGGAGAGCTGGCAGGGGGGACATTAGAGCTAGAAACTAGTGTGGCAAAATACACCGATGCATGCTGGGAAATAAAGTCTATTCAAAAGCAAAGGAGATGCCAAGGAAGGTGGTCCCAGTTCTGGAATTTAAAAAAAACACCCTGGGGAACCCATACATTGGGGGTCGAGGTGTGGCAGTGGACAGCAGTTAGAGTCACATGGGGCAGAGCTTGCAAAGCAGAGTTCGGCAGTCAACAAACTTTTATTTTTTTTTAAAAAAGGGAAAATGCAACAGTAAATCTGTTGTAGTTTACTTGATTGGCCACAAAGGGGGTGCATTTAAAAATATCTTACAGCATTAAGACACTCAGGGCCTGATTCACAGAATGAATTTAAGACTCAATCCTAAACTTAACACTATTTTGGAATTCACAGAAAGCACTTACTACTTTTGGCATTCACAGAAGTTAGGATTTTGTCTTAAGTTTGTCTTAAGACAAACTTAAGACAGACTTAAGACAAACTTAAGACAGGCTTAAGACAGCCTTAAGTTATGATTTTGTCTTAAGTCTGTCTTAACTCTGTCTTAAGTTTGTCTTAAGTCTGTCTTAAGTCTGTCTTAAGTCTGTCTTAAGACAAACCTAAGACAAAATCCCAACTTCTGTGAATACCAAAAGTAGTAAGTTCATTCTGTGAATACCAAAATAGTAGTAAGTTTAGGATTGAGTCTTAAATTCATTCTGTGAATCAGGCCCCTACTGCAGAGTTCTTTGTGTGTACAATTTCGAGGGAATTATAATGTCTACAAGTATAAAAGGTATGTGAGTCCTACACCATATAATCCTCACACTTGTATGATGAATTGTGTCTCTCGGTGATGTAAAGCACTCTGATAACCTACACTGGGATGAGTAGCGCTACAAAATAATTAAATAAAAAAATAAATAGGTGCCATTTAAATTGTTTGTGCGTTAACTCACACACGAAATAAATCCAGCATTCTTACAGTTCTTGCACATTTCTTACATGGACCGTTTAACAAAATGAAAAACAGGACTCTAAGTCATTGTTTCTCTAAAGCACTTGTGAGTAAACTGTGTGCCTCAGTTTTTTATATTCCATTGCATTGGCATCTAGCTGTTAGGCTCTAGATGGCTGCCAGGTCGGTGATACTCCAACATAAGAAAGGCTGATGGCCTTTTAATTTAGGCCTTTATTTTTGGCCCATCTGGAAGTGAAAAAAAAGAAAGCCCCCTTGATGTCTGGAGGTTGCTACTCTGAAAAGAGAGCAGATAACGTGCAAGCACTGCAGAATTGTGTCCTTGTGACCAAAAATGACACCTCTGTCCATCAACTGTGGTTTTTGCAAAAATGACACCAGGACCAGTTCAGCATATTTCCCAGGGCCCAGAAATAGGTGTCGGAACCGGGATCTGGCAGGTTTCTCCTACTTTCCAGCACTGGCTGGTCACCAGATTGCAGGCAAGCTCAAAGTTATGAAGCTAAGGAAGAGAGCTGTCCAGGAGCATGCTCTTCCCATGGTGCCAATATAATAATAATAATAATAATAATAATAATAATAATAATCATCATCATCATAATAATAATCATAATAATAATAACAATGCCTTTTGTAAAGCGCATGGCTGCTTCTCGCGATTTGTCCCAGCGCACGGAAGCGAAGTACAGGAAAAAAAGAGTCGTACACAGACAATTTTAACCCTTTAAGTGCGTTAGCTGGCCAACGGCCATTGTGAGCACTACCTCGACTGAGCTCCACCCACTTAATGGAACGTCCGCACCACGGTGGAATTGCCACCGTGGTTAAGGCCATAATGGAACCGAAAGTCCAGGTTTTCAGTTTGTTCCTGAAGATCAATTTGGAGGGGGCTAACCGAAGTTCTACAGGTACTAAGTTCCAGATTTTAGGAATCAGATGACTGAAGGCACGGTCACTAATTCTTGCTTTTTGTAATCTAGGAACCAACGTTTATTTAGTCAAAGTTTTAAAGTTATTCAAATCAGTTATTCTGACTACCACAATATATTTCCTCTGATGGCACTCAAATGTGTGTGGATCTAGTTTGGTGCCGTCTAGTGGCAGCTCCTCCGCTAAGGTCGAGAAGCGTCAAAAGGGTAAAAATAAAATTATAATAACTCATTGCTATTATCAGTTTAATTTTTACGTCCTTGCTCAGCTGGGGCGTGGTGGGACTGCTATGCTCATGGGGCAGGGGAGGAGTGGTTCGTCCACTCCTAGTACTCATGACGCTTTGGCCGGCCATCTCTGGCAAGCCAACCGTCATGCACACTTTGTATGTTCTCCATGCAGACTACATTACAGCCTGCATGGAGAACATGCCCAGGCCCCCAATCCCTGGCTGAGCACTGATCCACGGTGCTCAGACTAATCACAATGCTGCAATTGCGGCATTGTGATTGGCTATTGGGAGCCTGGATCTCCCTGCTGCGTCCTGCTTCCTGTCTTGGAAGCAGACGAAGAAGAGGACTAAGAGGAGGAGGCGGGGACAGACAGGTAAGTGTATTTTTATTTTCAGTCCCTTCCCCCTCCCCCATGACTCACCCTCCCCCCAACTGCCATTAAATATCAGCCACCACTGGTGCTGTCTGTACAGGAATGGGGACAACCCTCTGGTTTGCACGTATATTATACGATAAGCATGTGACATAAGGAATCATTTAAACTCTGGAGGAGGGGTCCACTGGTCGAATAGCCCACGTTACAATGCATGGGTTTAGAACGCATGCCATTACAACACGGTCATTAAAATGACCACGTTGTTACATCGCAGACCATTACAAAGCAAGGCCTAGATGTAGGTAATTTTATTTTACCACTTCTTAAATACCGAATTTTACTGATTCGGTATTTAAGAAGTGGTAAAATAGAGGGGGGGATGTAGGTAGTACAGAATCGGTAAATACCGAATCGTTTAGATTCGGTATTTACCGATTCGGTAAATACCGATTTGGTAATGCCCATTGATTCCTATGGGCATTGAAGCCCATAGGAATCAATGGGCATTACCAAATCGGTATTTACCGAATCGGTAAATACCGAATCCAGCAAGGGTGCAGGGGGTGTCACTTTGACACCCTCTAGCACCCCAAATACAGGCATGTGTGCCATGTGGCACACAGACCTGCCCTAAGGGCATGTCTGTCTGTCACATGGCATAGGTGTGCATGCACACATGTGCATGCACACCTGGATTCGGTATTTTACCACCCAATTGGATTGGGTGGTAAAATACCGACTCTTAAAGGCCTGTGGCACTGTAAACTGTGCCACCTACATTTGTAATTACAGAATCGGTATATTTACCGATTCGGTAATTTACCGAATCGGTAATTTTACCGAATCGGTAAATATACAGATTCTGTATTTTTCAGCCCCCTACATCTGAAAACCCTAATACCGGTCGGAAACGGCCGAAATTGGCTGTTTCCGACCGGTATTAGGGCTTCTACATCTGGCCCCAAGTCATTACAACAACTTGCCATAGGGGGGACGCTGGGTGTTGGAATAGTGTCATTTACTATTCCAACTCCAGTCGGTGCAACAGTAGGGAAGGTGTAGGATTTAAAATCGAACACCTTCTACTCCCTACAGGAAGTCATTGTCATGGCTTGCATTGTAATGGCATGCGATGTAACAACACAGCCATTGTAATGACCGTGTTCGAAGGGCATGCAATATGTAAACATCGTTGTAAACAATGTTTACCCTGTCTGTGTGGCAGGATGTCTGTGCACTGCAGGGAGCCCAAGCCACGAAAACTCCTTTTATAGCACTAAACGTTTAGTGAGTAGATGCCATGTTTGAAACACCGGTTCAGCAAATTGTTTTCTCTGGACAAAAAAAAATGGCCCAATGCACAGGGAGTTTTTCTTGCTGCTCATAGCGACCATTCTGCACTTTCCCTGCCTGAGTACGTCATTCCTCACATGGCAGAAACGGGTAGGGAGAAAAAGAACATAGTCCTGACTATAGCCTCTGGGACCTAGGATCTCCATGGCACACTGGCAAGCAGGTTGAAGGTTTACACTGTCAAAGTCAGTGTAGGAGGCCCCAGCATAGACCTTCCACTTTTTGTAAGAGAAGAGGGAACCATGAATGTTGCGGGGCAGAAGTATCGCTAATTTATAGGGGTGCTCCTGCTCTGCCAAGCTCTAGATAAGGCTCTTAATCTGAGTAAACTCATGAGCCTCTATTTGGGTTTGTAGATCGAGAAAATCTGATTTGAGCTTCTCCCAAATGAAAGCCACTCACAAGATGGTGTAAAGTGAGGTTGGTGTGAGTGAAGAATAAAAGTGCTTAATGGGATACAAAGTTATGCTGGCAGGCTGCGTGGGAGGGAGCTGAGGGTGCTTCCAGAAAGAGAGCATACAAAGTGATGAAGGTCGGGTTTGGGGGGAAGAGGAAGAGTGAATCCAGAACAGAAGTCACAAAGGGCCTGATGTAGGTCGCCAATTACCGGTCGGTAACGGCCGATTTCGGCCGTTACCGACCGGTATTTGGGATTTGACATGTAGGTAGGCTTAATTTACAGAATCGGTATATTTACTGATTCGGTAAATTTACTGATTCTGTAAAATACCGAATCGGTAAATTTACCGAATCGGTAAATACAGATGTAGGAGGCACTGAAAACAGTGCCACAGGCCATTACCGATTCGTTGTTTACCATGTAATACTATTACATGGTAAATAACGAATTCCAGCGTACATGCACATCTGTGCATGTACACCTGTGCCATGTGGCACACAGACATGCCCTAAGGGCATGTATGTGTGTCACATGGCACACAAGGCAAAATCAGGGGTGCAACAGGGTGTCAAAGTGACACCCTGTCACCCTTGCAAAATCGGTAATTTTACCGAATCGGTATTTACTGATTTGGTAATTGACATTGATTCCTATGGGCCTGTTGGCCCATAGGAATCAATGGCAATTACCGAATCGGTAAATACTGATTCGGTAATTACCGAATCATACAGATTCGGTAAAAATTACCGAGTTTTTATCAACATCTGATTTACCGAATCTAGAATACCGAATCGGTTAAATTCGGTATTCTAGAGTCGGTAAATCAGATTTACCTACATCTGGGCCAAAGTGAGGCTTACAGGGTATGAGGCAGAATAATGGACCAAGAAATAGAGGTTACAAAGTGCAGTTGAGGGAGTTGGAGAAGCAAAAGAGTTATCGTGGAAAAATAAGTCTTAAAGTGAAAGTGAGGTTGGTGGAGTATAAGTAAGCTTTCTGAGTTAGGGGTCACAAAGTGATGGAGGCATGGTATGTGGAGGTAGTTGCGGTGAAAGTGTACTTTCAGTAACAGAGGTCACAAAGTGATAGAGTCATGAAGTGGAGAGGTTAAGAATGCATCCAGAAAGAGAAATCACATGGTATATGGACAAAATGTTGAGTTAAAAGTATCAAGATGTAGAAATATTGAGTTTTTAATATTGTGAGCCACAAAAATCGTGATGCAGGAATACCGTTGACAAGAATATCGATTTTCCAAGGTAAGTAATATTGATGTAAAAAATAATGTTGTTAATATCATTCACAAAAATATCTATGTTGTTAATATCAAAGTTGAAAATATCTATGTTGATAATATCTTTAAAAAATATTGTTACTAATATTGTATTTTTATTATGTGTATGTATTTTAGTATATGTTTCAATCATACATGTCCTAAATTGTTTGTCTAATTATTTCTACAATTTTTTAATATAGTTTGTACATTTTTAGTGTTTTTTAATTAATGTCATTGTTTATTGTGATTTTTAGAGCTGTACCATATTGTGACTTATGTAGGGGTATAGGGTTGGAAGTAACTGAATTATTTATTAATATTTAATTTATAATTATGTAAATTGTGCAATTAATTTATTTTTTAAGTTAAGTGTTAGGTGCACGCTTTCAAGTTTGTAAGGGAATAGGGTGGGAAGTAAATTAATTATAAATAATTACTAATTATGTTTCTAATTATTTAATGAATGGATAATTATGCAAAGGGTGTAATTCATGTTTATAAGTTATGTTTTAGGTGCAGGTTGTGGGTATTTTAGGGGTACAGTGTGGGAAGTAAATTAATTCTAATTAATTATTAATTAATTAATATTATTAATTATTTAATTGATAATTTATTATGTAAATATTGTAATGAAGATATGTTTTAAATTATGTCAGCTGCAGGTTGTTGTGTTTTTAGGGTTACAGGGTAGGAAGTTAGTTTAGATAATATTGTGTCTCATTATTTCAGATTCCCCATCTACCAGCCTTCATGTTTAAATTTGGGGGTCCTGAAGAAGGTGTCCCTAAAGTAATTATGTGCCACCGAAACGTATGTTGACCTGGATGCCAGATACCCAACCTCACTCAAGCCACTGAGATTTTTCGTGATCTGTCTTTAATGTGACCTCTTTGGTGTATTTGAGCTGGTTGGGTGCAGATTATGTATGAAAAATGAGTGAGAATGTTTGGTATGTTAGGGAGTGTGCAAGTGGGGTCATCATTTAGGGGATTTGTGGCAATAATATGATATTGTTTGCGATACGAATATCATGCACATGTTGATGAATTCCAATTGATGAAATTGTAAAAAAAGGAAAAAATATGCAAATAATTTTTTTGCTAAAAAAATTGCAATTTTAAATCTTTTTTGTGTATGAAATGAAATGAAAAAAAGTATGAAGTAATTTAATAATAATAAATAAATAATAAAAGGGCACTGATATTGGAGTTTGTATTGTGGCTAGCCTCGTAGAGCTGGTATCAGCCTTTACTAAAGCAATATAGGTCATGTGGGAGGTTTTCTTGTGATTTTTCTTTGGTTATTTCCCCCTTCTCCCAGACCTGAAAGTAACTCTTAAGGAGTCCCTTTGTTTAATGATGGCTCTCTCTGTACTGTACCAGTGAATGGAATGAGAATAGTAAATGTTACCCCTTCTAAGTCTAACGCTTTCCCTACTGTTGCACTGACTGGTGTGGGAGCAGTAAATATGACCTCTCCTGTGTCCAACGCTTTACCTACTATTGCACCTACTGGAGTGGGAATAGTAAATGTTACCATTCCTGAGTCTAACACTTGCTATACTGTTGCACAGACTGGAGGGGGAATTGTAAATGTAACCCCTCCTGAGACCAGCGCTTTCCCTACTGTTGCACCAATTGATTGACAGCTCACAGTCAATAGCTGACAAGCAAACATTGATTGGCGTCTCTTTGTTTACAGGATCATACAGTACCAATCGCTAGTGCTAAAAAGGTGCAAACACACTTTGTTCCAGTTGTAGCACTTGCACCGATTAATAGTGGAGTGCACCTTCTGATAGGTCTTATGTTTGCATGGACACTAAGAGGCAGATTCCACGTTTTGGCAGTGAGGGCAGCACGCCACTGCGCGCCCTCGAACTAACGGGACTCACCACCGCCTGCCCGCCCGATTACGACTTTAAAGTAGTCTGGCAGGCGGATGCCATGGTGGTCCCACGCCAATGCCTCTTTTAAAGGCGGTGGTGCCTTTGAAAAAGTCACTGCAGTGGGACCGCATAAGAAGGTTCCTGCACGGAATGGACTCAAAAGTCTATGTCATGCAGGAACTGAAGTGCATGCACACAGGGGGGCACAAGTTATGCCCTCTCTGTACATCCACATGCTGTGGGGGCACACGGGCCCTGTAGGGCCCCAATTGTTTCCTCTCCGGCACATTGTATATCCAGAAGGACTTTCACTGTGTATGTACATTTTTTAAAAATAGTTTTCTTTTGAATTACAGAAATAACTGGGAAGACATTATATGTATTCCTGATGAAGGTGGCTTTATTAGAAGGTCTGCCGAAACGCGTCGATGCAAAAAGAAAGGAGGATTATGTCCTATATTAACTGAAGATAACTCTGACGCTCTGCTGAATTAATTTTCTGTGTTTGACCTCCTTTTTTCACGAATAGGAATCTTATTGTTTCCTTATTTTAACTGTCTGTCCCTGTTTTAACTTTTTTAGATTATTTCATGATGTATTGCAAGGATGAATAAACTGTTTAGTATTTTCTCATAATTTTGTTTGTGTGTACATCTTGCCTCGCCAGTATAGTATCACATTGATGTTGTTGTCTCTACTCATGTGTGTCTGAGAACGTATGTTCTAACAGGAAGTTGTCCCAAATTTTATGCTTGACGTATATCCAGAAGGAACCTCCATGACATTACCGGTGGTGAGGAAATTAGTAATATGCTTAGCGGGACCGCAGCGGTGTCGGCAAGCATATTGTTGCCTCTGACTACTGAGCCTCCTCCAGGGAATGGTGGTTCGCTGGCGGCATTGGTGGTCCCTGGATGATCCGACGGCCCAACGTGTAATGGGGCAGTCAGACCACTGGTGCAGCAGTGGCTGGGCCGCCACAGATGCACCCCCGCGAATCTGGCAGTCCTCGGACCGCCACACTCATAATCGGATCTTAACTGTCTGGTGTTACTCATAAACCTGGGCACCAGGGTAAGAACAAGCCCAAAGCTTGCAATTGTGCACGTTACTCCTTATTACTTTCCTAAAGGTGTTAATAGTAGGCAAAAAACACACCTGAGCCATGATTCGGTTGTTAATTGCACCAGGGTCTGATTCGTGCTGATGAAGCTCACACATGAGAACCTGAAAAGATTGGCATGCTAGCACGGGTGTTAAATTATGGGCCGAAAATGCCCTGAATTAAAAGGTTAAAGATTGGCTTATCAAAACAATGACAGCGCAGAGTTGTGCATTATTTACACTGGGCAGATCCAGACATTTTGTATCAGAGCGACTAGGGCGGAAATCATGGAATACAAGGAAAGACAACTGCCTTCAGAACTGTTTAAGGATGGGCTCTGATGGCGCAGCGTATGCTTCAATATTTCTCAGAGCTAATGCTTTAATTTCAGGTGGCACAGCTTGGAAAGAGTGTGCAAGGTTGGCCTCTGTCTGGTTCCGAGGTGTGCGCTCCAAAAATAAAGCGCTCAATTAGAGAAACATAGGGTTAACCGAATCCACGTTCACACTGCAGGGCGCATAGAGCAGGCGCTGCGCTCTGTGATGCCCCAGTAATGCCCATCAAAAGATGCCACCTTGTTCTTTAAGTAGGAACACTCGATTTAGGCAGGTCTGCGCCGTTGCATTTGTTTGCCTAATTATGGATTTACACACATCACATATCAGATTCATAATTTGCAGAGTGAGTAAAAGAAAGTGTTTCTTCCTCAAAGGGACAAAAAGTTATAGGGTGCAGGAAGTAGAGGCGAGCAGGGCCAGACCCTTTGCAAATGTTAACCGGACACCTTGAACCTGCTTATTGCGGTATGTGATACTGGTGGTATTAATGAAGTGAAAGGTTTGCCAGACTGCCTTAAGCGAAATAATAATGCCTCAAATGTCCAGTATTACGCCACATAATTAGCAGTCCTTTACGCCTAATATAGTCAATCCTGCCAAATAACCTGTCTCTCCCTCGCTGTATAGAAAGTACAACCTTATCAATGCGGCTTCCTTTGTCTCTTTCTTAAAACAATAGGTATAGCATCGTCTGTGTGTATCTCAGCAGGTAATATTAAAAGTTCTTGTCCCAGTTCTCTCAGCCACCTTGATTGAAGTCCTGTATGTAATTTAGGTCTGCTTCGGTCATTTTCAGGTACAAAAAAATCCCCCAGCCTTGATGCTGTGAAAAGTTATATTTGGATGTACTTGCACCTTTTCTTGGTAAGCTGTGTAGGAGGGGGTGTCAACTGAGTCTAGATTCTGATGTTGATCCGTCAAATGCACATTTGGTAAAACTACTTTTTTTCTCACTACTTTTCTTTCCTTTCTTTAGAATCAAAGGCCCTGATGAGAATCCCCTTAGACCAGCAGGATTCGAAACGCGTAGGCCCATCACCACTCTCAAGTCTGCTTGGGTGATAAGTTCATCTGAATTGCTTCGCTGCTTATCACCCGGTGTTGTACATTACCGTGTTCATTTTTTCACTTTACCCCACCAAAAAACTGTGATTATTCGAATTTTCATTAGGAATGTACATTTTATGTAAATAATTTTCAGTCAAACTTTTCGAAATACTCTGCAGACTGTGGCCTTTTCCAGCATCTTTGTGTTCGTTTCTTCACTGTAAATATCGTTCACTGTAAATACATTACCTCTTATTCTCCCCATTGTCCCTGAATGGTTGATTGTTGTATGCTGTGATATGTCTGATATAATGAAAGATTTTTTCTCCCCTCATTTTTGTACCTAGCATGTAATATTGTTTACTTTTGAACCAACTGGTTTTTGATAACATTGAGCAAATAATAAAAGCTACTAAGCAGCTCCAAGCCTTGAATCTTACTTCAGGTTTAGTGTTTTAATAATTGTTAATTATTCATTTGTATCAGTACTGGCATCCTCATTTTGTTGTTCTAGATACCGGCTCAGCCATACTGATTAGAGCCATCCCTTTGTAGTTTTCAACTTGTAATAGGGCAGTCAGACCACTGGTGCAGCAGTGGCTGGGTCGCCACTGATGCGCCCCCGCGAATCGGGCAGTCCTCGGACCGCCACACTCATAATTGGATCTTAACTGTCTGGTGTTACTCATAAACCTGCGCACCAGGGTAAGAACAAGCCCAAAGCTTGCAATTGGGCACGTTACTCCTCATTACTTTCCTGAAGGTGGTAATAGTATGCAAAAAACACACCTGAGCCATGATTCGGTTGTTAATTGCACCAGGGTCTGATTCGTGCTGATGAAGCTCACACATGAGAACCTGAAAAGATTGGCATGCTAGCACGGGTGTTAAATTATGGGCCGAAAATGCCCTGAATTAAAAGGTTAAAGATTGGCTTATCAAAACAATGACAGCGCAGAGTTGTGCATTATTTGCACTGGGCAGATCCAGACATTTTGTATCAGAGCGACTAGGGCGGAAATCATGGAATACAACGAAAGACAACTGCCTTCAGAACTGTTTAAGATGGGTTCTGATGGCGCAGCGTCTGCTTTCATATTTCTCAGAGCTAATGCTTTAATTTCAGGTGGCACAGCTTGGAAAGAGTGTGCAAGGTTGGCCTCTTTCTGGTTCCGAGGTGTGCGCTCCACAAATAAAGCGCTCAATTAGCGAAATATCGGGTTAACCGAATCCACGTTCACACTGCAGGGCGCACAGAGCAGGCGCTGCGCTCTGTGATGCCCCAGTAATGCCCATCAAAAGATGCCACCTTGTTCTTTAAGTAGGAACACTCGATTTAGGCAAGTCTGCGCCGTTGCATTTTTCCCCCTAATTATGGATTTACACACATCACACATCAGATTCATAATTTGCAGAGTGAGCAAAAAGAAAGTGTTTCTTCCTCAACCGGACAAAAAGTTATAGGGTGCAGGAAGTAGAGGCGCGCAGGGGCAGACCCTTTGCAAATGTAAACCGGCCACCTTGACGCTGCTTATTGCGGTATGTGATACTGGTGGTATTAATGAAGTGAACGTTTTGCCAGACTGCCTTAAGCGAAATAATAATGCCTCAAATGTGCAGTATTACGCCACGTAATTAGCAGTCCTTTCCGCCTAATATAGCCAATCCTGCCAAATAACCTGTCTCTCCCTCGCTGTATAGAAAGTACAACCTTCTGCATGCGGCTTCCTTTGTCTCTTTCTTAAAACAATACGTTTTGAAACTAGGAGGACTCGTGTTTGCAGAGAATGGTGTACTTTAGTACACATTTAACGCGCCTCTTGGCACGCGCGCGCCATTACGCGGAACACGCATCTATTTAAAACCGGCGAATCCCGCCCATCCGCAGCGCGGACGCAGCACTGATTTATAAATAATGAGTTTTCTCTTTATGCCTCCGTTTGTTTTCCCGCCGCTGACGGGGAGAGGCCCGGAATGTGCTCACGCTGCCTTCATTTCCTCGGGGGGCCGTGGCGGGGCTGCGGTAATCTGGCTGCAGTACCGCGGGGAGCGCTTTCCGGCTGCGCCGCCGCGCCCGGGCCCATCCTTCAGTAATGGCAGGGAAGCTCCGTGTGGCACTAAAAGTGATGGACCGCTCCAATTTGCTTTGTGTAGTCAGCAGCTCGTGGCCCCCCGCACCCGTGGGGAGAGCGTGTCTCTGCGCCGGGGGCCTGCAGGCCCCCCCGTGGGTGCGCGACATCAGACTGAGCGGAAGCCGTGCGCTCTGGTGCGCATTGGACTCTGGGTACCAGTGGAGGAGGAACCACAGGGGCGTGAAAAGGAGCTGCCTGCATGTGGGCTCCTGGATACAGGCACACACCTCACAGGGTCTCACTATTCCAGCTTCAAGGAGCTACCTATGTGCCGTTGTCAGTCTGCAGCACTGATGCAATGGACTCGAAATCCTTTTTTTTTTGGTAGACCTCAAAAGTAATGACTGGGATGAGGGATGTAGAGGTAATGCTCCGATTACTTACTTCTTCATTACTCACTCTTAGTCCAGCTCGACCTAAGAAATCTTTCCCCCCTGCCCACCTTCGCTTTTGCACTGTAAAATATTACAGTAAGTCGTCGGTGGGCACAATAGGCGTTTGGGCTCGCTTTGCGCGCCCCGAGGGGACTTTGGTATTACATGAGGGGCCGCACATGCTTGTGCGGCCCCTTCTGTAATACTGATAGTGCTGGTGCACAAAAAGCGCCAGCGCTATCTTCAGGGGGGTGCTCCCTCATTTGCATGGGGGTGTGCCCCATGCAAATGAGGGAATCCCGTTGCCTCTGCGCCAACTCCATATTATACATGTGGCGGCAGAGCCAAAGAAGCTCTCAGGAGGCGCACTCAGTGTGCCATCTAAAAAGTGGCGCTTTGACAGTGCACACCCCGAGAGCAGCCCTCTGTAGGGGGTCCCATGGACCCCCAGACATACCTTGCAGGCAGGTGTAGTCAGTGACTGGGATTGGAACAGTGAGTGCAAGCAGACAAACACGCTCGCTAAATGTGCTCTTGTGGTAGGATTTACCCCAACTTACTCCAATCATTTAGCTCTTTTTTCTTACTGCAAAAAATGCATCCTTGTATCCAAAATGGATGCGAGGATGCATGGTGCATTAGTAAACCTCTACATGCAGCAGAATTCGAATAGCTCTCGGACGCTCGCCCTTTTGAAATGTGCTCTCGCGGTAAGATTCCCCCCCAAATTATTCTTAATTGCGTGAGCAGGAGTAATCGTGTTATCGGTAATTCCGCGTCAAAGAGTAACGCAGAATTACCAAAATTACTCCAATTACTTCAGTGTAACAGAAATTCCACCAAGGCCTGCTTAAAATCCACTGTTTTTGAAAGTTCAAAAAGAAGACCCAGTGAAGACCTTACATCTGAAGGAAGATCCAATGGTTTGGGAGAAGCATTTGACATAGGCTTTGTGACAGAACAGCTGTTAACAATGCTCACCACTATTGATTGAGTTTCACTTTGGAGTTCCACGAACATCTTGAATGCTTTGATAGCAAACTATTGTGATCTCCCAGGGGAAAGAGAAAGATCCGGATAAAAGCCATCCAACAAAAACTGCAAAGAAAAAGCCCAATATGGACCTGAAAAACCATGAGAAAAACACCATCCATCAGAAGCCACCCAGTATTTAAAATAAGCTTTATAGTGGCTGGTTTCCGAGAATTCTGAACAGTATCAGCCAATTGGACTGGTCGACTTAATTATTAATCTCTACCTTTCAACTTTTAAACCAATATATTTAGATTTAGAGGAGGAGAAAGTGATGATGGTTTGATAGTAGAAGGAAGAAAGGGAGGAGACAAGAAGGGTATGAACCAAGAGCTTTCAGAACAGAGAACCAGGATCAACTTGGTCAAAATGGAGCCACCAAGTTCACATCCGTCTTCTCCTGAGGAATCTTGGTCAAGGCCTTCGCGATAAAAGGAAATGGAGGAAAGGCATAAAATAACCTCATGGACTACCTCTTAAGGAGCGCATCCACTCTCCATGCTCCTTTCTCCTGGAGCACACCCTGTGTATAAAGGCATTGCTCCTTGAAGTAAAATTAAGGTTCAGATAAAGTTCCCCGAACTTCCTGCAGATCTTCCTGAACATAATTCTGAATAATGATACGTTCATGGATGACGGGAAGCTCTTACTCAACAGGTGTGCTTGCTCGTTGTCTTTGCCCTTGATATGGATCACTGAGAGGCTCAAGAGATCATTTTATGTCCAAAAACCTGGGAGCTTCACCACCTGATAAAAGAAGTTGGATTGGGTGCTCCCATGTTGGATTATATATACACTACTGAGACCGTGTTGCCTGCCTTGACCAAAACATTCGTCGGATGAACTAAGGACTTTAAATTTGCAGAGATCTATAGGTCAACATTAACTCTCTCTAGTGTGATGATCTCCTTCTCTCTAAGATTATCAACTTGAACCGGCATGAACGCTCAGTGCCACTGGCTCCCAAACCTATTTGACTGCATCTGTTGCTAAGATGAAATGTTGCAGAGGATGCATAAATATCCCATTCGATACATTTTCTGAGTTCAACAAGCACATCAGCTCCTGATGATCTTGACTGATAGGAGAACTAAAGGCGGTAAGGATTGAGCAGTTGGAGAGTAGAACTTGTGCAGGTGCTATAATAACGAGCAGAGGTGAAGTCTGGCCTAATCAAGAGTGAACACACATGCGGCCATGCACCCCTGGATCTCCATCCTGAATATGGGTGATGCTTCTTGCTTGCTGAGGAGGAGCTTCAACAGTGTTTGAAGATGAAGAATCTGCATCTTCAGGAGAAAGGCCTTTTCCAAGTTTGTTTGGAATGTTGTACCACATATTTTGAGGTCTCTTGAAGGAACAAGTGGGCACTTGGAAACATTAAGAAGAAAGTCCAATTTGCTGATCACCATCTTTGCCTGGCGTAGGATCAGAAGAGTCTGTTCTCTCGATGGAGTATGGAATAACCATTGGTCCAGGTAGGGAAAACTGGGATCTCCTGGCGATACAGATAAGCGATCGCTGGGGATACCATCTTTGTATAGACCCTTGGTGCAAATTTCAGGCCAAAGAGTAGGACCATACGCTGCCAGTGTTCCTTCCTCACACAAAACCTCAGATACCAAGGATCCTCCACAATTAAGATATGCCAATATGCATCCATAAATTCTAGCAAAATCATGAAATGATCTAAGGGATCAAAGGAGTAATCCTCTGCACAGTCTCCATTTTGACTTGTATATTCTGTACAGATATGTTCAACTCCTTCTCTTCACCAGGTGGAATCTTCCCATCACCTTCTTGACTAGGAGTAGAATGAAATATGCTCCAAAAACCTCTCTCTTCCACTGGCAATGGACACATTCCTCCTGTCTGAATCAAGGATGATATTCATTTCAGGAGAACCTATCTTTGGAGAGAATTATTGGTTAAAAGCACTAGAATGGTGGCATACAATTTGACAATGAGTGAAGTTCAATATGGGGTCATTTCTTCACTATGTGCAAAAGCCACTTGTTTGTGCTTATCTCCTGCCATTCTGGAAAAACTGATGCATTCGTCATCAAAACTTAGACAACTGACCATCATTTTTTTGATCTGCCACACCCTGGAGCACTGACTCCTGAATACTGGATACTCCTGAATTCTGAAACAATAAAAGCAAAATGGTTTACTGTGGGATCTTGGTGATTGGTCACACCGTTGTAGGTTTTTAGGGGTTGTCTGAAGGAGAATTTTCATTTAGACAATGTTGCAGATTTGGAAAACTCTTGTCTGTTAAATGAAGAATTTTCCTCTCTTTAAAAAAACAATATAGTCTATCTTTCAGCTCTGAGGCAAAGCATCTTGACCCTTCAAATGGCATTTTTAATGCAGTTGCCCTCTGTGCTAGATCTGCTTTCCTATCTTCTGAAATAAAGATTGTTCCTTGCATCAATTGATGCCTCGCATACCAAAGCATCAGATCTCACAACATCAAAACAGACATTAGATAACAGTCCAACCTGCCATTCCTCTATAAGGTTCAAATAATCATACCTCACTTGGGTGATTTTAAAGAGTAGGATTGTGGTATGTAAGCACCAGCTCTCATAGCAAGATCAGACCCTGAAAAGAGCTCCTTCAGGAAGGAATCAATCTTCTTGTCGGCAGGGTCTTTGAAAATGTTCTCCGCCACCATTGGATGGCTCCGACAATGCTAGCAACTACAGAATCCGTGTGTACATTATCAGGTAACCTGAAACTCTATCATCCAAAGGATAAAGCGTCCACATAGATCTTCAGAAAGTGAACCATTTATGATCCTTCCAATCCCCCCTAATGACTTCTAGGACAAACTGATGAATGGGCAGACTTGAATTCAAGGGTCCCTGAAACTGCCTAAGGATAGAAACCTGGGAGGTAGATGACCTTTCTGCAGGCACAAAACCCATCATTTCCCTCACATGGGGCAAGATGTCCTGCAGCATTTCATTCTTGATGTACATCCCCTTTTATTCTGTTACAGGAAAGTGACCCTCACTATCAGAAGAAACATCTGAAGCTGACTGCACCCTCCAGCTGATTTCTTGCTTCCATCTGATTTAGGAATCCCCTTTTAAATGGCACGAAAGTCTTTAGGGCAATTCTTCTGATGCTCTCATCTTTGTCTCTCTGCCCCCCCTTTGTCCTTTAGGCAAGGAAGAAGAAACATGAGAAGTGGGATGTCAGAGGAGATTCAGAATGACATGGAGAGATGTGTCACCTTTTCTGGAAATGCTTTGCCATGATTACTGAGGGACCAGAAGTTATGGCCTTCAATCACCCTGCACAATCTCAGCCTGCAATCAGCAAAGAGCATAAGCTCCTGATCTGAAACGTACATATTTGGCGGTCAAATGAAATTTGCAGAAGACGTGTGCGTCTTCTTGCTCTCTAAAATATAAAAAGCCCCAGCATGCATGGTTCATACGAATCCATTGTGCCAGCGCGAGCTGAAATGCTTTTTCCCGCCATCTCGGGATACGATGGGAACAAATACAGAGGCCCGTGGACATTAATGAATGCCACCACCCAGCACAGTATGTCTTAAAAGAGCACATCATTAATGGGTCAACGAGAACAAGAGCCTTGAATCAGAAGCTCGCTCTCTGCAAGGGTGGGTCCCTACAAGCGCTTTAATCAACCACGCATCCTCATCTTGGAGACAGGAAAATAAAGCAGGAGGATTCTGGGTATTCCATCCCTCTTTATGGCATCCACTAGTGTGAGTGGGGCTTTATTTTCTAAATCCTCTTGTGTTGTTCTTGTCACGGAGGTGGGTCCACCTCAAAAGTAATGACTGGCACGAGGACCAGGGATGTAGTGGTAATATCATTTGCATAAGAAGACACTCACTGGTCCAAGCTAGAGTAGTCTGTTCTAGCTGCGGTATGTCTTTTCTGTCATGAGGAAGTTCTGCATTTAAAGGTGGCGATATTCAATTATTGCAGGGCATATTACTACTGCATCAACATGCACAAAAAACATGCTGATGGCCATATCTCAACACCAGTCCTTGCCACTAACCCCAAACCGGCCCGCGGCCAGAATGGCTTTCAAATAATTATTTCCTTTAGCTGGAAAACCGCACTAAAACAGCTACCTTGCTCCAGCTTTCATCCTTTGATCCAGCTAACTAGGTACCTGCCTCTCTGGTAAAGACAGTTCTATAAGCTTCAAGGGGCCAGTGCATCACTATCTCTTGGGTAGTTGCGCAATAGCCTGACAGTAGGTTGGGCTATGTCTTTTATTTTATTATTTCTTTTGTTATATTTCTTTTAATGTTTCGACAACAGCTTAACTGACAGCTTCATACCATCTCCCCCCACCAACAAGGATCAACCCATAACTTATCCAGAAGCTATAACACATGTGCCACCACTGACTGGCCTCTCCTTCATGGCAAAGGCCATTGGGTGCTGCCTGACTCCTGTTATGTTTTTATTTTTGTGAAGTGAATAACATTAGCATGGTAGTGCTAGGACACATGGGGACTGATCCACTCCACAAAACACTATCTATTTTAATAAGGTAAATAGATGTGTTCCCAGGTATTTCCTCAAAAATGACAGGTTTGTGAATTTTCCCGCAGAGATTCGGAATGCTTTTCATAGAGTAAGTGAAGCTCTACTTCGCTATCTAACTTTCTGATTCCACCAGCAAGTCACGCTAACAGAACTAGTTCTAATGGGAACTCTACTAGTCACAGGGGCTTTAAATCCTACTGCTTTACAACCACCACTTATTGCCTGATTTGATTCCGATGCGGTTGGGAATGGCTCAGATTGTCGATCGGAGCTGTTCCAATTGCATCGGAATTGCCTGTTCAAATTCCTTTCTGACTGACCCATTCGATGGGCTTGGTCAGAAGGGAATCTGTATCAGTTTTTGAAATGGCCTCTGACGGGCTCGGAGAGCCCGTACGCCATTCGGAAAGCCTGCAGCAATCCCTCAGCCGGCTCTATCCGGCTGAGGGATTACGATGGGCGATTCCCTCTGTCTTTCTGTGCCGGCCTTTCTGACACAGAAAGGCCTTGGGAATCTGTCTTTGGGGTCCCCAGCAGGGCCCCATGAGTGCAAGGCCACAGAATGGCAGCCATGGTTCCCCCCTGTAGATCCCTGCACCCGCTTGCAGGCACCTTGAGGTGTGCAGGGATGAATCTGCTCTTTGCAGTGAGAGCATGCATTCCGTTCAGAATGCATGCTCCCATTGTAAAGAATAGGCATGCGAATGAACAGGGTTGGGTCGCATCCTCCTTCCTGGGCTGGAACCGGCGACAGGAGGTCATTCAGTTCCCGTTTCAAACCGATGTCCAACATCGGAATCCGGCCCATAGTAGTAATTCTCAAATTAACATGCATCCAATCGGCTTCCTTAAAATAGGAAAACCCATGCCTGCCCAAATCTTGCGGCTGCTTCAACCAAGGGAGCTGCATTCTTTTGTATTGATTAGTGGTACCTGATATAATGTAGTTTTCTTTTTTCTAGTTCAAAGCAGCCATTCGAGAGCACATCCACCATCTATGCCTTCAAATGGAGATCTATTCCAATTTTCACTCCACTTTTTTTGCCACTGGGACATGTTTCGGCCAATAACTATTTTCTAATTGCCACGTGCTCCCCTGCGCTTCCATGAAAAGCAGACACCGGTAACACCAGACTCTCTGATTTTCAGGGTTAAATTTAAACAAGAATTTCCCATTGCATTCTTTGACAGATTTTTTTGTAACCTTTGTGCCAAGATGTTTTTGGTTTTCAGCTAAGCTTTCGGTTGGGTATCAACAGCATATATTATAAATGAAGGCTCAGGGAATGGATTAGGGAGTTTGGACATGCCACGAGCATTAAAGACATAGGGTGAATGAGTGAAAATTCACAAGAAGAGATCCTAGTTCTTTGACCAGAGTGCAGAGATAGGAGCCCTACATATTGTTTCTTAGAGAAAGGACTGGAACAATTTAACTACCCTGCCTTGGATGCCTTTTCCTCCTTGCCTAGGAGTCAGTAGTCCATGGTTACCAGTATCAGACACGGCTGAGAGGTCTAGGTTCAAGGCCAGATGGATCCCCTGGACAGTCTCACAAGTTGCATCCCACGTATCTTGAAGACAAGCTCACCATCTCTGGTCGCTCCCAGCATGCCCGCAGCCAGACATAAGCAGTCTGGAGTTGAAGACGTACAAAAACCTTTGAGATGTTCACATCGATACAACAAGGTTGTGGAAGGGCATCCCTGTATCCATTAGGACTACCCAACCCTTTCTTCAGTTTGGGGAAAGAGCTGAAGCCACCCTCTTTAAGGAACACTGTAACAGCCCATTGAACAGTCCACCTCCTCCCTCCCTGAACCTTGCACCCCTATCTAGGTTTGCTCTATGAATATCATGCTTCATTCTTCAACCATATAAAGTCCTCTCTTCTGTCAGGCTACATCTGAGGCATACAAATACCACTTCAATGCTTACTGTTGACTCCTGCCATTAAATGTGGGTTATTAAGGTGAGAATCAGCATGTTATAGAATGAAAGCAGAACTGGATATCATCTAGACTTGTACGTTCTTAAAGAAAAGTCTGTAGCTTGGTAGGCACATGGTTTTCAAGTAGTTTGGCTACTTCTACAAGCAATGAAGTAGGCCATTGCCTAGCTGGATCAGTACCATCCGAACATGCTTTTGGCTATAGCAAGACGAGGATGGCTTTTTTTCTTCGGACTTTTCCCAATTATAGCAATAAGTTAAAAATCCTACACATTTGTGGGAAAGGGGGTACTGCTCTAACTCGGTTGCCTTAATAGACGTACTGAACATGAGTTCATTGAGAAGTCTCTTCTAAGTAATGCAAGAATTTAAGTGCAATCCATAAGCTTCCTAATGGTAAAGGTTTGTCTGGTATTCAGGAAATTGAGATTACTTTTCCTCAACCGATGAACAATAGGTATTCTGCGCTATGTGTTCCCTAATTTTTTCTACTTTAGTTTTAAAGGTCAAAGATATGCCCTCACATACTTTTCTTTAGTCTACATCTTTGAGTTAAGCTACTCTGATTCTGAAATCTCACTTTTTAGATTTCGACTGCATAGCGCTTGCGCTGTGCCTGAGAAATCTATTGTTTTTTAATATACACCTAAAAGAGACATACATCCTGCCTCCTCTCTTTCCTGGCTTCTCATTGGTTCCTGTGTGTGCTACTTACTTTTCCTCCATTTCTATAGGCTGCAGCATATTTTCCTGCATTTACCAATGCTTGTTCCTCATCTGCTTCTCATCAGTTTCCCATAGTCAAAATACTGTTAACATCCGCTGTGGTGGCACTATTTATTCATAACGTTTTGCCTCTTTTTACTTTTTACTCTTGCAGCATATTTATATAACAATTTATCACCTGGAGAGATTAGGTGATTTGCATAGAATCACAGGATGTTGTGCCACCAAGACTTGCCCTGGGATCCCCAGCTCTCGATTCAGCAGCTCTGGCCGCTGCGCCACATCCTTTCCACTCCTGTGTCATTTGTCAGGGAGCTCTTTCCTTCTTCCGGATGATGACTGATAAAAACAGCTCTTTATTTATCACATAGGCGAAAGTGATGCATTACCAATACTTGTTTCGTTCTGAGGCTTTGTTGCATTTGAATGTTGGTGAAGCTCTCTCAAAGGCTGCTTTAAAGTCAATGTTATATTTCTTTAGAAAAGTTCCACACAAAAGTTGTTTCTATTTTGTATAAATGTGTTGCCATTTACATTTGGCTTTGCATATTTTTCATTGGCTTGTGTCATTGTCCACTGTAAACTGTGGCTGTTCATTGGTTAAAAGGCTTAGTAGTCCCTCCTTAGTATCGCCTTGTCTCAGTTTGTAACCTCCCTTGGCGACACCCCCTGTTACGTTTGTTGTTGCTTGGTGGGCTTTAATTACAGACTCCGAGCACTATTTTCTCAAACAGCTTTTTCCTGCCAGCTATTGCAGGCGGGACAAGCTCTCTCCGAATGCTTTTTAAAAATGTTATAGCACGCATTTGTAACGCAATAGGTCTCGCATTTGCGAGAGTTTAAGCTATTGGCATTGTAAATGACAATACCTTTTATTTATCTGTTTTAAAAACAACACACAAATAAAAGGCATTGTCATTTAAAAGGTCAATAGCTTAAACTCTCATAAATGCGAGACCTATTGCATTGCAAATGCTTATTTAATGAAGGAAGCAGTAAATGTTGACAGAGGACCATGTGGCGGACCTACTAACATAGTAGACATTGTATATTTGAATAAATGGGTTATTTGATCTTTTGCACTCTGTATTTGAAGCAGTGGATCATCCAACTCAACAACAACCATTTTGTTTAAGATTTATTGGTAGGTGTGCCTTAACTTTTCTATGCAGAACAGAACAATCCATCCACATCAGT
Organism: Lissotriton vulgaris; assembly: GCF_964263255.1. Taxonomy (NCBI): domain Eukaryota; kingdom Metazoa; phylum Chordata; class Amphibia; order Caudata; family Salamandridae; genus Lissotriton; species Lissotriton vulgaris. The sequence continues at coordinate 54,593,442 of NC_141698.1, read as the reverse complement.
CGCATCTCCATGTTAGCAACAAATTATTGGAGTTTCACCTGGTATGTTGCCTAAACTCCCAACATGTATATTCAGCCTATTTAGAGAAAAGAAGAACTTGCAGATGTTTGTCACTCTACCCCCACTAAGAAAGAAACTCTAGCGGAAGAGAGTGTTAGGAGTCAGACAAACCTCATTGACCACCCCCATTCCCAAAATCACAGAGGACTTCTCCATACCCGAAATCAGTGCGAATACACAGTGATTGGTATATTACTAAATTATTATCCATTATATACTATAAAAAAACTCAGCAATAATTACACTAAATAGGGCACAGGTTAAATATGTGGATTCAGATTTCATTCCACATCCTTTTTTATCAGTTTTTGCCTAAATTACAAATGGCTGTCTCACACCTTGATTAGGGGAATCCTAGGTTATATGATGATTACGCACTTGTATAGCGTACGACTACCCGTAGGCATCTCGGCGCTTGTACGAATACCGCCGAGGAACCCTTCCTGGCCTTTCTCTGTGAGGAGCCCACTCCTGGACACCCCCAAGGTGAAGTCAGGCATCCTCAGCGTTGTTGGGGCCGTTGTAGAGATTAAGCAAGCTATTGCCCAGAGGTGCAGAGTGGGACTCATGATTAGAATAGGCACCGAAGCGAGAATGATCAAGTCCGAGGAAATTGAGCCCGAGACCTGCCGAGGTGGGAATTGAACCCTGGTCCTGGCCAGACTACTGCATCAGGGTCTGCCGCTCTAACAATTGAGCCACACTTCTCTACCATGCCATGGGGTGCAATGCCTTTCCAAATACCTTATTGTGACTTCACACCTGAAGTTGGAACTTCACAGTGCTGCATCCTCTCCGACTGTGTGTGCAGACCCACTTGGGCAACAATACCTTCTATAGCTTTCTTAAGTATGGTGTCCTATGGATCAGGGAGGGGTCGGCTCATGCTCAGCTCCTGTATCATTAGATGGAATATTTAATTATACTTATGTGTGTAGGAAGTTACTGCTACTTTCCTTCTTTTTCCCCACTGGGATGAATACACCAGGTAATTTTCCATAGTAGTTATCCTATCTTGAGGCTGCTGCATTTATAAAGGGTGCATTGACCAGGGAATTTAAATCTTTCCTTTCAAGCTTGTTAGCACGAGTTAAGAAAAACCTGGCAGTCCCAACACACACATATTAGCAAGCACAAATGATAAAGTCATCCTGTTTTCTAGGCCTTTCCCTCGCACCCCATGTTTTAGTGTTGAGCAAAATTCAGTCATTTGCTTTTGTGTAGTTATGCAAAATTACTGCAAAGGTATGGAAATTAGGTAAAATGCAAATCTGTCATTTTGTGCCATAACACTAGCATGAAATGCAACCCCACAGCAACATTCTGCAAAAGGATAAATGTAAACAAAAACACAACACGTTCTGTTCTTCTGGTACATTTGCGGTACATTTTTACCACACATTGCACTATTTGCAGTAAATCGTTATCACATATAGCGCACAATCACATGAAGTGGTGTAATGGCATAATTTTGGGGATTTTCTTGTAACAGGTTTAACATTCGATTTCAGAAATTACGCAAAGTTACTCTGCCGTAATCTAAATTTCGTCCAGGCCGAATTTAATATCCCAAGTGACTACAAAATGCAGTAATGTTAACTCGCTATCAAGCCTGTTTGTAGGTACTCTTAAAAAATATATTGAAGCCGTGCTAATAAGCTGAACAATCAATCAATCAATTAAGAAATTTGTAAAGCGCACTACTCACCCGCTAGATCTCAAGGCGCTGGGGGGAGGGGTGGGGTGCTGCTACTGCACGAAAAGCCAGGTCTTGAATAGTCTCATGAAGGTTAGTAGGTCTTGGGTCTGCCGTAGGAGGATGGGGAGGGTGTTCCAGGTCTTGGCGGCGAGGAGGGAGAACGATCTGCCACCGGTGGTTGCTCTTCGGATGCGGGGGACGGTGGTGAGGGTGGGGTCAGCGGAGCGGAGCTGGCAGTTCGTGGTGTAGAAGGTGAGACGTCTGTTGACGTAAGCTGGTCCGGTGTTGTGGAGTGCCTTGTGTGTGTGGGTGAGGAGCTTGAAGGTGATCCTCTTGTTGATGGGAAGCCAGTGCAGGTCTCTCAGTTGGAGCTTGATGTGACTGTGGTGAGGGATGTCGAGGATCAGGCATGCAGAGGCGAACACAACATCACTACAGGAAAGTAAGTTCTCGAAAGGTGGAATCCCTGCATCTTTTTGCCCACTAATCTCCTTTATAAAGCTGATTTTCGGGTTTTGTTAACTTTGATCTCTGCAAATCTGTTAACGGGTGCCACATGTTTAGGCTGTGTTCTGAATAGCAATCTCCATCTTGACGTACATATATGTTATTAGAGTGGCTCAATTTCCACTCCACCTTTTCAATACTATAAAATATGTCCTGCTTTTTTTAGGTATATCTACAGTTTTGAAAGCAATTTTCTTCCCTCTACAAGACTATGCAAATCTGCCTCAAGCGAGCCTCCGTTAGAGCCATCAGGCTCCACATTAACCTGCATAATGTGCCAGCGCACTTGGTTTGTGTACCTGATTACACTCTCTGTCACTGTTCGACTCCTAATGTATACCCTGCACTCTTCTCCTTGACGATGACAATGTAATTGCTGTCAGGAACAATCTACTAACGCTGTTGCATCAATTTCAGCACTCTGTTTTGCCACTGATCTCCCGGCCTTCCTGCATGACAACCCCCTCCAACCCCCACCCACATAAAATGTGACACAAGAAAGACATTGTTTACTGCCTCACAGGCTGCATGCAAACCTGCCGACTCACACGGTGCACCGTGTGTCACACGATTTCAGTATATATCCTTTGTATTATGATTAGTTAGACAGGCAGTGGCGTTTGATTACCCACAGTGCACAGTGGCAGTCTCCACTGTTTTTATGTATCACTCTCTATGTATCCGCAAACATACTATGGGGCAGATTTACAATAACTGGCACATCCGCAGGGATGCGCCAGTTATTGTGCGCTGCAGCTCCGCCACCCATGGTGCACCGCATTTACAATGCGGCACACCATGGGGCAAAAACGGCACAGATGCGTGACGCATCTGTGCCGTAAAGGTGGCGCATTGCTGGAGTTGCGTCGCAAGCGCGACGCAGCTCCAGCAAGGCTCGGGGGTGCCCTATCTGTCCAATGCTGCATCAAGCCTTACGCCAGCTTCAAGCAGGCGCAGGGTTTTGACGCAGCATTGGCCTAAAAGTGACTGAGTGAAATCTTGTAGATTTCACTCAGCCACTTTTGAGAGGCGCACCTGCCCCGGAACGCCCACCCTGTGCCGGAACGCCCACATGTGGCGCAGGGCTTTACAACGTGACGCATCTGCCTAGATGCGTCACATTGTAAATGGGTCACAGGGATGTGCCACGTTTACGCCACAGTTGCGTGACGCAAATGTAGCGCAAGTCCAACATAAATCTGCCCCATAATATTACATAATGAAATTCGCCAATGTTTAGTTGTGGCAGCTTGGCTCAGCATCCTTTTCAATTGAGAAAGCAGTTTTAGATTTCCCTGTTACTTTTGAGCCAATGTTTTGATCTGCACAATATTTCACGAGCACTTAGCTAGGTCAGCTAAGGTCCAGCTTGCCAATCTGATCTGTGAAGGGGGCAGGGGGGAAGTTAAGGAGACAGGAGGCAAAAAATATGATCTCTTCTATTTTGGCTCCTACTGGAGATTTTGCTTGCACCTGTAGTAAAAATGCACAGAATGCTTTTATGTCAAACGTGGTATGAAAGTAGAACTTTACTCAGAAACCATGGTTTCTTTGTTTTGATATAAATCTGTTCAGTAGTTTTTGGGATATGGGTTTAAAAAGGCAACAGAACTGCTTGATTATCTCTGCTGTTTCAAATCACAATTCAGAAAATTGCAAATCCTCTCAATCAATTAATTCTCTCAAAAGTAACTGGCTGATGAAGGGGGTTTATTTTTATCTGCTATTTTAAAAATAGCAATTTTTTTTAAAAATCACAATTTCTTGGAGGTGGAAAAAAAATACACAGATTTGGGGAGATACTGGGAGAGATGAGGGACCACAAGGAAGTGCTGGGGGGCAACCAGAGGAATGGAAAAGAATCCAAAAAACTGTGATAAACAGTAATCTTGTGACCACCAAACACCTTTCATTCCCGGCCACTGTGCAGCCATCTCTTCATACAACTATATATATATATATATATATATATATATATATATATATATATATATATATATATATATATATATATATATATATATATATATATATATATATATATATATATATATATATATATATATATATTTAATATGTAGAATAAAATATGAAATGTGCTAAAGCACTATTATCTTAAATATTTTTTAATTTTAATATATTAAATACATCTTTTTAAAGATGTGTTTAATAAAATACCACATAAAATAAAAAAGTAAATGTAGAATTACTTGAAATTAATATATATATATATATATATATATTACCTACTGGCGGTCGCCAGTAGGTATATATAGTTAGGATTTTTCTCAATGGAACTTTTGAAAATTCTATGTCTAATAACTTTGGTGTTTGTGGACGGAATCGGCTGAAATGTTCAGGAAAATGGCACATCTTGTTTCTGAGCAGCCCCTGAAAATTTGGGGGGGTTCCGTCAAGGGGGGGCCGAGAAAAAAGGGGGGTCCCAAAACGCGTTTTTCCCATTCATTTTTCCATAGGGCCTTTGGCCTCACTTTTAGCTCGAACGGCTGAATGGATTTGCACGAAACTTGGCAAAATTATAGGGACTGTTAGCCCGATGTGCCTTTGCTGGGTCTCAATATATGTGCTCCAGTGGATTTTGAGAAATTAACGTTTAAAAAAACAGATATATCTGTGACAGCGTCCCAGATAGCGCTCCAGATCGCGTACTTTTCGCGTAACGGAGCTTTGCGTAGCGAAGCTGATTGGCTCTCCGGTGTCTGTCAACATTCTAAACAGTCCGGTGTGGCCGCCATCTCGTCTCTCGGTAGGATCGAGAGACAAGAGGAGGAGAAAAACGAAGGGGGAATTTAATGAAAGGGGGCTAGGTAGACCCCTCTTGACCCCCTAGGAATGATGTTGGGGTTATTAAAGGGTCCCGTGGGGCAAATAATAAAAATTAGATTTTTCGCGGTAGAAGCGCTTCTCGGTTCGCGAACCGGGTCGCAAACTAACGGCTGAATGGATTTGCACGAAACTTGGCAAAATTATAGGGACTGTTAGCCCGATGTGCCTTTGCTGGGTCTCAATATATGTGCTCCAGTGGATTTTGAGAAATTAACGTTTAAAAAACAGATATATCTGTGACAGCGTCCCAGATAGCGCTCCAGATCGCGTACTTTTCGCGTAACGGAGCTTTGCGTAGCGAAGCTGATTGGCTCTCCGGTGTCTGTCAACATTCTAAACAGTCCGGTGCGGCCGCCATCTTGTCTCTCGGTAGGATCGAGAGACAAGAGGAGGAGAAAAACGAAGGGGGAATTTAATGAAAGGGGGCTAGGTAGACCCCTCTTGACCCCCTAGGAATGATGTTGGGGTTATGAAAGGTTCCCGTGGGGCAAATAATAAAAATTTGATTTTTCGCGGTAGAAGCGCTTCTCGGTTCGCGAACCGGGTCGCAAACTGGTATCGAAACGTGAATTCGCCATTTTGTGTTTCGATTTAATTAAATTACTAGGTATAAGGGGGTACGGGAGACATATCCTGACCCCTTTTGTTTTCTGAGGGTGTCTGAGGAGGCTCATATATGTTGATACATGTCTTCCAGCGGCTGTGCGTGAGCGTTTTTTTTTTTTTGCTGCGTGACGTCTGTTAACGTTCGATTCGATGGAAATCAGGAACTGTTGACCGCCATTTTGTCACTGCGAGTAAATATTTTGTTAAAAATAATTGTTATAAATTAATCCTTATTGATAAACATTGTCTGCGCCATCTTGTCTTTTTTGCAATGCCACACTTTTGTTGAGCACGGCAGCCATTTTTGATGCCTTGACCAGACCCACTCTCTGCACGCCGCCGATCCTCAGCATGGCTCCCCACCCTCGCAAGCATCTCCCCCACGCACTGCTCACATCCGCTCTCTCTCTCATGCATGGGCCAGAAACCTCCTCCCATGTGCGCTGCTCTTCCCTGAGAATCACACCCTGTGCCCGCCCGACACCACCCTTTCACCCTATTCACTACCGCACCCTCTGACACTCCTCTTCCTCTGTGTCCGATTGTCCAGGCCGGTCCTAGGCTATCACCTAGCCCTGCAGATGTAGTTTATGGCCCCAGCGGTAGAGAATCACCCCTCTTCAAAGGAGTTACAGTAGATCAAGGCCCCCACCCGATGAGATCCGTCACACCACACGCGTTCCTACTATCTGATAACCATCCTGTATTGTGCTTGGTGAGGGGATTCTCACTGTGAGGGTGTGTGGGTCCGAGCCTGAAGCGGAAGATTGCAGGGATGCCTCTTTGTACATCAAAGTTTTTACAATTATGTGTCACATTAAAAATATATAGCACTCCAACAAAGTAGTAGGATTATAACACTTTAATAACTTATAAATATATAGAACGCAACAAAAACAGTAAATACATTTAAACATTTTTTTGAAAAAAGAAGCAACAATGGTCAGTAGCTGTGTTTTGTGCGAATAGTCCCAAGGCAGCACAACGTGCTGAGTTCTGGACGGCACCCAGGTGATGTTGCCTGGGTGCCGCACTGGTTTTTGGTATCCTACAATGCAGCTCCGAAAAACGGCGTGGGGCGTCCCGGGGGGTGCGCGGGGAGGCCTCGTCAGTAGCGGTCTGTTGTGCGAATAGTCCCAAGCAGCAGAACGCGCTGAGATGTGGATGGCACCCAGGTGATGTCCAGTAAGTTGTCGCACTGGTTTTGGCATCCTACAATACTGCTCCGAAAAACGGTGTGGGGCGCCCCGGGGGGGGGGGGGGGAGGCGGCGTGAACGGGCCTCCCCAGGTGGAGGCTCGTTTGCTGTACTGTCGCAGGGTTTCCGTTCTCTCACAGAACTGTGCACAGAGACCTAGAACCTGGGTGAGTCAGGGTGACCCACAACTCACCTATGTTTCAGAAATCCCCTTACCAGGCTAGCTACAGTATCTCATCGGAAGTGAATACTCCCCGATGTCTTAGACAATCCAGAACATGAACTTAGAATACCTCAGGTATCGTGGAACACATGAACACTCTTTCGTTATATTATCATTCCAAACCGAAACTGGGAGGCAATGAGAACACGTGCAAGTTTGAAATGTTTATTTTTTCAATGCAACATTCTCAAACGCAGTATCTTGTATAATATCAACATACATATTATAACAATCAGAGTCAGCAGCATAGTCACTAATCCATAATAAGCAAATTGTGATAACATATTATGATGCAAAAATCTATAGAATTCTGTATCACCTATATTTCGCGCACCCTAATTAGCATATTATATTATATCTAAGAAGGTCTCATCTGGGCTTTAGCTGGGCGAACCCATACCTCAAATTATCAGTAGGAGGAGATCACATCAACAGCTACCAGCTCTCAGCATGTACAGCATCAAGTGTGTTTTCTCATTCCCTGTAACTGTATCTTGAACTCACGTAAAGCTCAAAGTTGGCACAAACATTATTTGTGTTATGACTAACGTAGTGCGAGGATCAGGCCTACAGCAACCTTGTGTTAGAGTGTGCAGTTCTCAGTGTGCAGACAGTTGTACCAAGTGTTCCAGGCACGACTGATACCAGTACAATAATATATTATTCTGAAGTAAATCACATCTTTCGTCTAGGTTAAAAGCTGTAATAACAATTAGGTGTCGTGTGCAAACCGAAGCAGAAAGAAAATATGGCGTTTAAACATTTAATAAGCACATGCTAACTTAACACAATCTATAGAAACGTAATAACCATATGACACCCCCCCAATGATCCGAGGACGGTCAAAAGACAAATATATAAGCCAATACTCTATGAGAGGCAAGACTTGAAAGCAGAGTTCAATAATATTGAGCCAAGCTAAATGTATGTAATGTATGTAAAATTTAAAAAATACAAAAAAAATGTATGAATGCCTATAGTGGCCACACAAAATATAAAAAGTCGAACTTGAGGCCTAACTATAAGTAATAGGCCTAGAACATATGAAAAAATTGAATGTTCGTATTGAAACTGGCACCATTCAGAATTACTAAAAAGTCACGTGCCATAAAGATGGAAGTATTCAGAGTCATTCCTCGTTGAATGAATATGCAAAATATGTAGCAACAGCTTCCAACATGAAATCACTGTCATCATCCGAAAACAGCTCAGCCATCCAATTAAGCAATGGGAAAGAACATACGTGCTCCTCCAGCACCGAATCCTCTAGCAACATCAGAGGACAACTCAGTGGGTTCTCGAGAACGCTCTGTGCCAGAAAGTCATGCGCCGCTGCGAATATGTCCCACTGACCCATTAGTCCATGCATCGCTGCCACAGCCATAACCCTTTCGCCAGAACAGACCAACTCATGAGCCACTACTGGGGACATCAGCTGATCAAAGTTGACGTCAGGAGAAGTCGGTAAACAGAGACACAAATCAATGGCCCAGTCGAAATCACAGCTCAGGCAATGAAATACAGGCTGGACACAGGTGAAATAGGAAAATCTGAAAGATAATCCAAAAGCCGTGCTTAAAGTCGCAAGCGGCAGGGATCCATAATAATCAAGCATCCGGTTGCGAAACTGCATCAGTAGGGGCTGTGCGTTTCTTTGCGCAGGATGGGCATCCATGTTTTATGAAATAAAATATCACCAGAACGCCTGCAGCCAAAGCCAGCAAAACAGGAAATCCGCCAAACAGACTAGCGAATATAGAATGAAAGAACGCAGGGATAATACCAAATACTTTTTCAAATGTAGTCACGAGACCACTGCTAACCATTTTAAAAAAATGAGCGAGGCTGGATGTGGAGGAGGCATTGAAGATTTGATGAACCAGCTCGCAAAAATGAAACGGCAAATCAGTACTTAAAAGCGCTTGTACTTCTGTGCGCGTGTTTGCTATGTGAAGGACATAAGTTTCGCGGGCAGAGCTCAGGGCCACCTGTTTTTGAGACAAAAGGGCTCTTATACGGCCTAAACCATTGAACTCAGCTCTCAAGGTTGGTATTCTTGGCCAAATTAAAACTTCTGAATTCCCATGCGTGGGTGGGTACAACACATTCTTGCAGCAAACGACCCTTTCAGACACGGTAACCACATATGCGATACCAGGCTCTAACCCACAACAAAACTCGTTATTCAAAAGTAAATAACTACCGTTGGACAACAACGTGAACATGGGAACTATTGCAGGAACTGGTGTCCCTTTCAAAACACAGGCCAAATTAGGTTTGTCCTGATTACAAGAACCATGCAACTGGATGTGTCTGCAAATAAGTGAGCGGTCAGGCGACTGTGTACATTCTTCACCATTCAGATTCACTTCATTCCCCTCCTTAAGGCACCTGTAAGTGTATGGTAAGGACCATGTCTCATGGAGGAAAGCGCTGCCTAATGGTTCATATCGCCCAATGGCAATATATTTCATACAATTTGTAAATTTATACAAAGCAAAAGGTAATGTTATAACACCATGAATAAGCCATGTTGCTGCAGTCACTTCAGCCACCGAAAATGGCAGGGATTCTAATTTTTCAATATGTAACATAGAAAATGTTGCATCTCTCATTGACAACATGCGCTGTTTTTCAGTCAGATTAAATGGGGCAAATAATGATGAGACGTTCATAAAAGTCCATGGCACTCGACCAGACTTAAGGGTCTGTAGTGTCCAAGCAAATTGCATCACAGAACGCAATTGATTTTGACCATGATATAACACAGACACTTCATCATGTACAATGTCAACAACAGATGACACAATATTGTTTAGCGTGTAAATTTGGGAAGAAAGCGTGTTAATGCTATTGTCAACGACAGCAAGTACCTTTTCTAAATTAGCTTGATCAATAGCTCTCAGGCGTTTAGCAGCCTCAACCTGGGTAACTTTCCAAATTTCATTGTAAATCGCATACAGCCATCTTTTAGATCTACCTTTAGCCGGTCCTTTTATAAAATCGTTCAAATCCACATTATCATGTAATTGTGACAGATGTAGTTTAACTGCAGCTAAAGTGGAATGTTGTAACCAATTTTGACACAGCTTCCCCACAGAATAAGTCGTGACAGTATAGTCTTCTTCAAAACGTGGATCGGGCCTGAGTTTTGTGAACCCCTCAGCCAAACCCATAAAACGGCGCTGGCAAGAATCAGCACTGTTTTGCCATACCAGCCAACCCTTGGAATCCAAACTGGAAATGTTAAAGGACGAATTGTGTAAAAGAGTTTGCAACTCTTGAATGGAGGAACCAGTGAAATTACCCCAACCTGTATATTCATTTAAATCTGGGATGGTCGGTGTATTTAATTTTTTAGAAGTAGCCAATCCAAAGCATGTTGTCTGGAAAATGGTCGAATTTAAAAACAACATGTGATTCGGGATGAGACATGCACGGTGCAAAGCCTCAGTGCCTTGTACCTGCCAATCTTTGGTACCCCAAACCTATTTAAGGTCAATTGTTCCTTTCCAGAACTCGTAGCCATCCACAGCCAACCTGTCTAAAAAGGACTTCGAATACAGTAATTTTGTATCGGTAAGTCTAACTTTGGAAATGGGCTTTTGTGTCATTTTAAAATAAAATGACTCGGGATTAGACTGATCAAAGTCTGTAAAATAAGTATATTTTTTCAGAAATGTATTGGAACTGCCACTGAATGGAGCAGGGCAATGTTCCCATTGTGTATAATTTACAGCAACCCTCCTGGAATTTGTCTTATGTAAAAAATGATTACCATAGTGTTGAAAACAAAACAAATCACCATAATTAATAGAATCTGTGTACAGATCCTCAGCATCGAAGGCAGCATAATACTTTAAATCCGAGAATAATGCTTCTACGGCCTGAATATCCCAATCATCAGAACGTATATTTTGTTTAATCACATCTCCCATGTTTACTCTAAGCACATTTGGAACATTAATCACTTCAGTAGGCCCATGTATCTGAAACCTAACCGCATCCCACACAATCCCATCAAGGACAGGCCAAGCAGTAATGTTAACTGTATTTAAGTTTCGTTTCAGTCTGTGCGCAGAATGTGAAGAGGCAAGAGGGGCCAATGTTCCATTAAGGTACCGAATTCCTGTTCTTTCTTTAACGTAGTGACCATCAATCAGGCGGAAAAAATAAAACACAAAACCAATTGACATAAAAAGATAGAATGAAAATAGGATCAACCAAATGTATGTCCAAGGCGGAATTAAAAAATGTTTTTTAAACAACGTGGCATATCTTGCAATGTTTGTGGGTTTCTTTGATGTTTCCGAAACAGAGTCAAAAGAGAATCTGGACTGGCCTGCCAAACGGGTCTGTAAATCAGGCATCGATAAATCAGCAGGATAAGTGTAGTTTAGCTCATCAATGTTAGTTTCAGGAATAGTATTTAATAAAGGACTGGATATGGCAGGCATCTCGAGGGACACCTCCTGTTCTGCACCAGATGTAATAGCCAGCACAGAGTGCCTCACCATGGAAGGACAGGATACAGCCGGTGACATGCTATGAAGAATCGGCCACCCTGTGTGTCTTGACATTGTCAATAGAAATAAATCTGTTTTCCTTACGACCTGGAAGTGGTGGTAAAATGACTGTTCTTGTGCCCTTCACTCCAAGGACTCGAACTGGTGCTCGATATGAGGGACCAAACTCTTTCTTGTTATCGATCTTCTCTCGAACCAGTTCTCCAACTTGGGGTAGCCAGCCAACTACCGGGATCTGCAACGCATCATCCGATGTGGAGGGCAAATGTTCCTTTGCAAGACTGTCTCTGGTCTTTTGTAGATTCTGTAAAACATTGCAATGTTCATCTACGTCAAAGGCCCCGGCCTGGGCCTTGTAGTCCGGCCCATCAAGGTCAGGTACATACATCTTGATACCAAAGAGCATTTCGTATGGGGTCCGCCCACCCAGAGACCTTCTAGGGAGATTATTAAGCGCACGCTGCACGCCTACGAGGTGGGCTAGCCAGTTTCTACCAGTACCTATAACTCGGGCTGTCAAAGATTGCTTTAAGTCGCGGTTCATTCGTTCTACTACACTATTGCCCTCAGGCCTGTAGGGACTTGAAAACTTGACTTGGACTCCCAACGAAACCATAGCAGCCTTGTATGCCTTAGAGGCGAAAGCCGGACCCTGGTCCGAATTGAAAGTACCACAGGCAAAAATTCCCACAAAAACACGCAAATCCTTAATGACAGTCCGCGAATCAGCGCTTCGATGCGGCCATATCCATACAAAGCGTGTGCATGAGTCAACTGCTACTAAGATGTATTTAAACGCAGTTTCAGAAGAAAAAGGACCGCAGTGATCCAAATAAACGCAAGCAAGTGGTTTATTAGAGATGTACAACTGTGTCTGAGGCGGACGCGCAGCAGTAGAAGGCTTAATCTGCTGGCAAATGTTACATTGAAGAACATATTCACGCGTCTTTTTGTACAGACCCCGCCACCAGAATCTCTGTTGTAGCTGAGTTACAGTGACCGAGACGCCCGCATGCGCAGACGCCACACCTTCATGTGCCGCTGTAATCAAAGCAGCTCTGCGATCCGAGTTGGGAACTAAACGCTCGCCAACTTCAGGGATTTTCACATAAGGAACCTTATCGGGACTTAAGTGGTATGTGTATTTAGAAGGGAATCCCGCAGGATATTTACCTCCCTTCTCTGTTGCAGCTACAGCTGCCAAGATGTCATCATCGATTTTACTTTTGGACCTCGTGACTGCTGCAACTAAGTATTTTGATACCGCTGACTTCGCTGCTTCATCAGCAAGCGAGTTGCCAACAGCGTGGACCCCCACGCGCTGATGACCGAGAGTATGAATCACAAACACGAGTGGCAGCTTCTCTTTAAGTTCCGCCACTCTGACCCAGATAGTTTTATGTTTTATTGTGCTACCTTTGGAGTCACGAAAATCATTCTGAATCCAAAAGAACAAGTTTTCATTGTAAGACTGGACACAGTAGTAAGAATCACTTACGATCAAAGTCGTCACACTAGGATCTGCGTACTCCAATGCAAGCATCAGAGCACGAAGCTCTGCCAATTGTGCGGTGCAGTCTCCAAGCGTCTGCGTGTGCACGACACTGGACTTGAACTCATCGTTCACCATGGCACCGACCACAATGGCTCAAGCGGAAACGTAGGCATGTTTAGAGCCATGCGCAACCTGCGCCGAACCATCAGTGTAAATGATGCAATGGAAATCCTCCAACGGCCGCATTGCTAATGGAGCAGGATGAACAAATTCATACTGTAAATACTCCTGTGACCGTAACGTGGCGTCAAAAATAAACGTGACATCCTGGGACGTCAAGGATGCAGCCCATTGAATCCACCGAGGGTGCAAAGCCTTGGAATTAGGTACACTGGCTTTCGTAACCACCTCTAAGGCAGGACACGGGGTAACAACCAACATGCGCTTTCCTTGTGACAGGGCACGTTCCTTAAGAATTGCCATCTGCACAGCTGTTAAAACTTTCTCCACAGTGGAAAAACGCAATTCAGCCGAAGTGTACAAGTGTGACTTGTAAGCAATAGGTACTGTATCTCCTTCATTAAAAGTCAGGTACGTGAAACCCACCGCCCCAGGGATAATTCTTATCACCAGGTTGGTCTGGTTATCACGAGTCTGTAAGTATTCAGAAGCGAGCAAATCAGCCTGCGAAGACTGCAGAATGGCCGAATGCTCAGGCAGCCAGCATGATTTGGAAAAAGATGGTTGTATCAAAGCATACAAAGGCTTGATACTCTGGGCATATTCCGGAATGTAAGTCCTCCCGAAATTCAAAAAGCCCAGAAGAGATTGTAATTTTTTCAGTGTTGTCGGAGAGCACAAATGTGCGCATTTCTCCAGGAAATGGGGTGCTAAACCCTTCCCTTCATGGTTAAGCTCGTAACCTAGAAACAACACCGTGTACTCTGCAATGTGCGACTTTGCAAAGTTAAACTTGTAACCCATGTCAGCAAAGTTACAAATTATGCTATTTACTCGACACAGATGCTCCCAAAGATCGTCGTCTGTGAGATAAATGTCATCCACATACGAACAAGCAACTGGGTCGAATCTCTCCAAAAGAGAGACTATGCGCGCGGAAAAAACTCCCGGACTGTTCTTGTAGCCCATTGGGAGTCGTTTAAACATTTTTTGCACTCCGGCGCATGTAAAACTGGTCCATTGGGAACTTAGACCGTCTAATCTATGTGCATAAAAACCATTGGAAATGTCAAGCGTGGTTTTGAACCGTTTACGCTCAAGACTATTCACTAACGCAGAGCCGTGCGTATTCTGTACTGCACAGTTACGGCAATGCGAGTTCAAATGCCTATAATCCAAAACCAAACGATATGAGCCATCCGGCTTGTTCACAGTAAAAAGGGGGTTATTCATCGGTGACACACACGTTTCAATTACACCTTGATATTCCAATTGTTCAAGGATAGCTGCGACTGAAGCTTTCGCTTCACGCCGTATGGGATATTGAGGTTGAGGCTGTGGCTGTGACCGTAAAGGAATCTCATGGCTTGGTTACAATTTATCCCAGCCACATTGATTGCGGTACACAGCCGGCGCAAGCGCCAGAGCCCACTCTTCTGCAAAATGCAGCACCTCCACCCTCGGCACTGTGTGCGCGAAGCTGGGTAGGATTACCTCCTCCCCTCGCGGAGCTGCGAGAACAAAAGGTGGGGGCCAGTCAGCCTCCGAAAGCAAAATGTCATATGTAGACGAGAGATTTTCCCAAAATACCCCTTTTACAGTTCGCTGCATGTCACCTTCAATTAACAGGACAATTTCAAAAAGTCGTTCAGGGGGAGCAACATGCGTATCTGCTGTTTCAATCACAACATAAGAATCAGTCGCTGTCACCTTCAACAGTGGACGGAGGGCCTCTCTCACTATGGTAATCTCTGCTGCGCTATCTAGCAATGTCAGAGCCCACGTCAGATTCCGAAGCCGCGTTCTCACTATCTTCGGCATAACGATGCGCGGTCAGGGCTGCGACTTTCTTCGTGGTAAACTGTGGTCTCTTGGGCGTAGAGCCTTCCTGCTGATCTCCACTGGAACGCGGGCGGGGCTGACCACGTCCTTGCTGGCCCCCCCCCGGCCCCTGCCGCCCCCTCCACCACCGGTTGACGGAGCCGATGAGTCCTGAAAGGAACGAGGAGAGCGTTGTTCAGAAGCCTGAAACCTCTCAGGCGATTTAATCATCGCGCGGTCGCGCAAATCATAAACACGATCCGACTGCGCAGACAATGGAGACGCAGGAGCAGAAACCTGTATTTGTTGTTGTTGTTGCTTACCCTGATTCTGCTTTTTAGGCCAATTTTGTTTCTTGGACTTTTGCTGAACACCAGTTTCCGATGTCTGACCCTGGGGCTGTTTCTTCTCCTTTTCAGGAAAAGATTTAACCCCCTTTGCATTGCGGCCCACCATTTTGTAAGCGTTCACAATAATCTTTGCTAACTGTCGGGGTCGGTCGGGCTCGGGAACTAACGCTAATGCGTTAGCAACTTGAAAGTTCACTGCATCCCCCTTGACATTCGCAAGGATCACACCGCAAACTACTTCAAAGGAGCCACACAGGCGCATGCCCAATTCAACAGCCGCCTCCGGTCCGTGTTCGTCCTGAACACGTTTAAGGACCCCACCTAGATTGGTCACAGACGGGGAGCCATAGCACCTCGAATAGACCGCTGCAAAAGTTTTTCCCCAGGTCTCACAGTCAGCAAGGTCAGGAGCCAGATCTTTCGGTAAACTCAGTGTAAGAATCCGGTGTTTATCACCCGGACTCGTATTAGGAAACACAGCTTCCAGCTGGCCGAATTTCTCAGCAAGCCAGAACGGAAAATCGTCCTTTTCCTGGGGCTTCTTACCCATCACGGAATTAACCATGACCGGGTTGATTTTCAGACCAGCATGTTCTGCTCGAAGCTGTGCGCCTCTAGGGGTCGCGTCCTGAACATTACGGCCAATGTAATGAACAAGCGCTCTAATCACTCCCACCGCGACTTCATGAAGCCGCCGCAATTCAGCCACGTTACATGCGTTACGTCGAGGGTGAGGAGTAAATCCACCCAAAGCAGGCCAAGTAGTGCCCGGAATGGACAAAGGACCTAACCTCGGAGCGGTCAAAGCGTGCGGTAGGGCGCCACCAAACCAAACTCCATGCTGCCAAGCGTCTATAGGAACCTCCAGTGCTCTGTACGGAGCGTACTCAGCCGGTACATCCGTAGCTGTGTATGTGTGGAACACACCAGTATTAGCGTCCACTGCTGGAAATGTCACCCACGAATAAAACAGTTCGTACGGGTAAGCATATTCCGCGCTCACCACCAGAACCACAGCCAAGCCTTCCACAGGAACATCATACATCCGCAAATGGTCACGCACCGCAATGCGACTATGCTGCGGGATGTCCACGGCTTGAGCCATGTTAGCACAGGATTGAGAAAATACAAATTATACTTTGTAGCACAACTGGGTAGTAATTCAAAGAAACCGTTTTAGTTAGATTCAAGCTTGAAAAGGACCTATTTCGAAAATAGGTAGGTTTTTCCGACACTGCCGTTTTCCGGAAACGGGAATGTAGGCGTTAAGGTTTGAATGATATACTACTCGAGTGTCATGTTATAAGGCCAACCAACGTATGGGCGCCATGTCGCAGGGTTTCCGTTCTCTCACAGAACTGTGCACAGAGACCTAGAACCTGGGTGAGTCAGGGTGACCCACAACTCACCTATGTTTCAGAAATCCCCTTACCAGGCTAGCTACAGTATCTCATCGGAAGTGAATACTCCCCGATGTCTTAGACAATCCAGAACATGAACTTAGAATACCTCAGGTATCGTGGAACACATGAACACTCTTTCGTTATATTATCATTCCAAACCGAAACTGGGAGGCAATGAGAACACGTGCAAGTTTGAAATGTTTATTTTTTCAATGCAACATTCTCAAACGCAGTATCTTGTATAATATCAACATACATATTATAACAATCAGAGTCACCAGCATAGTCACTAATCCATAATAAGCAAATTGTGATAACATATTATGATGCAAAAATCTATAGAATTCTGTATCACCTATATTTCGCGCACCCTAATTAGCATATTATATTATATCTAAGAAGGTCTCATCTGGGCTTTAGCTGGGCGAACCCATACCTCAAATTCTCAGTAGGAGGAGATCACATCAACAGCTACCAGCTCTCAGCATGTACAGCATCAAGTGTGTTTTCTCATTCCCTGTAACTGTATCTTGAACTCACGTAAAGCCCAAAGTTGGCACAAACATTATTTGTGTTATGACTAACGTAGTGCGAGGATCAGGCCTACAGCAACCTTGTGTTAGAGTGTGTAGTTCTCAGTGTGCAGACAGTTGTACCAAGTGTTCCAGGCACGACTGATACCAGTACAATAATATATTATTCTGAAATAAATCACATCTTTCGTCTAGGTTAAAAGCTGTAATAACAATTAGGTGTCGTGTGCAAACCGAAGCAGAAAGAAAATATGGCGCTTAAACATTTAATAAGCACATGCTAACTTAACACAATCTATAGAAACGTAATAACCATATGACAGTACTGGGGCGCCCCTTTACCGTTTCAGTTGCCATTCCGCCCGCTTTTGCTACACTGTGCCTCATCCTCCATTCAGCTGTTTATCGCCCGCTCTTACGGCTACAGCGTCTCGCTCACCATGTAGTTGAGTTGCGCCCACTCTTGCGGTGCAGCGATAGGCGGCTGCCACAGGACTCTTAAAATGGCGGACGGCTCTTCGGATTTGGGCCTGGTCCTCTAAAATGGCCCTGGGACACCTCGGAACTCGGACGTCCCCTGAGCCTTGAAGATTTTACAAAAGTCTTGGGGGCTCCCGACTCCTGCAGGTTTCCGGTGTGGAGCGGCTGCCATGATTGCTCGCGGAATGACCACGACGGAGCCATGAGATGGTGGTGCTCTCAGGCTGACGCCAGCTTCAGTCTGAAACATCTAGAAACAAGGTGGGGCTTTCATCGTTTGGGAAAAAAAATGTTTTAATCCAATGAAAAGTGTTATTTTTAGGTCATATGATCAAGCCTTCCATCATTAGGAAACCAAAAGTAAAATGAACCAATGAAAAGTTTTATAAAGAAGTCACATGACCTGTTATGCTTACGTTACGCGCTGCTATAAAAAGAGTAGAAAATCCGTTGGCACGTGAGGCGGCGTCAGTAGCGGACCGATGTGCGAATAGGCCGAAGGCAGCACAACGCGCCAAGATCCGGATGGCACCGAGGTGGTGTCCAGCAAGTTGCCGCACTGGTGTGGCCATCCTACAATGCTGCGCCGAAAGTCGGCGTGGGGCGCCCCGTTGGCCTGTGAGGTCGCGTCAGTCAGTGGGGGCTGTTTGAGGATCTGACTGCATTGGAAAGCAATGTGATGCTGTGCGTCGCCCCCAAGATGGAGGCTCCTCGGCTGCAGTGGGGCGCCCCTTGGTGTTTCACTCGCTATCCAGCTGAGTTGCGTCCGCACTTGCGGCTACAGTAGGCCGAAGGAAGCACAACGCGCCGAGATCTGGATGGCACCGAGGTGGTGTCTAGCAAGTTGCCGCACTGGTGTGGCCATCCTACAATGCTGCACCGAAAGTCGGCGTGGGGTGTCCCGTTGGCCTATGAGGTGGTGTCAGTAGCGGACCGATGTGTGAATAGGTCGGAACCAGCACAAGGCGCCAAGATCCGGATGGCACGGAGGTGGTGTCATAGTTGAGAGTTCTGAGCAGCGCTTGTAACACTGTCTGAAGCTTATTTGCACCTGCTGCAGCTTCACTATTGCCCTGGTGTGGCCAAAGATCGCCCATGACATAGGCGGCAGGCTCCCGGGGTCCGGCGGAACTTTTTTCCTTTTCCTTTTTGCATTTTGTCCCACAATCCGTTTGACCTGAAGACACGACCAGGTCCCTGAATGTGTGCAGGGGGACGCTATTGATTGAATCAAAATGGCGGCTTCACACAAAGCTGACTCAAGCGTTGCTGCTGATGCTATACAGACAAAAGCTGGTTTTCAGTTTGTACATTCTTCAGGATTTTTCCATCCAAGGCTGGTTGAGAGTTTGTAGAACAATGGCTTCAGATCTTGCCCTCCTCTCTTTTGACTGTTGGTTCTTGTTGCCTATCTCTTCTGTTGTCATTTAACTGAACCTTTTTTGACTGCCGAAAGGGGTTCTGGTCCGACCGCTGGTTGGTGAAGACATTTTGACTATATCCTGGACCTGCCCGGCCTCGCCCAAAATGGCGCCGGTATAAATGGGACTCGTAACTCCTTGTTGTGTACTGGTTGCACAACCTTGATATCACGAGATACGTATGCAGTTTTGAAGCACATGGCGGGCGGGAACGAGAATTGATTGAATATTTCGACATCCCTATTGATATTAAGTTCTGATGTGTTATTGATTACTGTACTATTGAAAGTTCGAATTAACGTCACCCATGGTACTTGCCCGCAAATGTATATCTAGATAATTTTATTGTAAGTGGCCCTGTCGTATTTTAATTACAAAATGTACGTCCACCGATTCCGCAACTGTTAGACACCTTAGTTCTTGCAACCTAATGGCCCGCTCGTTGCGTTCCTCTACAGTGTAAATGTCTCCTCATCATATACGATTCCAGTTTGCTCCGTGGCCGGCCCACGTGGTTATAGGCCCGTATTTGTATACTGACATTTTCACAATAAAGGTTTTTAAAACAAAACATGGTAGTAGTATTTACATTGGTAAAGTTTTTAATTTTAGTCACTGTTTTCGAATCAGTAAAAGGCAAGTGAAATAAAGCAGTCCAATTACATGACGGATAAAAGGTATAATACGCAGGAACGCAGTAAAGATAAATGGTCAAGGGCTGTTGTGTTTTTTACTCCTGCAACATAAAGTGATCGATAAGAATCTGATATTCAGGCGTATCGGCCACTAAGACAGCAGGCCGAGCATCTTTTGCTCAACGGCCCCGTCATGGGACGAAGAAACGCCCTTTTTCTAGAAAAAGGAATATATTTTACTTGCAGGACAGTTGTAAATTTTCCGGGAAAATACATTAGCCTGGAACATTATAACATATATGTTTAATAAAAAATAATGTTCGAAAGCAATAAAAAGCGTAATTTTTAGGTCATATGACCAAGCCTTTCATCATTAGAATAACAAAAGTAAAATGAACCAATGAAAAGTTTTATTAACAAGTCACATGACCTGTTATGCTTACGTTACGCGCTGCGCGCCGCGCCCCGGATCCCTTCCGGGAAGCTGCGCTTCGCGCACTGGAGTACTTCCGGGTGCACTAACGCGGCGTGTCATATAACGCATTACGCGACAACGTAGGTCCAGAATATAGTCAAAATGTCTCCACCAACCAGCGGTCGGAACACAACCCCTTTCAGCAGTCTAAAAAGTTCTGTTAAATGACAACAGAAGGGACAGGCAACAAGAACTATCAGTCAAAGAGGGGAGGGCAAGTTCTTCCCTACCGGGTCACGTTGGGGCGCTACCGGAACTGATCGAATTGGTAGTCTACAGTGTTTCTGGATGTTTCAGACTGAAGCTGGCGTTAGCATGAGAGCACCACCATCTCGTATCTCAGTCGTGGCCATTCCACGAGCAATCATGGCAGCCGCTCCCCACCAGAAGCCTGCGGGAGTCGGGGGCCCCCAAGACTTTTGTAGAATCTTCAAGGCTCAGTGGACGCTTTCGAGAATGGGGCCCAAGCCCTAGCAGACAAGCGCCCAAGTTCCAAGGTGTCCCATGGCCATTTTAGTGGACCACGCCCAAATCTGAAGAGGCGGCCGCCATTTTGAAAGTCCTGTGGCAGCCGCCTATAGCTGCATCGCAAGAGCGGGAGCAACTCAACTACATGGTGAGCGAGACGCTGTAGTCGCAAGAGCGGGCGGTAAACAGCTGAATGGCGGAAGAGGCACAGTGTAGCAAAAGCGGGCGGAATGGCAACTGAAACGGTAAAGGGGCGCCCCACTACAGCGTGTCTTCAGGTCAAACGGATTGTGGGATAAGGTCCAGAATGGAAGAGTCATCAAAAGGCAAAAAGTTCCGCCGGACCCCGGGAGCCGGCCGCCTATGTCGGGGGCGATCTTAGGCCACGCCAGGGCAACACGACTTGGGGAGGGGGCAGGAGTCAAGCGCACCCTCCCAGTCCGCGCCACCACACCGTATGTTGAAAATCTGAAGCCATCGTTCTACAAACTCTCAACCAGCCTTGGATGAAAAATCTTGAAGAATGTACAAACTGATAACCAGTTTTTGTTTGCATAGCATCAGCAGCAACGCTTGCTATCAGAGTGCATGAGTTTCATGCTCGATCGATTGAGCTAGCCGGATCAGGCAACAAAAAGTATAAAATAGTTATGTAAATAGTTATTTAATAAAATGTTTTACCCTGTTACTTTGCTGGTGTGTTGTATATATTTATAATATTTGCATAGAGTTTATCGTTATTTTGGGTGGGGTGGGTGGCGGAGCCGAGCTGTCTTGCAGCCATCATGGTGTGGAGCTCAGTTCATCTCACTAGTTTCGTATTTCTCATGAAGGGTTGTTCCTAATGTTTCTATTTTAGCGAGGTCAAAAAGAGATCCCATTAGTGGCCTACTGATTTTGCTCGATTATTTTTTTTTTTTTACACGATTTTTCACTATCTGCAAAGACTAAACAGAGTATTGCGGCTTTGTGCTTGTTAGTAAATAGAGAATGAACCAAAGAGAATAAATTCTAAAATAGTAAATGCTTGGATAACAATCAATCAAATGGAGAGACAAGCAGGCACGGCGGATTACAATGGGGGCAAAGGCCTGCGTTCCCTACCCTTCACTATCTGCAAAGAGAGAGTACTTCTAAGAGAAAAGAGGGGGGGGGCAGCGTTCAAAGCACATCAGCGTGCATAAATACGAAAATGTTTTTACCTATCACGTACTTGACATTTGACAGCTTTTGATATTTGCTATTAAAAAACCATTGAAATTCACTGAAAAAACCATAGGTTTTAGCCCATATATAGTTAGGGATTTGCATTTACAAAACCTTAATTTACTCGCACAAAACCATAGAAATTCGCATATATAGTTAGATGCAATAACTATATATCGCGCACCCGCAATCCACTGCTGATCATGTCACATATTACATCATTCATGACATGGTCAGTGACATCACTGATGACATCACTGATGACATCTCAAATGACATCACTGATGACATCACTGATGACAACATCCAGTGACTGTATGTTTCTGTAAAGTTAAAATATGTCTTACATATTGAAGAATGAGTGGATGTATAAGTGTCTGGATGAAGGATTTAGTAGGTGCATGACTGACTGTATGAGTGAGTGATTAAATGTGTCTCACTGAGGGCATGGGTTAGTGACTAAACTGTCTTAATTTGTGCATCATTATGTCTGTTGTTCTGTAAACTGCTGCATGTGTTGATCAGTAGCTATATGAGTAACTATATGGGTTATTGATTGGTTGCCCAAGTATTTGTATGGGAGACTGAGTGTGTGTGTGGGTGTCTGGGAGATGCATGACTCTGTGCATAGATGTGTGAGCAGTTGATTCACTAGATGTATGGGTTCAAAAGTGCATGTGGAAACAGCTGTATGGGCGGTTGACTGTGTGCATGAGTGTATTGGTGAGTAAATGGATATCTCAGTGCTACATGTCAAAGTAAGTACATATGTAAAACACAGTACATGTGAGAGTTGACATATATAAATAACTGTGCATAAGAGCCAGTGAATGTGTGAGTGGCTGTATGGATCATTGTGAATTTGTATCAGGAATTGTATAAGAGAGTAAATATGTGTTAGTATATGTTTGAATAAGTAAGGTGTGTATAACTGTATAGTTGAGGAAATGGAGGTGTGATTGATTCTTTGCATGACTGACTAGGTGTGTGAGTAACTCCATGGATGAGTGACAGTCTTTGAGTGTCACTTTACATTGAGTGTATCTAAGGTTATATTAGAGTCTGAAGAGGTTCATCGTATTATCACATGAATGATGTCATCAGTGATGTGATCAGTAATGTCAAATGAGATGTCATCAGAGAAGTCATCAGTGATGTCATCAGTGATGTCATTTGAGATGTCATCAGTGATGTCATCAGTGATGTCACTGACCATGTCATGAATGATGTAATATGTGACATGATCAGCAGTGGATTGCGGGTGCGCGATATATAGTTATTGCATCTAACTATATATGCGAATTTCTATGGTTTTGTGCGAGTAAATTAAGGTTTTGTAAATGCTAATCCCTAACTATATATGGGCTAAAACCTATGGTTTTTTCAGTGAATATATATATATATATTTTAAATACAGCTACATTTATCCTTACATTTAAAATGTTTGTAAATATTTTATCAGGCAGTAATATTTATTTTTATATATTTGTTTTAAGTAGCTATTTAATTCATCTATTAAAAAAAAAAAAGTAAAAATAACTATATTTATGTCTACATTCATTTCTATTGGGTTCCCTTTTAAGTCCAAGCCTCTAATTTTTTCTATGGTAAGGTGTTGGTAAATCACTGATTGTACATGTGTGGTGCTAAACCAGTAGCTGATGCTCTTATAGTTGCTCGCACCTCCTGGTCTTCAGGCATGAAGACATGGAAGCCTACACTTTTGAGGGTATTTACCTTTGTGACTAGCCGCCACAGATTTACTCTTATTCTTTGGGCCCGATTCCGATCTCGCTGGGAAAGCCCTACGGACGACTCACACCCATAGAGCTTTCTGAACGACTCGTGCTCCTGGACTCCGAGCAACAGAGTACAATGCGCTTCAGCACTGACGGACTCAGGTCGCTCAGAGACCCATTGAAGTCTATAGGAGCCTGGTGTACGTTGCGTACATAGGTCCCAATAGACAAAAAACTCACGTCTTGGACAAGGGCACCCCCTGTTGCGGGGACGCCTCGGTCCCGCCCGCACTGCGCATGTATGTGTAGGGGAGACCCTTGGGTCCCCCAGTGATCGAGTCGTATGGCCCCGGGTGAAGTGGGTCTGCCACAGACACCCAAAGTCCGCTTCCCGGAGCTTTTTTGAGACGGAGGGTATGAGTCGATTCGGCTGCTCGACGTGCACATCATACTTGGTAGCTCGGGAAACAGGGCATAGTAGCTCATTCCTAATCCGATTCAGAAGGAGCAAATGCCGTTAGGAGGTCTTAATAACCGCATCGTAATCGGGCCCTAGGTGGGAATGCTTTCCTAACCGCATCGGAATCGGACGCTAAATAGTAAACTTATATGTGTGAAGAACTCACATTGAAAATATAGGAGAGATGGCGGTGGAGATTACCACCGGTAGGTCTATTACTGCACTTTGTAGTAAGTAAGTATGACTACTTTCATTCTTCTTTACGTACTATAAAATGCAGTTTGTGAATCGGGCCCTCAGTCTTTAAGCACCACAATTCACATGGGTGCTGGACCAATTGGAGGCTGGATGTGGAAATATTTTCTGATTCTTGGAGAGAGTAACATGGCTGGCCAACGTGGACTTTGGACAAGGGGGAGATAAGAAATTTAAAAATACCTCTGTGACACTTTTTTGTGAAACTGTTGTACTTGCATCGAGATGGAAGATGAGAAATTGCCAGCACCTCACATGAGCTGAAGAGGAAGAAGTGAGACTCACTTGATAAGTGCCTGTCTTTTAGGGACCCCACTCAGTGTGTTCTTTTTTGTTCTGACCATCTGTGTGAGGTCACCTGGAGGGGTGTTTCGTGAGCTAATTGAAGCACCTGAAGATAGGGCAGCAGTGGAATTGCTAAATGCTTCATTGGCGTAAGAATGTCAAACTTGGGTTCCTTCTTCACCTATCCAGTGAACATCACAGATTACAGAAAGGAGGCGTGCATAGATCTTATACCTAGACATTTCCAAGATGGTGGTTTGCTCATTGAATGGTAACATATGTTCCCTATCCTTGATGCATCTGAGTTCTCACTGTGATGTCAGCTCCATTCAGTATCATATATAAGGATCCATTTCCAAGAGCTGGCTCCATTGCAACATTAATTCCCTGTTTTTCACTGTATTAAGTCCCTTGCTTTCATTATTTATTTATTTATTTATGGGTTTCTAAAGCGATGGAATCGACTCCAACCGGAGTATCTCTGCGCTGTGATACCAGATAGAGTCCAACACTATGCAAATGAGGGATAGGTCTAGATTTTATCAGTAAATAGCAAAGTTTTGAGTTGCTTCCTGAACTTTAAATGATCTGTGCAGAGCCTAAGGGCCAAAGGCAGTTTGTACCACAGTGTAGGCCCCGCAACAGATAGAGCTTTCCCTCCATGTCTGGTTTTTTTCGCACGAGGTACAGTCAGCAGAAAGTTCTCACTAGATCGCAACGATCTGGAGGGAGTATAGAAGGTAAATTTCTGCTCCAGATATGTAGGGCCATTTCCATTCAAGCATTTATGAATGATACAACATATCTTGAACTTGGCTCTTTGTCGAATGCTCAACCAGTGTAGTTTCTGTAGTAAAGGTTTCAATGCTGTTCTAGGGGGAGCATTCAGGACAAGGCGAGCTGCCGTGTTCTGGACTACCTGGAGCTTGTCCAGAACTCCTTCATTGGCAGAAAGGAGCAGCCCGTTACAATAGTCAATACGACTCATTATAAGGGCTTGCACCAGTGTTTTTCTGAAGGAGTCCGGTAGCAGTGGAAATATTCTACGCATCATGCTTATGATGTGAAAGCATGAGCCAGCTACCATATTGGTGTGCTGTTTGAGAGAAAGGTCGTGATCAAGGCGTATCCCCAGATTTTTGACAATCTGTTTGGGCTCCGGAACAGTACCGAGATCCGAAGGCCACCAGTCAGGGGTCCACAGTAACTTGGCGTCTCCAAACAGCATTACTTCCGTCTTGCTGACATTGCACTGTAGGAAGTTGGTGGACATCCACTGTGCGACGGCTTTCATGCCAGCGGAGAAGGAGTTTCTTATTTCTGTGGTGAGATTTTGAAAGGGGAAGAGGAGCTGCGTGTCATCCGCATATGACACGGGGATGAAACCAAATTTGCGCATCACTCTTGCCAGGGGTGCCACATAGATGTTAAAGAGTGTTGGGCTCAGGCAGGAGCCCTGTGGCACCCCTTTCGTAATCCCTACCTCAGTTGATCTGTATTTGCCCATGGTGACAGTCTGGGTCCGATCCGTAAGAAAACTCCTTAGCCAGGCAAGGGCGTTGTTCTTGACCCCTACGTTCGACAACCGGTCAATGAGGATGTTATGTGACACGGTGTCGAACGCGGCTGAAAGGTCTAATAACACCAAGATTACTGAGTAGCCTTTGTCTTGAAACATGTGTAAATCGTCAGTAACAGACAGGAGGGTGGACTCTGTACTGTGTTTCGGCCTAAACCCGGATTGAGAAAAGTCTAGGCCGCCAGCTTTCTCAATGTAGCTGGATAACTGACGATTAACATGCTTCTCAGCGAGCTTTCCCAAATATGGCAGCAACGAAATAGGTCTAAGATTAGACAAGTCATTCCAAGGAGTTGTGATGTTTTTCCTGATTGGTCTGACCAAGGCTTGTTTCCACTGCTTTGGGACAGAACCTGTAGAAAGGGATAGGTTAACAAGTTTCTCAATAGTGGGAGATAAGATTCCAAGCAAGATGGGCATGAGTCTTGCCGGGATGATGTCATCAGGACTTCCACTTTTAATCTGCGCCATGAGCAGAGATACCTCTCTATGAGTGATAGGGGAGAAGAGGTCTAAAGTATGAGAGCCACTATCAAGTTCTGAATCCTGAAAAATCGGGGCTGTGTTTGTAGTCAGGATATTATTCGCATTTACTATTTTAGCATAGATAAGATCGACTTTATTGCAGAAAAATTGTGATATTTTTTCGCAGAGTAGTTGCGACGAAATATCTGCACTCTCACATGCTGTGGGATTGGTGAAAGAGTGAAGGACCTGGTACAGTACTCTGGGAGAGTTATCTGCAGCCGTAATAAGATTAGTAATATGAGTTTTACGCGCCATTCTGATAGCTTTGTGATATATACTTAGGGCGTCCCAGTAATGTTTCCTATCTGTTACCAGATGGGTAGATCTCCATATTTTTTCTAGTTTCCTGGCTGCTTTCTTGAGATTTCTGAGCTCTTCGGAGAACCAGATCTCTTGTTTTTTGGCTGGTCGGGGTCTAAATTGCTTTAAAGGAGCTATCTTATCTATGGTAGTTTTAGTGTCTTTGCTGAACATATCAATAGCTTTATCGATATCATCGGGAAACTCATGGTAAGATTGAACAAATTTTTCAGCAAATGAGACCTCATTAACTTTGTGCCATTGTCGCCGTATTTCAGGGATATTGGTGGTTTTGAGGGCAGTAGTTACAGGATAGGGAGTATAAAACTCAAGGATAAAATGGTCCGTCCAACTGACCTGTGTGGGAGGCAGGCATGTGACATTAGGGAAGTTGGTTATAATCAGGTCTAGGGTGTGTCCGGCCACATGAGTAGGGCCCACATTATGTGGTTGAAGACCTAACAATGAAAGATCATTAAGAAAAGCCTGTGCTTCTTTGCAATTTGTAAGTTCGCTGTGAAGGTTAAAATCACCTATTAACAAAAAATCTTTGTCCTTTTGAACATAAGGCGCAAGATGTTCCAGTAATGTATTAACAAAGTTAGAGCTAGGTCCAGGGGGACGATAGACCAAGGCTCCTAATCTGGTTTGTTTGGTGGAGAGAGTTGTTTTAAAAACCAGCAGTTCGATGTATGGAGTGCAGAGTTCAGCCAGAACAGAACAATCAATGTCACTTTTATGAGCAATAGCAATTCCTCCACCTATTTTCTTAGGTCTATCTAACCTGATAATTTTATATCCCGAAGGGATGGCCAGTGTAATGGAAGGAGTAGAATGGGGTTTAAGCCACGTTTCAGTCATGAAACAATAGTCAGGTGCATTTGTGGAGATTATATCCCATACTTCAGAGGTATGCTTAGGTAAGGAGCGTACATTACAAAGAATGTTTTTATGACCAGTGATTTTAGATGTTTTATGAGATGGTGTATGACTGTTCACACATCTATCAGGGTTTTCCTCCTTCATAGTGGTAAACTGGGATTTACAGTGTAAACATGAAAAAGGACCTTCAATAGTTTGTTTAAGGACTCCATGACAATCAACACTCTGTAAATCCTTTAGTACCTGGGCTGTGTATGTAATCCTGGCAGGGAGCGGGACAAGCGGGGAAATGGGTGAGTCCGCCATGGCCCCTGGCCCCGTCCTGTCGCGGACGGGCGCAGACGGGCAGGTCTTTGGCTTGTCTTCGGCGCGTCTGGAGGCGCCTCCCTGCGCGCAATCGCTGCGCGCTTAATCCCGACGAGTGGCTAAGTAGCCCCAGAAACAGCAAGGCTAGAGCGCTACCCGCTCTGTGCTGCAGCGGGAAAGCGGAAGTGTGTAAGTCAGGCTCGTACCTGTCCCGCCCTCCGCTCAACGGTATTGGATACCGAGTCGGACCAGGGCGGGCAGGCGGTAACACAGAGCACTGAGTGCACACGTTAGTTAGTGACCCCTAACAATGCCTAATTCAGGCGTTATGCCCTCTAGAGAGATAGTAGCACCGTTTAAAATACAAGTACACAATCAATTAAACTTTTAAAATCAGTTTAAAATCCGGTTTTTCTATAAGTCGCTATCGCTAGAGAGCTTTGCGTGTTCAGTAGTACAGCATCAGCAAAGTATTTTACACCGTACCTGGCATCAAGCGGGGTCGACCGACACTGCCACTGTCAGCCTTACCGCACTTTGCCTCGCCTCCTCGCCGCCTAAGTAGCCCCAGAAACAGCAAGGCTAGAGCGCTACCCGCTCTGTGCTGCAGCGGGAAAGCGGAAGTGTGTAAGTCAGGCTCATACCTGTCCCGCCCTCCGCTCAACGGTATTGGATACCGAGTCGGACCAGGGCGGGCAGGCGGTAACACAGAGCACTGAGTGCACACGTTAGTTAGTGACCCCTAACAATGCCTAATTCAGGCGTTATGCCCTCTAGAGAGATAGTAGCACCGTTTAAAATACAAGTACACAATCAATTAAACTTTTAAAATCAGTTTAAAATCCGGTTTTTCTATAAGTCGCTATCGCTAGAGAGCTTTGCGTGTTCAGTAGTACAGCATCAGCAAAGTATTTTACACCGTACCTGGCATCAAGCGGGGTCGACCGACACTGCCACTGTCAGCCTTACCGCACTTTGCCTCGCCTCCTCGCCGCCTAAGTAGCCCCAGAAACAGCAAGGCTAGAGCGCTACCCGCTCTGTGCTGCAGCGGGAAAGCGGAAGTGTGTAAGTCAGGCTCGTACCTGTCCCGCCCTCCGCTCAACGGTATTGGATACCGAGTCGGACCAGGGCGGGCAGGCGGTAACACAGAGCACTGAGTGCACACGTTAGTTAGTGACCCCTAACAATGCCTAATTCAGGCGTTATGCCCTCTAGCGAGATAGTAGCACCGTTTAAAATACAAGTACACAATCAATTAAACTTTTAAAATCAGTTTAAAATCCGGTTTTTCTATAAGTCGCTATCGCTAGAGAGCTTTGCGTGTTCAGTAGTACAGCATCAGCAAAGTATTTTACACCGTACCTGGCATCAAGCGGGGTCGACCGACACTGCCACTGTCAGCCTTACCGCACTTTGCCTCGCCTCCTCGCCGCCTAAGTAGCCCCAGAAACAGCAAGGCTAGAGCGCTACCCGCTCTGTGCTGCAGCGGGAAAGCGGAAGTGTGTAAGTCAGGCACGTACCTGTCCCGCCCTCCGCTCAACGGTATTGGATACCGAGTCGGACCAGGGCGGGCAGGCGGTAACACAGAGCACTGAGTGCACACGTTAGTTAGTGACCCCTAACAATGCCTAATTCAGGCGTTATGCCCTCTAGCGAGATAGTAGCACCGTTTAAAATACAAGTACACAATCAATTAAACTTTTAAAATCAGTTTAAAATCCGGTTTTTCTATAAGTCGCTATCGCTAGAGAGCTTTGCGTGTTCAGTAGTACAGCATCAGCAAAGTATTTTACACCGTACCTGGCATCAAGCGGGGTCGACCGACACTGCCACTGTCAGCCTTACCGCACTTTGCCTCGCCTCCTCGCCGCCTAAGTAGCCCCAGAAACAGCAAGGCTAGAGCGCTACCCGCTCTGTGCTGCAGCGGGAAAGCGGAAGTGTGTAAGTCAGGCACGTACCTGTCCCGCCCTCCGCTCAACGGTATTGGATACCGAGTCGGACCAGGGCGGGCAGGCGGTAACACAGAGCACTGAGTGCACACGTTAGTTAGTGACCCCTAACAATGCCTAATTCAGGCGTTATGCCCTCTAGAGAGATAGTAGCACCGTTTAAAATACAAGTACACAATCAATTAAACTTTTAAAATCATTATTATCCCAGATGTTTGCTCCTAGCATTTCAACCATTCTTCTGGAATTCTCAGTCTTGAATACTTGCTTGGCTCTCTTTTCCTACTTTATGTCCAGAGGGGTTTGCTTCTTTCATGTATTCTTCTATCCAACCTCCAACTTTAAGTTAGAGCTTCAAATATAGAATATTTTATAGTACGTTTTGTAGGGCTTCAGCAAATTGGTTCCTTTTTAAATGCATTTTTTTTACCAGAGGAAACAACTTAAGGCTTGTTTTTTTGCTTCCACTTTGAAGAACAAATGCTCTGTTATCCCTTTGGGACATTTTGAGAGAAACGCAATTAAGGATGCCTGAATAGAACTGTTTTATCAACTTCACCAACCTGAACGTATGGATGGGTGTCTGAGATACCAGTAATGAATGTTTTTGAAAATTGAGTGATGTCGTTGAAGTTACAGAACTTCCCCAACAGCTGGCACTTAGAAAATAATTAATATCAGAAGTACAGTAGCGGGGTTCAAATAGTACCCGAAAAAGACATATCTTTAATGGAAAATGTTTGAACTTTGAAGTCAAACCTTTGATTGGGATGAACCACCGACTTTTATCCATCAGGAGTTCCTCATGATTCGCATGTGTGTGTTCATCCGAGTCCACCACATCACAGAAACTGACATTGCTTTTTCACTTTTCCATTGTTTTAATGAAATGCGTTATGTTTTTGCTAAAGCCTTTGTTCTCCTCAATTGATTATTTTCATTTTTGGTGCATTTTACTAATTACCTTTTCTTATGGTTTGGAAATTGTACGTTCTTTATTTATTAATGGTATTGCTGTTTGGATTTGTAGTTACACATGTACAATATGCATGTCACTCAGGAATCTCTCAGCCATAACTTAAACAATCTAATTTTCTAGAAGGAGTTTGTAGCCAAGACCTTTTCGATTTTACTAAAATGATGTGTCTCACATTCTTACTTATTGAGACTTTCTTCGTCCGTTGAGCTATTATTGTTTCATTCCCATTTGTCTTTCACCCACAAAGGGATACATGCAATGGGGCAGGCCATTTCAGCCATAGGCTAATATTACTGTCAGTCAGGCATCTCTGAGGCATCCTGTCCTACAACAAGGAGTACATCCACACACACAAGTAGTTCCCTGCAGTACCAGGAAGTACAGTGGGAATGAAGTGACTGAACATGTAGTTTTATTTTGCCCAGCCTACCATTGACATAGGAAGAAGTGGAAATTGTAGGGTTCGAGTAATTATAGCACTGCTTTCCGAATAGTTAAAGTGACACAAGGCAGTGTATTGCTTTTGCAGTTTCAAGTTACCTGATGTCTATGTGGAAGCTAACACTGAATAAGGTGTCCACTTGATGCTTGTTGTGCATTTTAATGGTTTTAAAAAAATATATATTTCATTCTGGTCCTTTAATTATAATGTATTTTTGCCTTATCATTTACATCTTTTTGAAATTTTATCTTGATCTTTTTTACATACTGTTTTCATGTATGTTCTTTTATGGCCTGACCGAAATAAAGATTGTTTGACTTGACTTGGCAATGTGTGCTTTCTGAGAGCAAAACATATATTTTTGCTTTTAGACAAATATTCTTAGATGGATGAGGGACTTGTAGATCTCTTGATAAATGGGACAGTCCTAGAGATTTAAACATATTAATTACCGTTCTTGCCAAAATTAACCTGTCTTCCTGAAAAGTGATGAATGTTGCCTCTTGAAGACGTTTGGAAGATTTGAAATTGTAAATCAGTGCTGCCACTGACCCAGCCCAAACAAGAACTCATACACATTGATTATTGGACCAAGGTTCTTTAACTATACATTCCCTCATATTACTCAAATGTTCCCTCCCTGGATGAGAATCTGGCTATGTTATCTCACAGCAAAAGGAATGCAAATTTCTAAGTTTCACCTGCAGACAGATTTTTGCTGTTTGTTGTTGAAATATGTCTTGGACCCTACAACAGCTTTAATTATTATTCTCAAAATCAAATCGAACTTTGGGGCTCATTATGATGGCGGGCGGACATCAGTCCGCCCTCCATCATAGCGGTGCTGGGACCACTGAAGGACCGGGTTTTAGAACCCAGTGGCGTCAGGGAGAACGCCTGATACCTTCGAGTTCCCCTGTCTTGGCAAACAGAGACACGGGATACTTCTTGATGACGTCAAGGACCAAAATGTATTGGCTGCAACCAGGAACAGAGATCTACGAAGTACACATGGGTAGTTCGTCAGAGACTGCACAAATTCAATAAGCGGAGCATGGTCTTTTATGCCAAAAATCAAGCCTCAGGCAACATTCCAATTTACATTTGGTGCATCAAAAACTGACCAATGACAGTGTAACATTTCAAAAGTAGCGAATGACGACAGTCAAAGACAATCCCATTTTCCGTTGTCCAGCCCACCAGAAATGACCATGCACATTCCCGGTTTCCTGTTCGATCAGGCCGGACAAACCCATCATAAACCCTTCGACCCAAATCAATGATTATGTCGTAAAGGAAAGGCAGAAGCAGATTGGAGAGGAGATAGAAAGGTGGGAGCAGTGTACCATAAACTCGGGCATGTCCTGCTCTTTGATCTTTATCAGGCCAGCTGCTGAACAAGGAACTGGCTCAGCGAGGTCAGCCTCGGGCTAGAAGTCAGTTCGGCCAGGTCACCCAGAAGTCAGCAAAGGCGTACGTGTCTCAAGGACTCGCTCGGCCACAGTCATCGGGCCTATGTTAGGGCAACCACACAAAATGGCTGCCGAATACAAAATGGAACCCGAAGGTTCAAACGAAATCCTTGAATACAGAGTGTTCTCCTATATCGATTCATACGAAAACACTCAGACACGCTACACTCGCCATTTGCAGTCTGCTGACACCAAAATCGTCCATTTCTGACGATCTTTATTGAACGGGTTCGGTACCACCGAACCCAGTTCGTGAACCACGGAACCACACCACCAGACGTGTGGCGGTCCCACCAGCTCAATTAGGATGTGCCCGGAAGTATGGCGGGCGCATCCTGGCCTTTTAACAGTGCAGACGCAATATTAAATTGCCACGATGTGCATTTCCATGCACTATATGGCAGGCACTATGCAGTGTCTGCCACCTGGTGCATGGAAATCTAGGGGGGGTACCATGGGTCCCCTTTGAGTGCACCTACACCCTCCCCCCACACAGAGGGGGTCCCCAAACCCAATCCTCGCCAGCCTTTACATGGCGGCATCGCCACCATGGAAAGGCTCCTACCAGGGCACATCCTAATATGGCGGACGGTGCCTGCTGGCCACTGCCACCATATTAGTGTCCCTTTTCCGCCCGCCAGGCAATCGGTGCGATTGCCAGAGGCGGACGGACTTTGATTCTGCTGTGAAACCCACCGACATCCTAATTTGGCGGTGGGTAAATCTCACTGTGTTGGTGGGAGGATCGCCACCGCCAGCCCGTTGATGGCGGTCCTCCCACCATCATAATGAGCCCCTTTATTCAGATTTTACCACGAAATCCATAAAAGCACAACAAACCAAATGCATACATTGAAAACTCTCACCAGTAGCCAGCGTAACATATTACAATATCGTAAAACACAATATAAAACAAAATCATCATAAAAATATACAAAACATACATATATATCTATTGCTTTAAAAATCGCACTCCTGACACCATATGAAATTTGTAGGCGTGAGAAATACTACACACTCCATATGAGCTCATGTATGGTAATATAATAGAGCGCAACAGAATTAAAATTATATAATAAATCTAAAACTCTTAAATAAATATTAAAAATAATCATTGAAAGCGCAGCAGAGAGCAATAATTAAAAACCCTCCAGCTAAAAAAAGAGGTTATTGTAAACCCAGTATTTGATTTATGGCTGCACTCGGGACCTCGCGTGTTAGTTTGTCTAAGGAAAATAAAAAAAAGATCTGGGCCCAATATTTAAACTGCCTCATAACACAGCCCATCTAGATGCCCTAATGATTTGTGTCTCCTGATTGGGTTCTTAATATAGGTTACAATGGCGTGACATGTGCGAACATCTGGCAATTTCCTAAGAAAATCAAAGGCCACCTGACAATAGATGAGACCCTTGGATAGAAATAAGGGGCGGAGTACTCTTAATCTGATGTCTTTATAAAATGTATAGAACAGCATAAAGTGCACAGTGGATTGATCAGCTTTTCCATCGCAGGGGCAATTGGATAAATTTGAAGACCATGCCTTTGATTTAGGAAATGCAGCAATATGGTGGAGTAGGTGGAAGCATAGTGTGGTCAAATAAAATATGTCCTTATTATTAGTCATGATAGTCAGATGTCCTTGTATCCCTAGTTGTATCAGTTCCTTGCAATAACATTCCACTGTCAACTTACCCCCAGATGCACCAAAGTTATGTTTTGCGAGTCCTTAATAGCGAATTTTAAGGAATCGCTATTAAAGACTCGCAAAACGGGTTGCATGTAGGAATCACAATGTTATTTGCGATTCCTACTGATTCATTATTTGCGATTCGCTAATTGCTAATCGAAAATATGGAATGGCTTTCCCATTCATTCCTATGGGCCAAAGGCCCATAGGAATGAATGGGAAAGCCATGCCTTATTTTCGATTAGCAATTAGCGAATCGCAAATAATGAATCAAGGCCCATAGGAATGAATGGGAAAGCCATTCCTTATCTGCGATTAGCAATTAGCGAATAGCAAATGTGCTGCAATTTCAAGGGTGCCAGGGTGTCCAAAGGACACCCAGTTGCACCCCTGAAATGGTAATGTTCACTGGTGTTGCGCACACACATGTCCCAAGGACATGTGTGTGTGTAATATACAACTTAGAAAAATGCACTAAAGTGCATATTTTTAAGTTTTTGCTTTTTACCACGTAGTTTGGATTCGCGGTAAGTGAGTAAATAGAGACCCCAGACTTGCAGTAAATAGAGACCCCAGTGTACGATTTCACAATCTTGGAATGGTTCATGCATTGCATTTAAGGAATCGTAAATTACGATTCCTTAAATGCAATCGCAATTTGAGAACTCGCAATTATTTGCGAATTCTTAAATTGCGAGTGCATGAACCCTTGATGCATCTCATATGCCATTTTTGCGAGCGCAAACGGCCGAATTTTGCGATTTGACCATTTGCGCTCGCAAAAATGCTTGATGCATCTACCTGTTAGTTCTTTCACTTGAATCACTGTGGACTCCCTTGGTTCCTAAAAAGACAGTTCTTAACTCTTTCTTACTGATTTGTAGGATGTCCGCAGGGACCCGAACACTACAATTTTCTTCCACTTCTTTCAAGAGACCATTTATATACCTAAACCACAGGATTTTTTCGTACTGGTCAAATTCAAGGCAATCACTCATGATGTCTCTCATAAAATTTGTGCGTGGTTTGGACCAGATACTGGGCCATTTGATAATGCTACTAAGAAAGAGCAAAATATATATCATTCTCATTCCATTGCATCTTTTGCTTCTTTTTCAATGGCTTTACTTACCCTTCTTGTGTTTGGCCTTACCCTGGAGCACAGCTTATTTGCCATCCTTTTGTCATGATGATTTGTATAATTCCAGGTTTTCTCTTTCTTGCAGCATTCCATGGCAGTGCATGTGTTTTATCTCTCTCTCCCTCGTGTGTTGCTTCCCGTCTTCAAATACCTGCCTGCCTGTGTGCTCCTTGTTGCTCACGCCTCCCCAACCCGCAGCACATCCATGCTTCCCCCACTCCAGATTTATATATATTTTTTATCTCATTGCACAACCCTGACTCAAACTCCCTCATTGCCCCCGCCCACTTCCCATTTCTCCCTGCTTCCTTTACACCTCACTAACCCGCTCTCCTCACTTACTCCTCCATTACTTACCGTAACCCCATGCTTTCTTCCAATTTTTTGGGTGGTCCCGGCAGCTGCCATTTGGCACTGGGAGGCCCCATCATGCCTTATGTATGCCTGCACAGTGACACTTGCGCACACCGGGGCCGATTCACAGAACTAACTAAAGACAAAATCCTAAACTTACTACTTTTGGTATTCACAGAAGTTAGGATTTTGTCTTAAGTTTGTTTTAAGACAAACTTAAGACAGACTTAAGACAGACTTTAGACAGACTTAAGACTAAGTCTGTCTTAAGTTTGTCTTAAAACAAACTTAGGACAAAATCCTAACTTCTGTGAATACCAAAAGTAGTAAGTTTTGTGAATCCGGCCCATAGATTATCATTATTGACCGCCACAGTAATGATGAATACACATGCATGGACACATACACATCATCACTCCTTTTTTTGTGTGGCCCTTTTGGACATTATTAGCAAAAACTATTCTTTTTGCCAAGTACTGCGCAGAATTCTTAAAAACCTTTGACAAATCCAATAGGTAGAAAAATTGGAGGCGTATTGTCTTTACCAATGCTTATTTGCTCTTATGGTGGCTTCCAGTGCACCTTATTGCTAAGGCCTATGTTTATGTACGTAGTTTTACATTGCCCTAACCAATGTTATAACTAAATAAAACACACTTAATTTAATCCACTGCCTTGATCAGTCTAAAGTCTTAGGGTCTGATTATGAGTTTGGTGGTCCGCCAAACCCACAGTGGCAGCGCAGCTTCTGCCGCACCTGCAGTCCGACCGCCATATTTTGAGTTGAGCAGTCTGACCGCTGTGGGACTGCTGCTATCTTCAGGGATCTGGGGTCCCTGGCGGTCTTCCAGCAGCCAGAGGCGCGCATTATACTGGAGGAGCCACTATGGCACTGCCAAGCTTATTACGAGTTTCCTCACCGCCACACTTTTCATGGGTCCCCTGTAGTCTCAAGGCCTGGGATGCATGCGGGGGGCAAATTTTGTGCCCCGCTGTGTGCACGCACCCCCTGTTCCTGCATGGCATGGGCTTCACAGTCCATGCCGTGCAGTAGCGGGCTTTGGCAGTCCTTCTATGTTACCTTTCTAAGACTCACATATGAGCCTTAGAACTGCAACTGCAACCCAGGACCGCCCACCAGACCAGGAAAAAAGTCCTAATCTGCCGGGCGGTTGATATTGGCAGTGCGGAAGAAGAGTGGTGGCATGGTGCCCACTCCCACACCGCCAAAGTCACAATTAGGCACATAATTCTGTGTATTGTGTTTGTTTTATTCTGAGACACAGCTTTATGTAAGCATCATAATGCGCCCTTGTGGCATTTTAGACCTTTCTATAGCTTCATACAAGTGACTATACCTATGATATAGTCGGTAAATGGTTATATAGATCTGATTATAATTCAAATATTATGTGTCAATCCTTCCCTTAACAAAAGTGAATTTTTTTTATTAAACAACCTGTGATGATGCTAAGCCATGGATTTACAATAGTATCTATCAGTGCTTTTTTTAAGACCTGCATTTATGAACCCAAGATCTCATCATAGTGTTTACTCTGAAGAAAGTGCTAAGAGTTCAACAGCCATAAAATATTCCCATCGTTCTGTGGAACTTTTGCAAGTTTCATCTGCTGACACATTCCCAAATAAAGTTTCATGAAACTAGGTGTTCGAGTTGCAAATATATCTGTTCAGATATGAGCTACTACATTTTAAGGTTGAAATATCGCATAATTGATTAGTTTCAATATTTTTTCTGTTGACACTTCTAATCTCCCGTATACAAGATGTGTTATTAGTGTTAGTCCTGTTGTACCACCTCATTTGTAGTTTAACATAGTGCTTTACTCTTCTGCCTATTGAGAGCTAAATTTGGAAGGACCAACCATTGGATCCTGGGCTGAAGAAACCTCTTCACTCTTTCTCCATCAAGACCACTGTGCATGTCTTCCTTTATGCAATATGGCTCTCGTTTACCAGCACCCCTACATGTGTTGGTGAGCTGTTGCATGGTGGGGATGGGATGAATTCCCTTCATGTGATTCACAATTACCACTTCATTGTTTGGTATGGGGCTGGATAGTGAGGGAGGCCATAGTGCCCATGGACACTTTCCCCAGTAATCCTATATTCTGTAAGTGCTGGATGGTGGACAAGGTACGCGGTCATTCACTCCCCCACCTCTGCCTTGCTATTGGTGATGAATGGAGGGGGAACACAGATCGTTTGTACATGCTGCAGGTTCTAGATGGTGGAGGAATCCAGAGTGCACTGCAGGTGCTCAAGTTTCATCTTGAAGTGCTGAATGGGATGTATGTCGTTACTACGCATGCTTTTACAACGCATGCCTTTACTACGCAGGTTTTACAACGCAAGTCGTTACAACGACTTGCGTTGGGGGCCGCTGGATAGTGAATAGTTTAATTTACTATTCCAACTCCAGTCCCCGTGGATAGTAGGGATGGTTTTGGATAGAAAATTAAACGATTCCCTATCCTACAGCGCTCCAACACGACTTGCATTGTAAAAGTTGCGTGGTAAAGGTACTGCGTGGTAAAAGTTGCGTTGTAAACGCTGTTCCCCACTGATTGGCATCAAGGCTCAAGTGCCATTCTTCCAGTGTCTGGATAAGTGCTGGATTGGAGGCGTAAGACAGATCAGGCTATGTGTACTTAACCGTACGAACATTGCTCACCTGCATGGTTGATGTTGTGCGGATGCCGAGCTACCCCTACTGCCTTGCCATACGTTGACCTACTCGAACCCCAACAAAGTCAGGGTGGCTTTTGTGTTCCTGCAACCCCACCGCCATCATACACATTACTAATCAACAATGATGGACCAGGGCGTGAACCCTAAGCCTCTTTCTAATGGGTAAAGAAACCCAACTACATGCTGAGTCAAGGCAATTACTTCTCATAAATTTATAGATTCTGGTTGCAGTGATGACTCATCACAAAATGGCGGACTAAGGCGTGGCGACGGTGACTCCTCACAACCTGGTAAACTGAATGGCCATGCAATGACTGACCGAGGCATGTGCAGAGTCGGACAGCGAAATACACTCCCCTATCTTGGCGACACCGCTCAAGGTGGGACCATCTACTAAAATGTCAATTATGTCATTTCACTGGTTGCATAACTCCACTCCCCCAAATAAAAAAAAAATAAAAAAATCTCAACTCTTTGCATTCGGACATTTTGAAAAGTTGATTCCTATTATACTTGAACTATTTATAAAATGGAAATAAATAACATTATTTAAGGGTTATTACTTTTACCTTCCACTTTTGTGTCCATAGGGGAAGATGTGAATAAGCCCTAAAAATCTTGATCGACACAGCAGTATTCGCACAAACTGCAGCCCACACCGAAAATACAGAGCAAGGCACCGAGACTGTAAAGCAAACGATGCTTAAATGAGATTACACATGCAGCAAGCCCAACTCCCCGAAGGAAAAGAATTAGTTCTGCTTCGTTTCTGCCTGGAACTAATCTTTCTGCATCGGTGGCAGGAAACACTTCAGACCCGTGTAAGAATATTCCCCTTGTCCCCTGGGCCCAGTGGTTAAGGAGCAGGCAGGGAAAACGCCTCTCTAAAACAAACCTGCAAGATGATATTTCAAAGAAACATTTTGCAGAAGCGGCCCCTGCACTGGGAGAATTTCAAGCCACTGGTGACGTGAGTAGTCAGTGTGATTATTGCATTAAATATTCATGGGATCAAATTAAGATAAGGCACAAAGCCTTATAGGGATCTTTGGACTAATTATAACCGAGGGTGAGAGCGCTGGATCCAAATTACATCTCCCTAACTGTATGGCGAGCACTTATTCCAGATATTAATTTTTTAATTGCCTAAACCTAGAGAATCTTAAATGGATATGAAAAGAGAAAATCAAAGCGAGAAATTGAATTTGAGTATATGTCATGCAGTCTGCAAGAGCTGATTCTAACCAGATGTGCTCACACACAAATGAAGCACAAGGGCTAGCTAGTTAAATGACACTGAACAGCAGGGGCATAGCTTTCGTTGGTGTAGCAGGTGCAGTGGCACCAGGGCCCATGGGTCCAATATATTCAATTGACTGCCTTTGGATTGGGGCGGCCCATTTGCCATGCTCGCGCCAAGCTGTTGATACAATTTTTTTTATCTTTTATTTGTTTTTACAGAGTTTTATATAGCGCAAACTTGACCCAAAGGTATCGGGTATCAGAGCGCTTTACATAGCACCAGTTGTGTTTACATGAGGACACATTCATTTTTGTTAGGCATGGGAAGATTAAGTGATTTGTCCAGAATCACAGGATGTTGGGTCGTTGCCGATATTCGAACCCGGTTCCCCAGATTTGAGGTCGACCGCCGTAGCCATTAGGCCAGCTTCTCTCCCCACTATTGTCAAGCCACTAGCTCCCATGAGTTTCACTGCCATGATCCTGTGCTGTGAGGCCCTGTAGTAGTTCGTGGGGCCTTGCAGACATGTTCCAGCATTGTAAGATCTATGGCCAAACAGTTCTGCAATGCTACAGTCAGGACACTAAAATAGCAGTGAGTGATTATAGCTAGAACACTGACACAGCACTACCCCACCAAAGCAAACACTTACACACACACAATTACCTAAGTGCCAGGACTGGAATTCACCCACCCAGATACAGCTACTGTTACAACACTTGAAAGAGTGTTTCCATGCAAGATACTGTAGCATCTGTTACACTAAAGCTAGACCCACACCCAGCCCTGCTCTCTCAGATCCAGAAATACCCCCATTCCTAGCCTGCAGCTGACCTCCACACAGCATCAACTAGCATCAATGACTCTGCTACCACCCACAGAACTCACCACACCTAGCTCTGTCACACCAAGAGACTGTCAGTGTGCACAAGTAGATAACAACACAAAAAATACTTCTGTCCTAACCGTGGATGACCAATCAGCAAAAAGCACCCCAATTACATCACATGATTTTACACCTCAACAGCTCTTATTGGCTACAGAGGGGCAAGTATTGGAAGCTAATAGCCTATTACTGCCTGTTCGCTTTAAGCACCTGCCAAGCACGTTAGACATGTTTGCGCATCCAGAGTAAACAAACTGAAGCGGGAAAATGGAAACATGGCAAAAACAATGTCTGGTGCCATCTTGAGGCATTAGCCATGCTAGCTGTCTTCCCATTAATAAGGAGGACAATTTTTTTCTAACATCTGTAATAAATGTTAGTAGCAGGAGTGCAAGGCCCTTAAAAAGTAAGCAGAAAAATGACTCTTACCCTCCCCTCCGCTCCCCACCTTCTGTTCCTAGATCTGCATTCCTGCGCCCCGAGAGGAGAGTTGGCAAGGGCAGTGCCACCAGTCTCAAAGGGCAAGCCAAGCCAGGGTTAGTAGCTGAAATCTTCAGCTACCCCTAACACCCTTGGTCCAGTGCTTAATTTGAGCCAGTGGTTTCCGGTGCCCAGCAACAGCACTTAATTGTCCACACTAGCATTATTGACAGTTGCCACCTAGTGGCACTGTTTGTGTAATTTAGAGATGAGCAGAGCAATAGCTATTTGTTAATTCAATATACATTAAAAATAATGCACACCTGCTGTCCAACCCATTAATACAGCTTTGTGGGCCTCGAACAATCTGAATTGTCACACATGTAGCAGTGTGATGGTTAGTAGTTGTGTTAGTACTACCATTGGCAGCTCTAGCGG
Source organism: Lissotriton vulgaris (assembly GCF_964263255.1). NCBI lineage: Eukaryota > Metazoa > Chordata > Amphibia > Caudata > Salamandridae > Lissotriton > Lissotriton vulgaris. The sequence continues at coordinate 54,551,250 of NC_141698.1, read as the reverse complement.
TGGCAAGGGGTGGTGCAAGCCTCCTGACGAGGGCCCTGGCACTTATTTGTTTACAAATTAAGCACTGCCTTGGTCCTAACTAAACTCTGCTCAGTAGTCCTGATTCCTAGCCCTGGTTATTCCCTCCAGCATACCCTGGCGGGGTCCAACAGTAGCAAGAGTTTGGGCAGCATCTGCGGAAGGCTTGCTCCAGACACAGCCACTGTGCTTTCTGAGGCATTGAGGGGATTTTTGATGTCAGCACATTTTCTAATTATTGGATGTTTTGTTAGATTTCCTTCACCTGCTTCAGAACGACGGCATTTGATGTCAGCAAAGTCAATAACACTTTATAAGTATGTTTCGTGTTTATTTTTAAACACTTATGGAGCTTTACCAGGAGTCAGCAGATTTAATGTGTACCTAGATGTATTTTTAGCTTTATAGGTATTTTAATTTGTTCTGTGGCAGCCACCCCTCTGCATAAAAATTGGATTTTCATTTGCAGACAGACCTTCCAAGCTCCTGCAGTAAGGGTTGTATTTCTGGAGAAGCAAAGCAGGAAAGTCAAACCTACCCCCCACCAAAGCACAACACCGTTAAAGTATTGTCCAGTAAAGTTGGGGGTGTGTTGTTAGAAAAAGGTGGACAAATGCAATCCCTTTTCCAATACTCCTGGTGAAGGTGATAAGAGAAGGGAAGTGAAAAGTAATGCATGGCTTATATATGATGAGATGTAGCAAAATATAAGTGGTCATGACTGATGGAGGTTACACCAATTAGTGGTCTGGAACCTTGGGGTGTGAAATGCTGCAGAACCAATGTGTGGCCATGACCTGGAATCACTGGCATCTATGCGGTGCCACAAGGCAGCCATTAGTGGTTAGAAACTCCATCCCTCAAAGTGCTGTTGTGTAAAATTCAAGGACTGGCTAAAAGTGCTGGACATGACACAGAGGGCCATATGTATCAAGCCTTTTGCGATTCGTTAAGGCCGAAATTCGCAGAATTTCAGCCTTAGCGAATCGCAAACGGCCTTTTTACCGATTTTCTAATGTATGAAAAAAGAGCAAAATAAGGAATCGCTAAAAATTGCGATTCCCTATTTTGCTTAAGCATTTAAGGAATCGCAAATTTCGATTCCTTAAATGCTATGTATGAAGCATTTCCAAATTGCGATTTCAAGTTTAGAAATCGCAAATTACCACCAACTTGTAGTTGGTGGTAATTTGCAATTTCTTGTAAATATGCACAATTGTGCATTTTTGAGGGTGGCATATGATGCACATACATGCCCATTGGGCATGTATGTGCGCCATATGCACACACATGCAATTTACAGGGGTGCAGCAGGGTGTCCTTGAGACACCCCTGCACCCTTGTAATAATTCTCAAATTGCGATTAGCAAATTGCGAATTCGCAATTTGAGAATTATTTCGCAATCATTCCTATGGGCCTCCTGGCCCATAGGAATGGATTGGAAATTATTCCTTAATTGCGAATTCGCAAAATGCGAATTCGCAAATAAGGAAGATTAAGGAATCGCTAAAAAAAAGCAAATTTCTTCATACATACCATTTTGCGATTCCTAAATAGCGATTCCTTAAAAATCGCTATTTAGGAATCGCAAAACGGAACTATGATACATATGGCCCAGAGTCACCTAAAAGCTAGACCCTTTGCTTTAAATACGTTTTTGTGGGCCAAAGAAGTTAGTGGATGTTGATAGCTGACATGCTATGACGACCGCCATTGTAAACATGCACCGAGCTAGCTGTGAGATCCGCAGTACTATTTTTCCCATAGACAATACCCGCTGCCCTTTGTCACCACTGGATTGTTATTGGTGATCAAATACTCACCCACTCTTGGGCAAGATGGGGGATGCTATGGGCGAATACATCTCTATGCCCTTGCGCAAAGTAGGAGTCAACAAACACTTGCCCTGCCATTGCATCAATATTCTGCAAAGTAGGGAGGTGAAACCAACTTCAAAGCAGGTCGTTGAGATGAAGAGGGCTATGTGACACTGGGGCACTTCCTAACCATATCTCTGCCTCATCTGTCTCCTTTCTCACAGCCTCTTGTTGCAGTTTCATCTCCCTTTTCACCCCCTTCTCTTATGCTACTTGTTAGACCTGTCAGCCTTAGAGAGGTCGTCACCCAAACCTTTTTTGCCTCACTCCTCCAATTTTGCTGAACTCATTACTTTGCCCATAGCACTCTGTGCACTTTACCACTGCTAACCAATGCGAAAGTGTGTGTGCTCTCTCCTTTAAACATGGTGACATTGGCTTACAACCAATTGGCACATTTAATTTACTTTTAAGTTCCTAGTAAAGTGGTACTACGTGTACCCAGGACCTGTAAATTAAATGCTACTGGTGGTCCTGTTGCACTGATTGTGCCACCCACTTAAGTGGCCCTTTAAACATGTCATTACAGCCTGAGTGTGCTGTGTAAACTTCCATTTCAACATGGCAAAATAAACCTTTTCCCAGGCCCAAACCTTCCTTTTCAATACCTATAAGTCACTCTAAGGATAGGCCCTAACCAGCCCAGATGTCAGGGTGCAGTGCATTCAGAAAGTTGGACATATACTTTTAAGTTATACATGTCCTGGTAGTGAACCTCTTAAATTAGTTTTTCACTACTGAAAGGGCTACCTCTCCCCCAGGATAATATTGGGATAACATCAAGTTAACTTAGTACATTTAATAAGTGCTAAGGTTCAATTGGGAGGAAGTAGTAATGTCAAGTTTGGTGCCTAAAGAATTGCAATTTATAGTCTTTAAAGGTAAAGTCTGATTTTGAGTCAGAATTCTGATATTTGCACTTAAATAAAGTTGCCATTTTCTTGTTCCCAAATATTTGGTACCTGATGCCTGTTCTTGGGTCACATGACTGGCTGCACTTGGCAGTTGGACGTTGTTTATTCTGCTCAGAAACCACACAACAGATTAATTAGGTTTACCTGGATGGTCCATCAACTGGCAGGATGGGGGGGGGCGGCATGGGCACAGAGCCACTTGCAATTGAATAGACTCTGCCTTGACTTCATACAAAGGACTTGTCACCAATGCATTGTTCATGTAGCTAGCTTGGAGCCAGTGCAGGGGAGGAAGAAAACTTTAAGGACTTCAAAGGGAATTCTCTATAAACTTCACTTCTAAGTGGGCATTAGGTATACATATTGGACCCTCAGACCCAACTCTTCAGTACAATCCTGGACTCTGGATGCTACAGAAGAAGGACTGTTGTGCTTCTGTGCTGGTAGAAGGATTGTCACTCTGCTGCCCTGCTTGCTGAGAAGAAAAATTTAACCTACACCTTTCATCGTAGGCTGAAGTGACTCCAAGGATCAGCTGTCTGACCTCCTGTTCTTCTGAGCTATAAGGACACAAGCTCCAGAGGCTCCCAGCAAATGTCCAGCTGACCTGTAACTGTACCTGCCTGAGGCCTACTGGCCTCTGCTAGAGTGAGTTTCTAACCTGAAATGGGTACCCATCAGGAAATTGACTCTTGGTGTGGAATCAGTTGAGCTACTCTCGGAGGTAAAGAAAAAATGCTAAAGTTTTGGGGTTCTTCGCGACCATGATGGGCCCGATCAAACCAAAAGCTTGATGCCCACATTGTTCACCAACACAAAGCTCCAGCAAACCTGGCGCTTCACACCACAGAGGTCCCCAGCAAAGTCCACCAAGATGAACAACACGAGCTACAGCATCAACATATCGCAGTGACCGCTAATGTGAATCACCAGCAACTACTGGATCTTCGGGCAACAGCGATGACCTTTACACTGGCCAGCCTGCTGTTCTCACTGCATTGATGACCATCTGCAACGCTCTCCATGCTTTTTTTGGTCACTTACACCACAAATGGAATTTTTCACGATGGACTTTGAAGGTATCCAACAGATGCTTCATCGCAGTCTGCCTGAACTTGTGACTATCACCTGATCTTGTACAACCTGATAACTGTGAGTGGTGCATTGTGCTTTTATGCATTTTTCTTACCTGAAATCTTTATAATTGCATATCTCCTGTTGTACTTTTGGATTTTTTACATTTTGGTCTTAAACAATTCACAACATTTCTCTAAATTTTTCTAAATTGGTGAGGGATTTTTCTTGTGTTGAGTTTTAACTTTATTACTATGTGAAATGGGCCATAAATATTTTAAACATTGCCTCCAAGTTAAACCCAACTGCTTTTGTGCCACAATACCATGGGGTTGGGCACTGGTTAATTTGGGGGTTGTTTGCGTTTTACCCTGACAGAGACTGTTGTTGTTCTTGAGTAGGGCTTCACTCCCCTCAACCAGTGACCCAATTTCCAACATTGGTGGTCAGCTGTGAGATTTGAAATATTGTTTGTGCAATTTCATACAGTGATTTGTGTAGCACTAAAATCTTGGATGAAGAATTAGATACCAAATAGCATTTTTTTTAAATCTCCTTGATTGGCTCTTTTGCTATTTTCAAATCTACTCTCATTGCTACCTTACAGTCTGTGACCATACCTGCAGTAATGGAATTTGAGCTGGCCGACCTGGATAGCTACACTGTGGTTGAACTCAGTTCTATAAGGAAAGGGCACTGCGAACGAAGAAAGGCACTAAGAATTTGTAGCTTCAGAAAACTGTGAGGGCTTGGTCGGAGGCCCACCAATTGCTGATCGCTGATAGCAACAGAGCTTTGGGAGTAGGAGGAATATATGGATGAGTTGGCGCAGAGCTTGGATTCCAGCCATGAGATGCAGCATCCAGAGAAAGAAGACTTATCACCTGAGTTGGAACACCCCACAAAAGCGGGAACTAGTGCATCTTAGAATGGCCTTTCAACAGAGGAGAAGGCGGACAGGAAGTCAGAGAGGGAGTTTCAGTTGCAAGTGGCCAAACTCAAGATGGAGGTACAGGATAGGAAAATGGCTCCTGAAAGGAAACTGAGAGAGCTGGACACCAGAGCTAAGCAAGCACAGTACAGCAATCATGGTGGCAGAATACCAAGCTTGTCTAAAAGGAAGAAGAATGTTTGCATACCAAAAGATCTGGTGCCCAACTTTGTGGGAGGAGATGACATAGACAAGCCTATGTGGTGGCCCTTTAGAGGCACAGGGCCCCAGAAGAGTTTGGGGGCATCACTCTGGAAACATGCCTCCTGTCCTGAGGGATACATTACTTCCTTTGGAGGTAGAAGACTAAATGAAGTACATCCCAAAGAAAACCATCCTTGTCACCAAGTTCGTACTCACCCTAGAGAAGCGCTCCATTGGGTTCAGGGATTGCCAAAAGATGAAGAACCAGTCTTGGGTAGATGTTCTTAATTACACCAGCAAATCACTGAATGGTTGGGTGCAGGACATCAAAGTCGATGATTTTACTGGGTTGTTTAATGTGATACTAAGGGAACACATGTTAAATTTTTGTTTGACAGAGCTGAGCCAGCACCTAATCTTTAGTAAGGTCACTGACTCCAGGTAGCTTGCTAAGGAGGCAGACCTCTGGGTGAGCACCGGAGTGTCCAAAAAGGTATCTAAGGTGGGGGGGGGGGATTGTCACCAGAAGGGTGTTCAGTGATCCCAACAGAAGAAAGAAGGAGATACAAACTTAAAAATAAAGAGTTCTCTAAAGGCCCCCAAAATAATCCCCAAGGGAACAATAGTAACCCGTCCCAGTCTGAACCTAAAAGAAAGGGGTTCCCTTGATAAACAGCCAGGGAGGTTTGCCCTGCTGTGAGTGCTTTAACTATGGACACTTCAAGGGAAACATGAAGGCACAGTCACCTGGGTTGGGGAGGAAGTGAACCAGGTTAGCCTCAGGGAGAGAGTAGAGGTTACCTTAGTGTCCTTAGGGGATAGAGTGATGGTGCCAAAAGCCCACATGCCTTCCAAAACATCTAAGTATAATAACACTGCCTATATGTGGTTGGAGCAAAGGGTGGGCGATCTGAGAAACAAGGGAGCCAGTATGACTGCTGTGAAATTCCACCGTATGACCTCAGAGCAGATCATCCCTAATACATTCTATCAGGTTATAGTCACAGACAACTGTGGGAGCCACTACTCAGTGTCTCTGGTTCCCTTTGAGGGGGGGGGGGGGTTCTCAAGTTCTCTAAAAATAGCTGTGAACCCAGCCATGCCTGTAGATTGTCTGTTAGGCAATGACCTAGAACACAATGCCTGAAAGGAAGTGGTGCTCGGGTCACACCTGGAGATGTTAGGCTTGCCTGGATGGGTTTGTATGACCACAAGGTCCATGGCTACCTGGAAGGAAATTCAAATGAGCCTGGAGTCTGGAACAATGGCCCAGGCAGCTTTCAAGAAGAGGAAGGGCAAGGAGAGTGGGAAATTAACTCCTGAAGGTCCCACAGTCCAGGTTAATGAGGTGACTGAGGAAGGATTAACACCCTGGGAGACCTGCCTGAGCTCGCTGGATGGCACGTTGAGGATGGGCCTACCAGGGAGGAATTCTCCAAGGTGAAAAAAGAGTGCCCAAATCTAGAGGACTTGAGAAAGGAAGCTGAGGCCCAGGCGGCAGATGAGACCTCTGGAGTTCACCTAATCTATTGGGATTGGCCTCCTACACAGTGAGCCTAATGTTTCTGGACCTGGGGCAGTCATGTGCTAGTGGTCACCCCCACCCCGCCCCCATGTTACAGGGCCTTCATACTGTGGCTGGCTCTTGATAGGGCATGACATATGGGGCAGGACAAGACCTTTGTCAGGTTTGTCCCCCATTTCTACTGGCTCTGAATGAAGACAGCCTCAGATATAGTTTTTGGGTCTTGTCTTGCCGGCCAGGTCAGTGGTAAAGCAGGGACAAAGCTGAAGTCTCCTGTGACTCTTTTGCCTGTTTTTTGTACCCCCTTTGAGTTGATTGGAATCCACATTGTTGGTCCCTTAGACCCTACGACAGTCGTAGACAACAGGTTACTTTTGGTCTTGGCGAACTACACCACATGGTACCAAGGGACATCTCTCTGAGGTCAGTGACTGTACCTGTGGTGGCTATGGACCTGATGTGGATTTTTACCTGTGTGTGGTTCCCCAAAGAAGCAGTGTCCGACAGAGGCCCTAACTTTATGTCAACTTACATGAAGTTCATGTGAGATGAATGAGGAGTAAGCTGTAGGTTTCCCACACCCTATCACCCTCAAACAAATAGGCTTGTTGAATGGTTCAACAAAACCCTCAAAGACATGATTTTGGGCCTGCCTAAGCTATGAGGTAGAAGTAGGACATCTTCCTGCAATGTCTGTGTCTGCTGTTCACCTACAGGGAGGTGCCACTGAAGGGGGTTGGATTCGCTCATTTGAGCTCCTCTATGGACACCATGTTAGAGGACAATCAGTCCAGGAAACCCCATCAGGATGTAGGTAGCTGCATGCTGGCACTCCGTAACCAGATGCTGTGCTTCTGGAAGAAAGAGAAAGGTGAGTTTTCATGGCGGTCGCACAGCCAAAAAAAAGTTGGCAGTGAGGAAACAAAGAGGGCCCTATAGGGCCTCCTGGTGCCTCACGCCATGTGGATGCACACAGGGAGGCACAACATTTTCCACCTGAGTGCATGCGCACCAGTACCTGTACAGCATGGACTGCAGCAGTCCATGCTGTGCAGGTACTCCCTTTGAAGTTCCCATTGTGGTGCCAATTTCATAGGCACTGCCCTGGGAACGGCAAAGAACCGGGTGCTAGAGCAGGAAAAAACTCCTGGTCTGGCGGGCAGTTCCTACACGGGTTTGACCTCCTCCTACACCGCCAGCCTCATAAGAAGTCCCTAAGGTACTCAAAGATTGCCTATTTAGGTAGGGTTAGGTGCTACGAGACATGTGAAAAAAGAATAAAAATAGCGTAGTGTGCTATGTGAATTATTTACAAGTTAAAATAGGTCTACATGTTTCAACCATTGATAGTATTATGTGGTTTTCGTCAGGACCGTGTTTTTTGAATGGGGTGGTACACACACGCTAAGGAGTGTCCAGTCCTCATCCAAAAACAGACCATAAATAGTGGTCTGGTGTTAAAAAAGTGCTTTTTCCTGAATTCAGGAGAAAAACACTCGAAGCTGCAATTTGCGCTTCATGGGCATCGAGTTGGCCAAGACTGCAGGTATCCGTTACTTGCGGCTTCTGCTCGTCAGGCTTCTCAACCTACTTGGTTCTGCACTCGGAAATGCCCCGTCTCGTAGCACCTAACCCTACCTAAATAGGCACCGGTGCAACATATATTTTTAATAGGGTCCGAGCACTCCAGAATAAATTCTTGGTGTGAGTAGACTTGAACCCTTTTTAACACACTTTTCACAAATATCATTTGCACATATAAAAACCAAAAAAACCCGCTCCACTGTAACCAGGTGTCGCAGCACACCCTGTAGGCACTCGGCCTATGGGGTGGGACCCCGATGATGAAGCATGTCACTAACTAGGTTGGTGAGTGAGGGGTCTTCTATAAGGACTAGTACTGTCCAATATAAAAAGGTTGGGGCAATCTTTTGCTAAAACCTGAGCCTTAAGCTCTTGATACTGAAGGAATCTCTTCTTAGTATAAATTCTTTTTGGCCCATAGGGGGTACTCCTCCACTGTTTGTTTAATTCTAGTTTAGGGGACCAGGAGTTCCCACCACACATAAGACTGTGCAAACTTCCCTTACTCTCCTCTTTGTTATACACACACTCAAAGATTACTGACATACCCCCAGTTCACAGCATTTCCCTCTTCCCTTGGGCTATTAATGGTGTCCTTTTCTGTACAGTGTACTTTTTTGTACAAATTGGTATTATGTCCATGTGACCACTAGTCGATGCTGAAAATGGATGTTCTGTAATCTAAAAATATGACTCTATAACAATTTTTCTTGTGATTTTGATAGGGGTGGGCATTGGAAATCTTTTCTTTTTTTAAACAAATCAAAAGGGGTGCAAACACCAGGATGTGGAAATCTTTGAGAACTAAAATTCGAGGAAGTTCTCAAGAGAAGATCTTCGCATATCCCTTATCGTCATGCAAACATATTACATGCCTAAAATGGCACCCTATCTGATGCTCCATCTCAGGGGATTAATCTCTGCCTCCCCATCCAACATGGGGCTTGCACCTCACAGAGCAGGGTGGGTTTTTCTGCTGTGGAAGCAAGGCCTGGGACACAGGACCAGTTCTGAAGGTCAGACATGTCAAAGAGACACTGGAACCAGGGGGCACATAGAAGGTAAACACAACATGCATTTTGTGGATACAGGAGCAGGGTGTCTGGTATGGGTGTACAAAATTTGTGAAATTTGCTTTTGCATACTTATGTGAAATTTCTGCAAAATTATCTGTAATTTTCCGAAATTCAAATCCCCTGTTTAGTGCTTTATTTTAGCACAAAATGCATCCTTGCGCCAATTTTTTGACACAAGGATGCAATTTACACTAATAAATAGTGCAAAAAGGAAAGTACAGTGAACAACAGCTGCTCGCGTTTTGTCGTTCGGGTGCGTTTTTGGTAAATGTCCATTCCTCGTGAAGGGCGCATAAAAACTCTAATGAAAAATTCTCAAAGTAATGTAAGTTACTCCAATCTATTTAAAATTTCGTCCAAGCCTAGTTTCTGGGTAACATCTCCTGTGCATTATGCAAAAAGATAATGCTTCGCAGAACCAGGGAGAGGGATTCAGAAGGGAATTGCAAACCATAGCGATGGAGAGAGAACGCGCCATTCAAAGGCAGAGGACTTTATTATTCTACAATGCGTGCGCCGTCAGGCCTTGAAGCCTCCGCGCGGCAAAGATAAAAGGAACAAAAAATACCAGCTGACGTGAGTGCAGGCCATACGCCATACCCCAGTGGATTCCACTCCGCATATAAGCTCTGAGACTTCTCTGACCGGGTCTGTCCGGTCCATCGTGCTCCGAGACGCCGTGTGAACACCCGGGCAGCCTGTGGGAGAAGAGAGAGGTACAGGCCGAGCTCTGAGGCGGGCAGGACCAAAGGTCGGAGAGAAGTAGGGACAAGTCCATCCCCCTCCCTGCTCCCTGAAACTCATAGGAATCAATGGAAAATACCGATTCTGTAATTACAGAATCGGTAAATACTGAATCTTGCAAGTGTGCAGGGGGTGTCACTTTGACACCCTCTAGCACCCCAAGTACAGGCTTTTGTGACATGTGGCACACATACATGCCCTAAGGGCATGTCTGTGTGTCACATGGCACAGGTGTGCATGCACAGATGTGCATGCACACCTGAATTCGGTATTTTACCACACAATAGGATTGTGTGGTAAAATACCGACTCTTAAGGGCCTGTGGCACTGTAAACTGTGCCACCTACATTTGTAATTACAGAATCGGTATATTTACCGATTCGGTAATTTACTGAATCGGTAATTTTGCCGAATCGGGAAATATACCGATTCTGTATTTTTCAGCCCCCTACATCTGAAAACCCTAATACTGGTCGGAAACGGCCGAAATCGTTTGTTTCCGACCGGTATTAGGGCTCCTACATCTGGCCCATAATTTCTACCACAGTCTAAGAGCATGAAAGTCTGAGAAGCCTCCTGTAATAATCCGCTAACCTCTCTCCTGTGGGGACTATGGCCCGGTACGCACCATGTACATCCTTTGGCCAGGTGAGGACAAAGGCTATATAATAAAAGTGCGGAGACAGCAAAGGCTCTTTCCGCCCCATACCAGTAGCGAAGTGTGTCACTAGCCTCTGTTGTGCGTCTCCAACCTTGTCTGGAGGTTTCACTGGTATTTTGTATCTTACAATATCTAGACCCCCAGCGAAGGAAATATCTTAAGTGCTCCCTGAAATATGGTAGAGCACGTCTTTGTTTATAGGGACCCGGATGAGACCTGATGATGAAGCATGACACCAATAGGGTGGGTGAGGGTCAATAAAAAAAAAATAGTAGAGATATATTTTGTATGATTTTCCTCACATTTTGCATTGTTACATCTAAGCAAATTATGCAAGTTCCTCACACACTCCTATTTAAAACACTTACAAAATTGCATGTCCGTGTAAATATCAGGCCTTTTGCCTTCTGTGAAATTCTGGCAGGTTTGCCTTGCACTTGCTCACACCCAATAGATTGCGCCACTAATATTTACAATCTCTACGCAAACAGATGTTTGAGCAATGATTGGAATCTAATGGGCCACTTGTAATCCAGCCCTTAGTAGGCGATTACCATGTTCACTCAGCATTTCCAGAAAGGTGGGCCACACATAAATACCCAACATCAAACATTAGGCAAAATATGATTGCATAAGCCTTTCCATCTGGCATTTATTCACCTATCACAGAATCCAGAAGACCATTTACCCATTCTGCATTTTCTCCTAACTACGGGGTTCATTACGATGGCGGATGGACTTTAGTCCGTCTGCCATTGTCCTGGGGATGGAGACTGTCTGCTTATAAGGCAGCGGTCCTGCAAATGAAATTAGGATGTGACCGCCAACACAGCGGCCGCAAACAACATGTTTAACATTGCGGCGGGTGCTGCTGGCTGCAGCACCCGCTGCAATGTTAAAAAAGCACAGTTTACATTTCTCAGCACTACGTGGCAGGTGCCTGCCACATGGTGCAGGGAAATGTAGGAGGGCACCTTGGGTGCCCCCCAAGTGCACACACCAACTGCCCCTGCCAAGGGGGACCCGTAGCGGGCCCCAAAAATACATCCGCGCCAGCCGTTCTAAGGCGGTTGAACCACCATGGAAAGGCTGGCAGGGATCCAGCATCCTGATCTGGCGGACGGTGCCTGCTAGGCACTGCCACCATTCTGTGGATGCGGCGCAGTCCGACAGGCAATCGTAACTATTGCCTCTATCGGACCTGTGGCGGACAGGTTTTCTGCATGCCAGGCACACTGCCTGCCATCCTAATCTGGCGGGTAGTAATGGCCTTACGATGGCGGTGAACCCGGCAGCCTGCCGGTGGCAATTTCATCGCCATTGTAATCAGGATTATAAATCTCATATTGAACTGTTGCCTTTTTTTACCTACAGGGTATCCCAGTGTCCCGAAGACATGCTAAATCGAACATCTCACCTGCATACAATGCGGTACAGATATGCAAGATAGTCAACAAACAGAATGGTACCGACAGCACCTTACTATGTGCAACACAATGCTTCCACTCCACACTTGCCCACTAGACATACCTCACCAAACACTTCCAAAGCATGTCTGATGTTCTAAGTAGATGGCTATCATTGATTTCCAACAGCCCTTGCCCCTCACCAATGCACGCCATACAGTTGTACCCAGGTATGCATATAATAGGATGCAACCCAAAGAACCATGCTAGACAGACCTCCTGACACTCACATGTGCAGAACATGGGCACCAAAGTCCTACAGTTGGCAAAGCATGGCCAACTCAACAGCCTGTCAACAATCAGTGATTGAAAGTTAGCTAAATCACACCCATGTGGAACAAAAGAAAAGCAAGCACCCAGACTTGTGGTGCACCTTAAAGATCCCTGATTGGACAGAACCCTTTTCACCCTTCACACTGGCCAATAACAACCAAGTAGTACTTGGAACAAAACAAACATGTATTAACCAATCACAATCAGTGGCTGAAAATCTAACAACAGCATGGAAAGGTACCCACTCTCTGATAGCGCTTCGGTGATATGGGAATGGTAAGCAGTGCGCGACATCAATGCTAATGACATAACACAACATACAATTTGTATCAATTCATGACTGAAGCTGGTAACATCTTTTTTTTTTAGCTTTCAGAGGAAAATGTCAGACTTTTTGTTACAATTCTTTGGATTTTGATTTAAAGTTCCAGGTCTATCCGTATTCGCCTCATTCGAGCAGCCGGTGCGGGTTGCTAATGAGTGTGGATTTCAAGAGCTGCCTACATCTGATGGAAGGAGGCCGCCCAGTGGCTTTGTGTTTGCTGCTCTCCTTCTGATGGGGATGTTTGAAGTTCTATGAAGAAACATTTCTCCTTCTCAAAGTGGAGTAATGGGGGATTTTCTTTTAATAAACAGTGTATTTTGAGAGGTGGAAGGATTATCTTGGTGCCTCTAAGCCACCAGAGGGGTGAAGCATAATGAGGGCGAGAGAGAGGAGGGATGTTTAGGTCTCTCCAAACAGAAAGCAATAACAGCATCAACATTGCCAATAGTCTGGCTTATAACTTAAAGTGCTTCTTCAGTCACTCAATAACTTATCATGCATGCACTTTGTCCTTGTACCCATGCACCCATTCATCCACCCACTGACTCATTTTTGGATTCACCCACCCACCCACGATAAAATACACATGCAAACTCAAAAAGCATATGCAAGATATAAAATAAAAACATAAATAGAAAAAAGAGAAGAGGGTACTGCTTAAACATGGCAGATACGCTTGAAGAAAACATAGACAAAAAATAAATATAACCTTGGGCAGCCAGCTTGAAGTGGTTTTGTGCACAGTGTATTATAGTTTTAATGTTCCAACATGGCCACCAAAATTAGAAGCAACCTGTTGGCCAAAGTGGAACCGTCAGGTGGTAAGGCTTGAATATAGGCTTGTTACTATAACCGACTCAGGGGTAAACTGCTAAATATAGGCTTTCCCAAAACACCAAAAGGGCAATATAAGCACTCTTTTAGTGGTGTCACACATCCTTTACCCAATCAAAAGCTTGTACAAGACTCATAGAAGGTGAGAAGGGGGAACCACTGTAAGTTGAACCTGATAGATGGTGGTCAATTGCATGAAAAAATCACCGGCACGGGTTAGGCGATAAGCGCTTGAATTCGCGGTATGATACCATTAGTCGTCGTAGCTGGAAAAACACGTGACCTTCTATGAGTCTTGTAACCAGACCGCTGGGGAACCCGTCCTGGTTTTCCCTGTGAGATGGTCCCTTTCTGGGTATCTTCAAGGTGAAACCAGGCATCCCCGGCGTCTGTGGGGGGCCGTTGTAGAGATGAGGCAAGCTTAATGCCCAGAGTTGCCGAGTGTGTTCCCTGGTTAGAGTAGGCACCGAGGCGAGAATTATCGAGTCCGTTTTGACCCTGGCCCACGACCCTGCCACGTTGGGAATTGAACCCTGGTACCGGGCCGTTCTTTGCTTACGGGTCTGCCGCCTCTAACCAGTGAGCCACACCACTTCACAGTATATGTATATAGAATATTTATATAGAATTGTATGGGTAGGCCTTTATTGTTTTTTGTGCAACTTTATATTGTCCCTTTGTTGTACATAAACATCTTAATCCTGTGCCTTGAGCCTTTTTTCCTCTCTAATTCACTTGAGCACTCTTTCCCTTTTTTTCTTCCTTCCCAGTAACCACTTTATGAATATGTAAATAAATTTGTGACATAAATGTGATTATTTGTTATATGTTTTTCATTAAAATAGCTGTGTTGGGTTTACTGCATATATAATGCAAGCATCATATCTCCCCTCCTTGTTTACAGATTTAATCGGACTAATTGTTCTGTGAAAAATCAAGATTAACATTAATTGATATTTAGACTGTTGTCTAGGACCACCTTCTTTATATATGGCATGAGAGATAAAGCAGTGATGGCCACATAACTAGTTTTGTGAATTTTTGGTGTGGCCAGACCTTTTCCTCTGTTGCAGACAGTGTGTGGTCTACTCCACTTTTATGTGAAGCCCCAGAACCTTGCAGTGACCTCCCCTGTGCAGGTGCATATATGTGTGCAGTGAATCTGTAAAATGGTTATGGGAAGAGGACTTTTATGTGGTATGAGTTTGAGTACTGGCACAAGAGGGATCCATTTTGGATGCTCCTGGCTCAGCATTGCTTCACATGGAGGATGCAGAGAGTGTCCTCAGAAATTTTCAATGTACTTCTTGTATTTCTATAGCTGAAGGGTGGCGATCCGGACACTAAAGTAAGGGGGATGGAGACAGGGCTACCCACAGAAATAAATAAGGTCCTTATTAACAAAGTGCTGCTGATCAATTTTTCCTGAGCACTGCCACTTGGTAGATGGTACAGGTGGAGGGTGTGAGGGGTGTGAGTTTATTTGTGCAATTTTATAAAGCGCGAACTTTACCCGAAGGTGTCAAAGTGCTTTACATAGGATCCAGTTGAAAACATAAGGACTGACGGTTACATGCGTAAAAATATTGCAAATTTTTGCATTACATAAGAACCAGTTGAAAGCATACGGACTTAGGATTACATGCGTTACAAAAAAGGTACAAACAGAAAAAATTGCAAATGTACAAGAGATAAAATCACACAAGGAGGAGATACAAATGGATATACTCTAGGCCTATACTATTGATATCTCTATCAACATAGGGAGGGGATACACATGGATATACTCTAAAAGTCACATAGGAGACTAGTCGTTAGAGTTATCTCTATATACATAGGGAAGGGATACACATGGATATACTCTAACAGTCACATAGGAGACTAGTCATAGGAGTTATCTCTATATACATAGGGAAGGGATACACATGGATATACTCTAACAGTCACATAGGAGACTAGTCGTTAGCGTTATCTCTATATCCATAGGGAAGGGATATGACTGGATATACTCTAAGAGTCACATAGGAATGGTGGAGAGCACAACGGTCTACAGCATATACTAGTGATTAGAGTTATCTCTATATACATAAGGAAGGGATAGACATGGATATACTCTAAGAGTCACATAGTCTACAGCATATACTAGTGATTAGAGTTATCTCTATATACATAGGGTAAGGATACACATGGATATACTCTAAGAGTCACATAGGAATGGTAGAGAGTAGAAAGGTCTACTGCATATACTAGTGATTAGAGTTATCTCTATATACATAGGGAAGGGATAGGACTGGATAAACTCTAAGAGTCACAGAGAAGGGCAGGCACGTGAGATAAACGAGAGAGGGAAGCAGATAGTGGTGAATAAGACAGTGAGGAGTGTGTCAGAGGCAACAGGAGAGACAGTAGGAAAGTCGAAAGGACAGAGGGGGAGGTCAGAGAACGCTAAAATGGCAGAGGAGAAAGGTAGAAGAAGAGGCGAGTCATACAGAGAAAATGGCGGGAGCACAAAGGTCCAAGTCTGAAAGTCCAGGAAGAGGGCTGACATAGCCAGCAGGTCCAGGGGGAGAAGGGCAGTCCGCAGCAAAGTCGCAGCCTCATCGTTCAAGAGGAGCTGGGGCAGAGGAGATCAATCCGGAGACCAGAAGGTCAGGGGAGAAAGATCACAGGTGCCCAGGCAGAGATGGGAGGCAGCAACGTTTGAAACAAGGTTTGAAGGGAAGGAGGGGCCTCTCACCAGATCCCAGTTGAGCACAATGTGGGTGGTGGCGTTGAGCGTGTGGGGTGATGGCCGTGTTGACGCTATGGATGCGGTCGCGCTGGTTCCCGGAGAGTTGTGTGTGGGTTCATCGGCCCTGGCATGCGTTGGTGTCCCTGGAGCCTGTGGCTGCCGGTCGTAGGAAGCGTGTCCCCAAGGGCGCCATCTTGGAGTCAGGCACCGTTGGTGCGAAGCAGCGCGGTCAGCAAGGGGGGGGGGGCACATCTCTGCCCTCGGGCCCAGGCCCTCTGTCGCGGAGAGCGGAGGTATGGCCCCCGGAGCTGGTGAGTAAAGATGGTCTCGAGGCGGCGCTGTCGTCAGCAGAGGGCGCCGCCGTCAATCACCGGCCCTTTTCTGGTGTGCCCCTGGAATACCGCATTGTCTCGGCGGGTGGCAGCGGGGGACGCGGCTAGAGCCCTACGTACAGCTCGGGTGTCCAGCGCCTGCCTGACTCGCCCCCGGCAGGACGTCTTAGGCTCCGCTCCTCGTCATTGTTGAGCCAGGGCTGGTAACGGGCGGCCGCCATTTCTGTTGGTCACAGTGAAAATGTTTCTAGGCTGGTCCTGTCCTGTCTATGATATTTGTTTCAGGAAGGGAGGTGCAGAGATCAAACACTTCATCCTGCCCAGGTTTTGGATACTTCTGCTTGGAGCCAGCATCATTTCTACCTGCAGTAAGAATGATCACCTTGTATAAACTCTGTCTGGAGAGCAGCCTAGACATGCAATTTGAAAGAGTCATCTTAAACCGGCAGTGAGACTTGTGACAGTGGATGCACCCCTACTGTCTTGAAATTGAATATAAAAGTGGGATCCAAGTCTACACATGATGTACCACTCCCACAGGTGTCTTGACTAAGGAAGGGAGTATTTGAAGAGCTGCTATCAGGCAAACACTAGGGCTGGTGTTTGCCATACAGCCAAATTCTCAAGGTTGATCGGTCATCAAGTGATGTCTGAATGCTATGCTGGAGGAGCTAAGGGTCTGACTAATGTGCCTAGAAATCTGTCTCCCTGCTCAGAGAAGCAAAGAGTGTATGAGGGGGTGCCGGAGGAGAGAGCGCCCAGAAGGTGAAGCCTGGTGTGTTTATGGCATGAGTATCGTCCAGAGAAATCCACTGTCAGAGAAAGCAAACCCAGGAGAGAACCATGCTGTGAGGCAGCCTCCGCATCTCTTGCTACCCTTCCTCAGGTGGACTGCAGAAAGAATTCCAAAAGATCAACTCCACCGTGTTGTGTGCCAATCTGCCAAGGCCTTAAATCCTTCTAGTGCGACTGCTGACACCAGGAAGAGAAGCCAAATCGCCCCCAAAGCTGGAAGTGCTGATCGGGCTTGAGGCTGCAACTGCTGAAGACACAACATATTGGGTAGGTCTGCTTAGTGGATACAACTGCTAATCTTGAGCTCCTGTCTGCACTCAGACAGGTACACCACCATTGCTGAAGACAAGTGCACCAATGCAGCTCCACCATGCTAACTTCATTCAGCAGTCACTATTCCAACGTGAGCTGCTGCTGCGAGATCAGGTACACGTACCGCACCCACCACACCTCTAAGACTAAGCAACGCCAAGCAGCATTGAAAGCGGGGCTTAGACTGCAGTTGGAATTAAAAACTAGAGTGTCAAACAGTCTGCAATGTGAACTTGAAACTTTGTTGCCCTTCGCAGTCAACATTTTTTGTTGACTGTGAACGGCAAAAGAGTTTGAATTTGTAATGGGTTGTTTTTGGCCAGATTTGCAGAATAGGATGGGCCCCAGTACACCTGTGGTAAGAAATCTCAACCAACACTAATCTAACACAGTCCCACCTATCTGCCCTGTTTCCCCTGTAAATGGGTCTGATAGATGATATTGAATTATTTTTCATTAGAGTGTTTTACCTAGTACTTTAAAACTTGCTTTATTATTGTGTGTAAATGAACTGTCTGGTAACCTCCTTCCTTCTTATTCTCAAGACATTCAATCTTGACACCTGGACACTCTCAGACACTCTATGACTCTCCCTGACTCTCTCATTTTTCTCACATTATATTTCCAGTTCTATTTAAATCTACTCAAGCGGCAGAAAAGGGAAAGAAGGGACCGCTTGCGCTGTGCAAGGTGCCGTTCGCGATGATTGCACAGTGCGGACAAGCATCCACACCGTGCAATCACCGTGAACAGCATTTTTCTATGGAACACGCCGCTTGCGGAGCTCCACGTAGCAAGGCAGAGTTTTTTTGCTACTTCGCGGAGTTCTGCATAGCGCAACTCCGTGAACTCCACCCAGGCTTAGTTGTAAGGTGCAATGATCAGGTACATACTTTGATGTAGGTTCATTAGTTCTAATCGAGCACGCAGCTGCATTATACTGTAGCCGTAATCCCAAAATGTTTTGTTACATAAATCTTTGAGTGTGCTTTTACAGACTTAAAGTGTGCCAGCCGTATGGGTTTTCAGTAAGTAAGTATCATGGGCTGCACAGCTTTGTAATTCAAATGTACAGAATGCCGGAGGATGGATTGGTATATAACTTTTGGCCATTTTACTGCAGTGAGTACTAAGAGGTCTAATACTCTGCACTGTTCTGCATCCTACATTGAATAAAACCGTCCGGGTTTGCAATGTCAAAAAATATGTTTATTTCAGAATTTCAAATCTGTAAAATATTCAAAACAACCCTATTGCAATCCATTGCAAAAAAAACTTAATAGGGTTATCAATTGTTTGAGGTTTATTTTTTAGTCCCACTGGCAGAAGTAATTATTCCCTCGCCAATTGAGAGGAAATATTTACTTCTGCCAGTGGGTCTAAAATAGACATTGAAATGTATCGCTCCTTCCTCCTCTTACACAATAGTGTCTAAAAAATGACATATTAATATTCTGTAATCCCTGTGAAAAAAGTAGTGAGAAGCAAAGAAATAGACCACTTTATAAATCCTTACTATACATCTACTTCAATAAAGTATTTTACATTTAAGAGGTTTGTTAACCCCTTCCATGCTGATGACAGCCGGGAGCCGTCATGGCACACAGTGCTCTTGTGCTGATGACGGCTCCCAGCCGTCATGACCACAACCGCGATCGGAATGTGCCGCACAGGCGTAGAATCGTGGCCGCGTCCAAGGGGTTAATGGAATATTGTGGTTATTTGAACGTATGGTGTGTATACAAACAACAAACATTTCATAATTTAATAGTGACTGAATATTGATAATTGCTCACTAGATTGCCTGATATCTGCAATCAAAGAATTACAATGTTTTTGGGATTGTAAAAAATCTAATTGAAAACATCTATCATAAAAAAGGAAAATAAATGTCTCATTCAAGAAGATCGGACTAAGGTGTCGAAGGTTCTTGATAGTATCACCCACGCAAATTGTGAAAAATAGAAAAAACGAAAAATACTTTTTTTGAAGACACATAAATGTTTAGAAATTTTAATGAGTTTGCAAGCAATTAAAAGAGTTTACACAGGATAAATGATCCAGAGTATTGATCCACTGATTGAATTGCAGGGTAAAAGGCTTTTGTCATTTTCAGCTGAGCATGTATAGTGCTTTCTAATCCTATGCTTAAATACTTTGATGTAAAAAATGGCAAAAGACTTTGTCCCTTCATGAGCTTGGCATGGATGGCACTGAGCTAATCCTATGCTTAAAAACCTTGCTGGAAATACAGATATTGGTTGTGATTAGATTCAGAATGTCGGTGGTGATTATATATATTGCAGAGTGGTGGTAGCCAATCTGTAGTTATAGTTTAGATTCCCAAAGATAAGAATTCCTTCAGATTTTTGCTTGTAAATAACTTGGGACCTGGTTTACATCTTGGTGGGACAACCATCGTTTCTCCGTGGTGGCGGTCCCAAGTACTCCATCAAGCTGACAGAGGTCTGCCCCTTGTATTAAGATGTGGCATCAACAGACTGTGTAACCACAGTGTCAGCAGTCTTTTATACTAGCTACCAGTACTCCGTTACAGTCATGCGGGTGGCTTAGCACCGAGCCGATCTAGATGTCCCCTGTGTCCTGACGCCGGTTTGATGATGGAGTGAGTCCCTGGTGAAGTGGTACCTGGTAAGTAGTACTTTTTTGGGTAATAATACACATATGTTGTGTTGTCAACTAAAAACATATGCTGTTAATATCTAATGGCCTTTTCTGTTACAACGTGCATGCCACACGAACAACATACACACACTATAGCATGACCAACTACAGGTACCATAATCACAACCCACACAAGCACCATAACAACAATATTGTTTTTTATGTGTCAATACAGGTGTGTTCATTTTACTTTGTTTAGTAGTAAAATGAACACTAATGCATTACACACAAAAAACTGCATGTAAGAGCAATGCAAATATACATGAGGTTATAGCAATTGTCTTGATTTCATAGTAAAAGTAGCTTACCTTACATTCCGGCAACAATGGAGTCATTTGACGTCGTTGTGGGGTTGGAACAGCAAAGGAGGGACCTGGACAATGTGGTTCAAGATGTAAACGGGAGTTGTAAATAAGAAAAAAGATACTTTTGTACCTTATTTCCATAGATTCTGCCAACTCAAAGTAGGAGGGGTTCCCACCAAAGTTTACTCAATAAAAAGGCACATCGTATTCAGCTCAGCAGAAGTCCTGACTGGACTCACGCTGACTGTTGCTTCTGCCTCTGATGCCGTCGAGACAGGCAAACAATCCTGGCGCAGTCGGCGGTATTCGGACGGTCTTTCGTCTATTGACCCGCTAACATCTAAATACGGATAGCGGACCGCCAAGTAAGCTGGCAGTGAAACTGTTGAAAAAGCAATGGCGGGACCAGGTCCGTCAACATCTAAAACAGGCCCTCACAGTTTGATGAATCTCCAAAAATCTTTGCAGATCTATTCCTTTTTCTAGGATCACTGAAATAATATCGAGGGACAAAATATCGACTTGCCAAAATATCGTCAACAAAATATCGACAGTCAAAATATCGAGTTTGTATCTACAAACAGGTAAGTACAAAAATATCGAGTACAAAATATTGTTTACAATAATATAGATGTAAAAAATATCGACTTTATTAAAAACAGTGTTAAATTAAATTAATATTAAATTTTAATTACTAAAATATACTTAAAAATACTTAAATTAAATTATAATAATTAAATAATAAATGAAAATAATAAAAATAATTTTTTACAATCTTATTTGTTAAAACATATATATATAGTAACATACTATAATTAAATAAGATACTATTATATTACCGTACAATACCAGAAGTGTAAAAAATACTATTCCCACTCCAAAGAGTATCGACGGTCACATTATCGATTAGCAAAAATATCGTTTAAAAACTGAAAACTGACCCTGAACCCTAAAATATACCCCTTTACCCAAAAACCCAAAACTGACCCTGAACCCTAAAAATACCCCTTTACCCTAAAACTGAAAACTGACCCTGAACCCTAAAAATGCCCCTTTACCCAGAAACTGAAAACTGACCCTGAACCCTAAAAATGCCCCTTTACCCAAAAACTAAAAACTGACCCTGAACCCTAAAAATACCCCTTTACCCAAAAACTGAAAACTGACCCTGAACCCTAAAAATGCCCCTTTACCCAAAAACTAAAAACTGACCCTGAACCCTAAAAATACCCCTTTACCCTAAAACTGAAAACTGACCCAAAAACCTAAAAATGCCCCTTTACCCAAAAACTGAAAACTGACCCTGAACCCTAAAAATACTCCTTTACCCAAAAGGTATCAATATTATTTAATTACCAAATAATTATTAATTAACAATAACAATAAAGTAAATATATTAGCACATTAGCTGTAATTATTTTAATAATTAATATTATTTTTTCCCAATTAATTACTTAACAATAACACAAACTATATATATTAAAATGTACTCTAATTAATGTAATTAACTAATTACAATTAATTAATTACCATTTAATTACTAATACAAAATATGTACAAAATTATATTAATTAATTAACTAATTATTATTAATTAATTATCAATTAATTATTAATTAAAAATATTTACATACAAATATTAATTAATTAATTAATATTAAATTACTTCCCACCCTATTCCCCTATAAACCCACAACCCGCTACAGAATTACATTACGCAATTATTATAAAAACTAAATTCATTTAATAAAATATTTTATAACATTAATACACACTTTTCACACATATTATTACATAAAAATGCACTATAAAATATTATATATTATTAAAAATTCGATATTTTTGCTATCTATATTTTATACAGTCGATATTAGTTCACTTACCTGAAAAACGATATTTTTGTAGTCGATATTATGTCCAGTCGATATTTTGTCCAGTCTATATTTAAAACTCGATATTATGTCCAGTCGATATTTTGGAGTCGATATTTTGTCTGTGCACCCTTTTTCTACAATGGCTGATGATGTAAATTTCATAGTGATTAGTTAAGGGGTGCATTAGAGAGTAGTCCCAATACATATTTTCCCCTCAATTCATTTTCCATGGACTTTTTAAACAGATGTAGTGGCAAAATGGATGAATGGATTTACATGTAATTTGGCAGGAATATAGATTATAGTATGAAAAGGGTCCTTTTGTTGCTTGATCTGAATTTGTCCACTTGTTTGTAAGTAATAAAGAACAAAAACGTAGTGATATATTGGGCTATGATATACCATGCTTCCGTTGCGGCATACCTGGTAATGACAAAAGACAATATTATTCGTTTATCTAACCTCTTGAAAAATAAAACGGCAGCCATATTGTTTAGCCCACACTGTCTTTGTTCTGTGTTTCAATGGGAAGTCTACATTTTTACTGTTTTTGTAATGTATAGGAAGACATGAGGCAATTTGGCAAAATCTTTAAAATTAGGGAAAATTATTTTTATTGATTAATATATTTTTTTGAAAAGTTTAGCATGTATCACTGTATTTATCAAGACAGTACCTTGGTGCTATTGAAAGAAAAAAAAATACTCTGCATCACTCTTCATATGCCACTGCACTATGCCACTGCACTGTATGCCACAACACTATAAGCCACTGCACTCTTCTTTGCACCACTCTATGCTACTGCTCTCTACCCTACTCTACTTCACTCCACACCAAACTACTCTACACCACTGCACTCGACACCACTTTACTCTGCTTTACACCACTCTATGCCACTGCACTCTAGCACTTTCAACGCCACTCCACACCACACCACACCGCACCATGCAGCTCCACAAGATATTATGGAGAAAGTATAGTGGTAGTATTGAAATATGATATGTTAAATATATATATTTTTTCATGATTCCATTACTAAAAACTCTTCAGTGTCTACAGGAATCAGAAACGGCACAGCAGGATTTGAATTTATTTTAGATGTTATTGCTAATTCACCAGTGCATCACACTTAGGGACAGTCGGCATGTTTCAGTGCTTGCCTTCCACAGGACCATAGGGTTCTACAGTCTATATTGTCCTTTTTCAAGTGCCTATGACCTAACTCCATAATTAATTTTTACATCTGTTTAAAACAACTACACTGCACATTGCTATGGGCCCGATTCACAGAACTAACTTAAGACACAATCCTAAACTTACTACTTTTGGTATTCACAGAAGTTAGGATTTTGTTTTAAGTTTGTCTAAAGACAGACATAAGACAGACTTAAGATAGACTTAAGTCAGACTTAAGTTAGGATTTTGTCTTAAGTCTGTCTTAAGTCTGTCTTAAGACAAACTTAAGACAAAATCCTAACTTCTGTGAATACCAAAAGTAGTAAGTTTAGGATTTTATCTTAAGTTAGTTCTGTGAATCGGCCCCTGAGTCTCTATCTTTGTCAACTAATGTCTGCCATATTTACACTTATATATCATGTAAAGTACATTAATTGACTATATATTACTTGATTTAATCTTCACAGGCTGTACAGAACGTTATAAAGGGCAACCAAATATTACTTATTTCTTGTTTTAATTCGCTCATCTCTGCCTTAAATTCAAATTACAGTAAAGTACTGTTGATGATAAAGTAAGTGTAATACAATGCAGCTGTACTTGTTATCGTCCATATTGAGCAACTTGCAGTAAAGTGCTTCTTGTGCAAGGAGAAAGAAGGAGGGAAAAATGGGTAAAGAGTGAAGAAAAAGGGAGGGATGACCGTGAAAAACTGCAATTGGAATAATTCATAGATCTAATTTAGAAAAGCAGCATATAATGCCTAAGGTAAAATGAAATGCATTAGCAGCTAAGTTGTACAAATTTTAAGCAATTAAGCCACACATAGTTAAAATTAGAGTGCTCAAACAATAATCCACACGACTAATATAAGCAGCAATATGTCATGA
Organism: Lissotriton vulgaris; assembly: GCF_964263255.1. Classification (NCBI taxonomy): domain Eukaryota; kingdom Metazoa; phylum Chordata; class Amphibia; order Caudata; family Salamandridae; genus Lissotriton; species Lissotriton vulgaris. Next base: position 54,526,644 of record NC_141698.1, on the reverse strand, counting down.
TGTAAAGTGCTAGTGCATTAGTAACTTATCCAGTGCAATTTCTAGACAACAACTCAGCCTACTATATTATAAAGTGCATAATCAGCTTCTACATGTTACATTTTGCGATTTCATAAGGATGTGTATATTGAGAAAGTATACAAGCTATATGATTTTACTATAGAAAGATAGTTTCAGATTACGATTCATATTCATTCTCAAGAAATCTAGAATCATGGCCTAAATTGCACATGCATCAGAATATTTTAGATCACATATACATAATAAGACCTTCCTCCTAAAACATCCAAGTAAAAAAAAAAAAACTCTATATCCTTTTTTCAAAAGACCCCCATTAAACAATGCATATCATGAACTCTCTCTGGGATGCGGCCTTTACATCCTCTTGATGAAATCCTGGAGTTTTCAACAAGTTCAGTATTCTAACATATACATATATGAATGAATACCAAAATATAAAAAAATCTAATGAAAAAAGCAAGGGTTTAAGCGAACTTATAGTTAGGAAAACGTACTTGATTATTTCTATGCAAAACCAACTTAAACTACACAAACCTTAAAAATGTTAAAGTTATAATTATAACTTAAAGTTAAAATTTGACTTCACCCACACTTTACTATAACTCGCGCTCGTCCGTACAGTGTTGCATCTGGCTAATCAGACTAAATTAACTGTAACTTTACCCTCTACCATGCACACTTTTCTCATAAATGAGATCATTTCAGATGGCATGAATGTTGTTATAAGGGCGTGGCTTGGGCGCCGATGGCGATGGTCGCCTGAGAGCTCGGCTCCGGGACTGAGCCCGGATTTATCCTGTAAATCGGTGGCTGCGGGGCACCCCAGACCCCGCACTCGGCTGAGCGGACCGACGGAGACCTGCCGGGGCCCTTGGTGGAGCTCGGACGAGGGTTGCTCCGGAGCGCAACCGAAGTTTGCGGAGTCGCGGAGTGCGTCCCAACATGGCGCCCGGACTTCTTTGTCCCCCTGGCCGGACCCACTGACTTGGAGGAGCGTAGCGAGTGGCGACTTGCGCCCGACTTCGCCATCCCCGACTGCTCTGTGCACTGGCTGTCTATTGGATCGGGTCTCTCACGACGACTTTGCACTCGGCTGGGTGGCCGGGCGGGTGCCCACGTTGTAGGGGACCCCGGGAGCGGACGCCCTGTGCTCTGGGCGGTGGCCCGTCTCGCGACTCCGCACCTAGCTACATCTTCCCGGCCAGCCCACTTCCATGGGAGGCGCGACACCTTGGCGCTACACATCGTCCAGTGGAGTTGGGGACCCTCACCCTGGATCCCTAGCGGGTGAGCGGGCCTAACTGGCACGACGACGGCTGTCTCCGCCCCCTCATCGGTGCCCTCGGACGCCGTGGCGGTGGCGTGAGTCGAAGCGGAGAAGTCTCCACAGGCCCTGGAGACGGAGATCTCCTGTATTCGATCTGAGGACCAGGAGCCGGGAGGGTCGTGGTCGACACCTGCGCCCGGAGACGCCTACTCCGGGACTTTCACGAAGTGCCCCCGGCGACATGGGGAAACCTAGGGGAGCCAAGGGGCCCACCCCGACCGCCTCGGACTCGGAAGCCCAGGACAAAGAAGAGCTTGGGGACCCAAAGAGTTCTGATGGCGCACCGATGCAACGGCAGTTTGACCGCGTCCTAGAGGCGATAACGACTACGAGATCGGCCCTCCAACAAGACATTGCCCAGGTGGCGACGAGCCTTGGTCTCCTCAGAGCGGACCATGGCAAACTTTCGGACCGAGTCAAAGAAGTGGAGGGCTCGGTGAAGACCTTGGAGCCGGCGCAGCGAACCTTGGCTGCGACGATGAAGGATGCCCTGTCCCGAATTGCGTCCCTGGAGCAGAGGGCGGAGGATGCGGAAGGCCGCAACAGGCGGAACAACATTCGTGTCGTGGGCCTCCCGGAAAAAATCGAAGATGGCGATATGGTGACATATTTGGAGGCCTGGCTCCGCGACACGGTGGCTCCGGAGGGGCTATCCTCCTTCTATACTCTGGAGCGTGCCCACAGAGTCCCGGCGCGGCCGCCGCAACAGGGACGCCCCCCGAGGCCGGTGGTGGCGCGTTTATTACATTTTCGGGACAGGGATTTAATCCTCAACGCCGCCAGGCGTGATGGTCCATTCAAAGTAGCGAACAGTCAGGTGAACATCTTTCCGGATTACACCTACGAGACTCAACGCAAGCGTTTCTCCTTCCTGGCGGTCAAGCGCGAGCTCAGGAGCGAGGGCATCCAGTACTCACTTCTCTACCCTGCGAGGCTCCGCATCATAATAGACGACAAAACTCAGTTCTTCGACACCCCGGAGGATGTCTGTGCCTGGCTCGAGCTATATAGGGCGGGGAAGGATGGTTTCGGCTCCTCGTCCCAACAGGCAGATGAGCCAGAACAGAGGCGGCGATCCAGGAGGATCAGGAATCGCCGCGGCCGCACGGGAGGGCCCTCCACTGCAGAGACATCATCGGAGCGGGGGGGAGTGCTGGAAGTGTTGTCGGAGTTGTCGGGTGCCCGGGACGAGGCCATCGGGGAGGAGGAACACCCGGGTGAAGAGGTGGCACCATCGGACTCGGAGGACTCAGTAACTGATAGTGCCCATACTCCGGTGATCACACCGAAATCGGTGGAGGACCTTTTGGATGGACAAGGGTAACGGGGTCTGCTGCCTTCTTTTGGGTGGGGGCCCGGCAGGGGGGAGGCGGTTGCCGTCTATAAGTTGCTGACAACGAGGGGGGGGGGGCCCTGCTTCTGCCCCGGGAGAGGTTGTCGACACTGTTCAGGGCTTGCAGTGGTCCTGGTGGCCTAAGCGTCGAGGGCCCACTGCCTCCGCCCAGCCCGCACCTGGCCCTTAAGGCCTTCCCACGGTGGCGACCGTGGGATTAGTTGGGGTTATTGGGTTGCTGGAAGGCGAGGTTTGGATGGGATCTGGATGGCATAGTTTGGGTCCTGTTCTGGGGTGGGTGGGTGAGGGTTTGGTTCGTTCTTGGGTGGTTTGGTTTTGGTTGGGGGAAATGGCCGCCATCAGCGCTGGGAAGAATGATGTTTTTTTATTGTGGGGACCCGGATGGGGAGACTGTGCGAGAACACTATGGGACAATGGCTGATGTTGCTAATTTGAAATGTGTCACTTGGAACGTAAGGGGGCTTCATACTATGTCCAGGCGCCACAAGGTCCACGCTTACTTAGTGCGTAGGGGAGTGCAAATGGCGCTGCTGCAGGAAACTCATCTGACCAAGGCGGAAGGGGCGGCGCTACAGCGTAGATGGCGGGGGCAGGTCTTCTCCACCTCGTACTCCGCTTATGCCAGAGGGGCGCTAATATGGATCAGGGCGGGGGTCCCCTTCCAGGTCACGAGAACAGTGGTAGATCCAGAGGGGCGTTACGTGGCCATCTCGGGAACACTGGGAGGGAGGGACTTGAACGTTTGCTGTGTGTATGCTCCTAACGTGGACCAGACTGCCTTCCTTTCCAGGTTATCGGGCTCGTTGGCCCACTTCTTCTCCGGGCCCCTTCTGCTTGGCGGAGACTTCAATTCCGTAGTGGACGTAGACATTGATCGCTCGCATCCACCGCTTCCCGATTCTCCGGTTCGTCGCACAGCTAAGGGTCGCCAGGATTGGCAGACTCGCTGGGGTTTGACGGACATCTGGAGAGCGCATCACCCCGCAGCTCGGGATTATTCATATTTCTCGAGCCTTCATGAGCTACATGTCAGACTCGATGGCTTTCTGGGGTCGCCCGAACTGGTCTCGGCGGCGCTCCGATCCGAGTACCTATCCAGGACCATCTCGGACCATAACCCCCTCCTGCTGGACCTTCGCTGGTTCCCCGGGAGGCCGGCGGTGCCCTCCTGGAAGCTGCAACCCGAGACCCTTGAGGACAGTGTTTTCAGGGCCGACCTGGGGGACAAGGTGGTGGAATTTTTTGCGTCCAACGGCGGCACCGCGAGTACCAGAGCGTTAAAGTGGGATGCTTTTAAGGTAGTGGTGAGGGGTTACTGTATCTCTAAAAAGGTGGGCATGAGGCGGGTTATCCTGGCTGATTTAGATGCAGCGGATCGGAAACTCCGCGAGCTTGAACTTCGGCGCCCCGGGCACCCGGAATTGCAAGTACCAACGGCGGAGGCGAGGGAAAAGGTGGCGGCAGAGGTCGAACGGCTCCGCTGTTTTGACTATAAGGCCTACACGGTCCGATCCATAGCAGAGGGGGACAGATCGAGCGCGTTGTTGGCGTGGTTGGCGAACCCTACACGCCAATCCCAATCGACGACGAGTATGCGACAGGCGGACGGCACCGAGGTACACACCCAACCCGAGATTCTTAGCTGCTTCCGGCATTACTACGAATGTCTATACCGTAGTCGCTCCACTCGAGACCCTGACCGACTTGAGGATTATTTACGTCCACTGGAGCTCTGCACGGTGGAGCAGGAGGTGGCGAAAGCCCTGGGATCCGACATTGAGTTGGGAGAGATCCGTGGGGCCATCAAACGGATGGCGAGAAACAAGACCCCGGGCCTAGATGGCCTGCCGGTAGAGTTTTATGCAGCTTACGCTGACCTCCTAGCCCCTCGGCTATTGGTGGTCCCCAGGGAGGCGAAGAGGCTGGGGCGACTCCCGAGCTCGATGTGTGAGGCGTTGGTGGTTCCTCTCCTGAAGCCAGGCCGCGACTCATCCTACCCGGGGTCTTACCGTCCTCTATCGATGCTGACGGTGGACTATAAAATATTGAGCAGCATCCTGGCCTTGAGGCTGCTGGGACACATGAGTTCCCTAGTACATGTGGACCAAGCTGGTTTCATCCCACGACGGAACACGACTATGAATATCCGCAGGTTGTTCCGTTTGCTAGGGGAACCTTTTGTGGATGCCCCATCCCCAGTCGTCCTGTCGGTAGATTTAGAGAAGGCTTTTGATAGCCTGGAGTGGGACTACCTCTGCGCGGTACTGCGGAGATTCGGCCTCGGAGAGGGCTTTATCAGGTGGACCACGGTTCTATATGCCTCCGCGTCGGCCAGGGTCCGGGCGGGACCGCTGATCTCCTCGCAGTATCCGGTAGAACGAGGCACGCGGCAGGGGTGTTCGCTATCCCCACTTCTCTTTGCGCTGGCGGTGGAGCCACTCGCGCTGCATCTTCGATCGGGAGCCCATTATACGGGCTTGTGGACACCTGCGGGCCCGCATTATGTTTCACTATATGCGGATGACCTGTTGCTCTTCCTGGAGGACCCGATCGACGCTTTACGTGGAGCGGCGGAGGCTCTTACGGAGTTCGGGGAGGTCTCGGGGCTCCGTGTGAATTGGCCCAAGACCTGTCTTTTTCCGGTGCGCAGGGGCACTCCTGCCCCTGCTCTAAGTAGGGAGATTAGGTGGGAACCCGACTGCTTTAAGTACCTTGGGGTGTTTGTCTATCACGACCAACCTGACCTCCTAGATGGGAACATTGCCCGCAGCATTCGGGCACTCCGAGGCTGCATGGCCTTTTGGGCCACGCTGCCGCTTTCGGTGGCGGGACGGATCGCCCTGCTTAAAATGGTGGCGCTTCCCCGGCTATTGTACTATTTCCGGACTCTACCGATCTGGGTCCCACCGGCCACGTTTCAACTGCTACGCTCCATGGTGGTCGGATTCCTCTGGGGATCGGGCCGCCGGCGGGTGGCCCTCAAGACCCTGATGAGACCGAAAGACGAGGGGGGCTCGCGGTGCCGGACTTTGAAAAGTACTATCTAGCGGCACAGCTCCAGACCTTCACCCAGGAGGTCGCCAGGGAATTCCGGGGCCCGGAGGATGGGAGGGGAACGGGCATGGCCAGGCATGTTCTATCCTTTATAGCGCTGCGACAGCGACTGGCCCTTCGGGACTTGTCGATGGAGGAGCGGACTATCCGCCTGTGTTGGAACCGGGCCCACGCCCGGGGCCAATTGAGGATCCCGTACGCGCCGGAAATACCGTTGGGGATGTTGACGGCCCTCCCCCACGGCGGGGATTGGTCGCGCTTGGCGGCCTGGGAGGATGCCGGTTTACAGCTGGTTGGGGATTTATACGAGGACAGAGCGCTCTTATCCTTCCAAGATCTTATTGACCGCTTTGAGATCCCCCGTGGTGACTTTCTGCTACACTCGGCCATTACGAGAGCGATCCAGGCCCACTGGAAGAACGGGCAGGAGGAACCCCCCTTATCTCAGGTGTGCCAGTATGTGATGATGTCGGCGGGCACGGTGAAGGCGGTCACTTGCCTCTACGGCAGGTTGATCAACGAAGGGTTAGCCCCTCTCACCACTCTCAGACACCGCTGGGAGGAGGACATTGGTAGGGAGATCCCAGAGACGACTTGGTCCCAGTTGGTGAGACGGGCCTGGAAGGGCACTCGCAACGCCCGTTTCCAGCTGGTGCACTATTACGTTCTCCATAGAGCGTACCTAACTCCGGTGAAAATCCGGCAATATTTTGCCACGAATTCGGCGGCATGCCCTAGGTGTCCGGCGCCGGAAGCGGACCTCCTACATATGTCATGGGCCTGTCCAGGTCTGTCATCTTACTGGCGGGAAGTGGAGACGACCCTGGCGGAGGTGACGGGGAGAGCCTTGTCATTCGATGCGGCGGTGGGGCTCCTGCACTGGTTCCCCCATAGCCCCAGAAATAAAATTTCTAGTAAATTTATCGACCTAGGGCTCCTCCTGGCTAAGCGAGAGGTAACCAGGAACTGGAAGGCACGGGTTGGTCCGACATGCAGCAGATGGCACAGTGAGCTTTTGAAATGGGCGGCGGGGGAGAGCGCGCTGAGGTATCAACTGGCTTGGAGGCAGCGTAATGAGAAGGCGCAGGAGGCCGCGTTGGAATGGGAAATGTTGGTTCAGGCCCTCAGGGATTATTGTGCCCCCAGCGACTCGGAAAGTGAAGAAGCGACTCGCCCCGAGTCCCAGTAAACGATTGTACTGATGGTCCTATTGCTTTCCCCGTGGGTCCCAAGGCAGATCCTATATAGGTGGCTCCCTAGCGCTGGTGGTGGGGTGGGGTGGGGTTTCTTTGCTTAGAATTTTGTGGGTGGGGGTTTTCCTTTCTTTTGGGTTTATAGGCTTGTTTAGAAAAGCAGATGACGGACAGTGTATCATCCGGACCAGCTCAAGCATCCTACGGACCCCCCTCTGTTTTTTCGCCGCCCAACCCCAGGGTTGTGGGCCCGATGGCTGTGTTTGGGATTGAAGGTGGGGGGCCAAGGGGTTTTATACTGTTGATACTGCCTATGATACAAAGCTGGTCGATACTGTAACGATTTACTAATTCCTGCAATAAAAATATATTTAAAAAAAAAAAAAAAAATGAATGTTGTTATAAACGCTATGATTTAACATGCTATAATTTATGTAATATAAAAGGGTATAAGCAGCGCATAGGGAAGGCACAAGTTATATATATATATATATATATATATATATATATATATATTAGTCTAGCTAGCGTTCTGTACGGAGCAGTACGCATTGTAATGAGTTGTGGGAAGGGCCAAAATTATAACTTTTAGTTATAACTATCACTTTTGAGTTTCCAAGGTTTGTGTAGTTTAAGTTGGTTTTCTATAGAAATAATAAAGGTAGTTTTCCTAACTATATCTTATCTTTGGCTTTTGTGTTTTTTCAAATGACATATTACAGTGAGCATTAAAAAAGGCACAGGTCTTTACACCTAGAACTAGTTATTCTAAAAAGCGTGAAGAAAGGTAAAACTACATTAGCAAGTAAATATACTTAAAGATTAGATTTATTTTGAACATTGGAGATTCCTCAAAACGGAGGTTGTTATACAACAAGGAATCAACCCTTAAATTGCGACCCTTGTATACATAGTTGAAACAGTAAACCCCAGCCACGTTACCATCCCCATCACATGGCTTGGTTACACTTAAACCTCCCAGCAATTCTGTCTGATTGAGCCACACTGTAAATGCCTGATGATATATCTCAGATATGTTATACATAGTGTGTTAAGAAGAGAGTCGTCATGTTCAGTGTCAATGTATGTACGTCTTTTGGAAGGATTGCTAGTAGTAAAGGTTTACATCAGAGTGACCTGTCATTGTGGCACCCATTCTGGCATAGGGGGCACATTCCCTGATTCAACTGATGCCAAATGTGCTCTCAGAGGACCCAAAATATTTATACGGTGAAAGCACACTGGTTGTTAAGTTGCATATGTTTTTGCCACAGTATTACATGTGTTCATGTCCTTACCTCAGTCCTTTACTCATGGGTTGGGTCCCATATATCAGACCAGAGCAAATTAGTGTTATGTTATGTTATGTTATGTTACTTGTTCAGAACAGGCACCACAAAAATTGATGGATGGAATGTAGAACATTGTCAAACATTCACCCCGAGTCACAGATCTGGATTTAATGCATCATTATTTTGCTCGCCACGCCATTCCAGTTTGGAGCCAGCCTAAGTGGGCAAGGGTTTTGCCAGACCTGGGTCCCTTGCTCACTTTGCCACTGGATTCAAGCTAGCCTGGCTGATGAGGGGTGAAACCCCAAAACTGGTTCCAGGATGCTTGTTTCCGGTACAGGGAGGACCTCGCCTGGCAGTTTGGGTTGGACTGTTCCCATGTGGAACAGGGCCAAGACTGATTTGCATATGTATAGGCCAAACTGGGGTGGCACATTAAGAAAAAGAGTGATTGATTAAACCCAAACCTGTGACTGGAGGTGAGTGGTTGAAAGTTTCAGCACTCCGTCCAACATCTTTTTGTGTTTGACTTGTTAAGAACATTTAAGGCCCAATTCACAAAGGGCCTCCTCACTCGCGGTGGGTCCTCAGCACTGCAGTTTCTCAAGGCGTTGTTCCCGCCATAATTGAGTCGGCCCCCATCCTGACTGCGGGGCCTACAAGGATGTGAATCGGGCTGCTAGTGTATTGTAATCAAAAATCTGAAGATGTTTGATACGGCTTTGTATTGATCAAGTGTCAGCAATTTTCCATTTCTGTACATATGACAACCTTAACTTTGCAGACAGGAGAGAACGTCACATACAGGATATAGACCGGGTTATAACACCAAATCAGCTCTGCTTGGGATCACCGAATATCTCAGGCAACAACTAGACTACGGGGGTACTGCCATTCTCATTCTATTAGATTTGAGTGCAGCATTTGATACAGTGTCACACTCCATCTTCACAGACCGTCTTGAAGCCTCAGGTATTGAGGGTTTGGCCTTGAGGTGGCTTATCTCTTTTTTAAAAGAACGCACCTTTCAGGTCTTCACAAATAACACCAGATCGAATCTCTTAGCATAGTCTTCTGGAGTGCCTCAGAGATCGATTCTAAGCCCCCTGCTCTTTAACATCTATGTTCGCCCTCTGGCGTACATTGCTTAGAAGGCGGGCCTGGCCATCTTTTCATATGCAGATGATGCCCAGATCATCTTCTCTCTCTCAGCCGCTCAGAATCAAGACCCCAACCTCATCTGGGTCAGCCTGAGCGACATTGCCCTGTGGATGACCAGAAATGCCCTGAAGCTGAATGCCTTTAAAACAGAGGTCCTTGTTCTGTGTAACACCCCGAACTTTGGGGAACTAACCATTGGCCTGATACTCTGGGACCATTACCTGCTCCATTCCCTAAAATTAAGAATCTGGGTTTAATTATTGATAACAATCTCTCCCTGAAACCACAAGTGTCCGGGGTCAATGCGACCTGCTTGGCTGTTCTCAAATGGTTTAAAAAGATCCTCTGGTTAATTTCACCGGCAGCCCAGAGAATGGTAATGCAGGCTTTGGTGACATCCAGACTAGACTACGGCAATGTTTTGTATTTGGGCGCAGATAAAGCCTCAGTCCACTGTTTGCAGATCATACAGAATGTGGCTGTGTGACAACTTTTTCGGCTGCCTAGACATGCCTCAGCTTCCCCACTGCTTCATAAACTCCACTGGCTCAAGGTGAACAAGCGCATCGAATTCAAGGTTTTATGCTACATGTTCCGGGCCAAACATGGTTTGGCACCCTCTTATATAAAAAGCATTGTGAAATCCTACGCGCCCGCCCGACAGCTGAGATCAAGTCAACCAGCCACTCTCTGTTTTCTGTGCCCAGGTTCGGCCTTGCTTTCACTAGTGGCCGCTCGTTTTCTTACTTGGGCTCAAAACTTTGGAACTCTAATCCAATTGAGCCCAGGAATTGTCACTCACTGCTAGCCTTCTTTAAGACTATAAAGACATTCCTTTATAGCCACAAAGTTTAATTCTACATCCTGGGGCTGTCGTTTTTGCAGCCTGTGGCTTGTCGGCTGTCCTGTCCAGCCTCAGAAGACACTGTTGGGTAGCTGCGCACTCTATAAATCTGTAATATTATTATTATTATTAATAATAATATTAACAATAATAATAATAATAATAATAATAATCTATACTACTATTATAAAGAGAGAACACGCACCTTTGAGCCAGGTAAACTCAGGAACCACAGCGCCAATCCACACACCCGATACATTGTAGAAATTGTCAGGGTATGCAGATGGACATAGGCTATAAATAAAAAAAACAGGTACATTTAAAAATATAACTCTAAAAAAAAAGTAGTGCCCTGGAAGTAGCGTCGGCCGCGACGCTGCTCTGGCCGCGACGTAGCGCTGGCCGCGACGTGCGTGAAGAGGACGTGCATGATGACGAGGAGGAGAGACATGGAGCTGCAGTGAAGTGAGGAGCGCGGGCGCGTCATGGCGAAGAGGAGCAGCGGTGAAGTGAAGATCACGGGAAGGAGCGGCAGCTCAGGTAAAGTAAATGGTCATTGAAATCGAGGCAGGAGGCGGGAGGCGGGCAGCGTGCGGCAGGAGGCGGGAGGGGGGCGGGAGCGGGTGTGCACAGAGAGACAGGCTGGAGGAGTGGGGGCGGGAGGGAGTCGGGGCAGGAGGGAGTCGGGACGGGAGGGGGTCGGGGTGAGAGCGGGCGTACTGCCCCCAGCCCCTTTCTGCCCCAGGCAACGCTGGGGCGGGCTGCTAGTAATAACAATAATAATAATAATAATAATAATAAAAAAAATGTGGATTTATGAAAAGCTAATAATACACAAATAATCCTTAATAAGCAAAAAAAGGTACATATCTTGCTTATCATGTGCTCACTACCATGTTTTCCAAGGAGATGTTATTATATCCTATACGTGGCAGCGAAACTGAATTACAAACTTTTAGCTGCTGTGTGAGCTGTGAAGGCATAAATACTACCTGTATTATGTTCATTTAATACTATTCAGCATAGTGTTAATAATCATAAATATCACCAAGACTGCACTGATATGTTATAATCCAATATGGATGTTGTTTTAAAGCAGTTTGAAGCATTCTAAGGCATTAAATATGCATGCTATTTTTCAAGGCTCAAGAAGGCCTAGAAGGCTCAGATTTGAACATTTGCACATTTCCTGGAACTGTAACCTTGCTTTTGAACCTTGCATGTAGAAGTGGGATTGTATGCGAATAATGAGCCGAGTATTGTATGCATGAATGATATCTTCTCCTCAAAGATGTCCAGCATGACTCGGGGAGAACATCCTGACATCTTCACATTAGTGGTTTTGCAGAGAATAGCAAGTTACTGTCATGTGATTAAGTTCCATTGAGAAAAAGCTTATATATCAGGGGTGGGTGGAACTCGGAGTTTCACTCCCTGGAATTCCGTCGAGTTCAATTAAAACTCTGTGAGATTCTGCAGAGTTCCACAAACAAGCGGAATTAGGAACGTTCTGCTGCTCACCCTGCTTTTTAGTGCCGGTAGCTCATTCCGCGCTGAAAAATCAGAGCGAACAGCACCACACAGCAGGCTAGAGGGTGCCACTCCTCAAGTTGATTTTTCTGCCATTTGAGTAGATTTTCTATTCAAGAGGCAAGATTTCTGCCAAAGAACAGACATGACCACCTGCGTTAGGGAAATCTCGCTGGGTGCCCTCCTAGCGACTGAAAAGCATGCAAGGGGATGCCAAATCTCGCTCGCGCTTTCCAACTTACCATGGCGACCCACTTGGGTGAAAAAAACTACGCCACACAGCTGTTCGTGGAATTTGGCCATGACTCTACAATACATGCAAAACACGATGCGGCCAAAACTCCCCCAACTCTGCCGGAGGAGCGGAATTTATAGCCTGCCCCAAAAATATATACTGGTTTAACTTTTTACATATTTTAACTCTATGCCCCAACTGACAATGTTATAGTGAGAACCCTAATCAGTTAAAATTACAGTTGTCTTTGACCATTTGCTGTGATGCTTAATATTTTGCATTAAACACTAGTTTGACTTGTACAATGTATTTCCTAGCTTAGTTGATGTTGCTGAGACTACTCGTGAAGGTGAGAATTTAAGAATATGAAAGGAACCTAAATCATACAGCCTAGTGAACAAACATACTCTGTCATTTTGGGGGAAACAAATCGCCTATCGCCTAACTGTGGTCAGGTAAAGGTTTAAGCGTACGAAATGATCAACCAGGATCCAAATCCTAGAAACACTGCGGCTTAAAGCGTTTTTTATTTTTCTAAATTGAATAATTTTACACCAAACAAAATGAGCAAGTTCTGAGATTCAGCCTGTAATGCTTTGATAGAAAGTGAATTGAGTTCTAATTGTGATTTGAATCAGACTAGGTGGTCCCTGTAATGAGAGATGGCTGCCAGAGTCTGGGTGTATTCAGTGGCTTTTTGTCTCATTCAGAAAACCACATGGAATCAATGTGGAGCATTCAAGAAGGTAGCAAATTTACCTTTATGATGTGTTGGTAAAAGCACAAAGTGTGTCATTGAGGATTTGGTGCAGGGGGAGGAATGCTGTAAGCTGGCATTCTTCAAGCAGCGCAAATCCCTCCATTCCACTGCTCTTTTACATCATCTAGAGTAGGAGGAACCACTGGCAATGCCTATGCTAGCTCCCCTTATGGTAACCCCTGCCTCAGCAGTACCCAGTGCATAATTTGAGCCGGCGGATTGTGGTGCTCGGCACCGGCACTTAATTGTCAACACTGGGGCTTGTAATAGTCTGCCACGTGGTGGCACTGTCTAATTTAAAGATGAGCAAAAGAACAGTTGTTTATTAATTCAATATATATTAAAAATGACTATTGACTGTTTTCCAAACCATTCTTATAGCTTTGGGGGCCTGGAATGGGCCGAACTGTCAAACTTGTAGGAGTGTGATAATTATTAATTGTATTGGTACTGGCATTGGCAGCGCTGGGAGGGGCAGTGTGTAGTGCAAGCGTCCTGACGAGAAATGAGGCTTATTTTTTTTGTTACAAACGAAAGCACTGGCTACCACAGGATCCCAGTCGCAGCAACGGATGATCAGCCCTATTGATGGTCTGAAAATACCATCATCCATTTTTTCCCACCAGTGTTCACCATGCAAGATATTGTGGAATCTGGCAGGGAAAATTATATATAGGCGCTACACACAAGAAAAATGCTCCCTTTGCATCAGGCCATTTCATTTTTACTCAGAAAAAACAAACTCCCACTTAAGGAGTATACTTTCCTGAAACAAAAACGTTTGCTGAGCGGATAATTCAAACATGGCGCTTGCTTCGTAAATTCTTCAATATTGTAAAGGGAGCATCTGTGGTGGCACCTTCCTACACAGCATAGAGATTTCTGACAGGGAGGGGGCGATTTTTTAAATAGGGTAGACAATCCCCTGCAAGAGCCCCCCTCCTCCCACCATTTGGAAAAGCAGACTGGCCTCCAGGATCTAATTATGACTCTACATCAGGGGTCTCCAAACCGGTCCTGGAGGGCCGGATCCATGCCAGATTTTTTAAATAACTACATGTATCTCAATGGGGATATCCCAAAAATCTGGCATGGATCCGGCCCTCCAGGACCGGTTTGGAGACCCCTGCTCTACATCTTTCGCTTGCTCATTAGAATAGATAAATATAGTATTAAAGAATAGTTATGGGGCATATTTACAATAAACTGGTGGAGTGCAGTGTTACTCCAAAATTGGTAACGCAGCACTCTAATAGTTAAAAATGCAGTAATGAACCGTATTTACAAAAGTACGTTGCACCCCTGCATTTCCCCTAGTATGGGTGCTATAAAAGCTGCCTAGCACGAATAGGCCTCATTACAATGCATGCGATGCATCGCATGTCATTACAACGCAGTCATTACAACAATCGTATTGTTACATAGCATACCATTACAGCACAAGTTGTTACAACAACTTGCTGTAAGAGGGGCACTGGATTTTGGATTAGTATAAATCACTATTCCAGCTCCAGTCTGTGCGACAGCAGGGTAGGTGTTGGATTTTAAATCCAAAACCTTCTACCCCCTACAGCAAGTTGTTGATGTATTGCATGCATTATAAACAATGCTTCCCACCTAGCACCAGTGCTGGCACCCTAGTGCCATTTTGCTAGGGTGCCTGCGCTGCAGGGGCGATTGTTCATGTGCAGGAAGGTGTCCCTTCCTGCACATAAACAAATAATCTTAACAGGAAATTTGCTCTATCCATGTGTGCTGGAGAATGCAGCACACGTGGAAAGAGCAATATACTAGGAGAAATAACACATTTCTCCTCATATTCCCTCTTTAAGGCCAGGTATTTCCTGGTCTTGTTTTTAGTGCAGCACCATACCTTGTAAATATTCAGCAGTGTCAAAAAGCAATGGGTGTTGTGATGGAACACCCACTTCAACACCCATTGCACATCCCTTTCATGCTAAGTGCTGTGTGAATAGGGGCATTATTTACAAGGCGGCATTAAGCCACAAAAAGTGGCTTAACACCCCCTTTCCAATGAGATGAAGGAGTTAACGTCAACTGAACGTCAAAATAAGTGACTTCTTGTACATATGCCCCTATTTTTCTTACCTTGCTTGTAGAGCAGTTCGCCTGAATGCCTAAAACAAGCATAAACTAAGATGTTGATGTGGAGGTGGCAGCAGTAGTTGTCTGGCTTGCATTGACACCTATCCTTCACTTCCTGCTTCCTGTTCTGGCCCATGGGAGGTGAATGTGGTATTTAACTGGTGGAGCAGTGCTGGCCACACTTGGGTCCCATGGAGTTTAAGTAGGTGGATATCATGAGGTGGTGCTTCTGCTGTTTTGCGTACTGTTAGTTTCGCTGCCGCAGTTTTGTTTTCCCACATCTGCAGTAGGTGGTTCAAAGGTAGGCTGGTAAAGGCTTGCAGTGGGACCATCCAGCCAGCCTGAGGCTTTTGCCAATCATTTTCTATCAAGCCTTCCTTCATTTCATTAATACATTGTTGGTAAACCATGTACGTATGTATGTATGTAGTAATTATATTGCACAAACCTAACCAAATGGCAGCAAAGCCCTATACAGGGTCAGCTAGTGACAGGAGAAGTATCTGGATTCTAGAACGGAAGTGCACTGTTGCTGCATTCTGATGCAGGGTGTCTTCAAGAGAATGTGGCCTAATGGCTAAAGTGGTCGACCTCGAAGCTGGGAAACTGGGTTCGAGTCACGGCACAGACGCTCAACATCCTGCGATTCTGGGCCAATCACTTAATCTCTCTGTGCTTAAATAAATGATGTACCGCAACTGGTGCTCATGTATAGCTCTTTGATACCTTTGAGTGGAGTTTGCACTATATAACCCTGCCCCCCACCAAAAAAACTTTCCTAAATTGATGCAGCATTGAAGCAGTGTTGATGGATATGGGAGTATAGATGGAAAAGGCCTGCTGCCTTGTTTTTACTTTTCCACACTTCTTAGCATGTGTCTGATTTTGTGCAGAGAGCCACCAGAGATAATGAGCTTGTCTTCAAGATAAAGCCAGGGGATGGGGGGGGGAGGGTGGTAGGGATGGCTTTGTAAATTATGCAGATGGATTTGAAGATGCTGTGGGTCTGAAATCAGAGCCAAAGGAGTTCCAGCAGGATGTGGCTGATCCTGCCCTAGAGATGAGCTGTGGTGTGTAGGAGGACCTTGCGGAAAGCCAGTGTGAGTTCCGAGAGGTCATGAGGCAGGGCGTTATCACCATCCAGATGCAAGAGTAAAAGAGTTTGATCAGCAGTTTTGAAGTCACTTTGAGGAAGAAATGGTTTCACATTCCTTAGACGATAGAGCTGATACCAGGCCATGTTTTTTTTGGGTAATGTGTTCTGAGAGGGTGATGTGGGTGTACAGCACAAATCCAAGTGACTTGGCATTCAGTGTAAGTTGGGGTTTAAAGATATCAAAGTTCATGCATTTGGGCCAGGTTTGTATTATATCTTATTTGTTGTTCTTTGCAAGTAAAAGACAGTCTGTCTTGGTGGGGTTGAGCTTTAGCTAGACACTGGGCATCTGGTTGTGGATGAGGATCAGGCAGTGTTTGAAGTGTTGGTTGTCTGGAGCAAGGGAGACTTTCAATTAGAGTTATGTCTCACTGCAATATTAATTATTTTTTTTGCTGTTGTCTGCGAATAAAGTCACAAGCAGCTCCATATAGAGTTTGAAGAGGACAGTGGACAGTATGGAGCCCCTGGGGGACTCTGAATGAGATATGGATTTTTAGGGATATGGAGATGCCCATATTAATGCACTGGTGTTGTTCAGAAAGGTTGGAGGAAAACCAGTAAAGGACATTGCCGATGTTGTTGATGGGGTGGGACTGTCGACTGTGTTGAAGGCAGCTGAGACGTCTAGCAATATCATACGGGGCAGGGGCCCAGCTTCATCTGAGGTCAGGGTAGCAGCATCTACAAAGTGTAGGGTAGCAGTCACCATGCTGCCTCATGATCTGAAGCCAAATTCTAATATATGTCAAATAATTTCAGAGAGAAACTGGTCTGCGAAAGGCTGCCCCACTTCCCCTTTGCCACTTCCTCTCCCATTTCTCGTTTCAATAAAGACTTGTTGGAGGGTTGGGGGGTAGATTACTTCATATGTTGCAAATATTTGAACTTTGGGGGCCTGGACCAATTGGGGTCTATATAATATTGCCCTATTTGATGGACCAGTGACTCTCGCCAGTGGAGGACTGCAACTTACAAGATTGATTCAATTTTCAGGTATCCCCTTTGGGCTGCACGTCCAGGCGTCTAATCGCCAGTGAGGGTGGATTCAATTTGCTTCATGCAGGATTTATCTTATGTCCCTCAAACAGAACCAACAGGTGAGGTTTTATTCTGCTACCAAATTTTACTCCCACCTTCCTTCGGTGAGGAATGAAGAGATTTGAATTCGTTTTTTTTATTGTTTTAATCTGCAACCTTGATTCTATTCCTTTCTTTCTCTTCACGTTGGCTTTTCCACTGTTTCTACTTTCTTTCATTTTTAATCCTTGGACTTCATTATGGCACCAGCTCAGTAATTCTTTGTAAATAGTTTTTATCAAATCACAGCAAAAGTTCCATAAAGGAATTGAATCTGTGTTTGATAGCAACTCTTAACACATTAGCTGCACAATGTTCATGATGGCAAGAAACTCTACAGGTAAAGGTGTTTGAAATGAGGCATTGATTACATCAGTGTAAGATAAATATTGCGTGTGACAAGAACCTGTGAGCAACTTTGCTTTTACAAAGAAACACAGCACGTGTGAGACCAACCTCAAACATCCAGACAGTTATGTTAGGTCCAAAGCATTATGTTAGACGAGACAACCCAAATGCAGCCTGCTGCTCTGAAGACTATCATAGCAAAAAAGGTCCCACCAAAATGGATGCTGGGTTGCACATCAATCAGTAAATACAACAGTCAATGAGCAAAATAATCGATCACCTATTGTTCCTTTACAGAGCATGCATAACATAATTACGAAGTCCAGTAGGTCATAAGGCAGCCGACACATGTTTCGCTCCATTTGATTTTCTAAAAGATGAAAAGAGACAATTGGTACACATACATGCATCGAGTATATACCTTCGTCCAGTAAGTTAAACACAGTAAATCGCCATGTGGTGCACCTGGCACCATACACAAGCAGTGGTCATCTGAGGTGCAAAACTCCATATAATAATTAGTACCAACCAGTTGCAACTCAGTTCTGATTACAGCGCTGCCCTCTTATTCATGTACAGGGTTTCAACAAAGCACTGCCAATGCACCTCCATTCTGATCTGTGGTCTGCTGTTTATCCCACTGAGATCCCTATAAATGGTTTCTCCAGAGCATGACCCTACTGTCCTGTAGAGCCTGTTCTAGACCCGCGCATACAGCCCAGTTCTTTACCGCCACAGATTGAAGTGCTGATGTAAACTCACCTCCATCCAGCGCCTCTATTCCATCCATACCATGGCCAATGCACCACCAACCTCGCCTGTAATTTTCAGGCATTACAACCCACCACGGGGCATATTATCAAGGGCCGATGATAACATTATCGCCGCTTTAGTGTCCGTTTTTGGGCGAAAATCAGCGATAATTTTATTGCTTTATTAACAAGGACACACTAGCGTGTGTTTCCTTGCCTTAGCGGCCGATTTCCTATCGCCTCGCATCGCTACTGAGATGCAAGGTAGGCGTGCCCCTTACAACTACATTATAAAATATCGCTAACGGAGCTTCGCTGTATTTACAACGAAGCCCCGTCCGCTTTAGCGCTGTTTTTTTTCACGTTAACTGGGCCTTAACGTGGAATTTAACGTCTGTTAAATTCCACACTAAGGCATACCTACAATGGGAGGTGGATTGTGTGGCTAAGACTACAGGCCCTATCAAGGATATCGCCATTTTCCATGGCACATCACTGGAAAACCAGCGTTGTTCCATGGAACACAGCGATATCCCCGCTATCGCTGGAATATTTATCGCCATGGCGCTAATCGGTGTTGATACAGCGCTCACATGGCGATAAGTTTCAGCGATAGCCGGCGATAGGAAGATGCGCGCTAAGATCGGTCAGCGATAATTATCGCTGACGATGCTGCTGCTTGATAATATGCCCCCACATTCCTGCCCTGTAGCCTCCCTGCTATTTCAACAACTAAACTCCACCACCCTCGCGCCTCCAATGCACCACATTGTTTTAGCACCCCCATAAAGGCCCTCACGTGCAACATTGAAAATGGTACCACGCCTGTCTTGCAGCCCCTCCCTTGTAGACAAGCGCCTTGAACCTCAAAGTCCTTCCAGTGCGCCACATGAATGCCTTCCACCTGGGCCACTGAAGCGGCTGGAAAGCCCATGGATGCCTTGTCCAATCAATGGTGACGACGATAATGAAAACTGGTGAGGTCACTGATTAAGGATATAAATTGCCTGCGGGTACGCCATCTCCACTGCCAGGGCTCACGCCTGCCTTGGAAGTCATTATTATACCTCGCGCCGGCCCGCGTGGCTGCCTTATCTCTCGCGCGCAGAGTGATTCACGGGGGCAGGGGCACAGCATCCGATTATTCCACGTCACACAGGTCCATCTGCCAACAATGCCTCACGTGCTGAATCTGTGCTCACGGGAGACGAGGCTTCTATGATGGGGCCGAGAAATGAGCCTGATCAATCCCTCCATTAAATGGCCTCTCCTCTCCTCTCAAGAGATGGAGTTAGTTTTTTTAAGTTTAGAAAGCTTTATTGAAGTAAATAAGCAATGTAAACACCAATACAACGAATATAAAAAAAACATAATAGCAGAATTAAAATGAGAGTAATAAAATATGCCAATGAAAAAAGTGTCCCCAAAGGGACCTAAAAACATTACTAAGGGAAAAAGCTTTTAAAGATTTTTGTTTAAGGGAGGAGAGAAAGAAACAAGAAGAAGAAAGGGTGAAAAGAGAGAAAGAAAAGAAGAGGAGGGGGAAAGAGAAAAAAGAAAAAGAAAAAGAGAAAAAGATGGGAATAGCCTGACAAGATAGCTAATACATTTGGATAAAAATACAATATAAACAACATTAGCAATATAAAATAAAAGAGAAGAGGGTGCATCACATGGTAGGTAAACTTCAAACAGATCTAGAAAGAAAGTTGGTTAACGGCATCCATATTAAATCCCTTTTGATTAATAAAGTGGTCGTGGTGGCAAAGGCACGATCAAGTCTATGATGATGGCAAAGCAAATTCCACCAGGCAATGTACGATATTTTGGAAGTGTCCTTCCAGTTGGCGGTTATGACTTGGAAAGAAAATGCCAAGGCAAGGTCTATGAATTTACGAAAATTACAATGAACATCCCAAATAGGCGCAGAGCCACCTAAGAAAATGTGTACAATATCAAAAGGAAAAGTGGTATTTAGGATTTTGTTCGATTGCGACCAAACTTTCAACCAAAAAGAGTTAACAAGAGGACAATAAAAAAACATATGCATGAGATCAGCAGTAGTATGAGAACAAGACCAACAAATTGGAGTCTCAAGTAATTTGAATCTACATAAGTCATTAGGTGTAAAAAAGAGTCTATTATAAAAAAGTAACATGTCTGTGTGGTACTGGCGGAGCGGGATACAGTATGTATTTTAGACCAAATAGCGTCCCATATCTGAAATTAAAATTCCTGAGCTAGGTCCCGTTCCCAGAGTAATTCGAGTTTAGTTTTAGTTCTAGTAAGAGATGGAGTTAGTTTGATATGGTGTTCGTCCGATCCTTGACACAAGTTTTAGTTCTGAAAGAAAAAGAAACCGAGTAGTTTGCTGGTAGTTATATAAGCTGCTGACTCATGACTCTGCAAAGCATCAAGCCTGTAAGCCGCACACTGGCCCTAGGGCACTCGAGAAAGTTAAACCTCACTCCAGCGCCATTTCACAAAGCTGCATTGTGCATTCTGGGACATGTAGTTTTTCCTTTACAAATATGAGTTTACAACTGACAGCATGGAAAGTTCTGATGGCTAAAAAGCCTGGACGGACTGACCCTGATCTTCACAGCATTGAGCTGCTATGGCCGGTATGCTGCCGACTAAGATGGCCCCTGAGTCTGCATCTCACAGGCATGTCCAGAAGATGTGTATCTTCCCACTGACATGTCTGAAATGGAGCTGTGACGTTCTTGCTTGTTGTGGACACTTTACTGCCCTTTAACTAGTATTGCGCAACAGAAATACCATATACATACATATATACCTACAGGACTAAAACTGCTAACACTGCACTCTCCTCTTCCACCTGAGGGTTACCGCCTCACCCGCACAGGCAATATTTTACATCGGTGCAGTGCTGGATTTGCCCCAAGGAGAGGTGTGACGCAGCAGCCAGAGCGGCTGACTCTGGAGGGCTCACGGATCGATCCTCGGCGGCAGCCCAGCTCAGCATCATGTGACTCTGGGCAATAGAGCTCTTTTTCTCACCGTAGGCCCGCAGCGCTTTGAAACCTTGAGGGGTGTTATGTTTGCGTTTTACAAGTATGGATTATTATTACCTGTGCTGCTCCTTTTAGTGAGAGGCCAGGTACAGAATAAACACAGAGTCTTAAGATACTCTCTTGCATAAATGTTTTGCAAGATAATTTTCCCACTAAAAGTAGCTTTTTAGTTGCACTTTTGTCTCCCTACAGTGACGAGGCTTCCCAGGACTAGCCAGGTCCAATTTCTGTCTGGTGTTTTTGACAATCCGACCACAGGCATTGGAATGTGGCAGTATCAAAGGGCATCTTTCATCCTTGGGTACCACTCCCCCTTTCCTATGGTTTCTGGGAGAGAACCACTTTTCCTTGGAAATAATTTGGGCTACTTTAACCGCATTGCTGCGGCGGCTTTTCCCGCTGTGTGCGGCAATTTACGAAAAGCCGCATTACGTGACGAGCTGAGCTCGTCATCCGCACACGACTACCGTGGCTGATGACGAGCTGAGCTCGTCATCAGCAGCGAAGGGGTTAAAAAGATAATTGAATTTTTTTATTCCCACCTCTCCAATTAGACCAGTGCAGACCTGACCATCCTTCTTGGGGTCTTCCATCGAGGCTTTACTGGACACTATGGAGCTATTCCACCGACCTGCGGCAATGCCATGCTCCATGTACATAATGAACATGGACTTCGCTAAATTCAGAGGGAAATGTGGGGACAGATCAGTGACATCATATTTCAGGCTGTTCTCTATCATCGTTAGATTGTGCAACTCCTAATATGCCTTGTCCTCATTAACTTCAATCCCACCCTCTATGGATTTTAGTGCAGTGTCTCCCCTTGCTACCTGTGCCCGGGTGCACTGATTGGTGGTATCCCAAAATATCCTTCTGTACTGTTTACAGGTCAGCAAATTTTGTGTTCATCAATCAATTTATTCTGACAATACATTTGACAGCTCTTTTATCACATTGATCAGCGGTTCTTCCCTTACTAATAATGCTCCTGTACTCCGTGAAATATACAGAATACTAGCTATAAATCAAACCAGCAAAGTGTGGAGGGCACTTGGCACTTATCAAAGGGATTCTGGATGTCGCCACCATCCCACTTGCCTACTTTGACCAGTCCAGACTTTGCTGTGTCCTTTAACATGTCATAAAAGTGTATGTTAGTAATCATTTTTCTTGGCCTGACACTGAATTACCTTCCTATGACCAATTTGAGCCAACGATTGGTTAGTTTTAGTGGACTACAATATGAGGGTGAATATTGTAGTATTCCATATTCTTGCAACAAATATCACAAGTCAAATCTGCAAGGTCACATCTCTCAGACACACGGTGACACATATTTAGGACCTTATATTTACTCATTTTGAGCAGATCTCCAAAATTGCTGTTACCTCGATGGCATGTTTGGACCAATGGTCCATCAATTTTAATATAGCCTTATAGCCCGCCGTAGCAGGCTAAACCGGCTATTAAAGGCCCGCTGCAGCGTTAAAGGCCGGAGCCAAAGGTGAGGGACTTTAACAAGGCAGCTGGACTTTAAAAGCCGGTATAACCCTGCTACGAAGGGCTATAAGGTTATTAGAACATTCTGCCACTAGAAGGCAGAATGTTCTAACAAATAAAACAAAGCATTCAGGGAGCGCGATGGGATTGTAATCCCCTCAGGCTCCCTGAAGCCTTTGTTCACAGCCAGAGCTGTGAACAAAGAAACATTGGAATGTTGGAGCTCCGGGCTTATACCAGCCATTATAAGCCCGGAGCACTCCATTGTTTTCAATGGAGCTCCCAACATTCCAATGTTCTAACTTAATTTTATAGCCCGCCGTAGCGGGCTATACTGGCTATTAAAGGCCCGCTGAATCGTTAAAGGCCCGAGCCGAAGGCGAGGGACTTTAACGAGTCAGCTGGACTTTAATTGCTGGTATAGCCCTGCTACGAAGGGCTATAAGGCGATTAGATCATTCTGCCACGAGAGGGCAGAATGTTCTAACAAATTAAACAAAGGGTTCTCGAAGCTCCAGGGTATATAAATCCCCTCGAGCTTCGATTAGCCTTTGTAGAACATTGGAATGTTGCTCTGCGGGCCTTTACCGGCCCGTAGAAGCAGGGAGCACTCCATTGCCTGCAATGGAACTCCCAACATTGCAATGTTCTAATATTCCTTATGCAGTATCCTGGGTGATGTCTCCTCAGTCGGTGAACATTGATATTATTAAGCACTGCTGATCATACATCCTGACAACTTATCAAACACATTTGATCTTGCTAATTTGGCACTAGGTTACTTTACTGACTCAAGTGTTACCAATTTTCTGAATTCGATAAACAAACCTTGAGTTCCATAGTCTTTGTAACAAAGATTGCTTCTTCTCACACACACCCTTCTGCTTCCAATTTATGAAGGAGCTGACATAATCTAAGCAAGCTTACAAAACACTTAAATGCTCCTGGACATAATATTACACTAGCATCTCAGACTCATTTTATATGGCCGCACTCAAAACCTATATATAAAAGAAGTCACATTGGCCTGTACTAATGTTTGCAAAAAAACTCAGCTAATAAATTTGCCATAGAAAGTAGTTAAAAAACCTTATTTTCTTTCTAGGTTACCCATTCAAAAGTTCATTCTGGCTCCCTCGGTGACTCACTTGTGGCGCTCTTTATTGATAAGATCAAACATATTCATTCCCATTTTTCTATTACCAAGCAGGTTGAAAGGCCCTCCTTTACTTGTGTGACTAACTCTACCTCTATTAGCTACTGATTTATCGACTTTCCCTTTTGTCGCCAGATCTCCTCTTCTTTTCATTAAATCGTGATCTCAATTATATACTTCCCGGACTTAGATTGTGCACTTGGCACCGGATAAATTAGTCCTCTAGGTTAGAGATAGGTGTAATCAAACTTTACATAATGCTTCAGTGCCTTTAGCGTGATTTGTTACTTAAAAAACCTATTACAGACCCATCTAATCTTACTAACCTTCTTGCCTTTGCCAAGTCCATTTGTTATGTTCTTATCAAACAACTATATTGATGATAGCGCCATCATTACAATCCACACAGCGAACATTTTTACAATTGTACTTCTGGTTTCACAGATTTCTGTACATGTGCTGTGTTCAGATAGTAAGGCTGCTAGCTTTTCCCTAAAAGATACATTTCCAAGGATTCTTTATCTCCCCCTTGTAGATGCTGAATTTCAGATGCCTTTATAGCTGTTTCTATATTGAACTTGTTCTTTCAGGTTATTTTCCTACATCTAGGTGTCTCTGCTATCTGTTCTTCACTGGCATCATGTAAGGTGTTTCCTAGGTAGCTGTGAGCGCCAACTTCATTGTTGATTTCACAAATGATTGATGGCTCATGGTCTTGACTGCCTCCCTCTCAATAAGGACTATTTTAACAATTGAATTAAAACTTTGTTCCCAGTCAGTTTAGAAGTTGGGATTGATGAAAGCTGTTAATACAGATGGCAATTTGGCGAATGTTTGGATAGGGTTTGACTTTCTTTCTCAGATATAGAGATCAGAGGCAGCCAGGTGCTAAAAAGATGGACAAAGTCAAAGCTGGGATACCTTTTAATGACATGACACTAAGGTGTGCAGTGCACTCCTTTGTGCAAATGTGTTTTACTATCAGTTAGATCCTGTTTTTCTTGGTCAATGGCTTGGCAGGTTCAATGGCTCTGGTCAGGTTGGGATTGGACAAATCATTGCAGTGTTCCACAACTGATGTGAATTCTCTGTCCCATAAGGGATATAAATTATTAGAGCCATACTGGTAACACAATATTTATGGTGATAATTGTATGTATAAGCAATGAGAATACTCTCAAATCTCACCCAAAAGTTCTGCCCGCAATCTATATAAATCAAAATGTAAATGTTTGTTTGTTCAAAATCTTAAATCTCCGAAAGGTCTTCACGGATTGCTTTGAAATTTTGGCACAACGTTGCATTCGAATATGCACATGTTTTTATATACACAAAGTTGGATGCGAATATGTGCGTCTTTTTAATCGAAAGTAGGTATGGGCGAATTTTGCGAATTTTGCAATTCGCGAATTTGCGGATTTTGTGAATTCGCGTATCCGCAAATTCGCGAATTTGCGAACTCGCAGATTTGCGCATTTTTTAAGTGGGGGGGGGTCTTCCATGCGAGTTCACATGCCTCTTGTGTGTATAAAAGGTCTGAGACCGATCAGAGCAGTAGATGAAGAAACAGACCCTCCTGGTCACAGGAACAGCAAAGGGATTGCGCTCGTGAAAGTCAAGGATGCAAAGGCCTCTATCCAGCATCACAGCTGATTTTCGTCGGTAGATTTGGGAAGAAAGCACACCTGTCCAGCCTCGACAACGCTCACGATTGTTTTTGGGCTGAAGAATGCGTCACTGAATTTGAGCTTCAACTAGTTCCAGCGACCATGTGTGTGTTACTATGCAATCGCGCCGAAGAGCGCAGGGGTCCCCTCAGTGAGCTGTGCTGGCCTGGCTTCCATGCAAGTTCACATGCCTCTTGTGTTTATAAAAGGTCTGATACCGATCAGAGCAGTAGATGAAGAGACAGACCCTCCTGGTCACAGGAACAGCAAAGGGATTAGCACCTGCTTTATTTTATCTATTAGAGCTTCCTGTTGAAGCTAACTTAGTAACTATTTTAGGATGGCGCTGGCAGCTTGCCGGGGCCATCGTAAAATAGTTACAACAGGCCAGGCTTCAACTTTTGCCCCCGGATCGGCCGCTCACGGATTTGCGAATTCTCGGTAAATTCGCAGGAGTTCGCGGATCGCGAATTTACCGAAAATTCGCAAAATCCGCGAGCGGAACGGATTTTGCGCTCACCCCTAATCGAAAGCCTGAACAGACACATAAAAATGTAAATGTTAGTTTGTTCAAAATCTTAAATCTCCAAAACTTCTTCACCGATTGATTTGAAATTTTGACACAACGTTGGATTTGATTAAGCGCATGTTTTTATATACACAACGTTGGATTCCAATACGTGCGTGTCCAATACTCGCGTTTTTTTAATCAAAAGCCTGAACAGACCCTATCGAATTGGTTGCTGCGCAACAACTACCAGGGACGCATAAAGACTTGAAATTTTGACACAACGTTGGATTCAATTAAGTGCGTGTTTTTATATACATAACATTGAATTCCAAAACATTCTATGTTTCCATGGAACCCCTAACAATATTGTAGCTTGTTATTGGTATAATAGGAACCCATTCCAGATAAACTTGGACATTCTGGGTGACATTTGAGCTATTCACACCATAATCATGTCCTATTCATGACTTGCTGTGGGCATCTTTGGCAACTTTCTGGCTCTCCCACCATAACAATGGCCAATCCATTCAATTCTGTAAGCATTTTTGGTGATAATCTGGTGGTCCTTGGCATAATATGGGCATATCTCTGACCTATTGGAGTGGTTTTTGACAACTTTCTGGCTATCTCTGAAATAATGATATTCATCCATGAGACTAAGCTTCCTGTCCTAAATATGTCTAAATCTGGTGTGCTTCCAGTAGGCATGTATTATTGCTTTGATACATTTTCAGAATTTGTGTAGAGGCATTTCTATGTCTACATTAACAAATATTTGTATTATAGATTCTACTGTCCGAGCCTTGAGCAGTAGGTTTGATGTAACCTGCACAATCCCTGATTATGTAATATTTGTGTAAATGAGCACTAACATTGCTCTGCATGTGCAAGATTTGTCTAGCACTGCTGTTAATGGCCTGTGAACGTGAGATTTGCATAAATTAAGATTTTATTACATTCCAAGAAATGTTTCATAAAACATGAACTAACTTGGATGTGGCAAGGTGTAAAAAAGAAGAAGGATTATTTATACATTTTGACCAATGAGAGGACAGATGGCACTGTTTGTTTTATTGGTTGATTTATTTATTGAGCGTTTTAATAGCAAAAACGTGACCCCAGAGTATCAAAACGCTGTATATAATAAGATACCATAGAGAAAACAAAGCAACAAAATGCATTCAGGTAATTAGCGGTTTAAGAATGATACTGTATAGAATAAGATAATATACAGAATGCACAGTAACAAAATGCATACAGGTAGTTAGCAGTTTAAGAATGATACTGTATAGAATAAGATAACAGAGAATACATGGTAACAAAATGCATTCAGGTCATTAGCGGTTTAAGAATGATACTGTATAGAATAAGATAATATACAGAATACACGGTAACAAAATGCATACAGGTAGTTAGCGGTTTAAACATGTTACTCTTATCAAAATGTGTCTAATGTGCTTCTCTGTGATGCAGCTCCAGTCCCATGATCCTACTCAACAAAAATATTTTTCATGGGGGTCGGGGGGAGGAGGGTTGAAGCCCCTTCTACCCATTAATCCCTATTTGGGAAGATTCCTTTGTTTTTGTTCCTGATGTGGCACAATTTGGATCAGATATTTACGCCATGTCTGAATGCCAAAATTCACCAGCCGCCAATGGCCACCTGCCTGATGGGTTTTTTTCAGCATGCTTAGTCCTATGAATGTTTCTTCCATCATTTGAAATCTCAGTGTTGGTAGCGAGACATTTTTCATCTGGTCTCCCCGAAGTGGGCTCCTCTTTGGCTGGGAGGCTATTTGTCATTAGTGTGCTGGCCTTGGGTGCAGTTACTGCAACTGGGAAACAGGAGGAATGATTCACAGAAAGGGTCTAGGATTTAGAACCGCACTTATTTATATTATGGGAGATTTTGTAACCATGTGGTGCGTTGATCAAAGGAAAGAGGACCCTTTTAGTTTCCTATGTCGTGAAAAACATTCCACAACAGACAATTGCAAAAAATTATTTGATCCGCACACACTACACACAAGAAATCAGTTCCACCAGGTGAAATAGTTCACACAATTCTTTATTCTTTGAGTCTTTATTTTCTTCTCTTCACAGTAGCCAACACGTTTCGTCCTATTGAAGGACTTCTTCAGGGCTCATCAATCATCAGTCATGTTCCAATGAGTGTTCCCTCTTCTCAAGTAGAGGGAACACTCATTATGCTCCTTATGCTCCTTTTTCTATGTCCCTACAATATTGGGATCTTCTTTTTAAAGGGCGCACTTGTCTTTTTGTGCCCTTATTAGATTCCGTTCATAATAGGGCAGCTTTAGGAGCTTAACTTCCTCAGTCTGGAGTCTTTAATTAGGATGGTGTTATAGGAAAGGTTCCTTGTACAGTATATGGTCAATGTTGACCCATGCCTCTTAAAAGTGTGTCACCAGCACAGTGTCCTTCTCTCTATTTCCATCACCGCCAAGGAGGAATGGTCTCGACTGTCCTTTGAACTGCAGTTGTGGTGCATTCCTACCCTTCCCTCTTTCATAATGAAAGATTTGGATTTTAGAATTTTCACACAATTTCAGTATTGAGCCTCTTGTGTACCTATGCCTTAAATATGTTATTTGGTTTGTTTTTATTTTGGCATGGGCTTATCCTAGATGATTTCTTTTGTGCTACTGTTGCTGGTTTTCACAATTGCTAATCTAAATATATCAGAAAGTAAGGATTGGCAATTATGGGTAAACAAGAATTGCAGCTCCTACCCATGGCTTTCCCTTTGGTACCGGTGGCACTGACATGCCTAACCCTGGACTGAGGGGTCATGAACATGAAGGCAGCAGCAGGACCTGAAAGTAAAGGTGGGTCCCAGATCACTGTAAAGCTTGCATTAACTGCCCTTGTCCTTGAGCTGCAAACATGAGTATGTGCTGGGCTAAGGCTGGGCCCAGGGGCTAATCCTGTGATGTCATTATTGGTCAAAGAATGCATCCTGTTCCTTCCTCTGCTCCAGGCAATTTTAAAAGTAGCAACCATTCATCAAAATATATTTTGTAAAGCGTTCTGTCCAAAGGGCTATAGAAATCACAAACTCATCACATTAAATATACCTTGTACTACATGTGTGTTTGCAATGGTACACTTTGCAGATTTGTAGTCAGAGGGTTGAGTTGTATCACATTCACAACTTTAGTTCTCAATTAGATCACAACTGAATTTCACAACAGTTGCACTAGCAAAAACAGTTTAAATGGAAGGGCATTCCCACAAAAGTCATCATTATGAGTGCTTTGGTAATTCCAATGTGGATATTTCTCACCCAGAATTACTGACACTGGATGAATCTGCAGTTCTTAAATGCATGATTCCTAGGCCATTAGGACAATTTACCAATGGAATGGGGAATTATCAGAGAATATTGATTTAATCCACAGGTAAATCCCTAATTGTGCATGCTTTTCTGGGGCCAATTTGGTTTGACCTAGTGTTTGTGTCTACAGAAACGCCTGTGTTAAAACCTCCTACAAAATTACTACAACTATCATAACTATGGGGCTTATTACGATGTTGGTTGGAGACCCTGTGGCAGAAACGGGATCGACCGACCTCTGGTCGGCGGTCCCGACTGCCTAATAATGATGCGACCATACATGGTGCTGTCACATTCCCACATTTCCCTATCTGAGCATGTTCTACGTCTGTAAACCAGCCATAACACAAGCTCCCATAGGAAAAAGGGGCCCCCAAACTCGCTTTCTGATAGACTTTCCCTGTCGGAAATCCCGGCCTGGAAAGCCTGTGGGAAACTGAGTATCGTAATCCTGAAGACCGAAGCGCCTTCCGATGGGATTACTAGTTTTGATTAAGTATGAGGGTTCCTGGTGTGGTCATAGTGGACAGACTTGACTGTGATGAAAGGAGGCCATGATGGTAAGATTGCTGGTGAGAAAAGCACTGGTATTTGAATTGCATTGGTTTGGTACCTGGAAACCAGTGCAAAGCCAATATGCTCATGTTCCCATATTGAGGGGACCTTGCTTGAGTCGTTGTGCTGGGATGTTTCTACTGAAACATGACCAGGTTGACTTTTGCACACATCTATCGCCTGAGAGGTCACCAGTAATATAAACCCTTTCAAGCATTGCACCCATCACCTTTGTGTTTTTCTTAAGTGATGGATTGAGTGCAATAGATATGTCCAGATGTGGTGCCTTATGTTTGCTGTGCCTCAGGACTCCTGCAATAGGCAATTAATAAGGTCTAATTAATAAATAAATACATTTTAAAAAAAAATTATTGGCTGAAACTAGACTGTGTTGATTTTGCTCCCATTCAGAGGGTACCTTCCCTGAAAAGTTGGGCTGGAATGTCCCTGCTTAAGAAGCACCGAGGCTGGTTTGCGCGTGGCCGGTCTTTCTCACAAGTGGCATGGTGGAGTAAAAAGACAGACTGGAACGTGGCATATAGTGGTTGTGAGGAGCCGGGACATTTGCAACCATTCCACCCATCATCTACTTGTAATCCTGGATTTGACCAGTATTTCCAGGCTTGGAATCAGGCATGTTGGGTTACAGGGAATAAGGTATATCTCACTGATGAGGTATAAGTAAGCTTAAAACCAGAATGTGTTTGCTTGTGGACCCATTCAAAGGGGATCTGCTTGTTCAGTTTGGGTTTGACTGTGCTTATTGAAGGAGGACCAGATCTAATTTGGACATGACTGGACTCTGAAGTGCCATAGTGGATGAAGACGGATGGACCATCACATAGCACATGATACTATTGCCAGTAAATGAGAAAACATACTTCTGCATACTTAATAAGTCACCCCTAAATGTGCACTTGAAGCTAGTGGGGCTTGGTGCTTCGTGTGTGAAGTGGGACATAATAGTAGGTATACAGTAAAATTATGTGTTCACTGAAAACGTGTGTAAAGCCGGTTTGTTAGTGTTAAAGAGAAGTTATATTTTCCATGAGTAGGTCTTATTATTTAATAAAAGCTGACATTTACAATTCAGCTGGGGAAAATTGAAGAAACTTGGCTGAAAGTTATTTTTTACTCTTTGAGAAAAACTTGGTTCAATGGTGAAATTAGATGCTGTATAAGTGTAGCAGAAATGTAACTTTTAGAAAGTTTACTTTGTGCCACCTGAAATTAAAGTGTAATTAAATCGCTCACTTCTTGCTGACTTTCGGTGAGTGACTTTAATTAGAATCCGAATTAAACATTAATTGCTGACTTGATGAAGGAGAATGCGGCTACTCCTAAGGGCAGGATGGATCTTTTAGTGTCTACTGTGGGTGTCTACAGGGACAGATGGGAACACAATGGACTGCGGCAACAGCCAGCCTCATCTTTCAAGGGGAAAATCCAAATGGGAACTAAAGTGATAGAAACCTATTCATCCACAGATGTCTGTCAGATACTCACCTCTGCTCACAGACGGCAAGATAGCCGTTCCCTGTACCCAGCGGCATCTGGTGCACGGAAATATGGTGGGCCGGGGCATGTGGGCTGGAGGGGGGAAGCGGACAGATGACGGAATAGGGAAAATTAAATAAATCCTATTCCATCGTCTGTCGACTTCAAAACCGCGCTTACCTGCACCAGCCGCGACTGAGTGCACCCTCATTTCTATGGGACTGCGAGTGAACACCAGTGTCCTGCAAGGAGAAGATAGTCAGGGCAAATGAGGGAGTCTTACATAAGATACCAGAGGAAGTGCTGAGAAGGAAGCTGTGTTCCATGTAAACCATGCCAGGATTATATGTATGAAACTATTTAATTACTGAATGATATACAAGAAAGGAAAGACACTTCATCACTGCTTACTCAGTTTATTCTCATAAATGTAAGAACACCTGAAGGAAGATTCTGGTTGACTGCTAGGGAAATAAGATTGGAGCTGCTCTCCAAGGGTCAGGTGGCTGGTCACATATGTACTGCTACAGGGACATAAAAGACAGAAGGCTTCCATCCTCTGAAAATGGTCCAGCTGGCCAGTTGTGAGTGGACTGCAGTGGATCTTGAGAGAGCCTTGGGCTGGCATACCCATTTCCCCAAATGGCCTTTGGGCTTTAGGAGAGACCTGGAGTGACTTTCTCCGTATCAAATATATATGTGGGCCATTTTACAGACATCTACAGGGCACTGCGCCAAGGCACCAAAGATCCTTAAGAAAAGGCACGACCTAGCCAACTTTGGAGTGGCAAACCCATTTGAACCCTGGCCAGAGAGGAAGATGATGATGAGTGTAACTCAGGTCTATAGCAATCGTGAAAATTGATTTCATGGAAGATTAGATCAAGTGAACCAAACAAGCCAAAAATGTGATCCAGAGTCAAGTAAAAGACATGCAGAAGGACCAGGATTGAGAAAACCTAATGAGGACTACCTACCATGCTCCAGAAATCCCATTGCTTGACCTTTCTAGGCTAGCAGGTTTGGCACCCCTGCCATCACAGGCAGTCCGGCCCTCCATAGTCTCATAGGGATGTGTTTAACCAATCTCCTTTGCCTTTTCTCTGGTAAATTTCCGACTCTCCATACACCAAGCTTATTCGTGACAGCATTCATGTTTACTCTGCTGGCCAATAGGAGACGGAGAACGGGAGAGAGCAGAGGATAAGGACTTCGCTACATGTCTTCGCTAACGGGAGGGCTTCCCCATGATTATTTGGCCCATCACCAAGAAGCCAAATCCAGCACCACATCCAAAGAAGAGAGACATTTACCTTTTCCCAGGATGGTTATTAATACAAAAAGGAAGAACCCATGGTTTGGTGCCCCAGCCAAAACAAAACTCTCCATAAGTGTGTGCCCCGTCTCAGGCATCATATGTTGTGACATGCAGGCATGAGAACGGGACATTGATCACCAGCCTGGCATGGAGTCTGGAAAACACAGCATTGTCAATGGTGAAAAGCCTGAACTAATGCTGAAGAGGACTGGGCGGGTGCCCTTGAGTTATCAGTAGCCGTGAAAGGCAACATCCAAGCAAAGAAGGATTTATCCCCGAGGGAGCAGCCCTCAGCCAGACATCCAGACAGTAGCGGGTCGTGGAGAGAGTGCAGCGGGGTGGTGGGGTGGGGCGGGGGAGGGGCAGGGTGGAGGGTAGTAAACTCCGGCTCACAGCCGACCGGAGTAATGTAAATAAATAAATAAAGAAAGAAAACAAATTTCATTGCGTGGGCTGAAATGCCAAATGCGTTTCAGCCCGCGCAATGAAATTTATTTTATGTATTTAATTGTTTACTTACCTCCAGTCATCCATATTCCGCCCCCCTCCCTGACCCGCCTTTCTGACCCACAGATCTCCCTCCACGGGCCGCAACCGCAGTGGGGTCAATCGCTTTAGCCGGTGTACCACTGCACAAGGCAATCCTTCTATTTACCTCAGAAGGAGGAAAGTGTAGGGATGTGCTGCTGAGATTCAGATAAATGATCCGCAGGCTAGGTACAGAGCACACTAATCTTCTGAGTTACATATCCAACATGCACTGCCAGCTAGAAAAGGCAAAACAAGCAGCTGTGTTACACACCACAAGCGGAAGGGCCTCGTAGGTGTTGAACAAAAGGTCATTTCATTATGCAGGTCAATGGGACTGGAATTGTCTAAGCTGGGAGGTTCAAGCCTGCAGGGATTTAAGCCCAGCGTTCCATGATCAGGGCTGGCTTTAGCGCTGGTGGCGCCTCGTGCAACAATAAGGTTTGCCGCCCCCACACCACCCGACCGCCTCTATGGATTCTCTCACTACCACCGGGCAAAGGTGCTCCTCATCTCTCCAATCATCAGTTATTGTCAAACACAGTGCACTCCCTGAGGTCAGTGCCCACTCCACAGGTCAGCGCCCAGTGCGGCCGCACCATTCGCACTGCCCTAAAGCAGACCCTGTCCATGATGTAGGCTTTCAAAGTGTAGACCCTTACTCCTCTATGTAGAGCATACAGTATACTTTACACAATCTGGCGAACTTATAAAAACAAGCTTTGACAAAGCCAATAGGTGTGGCTTTAGTATGGTAATGCATACAAACTGCAATTGTGTATTACTGTGTTTGCATTTCTTGGCACATTAACAGGACTCTCTGTCATTTGCTAATATGTGTTTGTTTTTTTTTGCTCAGGAAGTCTTTGCTCGAAGGCTAAGTATTCTTATTGTTTTTTTTAGATCAAATACCCTCAAAGTCCATGTACCACCTGTACCTTTTTATACCTATTTTGTTTTGCATGTGGACCGTGTATGCTTGAAGGTTTCTGTATTTTTTTTATTTTGTCCTAGGCTAGTTTAATTGCCCATGGGGGGTGTAGTATAAATTTTAATGAGTGTGGGACCCTTCAATGTTCACGCACATACTTTCTCTTCCCCCACTAATTGTGCTTTGTTATGGGAAGTATCTACTAAAGACTATAGACTCAAGGCGCCCAACATTCTTTCAAAACTATGTATGAAGAGCGTTTAGTTCCCAAAACTGGCCCCTTGTCCAATATACACTTCTTTCCAGTGCTTAATTTGTAAAACAATAAGTGCCAGGGCCCTCATCAGGAGGCTACTGCAGCTTGCACCATCTATTACCCCTGCCATGGCTGCCAATGGCAGTACCAACTCAACTAGTAACCATCACACTCAAACAAGTCCCCAAAGCTATAAGAATGGCTTGGGTGGCAGTTATTAGTCATTGTTAATGTATGTTCTATTGTAAAACACCTATTGATGGCTTCTCTCTAATAGGCTGACAGCGCCACCATGTGGCAGACTGTCTTAAGAGCTGGTGATGATATTTAAGTGCCAGTGCTGAGCGTGGCAAACCACCAGCTCAAATTAAGCACTGCTTCTGATCTCAATAAGAAATAAGAGATCTCGGTAGGACAGGCGTTTTTGATATATTGGGCAGGGGTTCCCAATATAATGAGACACTAGATTCGGATAATGAACTTACTGCTGAGATTTGTGTGTTAACTTGTTTGTTGCAGGTTCCACTTCTAGTAAGATTTCACTCTTTTTAGATGCACCCAGGGCTTTAAGTGGGAAACAAAAACTGGTGGTGCTCTAAAAGGGGCGTGCCAAATTTCTTAAAGGGGTGTGGCCTATCCGAGTAGGGGCGTGGTCTATATCACGATAACTAGCATTGTGTGCTTAAGAAAATCATGAAGTCGCATCCAGCAAAGGATAATAAAAAAGGCAAAAAAGTATATTTATTAAGTATAAGCCACCTCTTCTTCCTTTGTGAGTGTGGGCCAGTGCCATCAGACGCACTGCAGGAGGTGGAGCCAGCATTGTGGCAGTCAGGCATAGCCCTATTGAGACCCAGGTGCTACTTCTCCCACCACTCTACATGCAGATGGGTCTATTCATCCTTGTGCTGACTCAGCCAGCCTCCTGGAGCCGCCCCTAGCCCCTGTCACTCACAAACCAGACAATCAATACACAACCAGGCAGAGGCACACAAAAAGGTTGAACAGGAAAATAGCAACTTTATAAAAGTGCTATTTCCAAACTTAGAATTTAAAAACCATCTTCAATAAAGGGTGTGTTATTAAATTCTGAGTTAAGGGAAACCAGATTCCATGTCTATCTTGCTGTTATGGGAAGATATGCAGGTAAACATGTTACACAGCATTTCCCATGTTATCCTATGGGCAAGATAGCCTTTCAATAGTGAAAAACAAAATTGGCAGTATTTCACTATCAAGACATGTTACCCACACTAGTAACACCAAAAAAATACAGGGACGTCTGGTCACCCTACATTTGACCTTTGAGGCCCGAAAATAGAGCACCCTGGTGCCCCCTTTTGAGGGCCCCCCAAAAAAACTGGGGAGGCTCAGACCCCCACAGACCCCCCCCACTTAAAGCCCTGGATGCACCTCTGCCCAAACACTCACTGATCCCTTTGGCGCTGCAATCAGGATCAGTTCCAAACCATTTTGTGAACTTATACCTCTGTCTTTACATTCTTAGAGAATAGTAAAGCGACTATGGGCCCTAACAGAAGCAAGGAGATCAGGTGCCCCAACCCCTAGTGTTATTGTGGGGCACTCAAATCCCTAGACCCCAGTGCCACTGCACTTACTGCACTTTTGACAACTACGCCTGTGTTCGTTCCAGAATCTTCAGCACCTCAACCCCTTCAACCATCCTGCTCTACTGGTCCTGAGTAGGGAGGCAAGTAGAGTTGGGCTTTGTACCAAGAAGAAGAAAAATGTGGATTATATAATGTCCGAGATACAGAGCATCCCAGGAGATCCACCTGGAAGAAATCATGATGATGCTGTGGCAGTAAGTGGGAAGCAAACATGGAGGTACCACCTGGGGTTTAACATGCTGAAGGCCACCACACTTCAGCCTGGGTGTAAGGGTGGGACAGAGCTCTCGAATTTTAGTTCCATGTGTGCATAGTTCATCCTGTCCAAACTTTAAAAGGCCATGCTACTACGGCATCTCCTGTTTATCTTCCTAAAAAGCAGGACTAAAATCTGAAAAGTAAGAGAATGCTTAGAAAAACAGCAGTCAGGCTCATCTGTTGACTGAGGGTGTGGGGACACCGAAACATCTGGATAGGAGAAGGGTAATAGGCTGTCTTTGTATATCTTTATGGGTCTTTTTGTGTCCATGTATGTGTTTATCCATGTCACTACAAGTATCTGTATATGTATTTGTATATGTGGGTGTATGTGTTTATACATGACATGTTCCAGCATGTATACATGTATTTTGTTGCATTGTCCATGTATATGTGTGTGTACGTGTGTGGGTTTGTCAAACTATTTGTGCTTGCCTGATTCTGTGCATGTATGTCTGTCAATGTGTGAATGTGTGTTATATATTTGTGAGTGTTTGCCTGGAACCGTGCATTTAGGTCTGTCAGTGTGTGTATGTCTGGGTCTGTATTTGTATATTTGTGTGTGTGTGTTTACCTATATTGTATCATTGTGTACATCTGTCAATGTGTAAGTGTGTCTACCTTTGCCACTGTGTTTCTGTATGTGTGTGTAACAGAGCTAAGACTGTACGTGTGGGCCTATATTTGTGATATGAGTGTGTCTTTAACTCTTCTCATGTTTATTGGTGTGTGTAATGCTTTGTATGTGTGTCAGGGTTGCCTTGTATGCG
Organism: Lissotriton vulgaris; assembly: GCF_964263255.1. Lineage (NCBI taxonomy): Eukaryota > Metazoa > Chordata > Amphibia > Caudata > Salamandridae > Lissotriton > Lissotriton vulgaris. Next base: position 54,489,457 of record NC_141698.1, on the reverse strand, counting down.
TTTTTTAAGTCTCGCCTATGCAGCGATCATGCGCTGGGTACGAGGAGACCTTTAGCGATCGATTCAGGTTTTCAGGCAAAAACGTGCACGCATTACATTGCTTTGAATGGCAACGCGCGCACGTTTGGCAATTCCCTTGCAGGAGTGAGCTTTCAAACCATCTGTTTGTAATTAACAGATGGTCCCTGCTCGCTCCCCCAAGGGAAACATGCGCAGACTCCCTCCTCTCTCCCCTCCCCCTGCTGCCTCCTCCTCTCCTGCCAAACTTTTTTTTTTGTTGTGCTTTCAGCGCGAAGCGTGCATGCTGGTTCCTCTAGTTCACCTTTCTCTTGACCCTGTTACTGGCTCCTCCTTTTCTCATCTCCCCCCTTACCCAGAAATGTCATCCTTGTTTATTCCCATGATGGCCATGCCCTTTATTTCTTGTTTTCTTTGTATCCCCCACTCTTTACATGTTCCACTTTGGTTTCTTTTACATCCACCCATCTCTCGGTCTTATTCTACACTTTGTCACCAGTGTGTTTTCGAACTGGTTCGAGCCTCCTGCAAATCGATGTCAGTGCCTGGAAGCAGTCAGTGGACGTGTGCGAGACACAGCTCATTGAGTCCACTGTACAGAGCCTGGTTAATGCAAGTGCTTTCTCTGGATAAAAGCTTCAAGAAGCTGATTGAAGCGCTGCCATATCTGCCTGTGTCCTGCCACCAGAGGGCAGCCCCTGGCACCACAGCCGCTGCTATTACGACCACCCAGAGCTGGCCCTGGTGCTGCTGGACGGTGGCCCACATGGCACCCTGACAAGACCCGGGCATCAGCGCAGGCAAAGGTCTCAGTTAGAAAGGTGGCTCCTCTGGGCTATAACAAGATACCAGGCCAGGAGCAGATACAGTAATGCTGCCCACTGTGCCAGGGTGCAACATGGGCGATGTGAGCCCTAATCAGCTTATGGCCAGGACTGTGATTGGTCAGACTCAACCTTTTACCACAGTGTTAGCGTATACTTTTATACATGTTCATTTTAAGGGTGGGCGCAAAATCCATTTCGCTCGCGGATTTTACGGATTTTCAGCAAATTTGCGATCCCAGCGAATCGCACGAATTTGCCAAAAAATCTGCAAATCCGCTCGTCAGAGGATTTTTTTTTTTTTGCAGCATCTTCGTGGATAAATATGCAGGCAGGATTCATCCTGGCACGCTGCTCCTGTCACAAAAATTAAACCTCAACAGGAAGCACTTACAGAATGGTATAAATAAAGCAGGTGCCCGAGTTGAAGCTCAAATTCAATCACGCATTATAATCCACCCAAACAACTAGGGAGCACGGTTGAGGCTTGGCAGGTGTGCTTCCTCCCCATATCTACCGCCTACAATTAGATGTAATCCTTGATGGAGGTCTTTGCATCCACGAGTTTCTTTAGCGCAATCCCGGTGTACTTCCTGTGACCAGGAGGCTGCTTCCTTCTCATCTCTGCTCTGATCGGTCTCTAACCCTTAAAGAGGCATGTGAACTCGCATGGAAGCCCTGCCCGTTTGGCCCTGCGACACACACAAATTAGGGTATGCAATGTCTTTGCGCCCTTTCCTCACAATGATGGACAGCTCACTCAAGGGACCGCGGCGCCCAAACAACTAGTGAGCACGGTCGAGGCGAGGCAGGTGTGCTTCCTCCCCATATCTACCGCCTACAATTAGATGTAATCCTTGATGGAGATCTTTGCATCCACGAGTTTCTCTAGCGCAATCCCCGTGTACTTCCTGTGACCAGGAGGCTGCTTCCTTCTCATCTCTGCTCTGATCGGTCTCTGACCCTTAAAGAGGCATGTGAACTCGCATGGAAGCCCCGCCCATTTAGCCTCGCCACACACACACTAGGGTATGCAACGTCTTCATTCCCTTTCCTCACAATGATGGACAGCTCACTCGAGGGACCTCGGTGCCCAAACAACTAGTGAGCACGGTCGAGGCTAGAAAGGTGTGCTTCCTCCCCATATCTACCCCCTACAATTAGATGTAATCCTTGATGGAGGTCTTTGCATCCACGAGTTTCTCTAGCGCAATCCCCGTGTTCTTCCTGTGACCAAGAGACTGCTTCCTTCTCATCTCTGCTCTGATCGGTCTCGGACCCTTAAAGAGGCATGTGAACTCGCATGGAAGCCCCGCCCGTTTAGCCCCGCCACACACACACTAGGGTATGCAACGTCTTTGCGCACTTTCCTCACAATGATGGACAGCTCACTCGAGGGACCTCGGTGCCCAAACAACTAGTGAGCACGGTCAAGGCTAGGCAGGTGTGCTTCCTCCCCATATCTACCGCCTACAAGTAGATGTAATCCTTGATGGAGGTCTTTGCATCCACGAGTTTCTCTAGCGCAATCCCCGTGTACTTCCTGTGACCAGGAGGCTGCTTCCTACTCATCTCTGCTCTGATCGGTCTCTGACCCTTAAAGAGGCATGTGAACTCGCACGGACGCCCCGCCCATTTGGCCCCGCCACACACACACTAGGGCAGAGCTTTCCAAACTCTGTGTCGGGACACAGTACTGTGTCGCCTGCCATGTGTGAGTGTGCCACGCGATGATGCATAGCTGCCAAGGTTTCAGATTGCTATCATGGTTCCCTCTAAAACCAGCGTGCACTACAAAGGATTCCACTTCATTCAGTAAATACTTTAGTGTAGCCTCTGAAGTGCGGCTGATGGTGATGCTGCTGCGCTTCCAAATGCATTTCTAAAGACGTGTTTTTTGTCTTTAGAAATGCTAATGGGGGATGTATAAATACCCACAGGGCTGTCATTAAACAGCAGGAGACAATTCCCAGAGCTTTCTTTGCAGCCCGAGTCCCATTTGCCAAGTCCACAGACCTCTGGCTCCTCCTTTTGTTTTTTTCCTTCACTGTCTGGCTGTGGCGTCACACGTGCTTGTCTGAGGCCTTACCAGTCGGTATGCTGGTTGGTCTCATTTCAGCAGCCTCTGCTATTTTTGCTGGCCATTCCTCTGCAGTACTTGTTAAACTTTTCTGTACTAGACTTTTGGTTCTCGTTTATAAAATGCAAATACAATATTTGGAAACAAAAAAGAGTAAGAGGCACAGCTAGAAGAATGTGCTGATCTTGTAGGCTGGTGCTTTTTACCTGAAATTTTAACTTCAGAAAAAAGAAGACTAAAAGGGTAACCTTATTTAGCCCTTACTAGACTGTACCTCACCTGTAACATCTGTACTTTGAGAACCCTCCCCCCAACCCCCTTAGGTGGTTCACGCTCGCTCGCTACACTGCTTTAGCGTGTCGTGAAATGATGCATGTCTAGACAGTGTGGGGAAAACAGAACAGGTTGGCTGGTCAGGATTATTAACAAAGCAAATCTAGGCGCACGCAGTCAATATATACTACGTGCCCAATGGAAGTGTATTCCAAGAAAATGTATTTACATTCAAAATGAGAATTCATAAGATTCAACATCAACAGACATGAACGGAAGACTGTCAGTACAGTTGGTTCAACGACATACAATCATGTATACAATATCTACAAATGTACAATTTTACAAGTATACAGACAGCTAAGGTGAAAAATCGTGCTAAAACGTATTGGTACACCAAAAAAACAGTAATGATCCAAATATAGTGCGCCTAGATTTGCTTTGTTAATAATCCTGACCAGCCAACCTGTTCTGTTTTCCCCATTGTTGAGATCCGGGCTGGCCAGATGTAGGATCCAGTTCCTTCCCTGTTCCACTGTCTAGACAGTGTGTCACCGACATGAAAAGTTTGGAAAGCTGTGCACTTTGGTATGCAACGTCTTTGTGCCCTTTCCTCACAATGATGGACAGCTCACTCGAGGGACCTCGGCGCCTTTCGGCACGGTGGTAAAGTTACAGACACACATGTGACAAATGGCAAAAAAATCCACGAGTTCGCAGGAAAATCCGCGAACTTGCGGATTTTGTTTGACATTTCGCGCGAATTCGCGGACCGCGAATCCGCAAAATTAGCCCATACTTAATTAATTTACGTGCATTTGTATAGCGCTTTTCTTCCATTTGTGTGACCCTTAAGGCCTCTTAAAAACAGGGCACCCTCTGTGTAATTTTCGTTCTGGATCAAGCATAGACCAGGAGGGGCCAATGAGAGGACAGCCGGGAGTCAGTCGGGTGGTCGGTTCGTGGGTAGCACCACTTTCAAGGAATCAGTATGTGAGTGTGTGAATGGAAACCTTCATAAAGAACCCACATGCCTCTCGGGGGTACTCACGACACTGCACAACAGTGATCAAGAACAATAGAAGACCCGTGAGGGACAAGAGAGGTTGTGACACAGGTGCCAGATTCTGAGATCCTTCACCTGGACCACAGGTGACCCCTCTGCTGAGTGACCCAGCTGAGGCAGGCCTGCTGCTTGTGCACGGGGTGCATCTTTTCACTTTTCTGGTGGTTGCTACTAGGGTATTTTCTGCAGATGTTTTTCCTGAAGGGCTCTGGCTGCCTGGTTCCGTGCAGCGCCTTGCACCAATCTCATTGCACATCTCACAGCGACAAACAACCACTGCTTGGCACTGGTGCACTTGGCACTGGTGCGCTCTAAGAAGTTGTGGGTGGGTGGGTGGCTGTTGCCAGTGCTTGATTTGTAAAAAATAATAAATGCCAGGGCTCTAGCCAGGAGGTCGCTGCTGCTTGCACCTTCACTTTGCCTCTGACAGACTGCCAATGATAATAATAACACAACTACTAACCATCACACTCCTACAAGTGTGACAATTCGGACTATTCCAGGACCCCAAAGCTATAACAAGCATTGACATAGCCAATAGGTCTCACCTTTGGGATTATTATAAGTGTTTAGCCATGCAACAGTCGATGTTGCACCAAGGATATTGTGCTGCATAATTAAAGACTTATATGGTCCCAAAGGTGAGACCTATTGGCTATGCCAATGCCTGTTATTTTTTCTGTGTGTCTGTTTGTATGTATGCATGACAGTGTATGCATGTCAACTTGTGTGTGTAAGTGTGCATGCTTTCAACTACTTTTAGTAGTATTGTCTTCAGTGTGTCTCAAAGGATGCTCAAAGTGCAGCAGAGAAACAGCTAAAAAAGGGTGTGTGAAATGTGTGTGATTTTCATTTATTTGCAATTACAATTGTAAAATTATATGCAATTATGTGAAATGCACAATTGACATTTGACGCTATGTTTAGCCCATAATGCATCCTCGTAGCCACATTTGACACAAGGAATTATTTCATGTTAAAAAACATAGCGCTTAAAACACAAGCACAGCAAAGGGCAGCCTCTGACGCACTGGCCGTTTGCAGTGTTCCTGTGTGCTCATGCTAAATTTTAACCATGAATGTTGCGTACTTGATGTGACTAATAGTGTCATTTTAGGAATTTCATGTAAAAAGCATAATTAAAAAATACTGAAATTCTGTAAGATTACGTGGGCGTAACAGAAATTTCACCTGGGACTAAACAGTTGTCCTGAGATGATGTGCTGTTTGTCTGTATGCACCGCTCAGCCTTGTGGAGAGCCGCTTTTAGGTGTCTACTGCAGATGCACTCATGAGTCCCTGTGGAAGTCCCTGTGGTGCCTGTCTTTTAAAGTTCCCTGTTGTTATGACTCTCAGCACCCAATCCACTCCCTCAAAACAATTACAGATTCCACCCTTGCTCTCCTCCTGGGCATTTTTATCAACACACCTGTCTCAAGTATGGGGACTCTCGGGTGGGGGGGGGCTAGCGCCCGTAGAAAATGGCAGCAGCTCCGTAGTTCTCCCAGGATGCCGGCGACGGAGGTGATCCTGACGCGATTATTATCGCACGCACAGCCACGTAAATGCAGGCATAATCGTCGGAAGCTACGCAGCTTCGGAAGGGCTGCTTAATTCAACACTTGGTGAGCTGCAACTAAACTTATTTTATTGGCACGTTGTGGAACTGCTCCGCTATTGCAGTGACCGCCATCTTAGATTTCCCCTGCAGATCACTCTTTCTCAGCACGACGTTTCAATGTGACAAACTCCTCAAGATTCTTTCAATAGGAGCATGGGACTTTTCTCTTAAATATGTCACTGGACAAATAATGCTGTTTTGGTGTGCGCCACATTTTTATTTGCCTTTCTTCATGAGGAGAAAATACCCTTCTGTAACCTATGCCAGATGACCCTAATTACCTCAATGAAGTCTGTGCATGCTGCTTCTCCTCATCATATTTCTCACAGCACACCTTCGCTTGTAAGAATTAAAAATATTTGAAAGGCACTTTTGTGGTATGAGCATCTTTTCAATTTTTCTTAAAGTTACTGGTTATCCATATCTCTGTGCTTATATATTTACTTCTTTACACTACATTAAGGAGTTCACTACTAAGGCATGGTGATGTGAAATCCCATAGGTGCTGTTCTTTTAAAAGTATTTCTATTCTGATATATGGGACGAATAATTAGAGATCCTTCCCAATTAAAGTCATCAACGCGCAAATGTTTGCTTCGTACCAGTTCTCATTTTAATTGTCTCTACATGGAGGACTCCGCAAACGTGTCACCTAAAGGTGCTTCAGCATCAACTACCACTATCTCTTCTGCCATTACTAAAGTGCCGGGTAAACGGTTGAAGAAAGATCCTCATTCTCCCCCTAAGCAACCTACTTCAGGCACAATGAACTTATTGTTGGAAGAGATTCGGGCCTTACGTCCGTTTGTCAGGGAAACCAACTCTAAGATACAAATTCTTACTGATAGATGGTCAAACTTGGAAGAGCGCGTCACTACAATGGAACAGAATATGGACTCTCTGAACTCCTATTATTCAAAAGTAGACTCCTTATCCTCTCAAGTGTCAGCGCTAAAATTGAAAATTTAGAGAACAGGAAAAGAAGAAATAATCTCCGCATTTATGGACTGCCTGAGAGGGTGGAAGGGTCAGACCCAATTACCTTCTTTGAATCCTTCATTACAAAAATCCTCAATTTGCCAGAAGGTACTCCTCTTAATATCCAGAGAGCTCATGGGTTGGGCCCAGCAAAATCATTCTGTTCTGTGTCTTATATAGCAGTGAAAAAACCGAGGGGAGTAATTTTATACTTTCTGGAGCACATTGACTTGGTCAAGATATTATCTGCAGCCTGGGCATTGAACCGCATTACGTGGTCAAGCAACTCCTTATTCTTCACCCAAGACTATGCCAAGCTAACTGCCGATTGACGCAAGGAGTTCTTAGCATTGAGACTGAAACTTCGCTCAATAGGTGCAAGATATGGCCTCTTCCACCCCTACTTGTTTAAAGTGATCGTCAACAACAAAACTATCACTTACGAAGAACCAGCAAAATTGAAGAGTTTCCTCTATTCTTTTCACGCCGAATCTATGGATATCTCTTCATCACACGCCAAATAAGATGATGTTGACTATGAAACGCATCTAGTTTTGTTTATCGCTTTTAATCTGTTAAGGTTTTGCATGCATGTTGTTACTTAATATTACTTCAAGTTTTCATTGATATTTTTCATCCGTCGGTGTTGTTCTCCTTTCCGCCTTCCTGTGTGGAGTCCAGACACGTCATTGTTCCGTGTGGCCTCACACACCCCCCCCCCACCCTTCGTATGTCTTGGAGTATTTGTAAGTCTCTTGATTTACTCATTTTCTTTTTCTTCTGCTTTGTGCATTTTTTTCTCATATCTTTCCTTTTCTCTCATAACTATATTTTAATTTCCTAGCATCTCAACACTATTCTTGTTTTCATATCTCTCTTTCACATTTCAAATGTTGTTCATTCGCTTTAATTATCCTTCATTTCTCCTTTCTTTCTCATGTCATTTGATTCAAAGTACATATGATCCAATTGCTATTTGGTGTATTTCATGTCAACCAGAGATTCCTTATGATTGGTGCTTATTTTACGTACCAGTCATGTACATCTACATCGTTGTTCTATATCTTTAAAACTTGTTTCATGGAATGTCAGTGGTTTACATTCACCCATTAAAAGACAGAGAGTTTTGACTCACTAAGCTAAATTTGGGGCAGATACCGCCTGCATACAGGAGTCTCACCTAACGGCAGCAGAATCTCTCAAATTAAAGAGAGGTTGGGTGGGTGAGGTTTTTTTTCTCCGGGTGATGGCAAACGCAATGGAGTTCTCACTCTTTGTCGCAAATCACATCCTATAAAAATGCTATTGCAATGTGCAGATCAAGATGGTGGATGGTTATTTGTTAAATTGTTGGTGGGTAAGGCCCCAGTATCTTTATTGAATATTTACACACCCACAGCTGGAGAATTCTCCTTCTGGACCTCATTGGCTCAACAAATTACACAATGTTTTGATGATAATTTTATCCTCACAGGTGATTGTAATCAAACCCTGGACCCTTTTTTGGATAAAAATTCGTCATTCCCCTTTGTACCGCATAAAACTCATAAACTCTTTATACAAACAATTCAGCAGTATAAGCTTATAGATGCCTGGAGGCTCTGCAATCCCACATTAAGAGAGTATAAATACTATTCCCCGACACATGGATTTGAATTTAAAACATTTGTAAAGCGCAGCGTTCACCCTACGGTTTCTTGGCGCTATAGAGGTAGGTCCAGCAACTAAGGGCGGAGAGAGCCTGGCGCAGAGAAAGGAGGGACAAGTTACAAGGAAAAGGCCTGTTTGAACAAAAACATTTTTAGATCTTTGCGGAAGGAGGAATAGTGTGTAGCAAATCGTAGGTGGTCGGGGAGGGAGTTCCAAAAGGTGGGAGCCAAAGTTGAAAAATTGGCTCCTCCCCACTTTTTACGTTTGAAACGTGGGACTTGCAGGAGGGATTTAGAAGAAGAACGAAGCTCTCTGACCAGAACATATTCGTTGATCAGAGAGGAAATAAAGGCGGGGGCAGTGCCCTGGCGGGCCTGTAAGACCATACAGCCGGTTTTAAAAAGGGAGCGTTCCTTGATAGGAAGCCAATGGAGCTCCTTGAGGAGGGGTGTAGAGTGATGAAAACTTGGGAGACCATACACCAACCGAGCCGCTTGGCTCTGGACCATCTGGAGCTTCCGCAGGCTGTATGCAGGGATGCCGTTGTACAGGGCATTGGCATAATCCAGCCGCGAAATCACCAGCGCGGACACATCACACCCAGTCAAGACTAGAATATTTTTTACATCCCATAGTATATCTCAATCGTTAATGGCGGCAGATATTGGATCTATTCTAATATCTGATCACGCTCCCACTACTATTCAACTTGACATTCTACAGAAACCCAACCTATCTCGGAAATGGAGATTTAATAATGCCCTACTTCTGGATTCTGCTTTTACGTCCTCTTTTTTTTAATGAATATTTCCTCCTCAATCAATCAGATACCTTACCTGTTCATGTGGTTTTTGGGATGCTTTCAAAGCAACAGCTAGAGACTTTGTTATCAGGTATGTTTCCCAAAAATGTAAAGAAGTGAAAGAATGAACCAGTGCCCTTTTGCCAAAATAAAGAGATTGGAGCATTCTTATTACTCCTCTAAATTGAAAGCTAGTTTGTCTGAACTCATACATACCAAGTTTCAATTTAATAAAGTTACAACTAATAATGCTTCTAATTATGTACTAAAGTCTAGTGCAAAATTTTACAGTGGCCAAAATAATGCTGGAAATCTATTAGCTAATTACTTGAAGGTTAAGCAAAACAAACTCAACATAGAATCTATTTTAGATGAACATAGTACACTGAAGTTTAAAGACGAAGATATTTTAAATGAGTTTCTCCAGTTCTATAAAACGTTATACACGTCTGAAACACCACCCTCTGACCACTCTATTTCTCGCTTTTTATCCAGTATTAAACACCTTTCTACCACACGCCCTAGTTCTGTCACCTTTAGAAATTGATGTTATGCAGAAGGAGCTTCTCGCCACCTTACAAACACTTAAGAAAGATAAAGCCCTTACCTGGACGGTTTTACTGTTTAATTTTTTACTCACTTCACACATCTATTAATTCCCAAATTACATATAATCATAAACGCCTTCTTGACATCAGGTGAATCTTCTGGTTCATTCTCAGGCGCTCTTATTTGTCTCATACCAAAACATAGCAAGGACCCACAACAATGCCAAAATTACAGACCCACTTCTTTAGTTAACATTGACTACAAAAAGTTTTCAAAAACTTTAGCCCTACGTTTGGAATCCCAATTGCCTGACCTCTTGGGAAAGGAACAATCTGGTTTTGTCAAAGGTTGACTTATCATGGATAAAACTCGCTTATTTTTTGACATCTTGTCCAAGGCATCACATATTCCACATTCTTTAGCGGCAGTAGCTTTGGATGCAGAGAAGGCATTCGACAGAGTCGAATGGCCCTATCTTTTTCACACACTTAAATGGTTTGGATTTGGCCCAAAAATGATTGCCCTAATATCCATTTTATACTCCAACCCAAGAGAGGCAGTATGCGCCAATGGTGGTATAGCATCTTACTTTCAACTGGGCTGGGATGTCCGACAGGGTTGTCCACTTTCCCCGTTTCTTTGCAATCTTGCTTTAGAACCCTTTTTGTTACGAATCCATCAAAACGATAATATCCATGGTTTTCATTTCAAAGAGTCTAAAATTAAAATGGCAGCTTATGCTGACGATGTTCTTTTGTTCCTCTTGAAACCTCAATCATCTCTTCCCGCTTTCCTAGTCGAGGTTAATTCCTTTGCAGCTTTCTCTGGTTATAAATTAAACAAAGATAAATGTGAAATTTTACCTTTAACAAAATATACTTTTAAGGATGACTTCACCGCCTCAGGTTTCACAGTCCCCAGTTCATTAAATATTTAGGTTTACATTGTACTCCCTCTATCTCAGGTACTATATCACGTTGTATGGAAAATTGTATACAGAGAATATCCTCGTTAACATGGAAATGGCATCCCCTGTATTTATCTTGGTGGGATCGCTATAAAAATTATGTTGTCCCCTATAATTCTGTACACAATCTCTAATATTCCACTTTCTACCCCATCAAAATACTTTAAGAAATGTATTTCCATTCTATCCTCCTTTTTATGAAGTAAAAGGAAATCACGTATGTCTATTTTAAAGTTGACCCGCCCAAAATCGGAAGGTGGGGTAAACTTACCTAATCTTCACACCTATCATAAATGCTTCTTATTACGCTAGGCATCGAGATGGCTTTCTGAGTCTCCTATGGAGTGTCCTCTTTGGACTACACTTGAACAGTCCTTCATTTCTCCGTTCTCATTTCAAGAAAATTTGTCTTTCACACATAAACCGCAATCCCTGTCCACTCCTATAATTAAGCACACTTCCATAATCATACCATATGTCTCTTCTTCAGTTTCCATGAACCGAATTTCATTTAACTCTACTATATGGCATAACATCAATATAGTAATACGTAATAAACCTTTATATTGGAAAACTTGGTGACAACAAGGTCTAATTTGGACACATCAACTATATGTCCAAGAGGAGACTATGTCCTTTGCACGCGCCTGTATTTCCTTTAACTTACCTATGTCATTCCGCCCAAAGTACACTCTTCTAACACAATCTATCCAGAATGATCATACACACTTTACAACCTCCAATCAGTCTATTGACCCCAAGGCTCTTTATACGGATAAATTAAGAACTCTTCTACTCAATAACTCTACGGCTTCTGTCTTTTACAAGTTTCTAAATATTTCACCTGCCCTAAGAGAAAAAAACAAAACTGAGACTGAGACTGGGAGAAAGTTTTGGAAACTTCCTGGTCCGTTGAAGTGTGGGACAGAATTTGGCTTAAGCTCAGGAGGTCCTCTAGAGCTGCCAATACTGTACAAACACTCTTTTTTATTTATAACAGACTTTTACTTTCCCCACTCACTCTCAACGCTAGACATACTGAACTTTCAGATGCGTGTTGGACTTGTTCCTTACCACAGGCTAACTTGCACCATATACTCTTTGCATGCGCACCTGTCCATGATTTTTGGATAAAACTTTGGTCTCAAATCAATTTGACCTTCAGCTCTTGCCACCCCTTCTCGGTTTCACATGTCTTCTTAGGGAGTTTGGCTCCTATATGGACGAGCTGTAATTCCCATGTAAGGATAATAGATTTATTATTAGCAGTTGCCTTTCAACAAATAACAAAAAATTGGAAAGACTGCACCAAATTGTCATCGCAAGCATGGCGGTATGCTGTTTGTTATAACAATAGACTGGATACTACCTATGTATACCCAATACATATGGCATCAAAACGTTCAGACTTATGGTCACCTGTTACACTGTTCATTGATGTGCCTAAACCTCCAAGACTTTCCCCACATTGATGATTTGTTCTTTAATTTCCCATTGTTTTAAATTTTATATCTCAACATAGAATGTAATTTTCACTCATTTACCGACTATGTGTACATTATTGTCTTTCTCACATATATATGATGTGTGTATGATTGATGTTTTTATCTTTTATGTTTATTAATTCTAAAGTGCTTTATTGTATGTAATACTTCATTGGTATTACATTATCATTTTCTTTCACCAAAACAAACTTGCTTTTGAACTTAAAAAAAAAGGATGGGGACTCTCCATTTACTCTGATTTCCTTTTGCTTCCCACTTCAAAAGATTTATAATTTTCCCTCTGTGCATTGTACAACATATAGAATTCTTCCCCAAATCCTTGCACACTCCCTCTCTTTGGGTGGTTTTGCATCATACAACTGGCTCTTCATAATTCTGCCCCTACTCCAGCAAGGCCAGTGATCCCACCTTGTGCCATCCAGACCTGTTATTGTACCTGTATGCTTGGTGGCCTGGCTACAATTGGTGCAGCAGGTGCAGTGGCACTGAACCCAGAACCCTGAGGCGGCCATTGAACTTTGATAATTGCTGTGTTGTCCTACCCCGACAACAGTCAAAGGGGACCGATGTTTGCTTGCACGAGGGCCCACCGCATCCTAGAGCTCTTCAAAACAGCACACAAGCTTCTTAGATCACAACACCAATGAATCTTCCATGCCACTGGAACCTGAGTAGTTATTTTAAGTCTTGTCTTCCGACAGTCATTCTCAAAGAGCTTTTTATACAATATACATAGATGGTCATCATGTCCTCCCCTTGTTGCTATTGGCTAACTTTGGTTCAGATCTTGTGAATGAAATTCATTCTTTGCTATAGGCTTATCATCTACCCAGTGGAATATTGCTTTCTTACCAACTTTCATTGGTCTAAATGGGCATTGTTCCTCTTGTAATTTCTGGAACTTTTCTCATTGTGATTTGCCTCTGGTCATTTGTTTTATGTCACTTGAAGACAGCAGAGTTGCAAGTTTGCTCTCAGAGGTCTGTGGAGCTGATTACTGCTGGTTCCTGCTGCCCTCCTGCGTGCTTTTGTGGTCGGCCATTTTTTAACTCCTTCTTTCTATGTTAAACCCATCCTGTCTGGTGCTTTCCTGCCACCATAGTCATTCCACCACCCCTGACTTTCTCTGAGGGAAACAAGGGACATTCATATGATCTGGGTCATGCCACTATCTTAGAATGAGTCTCTGATTTGCTCATGCAGAGGCAAAGACAAGCTTGAGGGTGTCTCCTGCTGTGGAGGTAGACCCCGAGAGTCGTCTTCAGCTCTGGAAAGCTCAGGTTCTCTCTCATGTGGTCCAACCTATGAGCAACCTCCTCGCTCCTGATAAGTTTCTGAGAGAAAGCAGCATTAAGGTCCATTTGACCAGAAGAAGAGGAAATAGAACCACTCGAATCCTGTTCTCATGGAGAACTGTCATCCATAAGCCTCATTTTTGCACTTTCAGAAACCAAAGTTTCAGGTGCTGTTTCCTCAATCATCTTCTGGATACTACTGGCTGACATCCTTCCAAAGGCGTCCGGGTCGTAAACTGGCGCTGAACTCCTTCACGCACCCGTCCCTCTTCATCAAAATATTTTTTTTTAAACACCGGTTTTAGTGAGGACCAATTTTTTTTTGTTAATATTGTTAATCACCCTATTCCATTTCTTCTTTGTTTTTCAAGCCAAGAAAAAAACAGGAAAGAAATCCTGGCGAAAATGTAAACCTTTGTCATAAATAGTCAAATCACCTTTCAACGCGCTCATTGTGGCCAGCGTGCTGCAAAAATATGTTTTCGCTGCCCAACCGTATCACAAGGAGAACGCTCCCATCTGCTGCCCAATGGGTCCCATCTCCACTTTGCACCCCAACCTCCTAGAGCCAAGAAGTGGCCACTTCCTTCAATGCTTACATCAAGAAGAAGATGAGCGCTGGCCCCACCATCCTGGACTGACCTCTTCTGGACCCATCTTCATCAATGGGCCCTTCGACCCCTATCCAAGCTTGGCAGGGACCGCGGAGAGACAGACACTAATGACGCTGGTGCTCCACATTCAGCTGAAACTTCATTTTGTGGTTAAAAGTAACCATGCCTGCAAGATTAGTATAACCTATCTGCAAGGCAGACTTTCAAACCTCTGTGCCAAAGGTAGGTGGTCCTTATTTTTGCCCAACATAAGTTGGGAAGGCTGATGTTTTTTATTCTGGATTAATGTTTGGTGTGAAATTGCCTGTCTGTAGACGGGAGACATTCCTCAGTAAGACACTCCTGCAACCAGGAGGGGGAAGACGAGAGAGTAATGCCTTTGCGACCCCACCCGACCACACACACCTCCCCGCTCGCTATAGTTAGGGCAGTGGTTCCCAAACTTTTTTGACCTGTGGCTCCGCTGACCTAATCGGCAGTTGGCCATGGCTCCCCACCATTTTTTTACCGGTGGGTGGTGTGTACCTCCTGTTATCTTCCTTAAAAGTATTTGGGACGCAATGAAGGTATTATATTGGTTGGAATGCTTGAATTATTAATCTCATCCACTGGCTGCATCCCAATCCATCGTTTTTTCCCCCAACAGAGTGCCTGGTCCCAAACCCTTATTTATGCCAGCTGCTGCTTTCAGTACCTTTTGGTACTGAGACCCGCTCTGAGAAAATGGAACATTGAGTTTGGTCTGTCGTAATCAGTATCCCCAGCCTTATGTTTACACTAAAAAGGTCTGTCCTTCCATCTGTGTGCCCATCTATATCCAAACATATTCAACCATTTGCACACCTATCTACCATATATCCTTTCGTCCATCATTTCACTCATCCATCCCTCCATCCACCCTTTCACTCATCCATCCATTTTTCATCTACCCACCCTTTCACCCCATCCATCTGTACAATCATCCATGCATCCACTCTTCCACCCAGCCATCCATTCACTTACTCATCCATCCACCCATTCACTTACTCATCCATTCACCCAGTCATTTATCCTTCCACCCATTCACCCTTTCAGTCATTCATCCTCCCTTTCTCTCTCCATCGTTCAATCAGCGGCATACTGAATGACAATGGGCGGGGAGGGACTACTCTTGTGCTCCTCGAGGAGTGCGAGGCGGCTCCATCAGCGGGGGTGAGGCCTCTCACAGGGGAGCAGCGCTGCTCCCTGTGATGGCCAAAATTACAGATGGCCCGTGGATGGACGGTTGGTCACCCTAGTGTGCGCGGCGCCCCTCGCACCTCATTACGGCGCACCGGGGCGCCGCGGCGCACAGTTTGGGAACCACAGAGTTAGGGTGACCAGATCTTGAGAACCAAAAACGGGGACATTTTGGGAAAATAGAAGAACTACCCTTTTTCATCAACAGAATGACAGTTCTCATCAACATAAGATCACAGAAAAGTCATTAAGAAAATAAATAAAATGTAATTTCTACAACCAACATCATACATACTCATTAAATTGCTTACTTACAACAGCTGCTCACTAACATAGTTTTATAACACCCAAAAAAAGCCTCTCAATGTTTTCAGTCGACCCCCTCTAAAAACCCGGGACATGAACCAAAATTACCGAAATCGGCCGGGGCAGCCGGTGAAAAACAGGGACTCTCCGGACAAATCCGGGACGTCTGGTCACCCTAGCTATAGGCCATTCTGCACCCAATTTGGAACAATCAAAGTGAGACTACATTATTTTTTTGTTGCATCGTTTGATTTGGAGGTTTAGTTCAGATTTTTTCGTGAGTGCAAAATGTATAAGTGAGGCAGAAGGGCCTTTGCCATTAAACTCACACCGCACTCAGCCCGAAGCGCCTTGACCGTCTAGTCACGAAGTCTGAGTTGCATCTCCTATTGCAGTCCCTTCCTTCGCATTTCCCTTTTCTCTCACGCTTTTCCATTCCTTTTATTCTGTATTCTATCCTCCCATCCTTTGTTCTGCTTCTCTAATTTCCACTTCTCTCGGTTTTTTTCTTCCTTTCCCTTTCTTTCTCCATAATGACGTCTCAAACGCTGGATTATAAAAGCGTGGCCAGGTAATTATTATGCAAACGTGTCGGTGTCCAAAGAGCCCTCGAACATCCTTGAGATACATTTCAGGTCTGAAGTCGAGGGGATTCTGAGAAAAGGAAGGTGATGCGCGGGCAGTGACTTGCGCGTGTCTCCGGCAGTGGCAGACGAGGCAGGCTGTCTTCGAGGAGCTCTCTGGGACGGACAGCTGTCAGCCAGCCCCCACCCTCCATGTCTCCCCGGATTAGACGCGCCGAGGAGTGCCTGGATGGGGCTTGATCCGCCTCCGGCCCACGCTCCGGTGTCACCAAAGGCCCCGGGAAGGCTCGAGACGCGCGTGCGGCTTTGTTACCGCTTGGCACGCGCGGCCCGAGCTGCCATTACTTATCAGGGCGGGCGGCAGATAAGCTCGGATGGAATTAATCAAGGGAGGAGGCTCTGGTGGCCAGACTGGCAGACTTCCGACCTAAGGGAGCGCCGACAGAGTCTATTACAGAGGGGCTGCCGGCTGCAGGGGTCCAGAGACGAGGCCCAGCGCGCGCAGGGGCCCTGCGCTAAAGGGAGGTGGCCAACAGGGACCACTCCAGCGGCCTTATTTATGAAGGCCTTGCGCCGCCGGTGCGTCACTTTTAACATGGGAAAAATGACGCATCGGTGGCGCAAGGCTTTCATAAATGAGGCCCCAGGGTACCAGGAGCACCGTGCCTGACCAGACAGTTTAAACTGGAGTAACAAAAGTCCAGAGGCATAATTTGTGCCGGTGGGCAAAGGTGGAGGACACCCGCGCTCAGTTTTGGGGGCACTGTGCTTATTTTACATCATCAGACTTTGAGCCAGAGCGAGAAAGGCAGAAAAGAGAGAAAGGAGGAGCTAAAGAGAGACAGAAAAACAGTGAAAGAGGGAGAGAGCTAGCATGGAAAAGAACCACAAAAGTGAGATAAAAAGAAAGGGAGCGGAGAATGTTGCAAGACAGATGCAAGAGGTTGAATGAAGGTTTGACCACCTTCGTATTACCCTCATCGATGCTCAGAACGGTTCCCGGCCGTCATGAGTCACGGTACTCGTGTGCTCATGATGGCCGGGAGCCGCCCGACCGTTGCCGCTCCGCCCACACGCAGTTAATTCTCCACCTGTGCGGGCGAATTAATTGGTGAGCGGAGTTCGGACGGCTCCCAGCCGTCATGAGCACACGCCCACCGTGATTTATGACTGCCGGGAGCCGTCCTGGGTACCTGAGCGCCATGCCAGCCCCCCGCCACCCCCTTCGCACCCGGCAGAATTTGCAGCGATGCGAAGGGGTGAAGGAGCCACAGCATTGCAGCAGGCAGAGGGGTTCAAGTGGCCCGGGTCCTGACGGTGCTCAGCACCAGCAGTTCTCCAAGACACGTGCTGAGATGGGGCCCTAATCTCCATGTTTGCTGTCGCCCTCAGCAGGAAACATATATGACCTCATTGAGATACCACCCTGATGGAGCTTCGAGGGTGCTGCATCGTTAGGTATGCAGCCACAACCAGGAGCTGAGATCAATTACAGCAGTGCTTTAAATGGGCCGGTACTGTCAGGCACTGAGTACCGGCACTTTTTTATTTTGAGAAAGATAGTACCTGCATTTCTCAAGAAAAACGTAGCACTTTTAATTGGAGAGTACCCACACTTCTCAGAAACAAGCAGGTACCTTGCCACTAGATTTCCTTTTCAAGCACTGACTTGTAGTGATCTGAAAGCCCACACTGCGTAATCTGCAGGGGGCAACAGTGGTGGTGGCAACAGTGGTGGTGGGCAGAGCCTAGGCTCTGAATATGTAACACCAGGCAGTGATTAGCTGCTGAAGGCACATTTTCAGCTGATCAGACTAAAGGAGAGATGAAAAACGTAGATTAAAGGATTCACGAAAATTCTTATTTCTCTGCGGTTACTGGGATAGGCCATGCGACCGAATCGTACTAGCAGGGCCGTAACCGACCACAGCAGGTCGGTCGGTTATGGCTCCTGACCAATGTCTGATGGACTCAGTCCATCTGACATCGGAATAGGCCCCTTTATGATTTACATTGTCTCCAGGCCTTGACAATAGGTGATATTTAGAAGCTACATTTCGACCGTAGAAAGATGAACATCTATGGCTGGGATTCATACCTGTGCCCTTGAGATGATGCCCTGATCTCTACAATAGGTGCATTTGTTTCTCTGAACCATCTTACCAATGGTACAGAATCACACTATTGCAGAAGCAATGTAGTAAATAGTCCATTATACTATTAATGGCCCTTTGCCTCTCCCAGTGGTCTTTACGTTTGTTAATTTCACTTTGGTTAATTGGAGTTGAGTGGCCAGAATGCCTAATGACAGTTGAGAGCCAGTACAGATGTGTCGCTGGCACAGGGACAATCATAATCCTAAATTCAAAAACACATTCTCGCTTTCCAGCTGACTGATGTCCCTGCTATATAGTTTCTCTCAAGTTAGACTGCACACTAACAACAACAGTTCACTAGTATCTGGTAATATTACCGCACATTGGTCTCCAAATGTAATTTTTGTTGCTTTCCAAAAAATCAATACCAGAAGTGTGCTAATTTATGAGTGAGTGAAACATTTCTCATAACATACATATTACTGATGTTCTGGTAGGGCCAGGGATGTCAGAACTCTTTCAGGTGTTTATCTGGTATGAGACTAACTCTGACCCAGCCCAGAAGAACAGGCCTTCCTTGAGATTCCTTAATTTCCCACTAGACTTGCTTTCCTTGAAAGACACTAATTTCCCAACAGATCCACGTGTCTGCTCTCTCCAAACCAGTTAGACATTCTGTGTGAACAATGCTTCAGAACAATGGCCCATGAGACCGCCCTGACCTACTATAACAGGAAGGTGTTTTTAATGTAGTTTTCTTTTGTGTGATAAATGGGGCAGCTGGAAGAGTACCAATGTCTAGGGATGTGTGAAGCTGTGAAGACCTATATCTCACAATGCTGTGCAACTTTTTAAAGGTTTGCCAGTTTCACAATTTGCATAGCTCACACATTTTATGGGGAAAAAAGGTAGAGCAAATGTGGCTATGCATGAGAGCAAACAAAAGGATCAGCTGCAGCCAAAGATCTCTACTTAGTGTGCCACCCGGCCTCTACGTAAATGGACTTCACATTGCACGCACCCTAGTGGCCGGGCTCAGCCAATGGGTATAAATAAACGGGTTGTTCCACTCGTGTTCACACCCATACATGCAGTACTTCTCTGTGGTATCCACCAGTGCACCGGCGAAGAGCAAGGTCCTTTCCCTTAGGGCCCTGGAATTCTACAGTGGCGACGAGAATAGAGGACTCCCTCGCACTCACTGGCCACAGCCCGCTGAGCAAGAGAGACTCGCCCGCCTCCCAGTTGAGAAATGTGTGCACCTGCCAACCTCCTGAACAACGTGGCTGCTGACAGGGCCCCCAAGCCACATGTGAGGGCCCACTGGTGGCTGGCTTCTCTGCTGCGTGCTGCCCGACCCGCTGGCTGCATCTCATGCAGGAGGTAGAGTGATAGGACATCGCCTACCTGCCTGCAGGTGCTCAGCCGACCCCAGAGCCCTGTGCTACATAAGGCTACAACAGGAGTTACCGGAGCTCGTCCCTGCTTATCACCTTCTAGCCCCATCTAGGGGCGCCTCCAGATACTACAGGCATTTACCTTCATTAAAGGTCCTGCCATGCCATTGCAAGCACCACCTGTTGAGCACCAAAAGACATTGCGTCTGCTGCACTGGCCACCACACAAGTCTGCAACACATGACAACTTCTGCAGAGTCATCCACGCCTGGCTCGTCAAAGCCCTCACTGCAAGGGATCCAGAATCCACGCAAAGTCCTTGTAAGCCCATGCAAGGGCAGATGATCAAGGAGCTCAGGCCACAGACACTCGCCCCCGCCATGCCATTTCACAGCTCCCTTGACTCCCTGATGGTGATTCCGCCATTTACCACTGTGGCACCACTCTGGCACATGTAGAGAGAATGGCTTAACAACTATTTCCACACAGCATGGGAAATGGACACACAGTAAAGAGATCACTCCTCCCGCACTTTGTCGAAAAATAAATTTACAACCTGTTTGAGACTCTACCAGGAACAGGTACAGATAATGATTACGATGCTGCTGTGCAGGCCCTCAACGTATACTTCAACATTTAGCTCATCCTAGACTTTGAGCACTTCAAGCTGCGTCAGGACCGACAGAAAGAAGAGGAGAACATCAGCCCATGCAACACCCGGCTGCAGCACCTCACCAGCAAACGTTTCGATGGCGACCAGTCCAAGGAGGTAAGCACTCAACTTATTCAAGGCTGCAGATCTTCCACCCTAAGGTGCCTCATCCTCCGACAACCCGGCATCACCCTCAAAGCTATCCTGGTTCTGGCCGGCTCCTATGAACTATCAAGTAGCCAGCAGGTGAGATGGAGCTAGCCCTCAATAGAGTGCCCATGGCAACAGGGCCCTTTGACTCCAGCTTCACATGGGTCAAGGAAGAGGGGGTCGACATAGTCTACCATTAGACAGGCCATCCACAGTCAGCGGCACAGCCTGCACCGACAACATCCAGGTGCATGGACTGTGGCATGGAGTTGCAAATAGGGTGTCGCCTGCCTATATAAAGGCAAGACCTGCTTCCAGTTCAGGAAGAGGAATCACTTCACCCGTGTCTGGGGAGCACGGAAATATGGCAGAAGACCCAAGGCAGGGCACAACTGCTGCCCTTGCTAAATTGCTGCACAATGGAGAACGACACATTTGATACTGGTGACACTTCCCTGTATTCAATCAAGAGCGCCTCGGATAGAGAAGAAGATGATGTCTTCAACATCTGGATAGCAAAGCCATGAAAAAGAAAGCAGAAACTAGCCCCCATGTGCACCATAATGATTGGAAAAATATCAGTACCTACGCTGATTGACACCGGGGCCTCTGTCAACATCAAATGCAATGAACAAGTCAAGAAGTTGCAACCCCAGCAATGGTTGTAAGCCTCCAAATCTAAAATCTTTCCATAAAGAAGCAAGCACCCGCCAAAGTTGGCTGGTGCTGTAGAGCTGACAGCAGCAAATGGAGACTGAAGAATGCATACCACTTCCATGTCACCTAGGAGGGTACAGGCACCCTCCTAGGGTACCACACCGTGGAAGGTCTGGCCCTAGTCTTCTTTGCCCGGCATAGCCAGAACATCCAGGTGGGAGACATTTGCAAGGACTTCTCACGCTTATTTCAATGTGTTGGCCACCTGTACGATACCCAAATAAAGCTCCACATTGACCAACCAGTTGCCCTGTGATGTGGGCCACCAGTATGTACCTTTTCACCTGAGACCCCAGGTAGATGAAGAGCTGAATAAAATGGAGAAGCTGGATGTGATAGAAAAGGTTTCTGGACCAATACGCTGGGTGGTCCCGCTGATAGTAGCACCCAAGCCATGAGAACCAGGGTTGTCTGCCTCTGTGTGGATCTGCATTTCCCAAACGCGCCTATAACACTGTGAAGTCATCTAATGACACCATGGATAATATCATATCTGACCTGAATGGGGCGCAGTGGTTTTGAAATCAGGGACCTGAACGTAAGGGTAACACCCACTCGAACTAGAACCAGCATGCCACAATATTACCACCTTTTCTACTCACCTTCACTTCAGGAGACACAAGCACCTCAATTTTGGCATTTCGTCTAAGACTAAAGTGTTCAAGAACAGTATCAGGGAGATGCTGTCTGGCTTTACTGGCATCATCAATATCAATGACGATATCCTCATTTACTCCCACTCTTTGGAGAATCACGACAAGCACTTTCACACCATCCTGGCCAGCCTGGTGGAACACGGGCTTACGCTACAAAAGGATAAGGTTCATTCAATCAATCAAATTCCTTGGCCGCATATTTTCCAAGGAAGGCTTGTGAGTAGACCCAAAGAATGAAGAGGTAATTTGCAAAACCCCGATACCCCAAAACACTGGCAAGGTGATCAGCTTCCTCAGTATGACCACATATTGTAAGAGGTTTATCCTGAACCCGGCAACCCTGTTGGAACCCCTGTGAGCTCTCACAAAGCAAGATGTGAAATGGCAGTGGAACAACTAGGTCGAAGAGCCATTCTGGCAAGTGAAAGTACCTCTTACCCACAATTCAACATTGGCATACTATAACCCCCACTGCAACACTGAGTTAGTTTTCGACGCCATCATTGTAGGTCTGGTGGCAGTTTTGCTACAAGATAAAATCCACAAGATGTGGGTCCTTATAGCATGCATCAGCAGGGCCCACACAAGGACGAAGTCCAGATAGGCCCAAATCAAAAGGGAGGCTCTCGGTATCCAGTAGGGTTGCCGCCTGTTCCACCGTTACCTATGCTGAGGATGATTCAAGGTCGCTCTTGGTCCCACTCTTTGCTGGCAATTGTACTGAAACTCACCACCCAGAATCAACAAGTGCGGCGTCCAACTGTAAATGTATGACTTTGAAGACACCTACGGGCTGGGGGCACACAACTCAGCTGTCTTTCTTTCACGACTCCGTCAGGCAAATGGAATGGACATCAAAGAGGAAGGTGAATGGGTGGAAGACTCTGTCAACATTATATTGCAGGAAGCTTACCCCATGGCAATGGCAATTGATAATATACAGAAGGTGACCAGTTCAGGCCCATGATTCCAGAAAGCAGTCGAGGCCCTCTACAGCCAGATATTGGTTCACTTTTTGGACGGAGCTGAGGGTGGAATACAGGGGATAAAGCTGTCCTTATCCAACTGTGGAGGGTCCACTATGAACTCAGTTTTACCTCAGATGGACTTCTGCTGATAGACCTGCGCATTGTGGTCCCTTAAGGGCTACGGGCCACAGTGATAGACATGCCGCATCAAGGGCACCAAGAAAAGGCCAAGAGCAAATATTTGTTGTTGAAAAAAGTCAGGGTTCCTGGGATGGGCGAGCTTGTAGATGACACAGTCCGTCGATGCATCCCCTGTCAGATCACAGGAGAGTGAACAGGCCCTGACCCCAATAGCCATGGAAGACAGCCCCCAACATCCTTGGATACACCTAAGCAAGGGCTTTGGTAGTCACTCAGATGGGATGGTCACCGTTGTCTTCATGGACGACCACTCCATTTACCCCATGGTGAAAGTGACCCAGACCATGGGGTTCAAAGCAATACATCCAGTACTCGAAAATATATTTGCAAATCAAGGACAGACAACACGCCTCCATTCCAAGGCCAGGAGTTTGGGGACTACCTCATGAGCCTCAATGTGGGAACATCTCGGCCCCAAGCAAATAGGAAGGTTGGGAAGTTTATGAGGACCTTCAAGAAGACACAGATAATCAGAGTTGACCAATGGGGATATCTTGTGCTATGCCTGCAGAAGTTCCTAATAACGTACCAGTAATCCGCCTACAGCACGACGGGGTGTACCCCTGTGGACCTTCGGATGAGGTTCCAAGCAAAAGACAACATCCTTGCCAGCCGCCGCTGGTGACCGACCACGCTAGACAAGGAAGACGCACAAGACAAGTGCCAAGAAACCAACACTAGGACATCTATGACCACTGAGACCAGGTCCCCACCCTCCAATCAGGAGATGCAGGGTTTATTAAGGATTGCCACCATGGACACAAGTTCGGGACCCCCTTTGAGGGAGTTACTTGGTGAATCACTCAGATGCAAGGCACCGTGGTCACCGCATCGCACCAAGGAGAGACGGTAACATGTCACGCATCCATGTTCAACAAGGCACATGGCACAACAAATCTGGACATGGCCGGAACTACCCTGCTGCTCCAAGATGATGAGTGGGGCCAAGTGGATGGATCGTCACCCAATCCTGCACCTCCATATCGCAGCAGTGGGGAGCAGGCTGGCGAGTCACTCAACTCCCCTCCTCAACCTGCGATTGGCTTGCCACTGTGAACTGACGATGCCTAGAGTTGAGAGGACACCAAAGGGTTGGGCCCGAGGTCGACACCATCGTACCAGCTGAGACCACACCCAAACTCAACTGTGTTGTCAAGGACTATGTCTGGAAGTAGGAGAGTCTGGTAGATCCTCCCAAGATATGGGTCCCTGCCAAGGGCTAACTAGCGGAGGAATATAGGGTGCCACCCATCCTCTAAGTGAAGAAGCTTCACGTTGCACACGTCCTGGAGGCTGGGCTTGGCCAACGGGTATATATAAATGGTTGTGGACCATTCATGGCCACACTTATACATGGACTACTTGTTTGTGGTATCCTTCATTGCATTGGTGAAATACAAGGCCTATACCCCAAGGCTTTGTCCCTTTACACACTAGAGAATTTCAGGTTTATGCATGCTCACTGGAGGAAGTAGGAATACATTTTCACATCTTTAGTTCCATACGAAAGTAGAGATCAAAGCTAGATTATGATCTATTGGGATACCTTGTCCAAGTGTATGTCTTTTGTGGAAGCACTACATAGTCAATAGTGTTGAAAGTGTTTGACAAATCTAGGAGAATGAGCCTAGCAGATGGTCTGATATCCAAAGATTTTAAATGATTCTCTCTGACTTAGAGGAGCACATGCTTGTAGCCATATGTTTGTCTGCGTCCCGACTAATTGATGTCGAATGAGAATCGAGTACTGTTAAAATGTTGTTTGTGGAGTTGTATTTCTAGGAGGTTGATTCAGATGGTAGGTTAAGAAACGAATAAGATACTAGAAGGAAAATAATAGAGCATACAATATTGGGAAAATAGTCTTCGAGGATGGACCTATATCAACTGTGGACTGAGACCCCTGGTTGTCTAAAAGAATGGAGCATGGGGAGGCTTCTTACAGAGATGGAATGGCTGCTGCCCAGTGGTGAAAGCCATCCTGCAGGAATAGAATGCCAATCACCTTATACCTCATATGCCTTTAGCTCACACTCCCAGCTAGGGAAGATGGCATCTTCCTCATCTGGAGCTTAGATGCTCTGAGTGGTGGACAAGAGGGACAGCAGCATACCCTGATTTATGCTTGGGCAAGTCTGTCTTCTCTCTTTTTGCTCCCTCTTGCATCCTCTTTGCTCCTACGTGAAACCCATTCAGCTGAACTTGTCACTTCACCAGAACTATGCCTATAAGGATGGAGAAGGAAAAGTGGAAGGGAAAAAAGGAGAGAACTTGATGTTTAAAAAGGGCACAGCAAACAAAAAAAACATTAAGGGTAAAAGGAAAAGTGCAAGCAGCAGCTGGAAAAATAGAAAATAAAGCGCAAGAATTACAAAGAAGCGACAAGACAATAAACGAGTCATGAAAAGGGTCTAGGAAGACACAAAGTGGAAAAATGCTGAGAGATGAGAGTTAATAGAGAATACACAAGGGACAAGGCCTGTCCCGCCACTTCAAAGGAGCCCTGTGTCTCCTACACTGCACATACAAGAGTCTTTTTCACTACAAAGGACCTTAGGGATGCTATAGAGGAGTCCTTCAGTGGACATTGTGTCTTGCAGGTTCTAGCGACCCTCCATCATCTGTACCACTGGGGTGCAGGAAATCAAAATGCATTCATTGGCCACCACGATTGCGTATAACATAGGCTTTCCACGTATGCCCTTTATGCACATGCATAGGGTAAACATACATGTGTCATCCACGTGCCACGAGAATGGAGCAAACAATCTGGTTGCTGGGGATTGATAGACCAATTTAAAACACGGTAAAAGCCTCTAGGCAACTCTCCCTTGCAGGTGACAAGATAAATGGCCTGTCCTGACACTTCAATCTGCTGGTGCCATCACGGTCAGTGCTCCACAGACAGTAAGCTGATCATGGTCCCGCTCAGTAAAGGATGGTGAACATGGTGTGCCCTTCCAGACCTCAGGACTCTGCTCTAGGTCACATTCTGCATCCCAGTGGGCCCCCGTCGTACACACTTTTTTGTCATGTGGCTAAAAATGAAAGAGTCATCATAAACTTGCTATGGGAAATGGAGGGCAGGGTTAGTGCTTAATTTCAGCCGGTGATTTCCGGTGCTCCGCACCTGTGCTTGATTACCACCACCGGCACTCACTTAAGACAGTCTGTCACACGTTGGCACTGTCTGAATCATTTAGCCGCTTAACCGCGGCGCGAATTCCGTCGCTGTGCGTCGGACAACGGACGTGCACAGCACTACGGAGGTATTGCTCGCGGCGGCCGTTGGCCGACGGGCGCACTTAACAGGTAAGAGATGAGCAAAACAACAGCTGTTTATTAATTCATTATACATTAAAAACGATTCACTCCTGCCGCCCAAGCCATTCTTATCGCTTTGGGGGGCCTGGAATAGTCTGAATTAGCACGCTTGTAGGAGTGTTATGGTGAATAGTTGCGTAGGTATTGTCATTGGCAGAGCTGGCAGGGACAGTGGGTGGTTAAAGCTGCAGAGGCCACCTGACAAGGACCCTGCCACATAATTGAATACAAATTAAGCACAAGGCAGGGGTGCACATTCTCCCGAACCATACAGGGGAACTTTTCCAAAACGACATTGTGTTATTTAGGAAAAGCAGAAGACAATCTCCAATTCTTCCTAACATGCTCACCAGCCACTTTTCTTCCCACCAACTGATCTTGTCTCAATAAAGGTGAGCAAGAGCCTCGGGCAATGGTGGGTAAAGTTGTTTATGATGCCCATATAGTCAGATGGAATTTAAACCCACCAACCTTTTTTTTTTTTTTTTGAAAACCTTTATTTTCCGGAAACATAGTACACAGCGTCAGCCTACAACCACTGCGGGCCGGCCGCTATGACAATATACAATCATCCCGAGGTACCTTGCATTGCAGCAGATATGAACAAGAACACAACGATGGATTTGCAAGGAGCCCAAGGAAAAGGATAACGAGGGTTTCATTTTATAATTTTGACGAATCGTCCTAAAGTCAGACAGGGTAGCTGAGTGGGCGAACCACATGAAGGATGTTCAACAGTGATTCATCTCTATTGAAATACTGGCGTGAATCATTCACAATAAGGATATACAATCACAGAGGTAGATGTCGCCCCAAGTAGCGCCCGCCCAATCAATGTATAAATCAGGAATTACCTCTAGCTTGCCTACGGTATGACAGGATATAGAAAAGACCATCATATAGCAGTAATAAAGGATCCAATGACGTATAAAAAAGCAGTCATTACATGTCAAGATTCGTGACAGGATATGCGCCCTCAATCGATAGTGGAAAAAAGGAAGGAAGAGCAAGTTCTGTAATCATTCAATGACTATGTATGAAAATCGGTATCTATATCATAGAATCAATGAACCAAATGTTAAGGACGTGGACGCAAAACACAGAGAAAATAGACGTTTCCTAAAGAACCAAACCCAACCTCCCGTCTGACCCAAGATACATAAGAAGAAAAAGAGAAAGAAGAATAAAGATAAAAAGAAGGCCATAGAAACGAAAAGAGAAAGGAATAAAGCCCCACCCCCCCACCCTGCACGTCGAAGAGGCTATGGCCCACCCCCCCCTACTAACGTGCCTGTCGCCCCAAGAGTACCCACATAAGGGAAAGACGGGGGGAAGACAACCCCCGGAGAAGAAAGAAGACCGGAGGAGGGCCAGAGAAAAACAAATAAGCTATCAATGGATTCGCACCTCGGCCGCCCCTCCCCTGGCCCCACCAGGACCCCGCACCAACGTTCACCTCCCCAGCTGTCCAATGCAAACACCAGCCTTGTCCGCAGCAGAACCAGAAGAGAAAGAGAAAACAGCTTCAGCCTTGTCCCTGTCGTTCCAGCCAGTCAATAAAGTCTAGTAGAGCAACAGCCATCTTGGATGAGAATCGCAACTGTAAGGACCATGACCGAGCATAACACCATCCACAGTGGTCTGTCCAACGCGAAGCCGAACTGAGCAGAGCTACCCAGTAACGGTGGAAACACGGCAACCATACCTCAAAGTTGACCGACCAGGGCCATAGCAGCAGCCCCATGATGAGACAAAGGGATCCACTGAGGGGCCATAGAGTAAACCCTATACGTGGCGACCAAAAAGATGCCTCCTGCCGATAAATAGGGTCGAGAGTCAGCAAATTCTCCACATCTTGAATGGATAGCGCAGCGGCCACTAGTTCCTGGGCATCCAGTGTCATGACATACGTCTGGGTAGATTGGCCGCCTCCGTCGGGCACAGGATAGGGCAAGGCGCACAGAGCTTGATGAGCAGCACCGCCGAGCAGTATTGTATCTAGTCGGCCCTCTAGGTCCTGGGCTTGTAAGCGCATAGACGATTGCAGGTTATTCAGAGCGCCCAGGACAGCAGCAATCCCAGGCGGGTCTTCTGCATCAGTTTCATGCACCCGGAGGGCGCCGCCATATTGTCGTTTTCGAAAATGTCCACCGGTGCCCATCGCCATTACAAAGCGCCAGTGGTAGATCCACGAAGCAACGCAGCCACGGGGTTAACAACAGCGAATCTGTCTCTGGTCACCAAGACCCGGCTACAATGTTGCATGCACCTCGATGAGGTATCCGATCAGTCCTCCGGGGTCGGCCGTTCCAAATATCGGGCGCCCGGTGAAGAAGGCACCCACCGTAGCGCTGAAGGACAATATGGCTCCCAGTGTCAGCCACAGGGCAATTTGGAGGTACAAGAAGGCTTCGGCCACAATTGCAATGTAGCAAGCGTAGTGGCGCGCAGGGCCGGGTGATACAATGTAGCCAGAAAGGAATTGCTACAGTTGCACGCCAGTCGCCCGTTCCTCCGCTGCAAGCATCCGCAGTCGTCGAGTTCTGGAACAGCAGTCTCCGGGAACAAAGACCCGGTCTCCAGCGGGCAACGCTGGAACGAAGGCAGGGACGAATCGATAGTTCCACCGCAAGATATTCAGCGGGAAGCACACCATCAGAATCAGGATCGCCACCCGGGTCCGAAACGCCGACGCTTTATCAGGATTGAAATCAGGATGAGCGGCGTTTCGGAAGGAAAGCGGGCGGGTCGGCGGAGCCGAGGAGTCAGGCGGCCATCATGGTTGCAGGCTAGCGTAAATTTCCACCAACCTTTTTGTACTAGAAATTCTGGATTACATTTTTCTTTGAGCAGGACTTCTGGTATTCAACATTCCTGAGGTACTGCAACCCCTCCTTGTGCAGTGAAGAGCTGCCTGGAGTGGGGGAGGTCAGCAAGGCTTGTGGGATAGCGGGGCCAGGCCGACAGAAGACAGATTGGCTGGGAGCTAAACAGCATCCTGCAATGATGCGTACAGTGGGACAGGTTGTGTTCGGGGTAAGGCACCCAACTGCAGCGATGAAGAAGTCCATCTGTGACAAGGTTATCAGACATATCTATGTCATCTGGGACACCATTTGCCAGCTCTGGCATTTTCCTACCCTACAGTATTATGGGCTTATATTTCTTGTCATTGTCATCTAAAACAATCAGACCAGCACACCGAAAAACAGTGGCTTGGAAAAGGACAGCCCAGGACTAGAACATTTTGACCCTGAAAACGGACGCATCCGTCTTCAAACTTAAAAAAAAACCAGTTTCCCCTGCTGCAAATGTCTGCTGTTCCCATCACTCTTTATTTTTATCTTTTAAGCTTTCTGAGCTTCACACTTAGAGAAGTTAGCAAACTTTTTTGTAAACATTTTTTCTAAGTTACTAATTGAGGAACCTGCACAACCCTAGCAGCAAGCTTCTTAACTGAATTAAATTGTGATTTGGGGTGTGCGAAATTCGTATAATTTGTGTTTGCATAATTACATAAAATTCGTGGAAAATTTAGCAAAATTACTCATAATTAAATGAAATTGAAAATTGCATTTGGAACTATACTTGAGGGAAAAATGCATGTTTGGGTTCATTTTGGACTTTAAAACCCATTTTGCACAACAAGAGCTAAAAAACACAAACGCTGCAAACAGGGTTTATTGTATTTTGGCACATGTTATGCTGCATTGAAGTCTTTAATGCTATTCCTGTGTGCTTTTCCTAAATTTTGGTTGCAAATGGCGTGCAATTATGCTACATGAAATAAGAGTGGAATTTCGCGTAACAAGCATAATGCATAATTACCAAAATTACGCCATATTAGACTGATCAAATTTCGCCCTGGCCAACTTGTGACCAATAGCAGGCAGTGATACCTGTGTTTTTATTTATTTGACTTCCAGATTCCCTATTCAGGTATTCCAAGCAAGCGTACAGTACACAGCTCACACTCTTTAGACGTGCTTGCTCTTTAGTTATGTTATATTGATTTGTATAGCACACTACTCACCCAAGAGGGTATCCAGACACTTGGGCAGGGGTGTACATGTGAGGTTCTCAAGATGCTTAGACGAAGACCCGGGTCTTCAGCTTCCTACGGTGCTCAAGAAGTGAAGAGGCGGCTCTGATGTCCAGAGAGAGAGGTTCCATGTCCTGGGTGCAATGTTGGAGAATGATCGACCTCCAGTTTTGCTCTTGCCGAAGCAAGGAATGTGTGAGGCAGAGCATAAGTGTCTGGTGGGTTGGTGAAAGTGTGTGTGGTTGTTTAAGTATTCTCATCTTGTGTTTGTGTAGGGCTTTGTATGTGTGTGTGAGCAGTTTGAATTGTCTGTGCTTAATATTGGGGATCCCCTGAAGCTTCTTGAGGTGCAGCCTGATGTAGATGCGGCGTGGGAGGTCGAGTATGAGTCTTGCTGCAGTGTTCTGGATGGTCTGGAGTCTGTGTAGGAGTTGTTTGGAGATTCTGGCGTAAAGAGTGTTGCCGCAGTCCAGCCTGCTGCCGATGAGTGCTTGCTTGAACGTCCTTCGCATGCACACACAATTTTTATCTCATTATCATAAACGCGTCAATCTCTTTTCTGAATTTATTTAAGGACTTCAGTTAGACTAGTAATATCAAAAATAGAATAATTTGATAGCAAGTACTCGCTAGCTATCTTTAATCACGTAAAGAGCGGGAACGCTGAGTTCCGGTGGTATTTTGATGAAAACCGAATGGGCCCCCTTTGAGGATTCCTCCCGCTCTTCGAGGAGTGTCCTTGGGGGGCGGCGTGAGCACGCAGATTCAAACGGAGAAGTCTGAGGAGAATTTGTGTCACGCAAAGCCCGGAGCTGGCTCCTAATCACTTCCAAATTAGATTTAGCAGGGCTATATATAATTCATTATGTCTTCATTACGGCTGGCGGGGCGCGGAGGCAGAGGTTTCTTGGAAGGGGGGTGGAGATGTGTGAGAGCGGTTCCCATCAGTGCCACCTGTGCCCTGCGTCCCCCCCCCCTGTATTGGTGGGTGCCCTCGGAGGAGCAACTGTGCCTTTGTGAGGAAAAGAATGGCCGGACTGCAGGAAGACATCACTCACTGGCGGAATCAGACAGGTCCCTGATGAACAGCGGCCCCAACCAAGCAAGTGTTGTTATGAATGGTGTGTCACAGCCAGGCTTTCTGCCTCCTGAGGATGGAGAACAAGTCAGACAGTTAATAACCGCACACAATCACCAACACTCAAGCACAGGCTCTCAGGAACACACAGCAGTGTAGAAGACAAGGTGTAACCTTAATGTGCTTCAAGGCGCGACTCCTTAAAGCAGCTCCACCCTGAATTTGTCACTACTCTTACTCCTGAGTAGAGTAATCAACGCCTCTCTCACGCTGTCACTCAAGTCACAAAGCAAAACCAAAGGGATGATGGACGGAGTGTTGAACATTGCAAGCACTCTCCCCCAGTCAACTGATCTGGGTTTAATCTATCATCATTCTTTAGGTCACTCCACCACCCCAGTTCAGACATGGCCATATGCAAATCAGTCTGACCCTGTGCCGCATGGGAACAGTCCAGCCCGAACTGCCAAGCCATGTCTTCCCTGGAACGGAAACAAGCATCCAGGGACCCGTTTCTGGCTAATCACTCAAGCCACAGCTTCTGGGCACCAAGGTGTTTGTGACATGCTGCCTCTCAGAAACAAGCAACCACCTTCAGCTATGCACCCATGCTCTGAAATTACATCCTCACCTCCACCAGGATCGCAAAAACTCTGCTCTAATTGAGGAAGATGCTGAAGACGCACCTCTTAAAAGAACACTACATCAGGATGCTTACAGTCCACACCATCTTTCAGAACTCACCCGCCTCCAGATATACATTGATTCTGTCTTTGCCTTTGATTCCTGTATCAGTATATTGAATTGCAGTTGCGTATGCGCTAAGCAAATAATACACACATACATAGATCCAAAATGTTGGACTAAGGAATGTGTAGAGGGGACCCTTTCACTCAAGGTCCTTAATCACAAACCTAAAATGTTCAATTAGAAATTCAACCATGTATGAATGAGTACACATATGGCATAGACTCTATAGAGAGAAAATGGAAAACATGCAGAAAATACAAAGAGATTCAATGGGCAGGGCAGGCTTCAGGGAAGTGCGACTGGTGCTGCCGCACTGGGCGCTGAATTGTGGAGGGGTCACTGACCTCGGAGAGGGTGCTGTGTTTAGCAATAACATATGATTAGAGAGATTAGGGGCACTTTTGCCTGGTGGTAGTGAGAGAATCCGAGGAGGCAGTAATGGCATCTAGGGGTGCCACAAATGATTGTCAGACTGGGTGCCACCAGTGCTAAAACTGGCCCTTTCAGTGGGTTTCTTCTCTTCAGACAGTCCACACTGCTGAAAAATCATGTGGCAAAGTGCTTAATTTGCAAAACAATAAGTGCCAGGATTCTCATCAGGCCACTGCAGCACATATTCCCCCTGCCATGCTGCCACTGATCATAACAACACAATTACTAACATTGACACTTCTACAAGTGTGACAGTTCAGATTGTTTCAGGCCCCCAAAGCTATAAGGGCAGCAGGTAATATTCATTTTTTAATGTATAGTGAGTAAAAGAATTAACTGTTGTCATGGCCATCTCTAAATTAGCTAGATAGCGTCATCTTGTAGCAGACTGTCACAAGCACCAGTGCTGACAAGTGCCAGTGCTGAACACCAGAAACCACCAGCTCAAATTAAGCACTGGCACAGTGGGAGATTTAGGCTGTGAGTTTTATGCTTGCCAAATGGTTGAGATTGAGAGCGCTGAGGATTGGTCGGAGATGTGGTCTGTCATTAGCATTTATTCCAATTAGTTAACAGAAAATTGTTACCATTAAGTGCGCATTTGCAGTACGTTTTTAAAACAAAAGGCGTATATTTACGTGATGTGGGATAATAGTCTCATATTGGGAATTTTGCGAAGCAAGAGTAATGAGAAATTGGCACCTTGCACATTTAGCCTGGGCCTGTTTTATCTGTACGTAAGAGGCCAGAATAGTAACATGGAGTATGATTTGCTGGATTCTTTGGGAAATATATTCCAGCACCTGGAATTTATTTCCAAAATAAGCCATGGAATAGTCTTCCATATAATTACCCTGGTCACATCTGTGGTGACACGATGGCTGGCCCTAATTTGGATGTTGGTCGGCGTTGCCTCCAACCAACATCCCTACGGTTTCTGAACCAACCACCCTGGTGCGGTTGTAGAGTCCCTTAGGAGGCCGCGAAAGAAGGTTGTGCAAGAGGCCCCCAAAGTTGCTTTCCGACAGGCTTTCCATATGTTACAGGGTTACTAATGATTACAGAAATCTGACATGTGAAAAGTAAGGGTTAATGTCCTCTGGGGAACCTTTCCTATGGAGTGATGGGGATGCTGAAAACCAAGCCTGCTTACTATTGATTGCAATTCATGCCTCTTTCTTCCACCACCCTATGGTTCTTGTATCTGTATCTCACACTTGCTGGTTCTTTTTCATCCGTGCTTTCGTCTTTTGTTACTGTTTTGCTATTTGAGGTAGTGCATGGCTCCTGAAAAAAGTAGCTTACAACTGGATATGCCGGTAGGCATATATGTCTATGAGACGAGCTTCCTGCACACTCATGAGCCAGCAACACATTTCAACTGCTCTAACCACCAAAAAAGGAACACTGGGGCATATATACAATGAAGTGGCGGAGCACAGCGGTAGCCTCCTTGGCTTAACGCCACACTCCACCACTTCAGAAATATATATTTACAACAATATGGTGCAACCCTGAGTTCTCCCCTGAGCTGGCGCTAAACTTAGCAGCCTAGCGCCAACGTACGCACCATAATGTAAGGGTGTCTGCGTTGAGGGAAAGATTGTTTATGTGCAGGAATGTCTCCCCTCCTGCACATAAACAATCTTTAAATGACTTTTTGTAACTTTTATGTGTGCTGCGTAATGCAGCACACATAGAAGTTGCAAAATGCCATTTTATTATTGTTTATGTGCAGGAAGGGTCACCTTCCTGCACATAAACAATCAATGGCAATTTACTGTTTCTACGTGTGTTGCACAACGCAGCACATATTGAAACAACAAAAATGAGGAGAAATAATGCATTTCTCCTTGTTTCGCCGGTTTAAGACCAGATTTTCCCTGGTCTTAATTTTCGGTGCTGCCTCTAATTTATGCCATCGTTGTAAATAGGGGGCAACATCAAAATCAGTGGGTGTTGCAGTGGAACACCCACCACAACACCCATTGCCCTCCCGTTTTATGCTAAGTACAGTGTGAAAGGAATCCTTATTTACAAGGCAGCGTTTTATCCACATTAAGTGGTTGAAAGCTGCCTTGTAAATATGGCTAAAAGTGGCGCTGTGAAGGCGATAGAGGCTTGTAAATATGCTCCTCTGTGTCATAGTCTCAATTAACCACAATACAAGACAAACTCACAAGGACTGCATCTAAATGAGAAGGATACAAGGACTGGAAACACAAGGTAAAGCTGAACAGAGGCTGCATAGCCCACAACACACCTCCCTCCAATGGAATACAAGACCAAAAATAAATAACAAGCTTAGGAATTTTTCTAGGAGAATAAAGCAATCAATGAGCTGTTTGGGCTATTTTCAGTAGCTTCCACCCAATCATTATAGGTGAGAGCCTCTTGAACCGAATGAACTACATCAAAGATAGAAGACACAATATACTTCTCATCCTTAATCAGTGAAGCATCCTCCTCCACAGTAGTAGGTCACGGTGACAAAAAGCTGCTCTACAAATAAACTTGCCTGCAGTGTGTTCTTCACTAAAAATTGAACTTGAAGAGTTTGATCACTTGCTTATGAGTCTCAACGGTACCTTCCATGTGTTAGTTCAAGTAAGGAGAAAAATTAGAGCATTTTATGGTTAGTTTCCATTACAAAATGACAACCCCACAGAGCATTTGTGTAGTGCTCAGCATCCCACATACAACTGAATGTCTTTCTCTCAATTGTAGAGTACCTCTGTTCTGCTAACAATAATGTTTCAGAGGAAACACTGTTTTAACTCTTCAAAAAGTAAGATGTCATCCTGAAATGCTGCCACTTGTCTGTGTTTTCAAAATATTATCTATCAGCCTTAGAAACATGGAGCCATTCAGGTGATTCTACTAGTTGTATAACTCCTTCTTTACACATTTATTCTAATATGGTGGACAGTTCCTTTTAAACAATCAGCGGTACATTGCTAAGACTGAGTCTCACTGGAACAGCATTTCCTTCAACTTTGATTTGAACAGCAAATCCTTTACCACAACCCATTTATTCTGGACCTGTCCTTAAAACATTGCAGGATTTTTAAAAATACTCTCGTGATACTCAAAAACGATATACATTAAATAAGACAAGTGGCTCCTAGTCTCAGCATCAAGCCAATATTACTTTGGTGTCACCAAACAAGTAGAAAATGCCTTTTCTTGACAACATACACCTTTCCAAGTATTTTTTCAATCATTAACGGAATAAACAGCAATGAAGACTTCATTCTTGTCAATAGTATTGCCACCATAAGAAAGTGTTTTCACAATATGTTTCTCCAAATTCAAATTTTTCAAAGTGGACGCAAAAAACATGTCAGGAATAATCCTAAATAGGGAGTTTAAGTCAACCAAACTTAGGTATGCACCAACAACAATACTATGTTCACACATATTTATGGAACTTAATGTTCCTCACCTGTATCACATTTATTATTTTAGGCATCATTACTACCCTGGTGAAAATATTCTACAATTATAACAATCATATTGATTCTCTAATATCAGAATCACTTTTACCCTCTTCAAGTACCATGTTAATTTTTCTGCTTCTAAAAATGCTAGAACTGTTACATTAGTTGGAAAAGAGAGAAACCTTCCTTACTATTAAAACATTCTTTACCCATAAGCTGAACACGTTTTAAAGTTAGCCTTAAGAGATTTATAACCACAACAGTAAAATTTGGACCTGTTAAATCCTTGTTTTACTTTAACCTTGTATTCAGCATTCCCAACCTTTAGCAATCATACTTCAATAAAGTTCTGAATAGTTTCAATAGTCTCTTTGATAGGACATATGGACATTTCAGCACTTTTAACAATCCCAATAGCTTCTTTACACGTGGAACTATATGTTGCAATATCTATTCTTGCAAACAGTGTGCCACAATGGCATTTCTGATATTTAATTGATTGGTGCCATCAAATTCACATAGAGAAGCCAACATTCTTAGTGCACCCACATATGAATCGATCGGTTCAATAGGACATCCATAGCTGGTTAAAAATCTGCGTATTTGCATGAAGATCTGCTGGTCAATTTAAATTAAAGTCTTTTAGCAATGGCTACTACAAAATTATTAAAATCACGAGTAGCAGTACTTGCAGACAGTGAGCATCTTGCCAAAGTGTTTAAAGAAATGTTGTGCTTCTCTGTCCAATACATTTAAAAGTTCTGCTTTCTTTCTTTCAATATCAAACGACTTGACGTCAGTAGATATTAGATAAATATTGAACAAACCATTCACCTAGATTCTCTAGAAATAAAGGTGTTGGACTTAACATTTTCTGTAGAATCATCCCCAAACCTTTTGCCTTCTTTCCTCCTATTTTTGCTGAATTCATTTTTGTTGGCCTTAGAACTCTGCAACTTTACCACTGCTAACGAATGCTTAAGTACCTGTGCTCTCTGCTTAAAATGTGTCAAATGGGCCCGTAAGTTAAATGCTACTGGCGGACCTGCAGCACAGCACTGATTGTGCCACCCACTTAAATAGTACTTTAAACATATCTCAGGCCTCCCATTGAAGCCCATGTGCTGTTCTTAAACTGCCATTTCGACCTAGCAAAGCAAACCTTTTGCAGTCCCTAACCTTCCTTTTTTAATACATATAACTCGCCTCTAGGGTAGGCCATGGACAGCCCAGAGTGCAATTTATTTAATAGTTGGACATATACTTTCAAGTTTCACTTGTTCGGATAGTGATAAACTCTAAAATTCTTTTTTCACTACTGCAAGGCCTACCTCTCTCATAGGTTAAGATTGGAGTAACCTTACTACATTTGTAATACAAGTGTAATTTCCAAATGAGAATAGGCAACCAGTTCATGTTTGGTGTCTCTGAAATCAAAATTTAAAATCCTAATTTAAGGTGAAGTTGGAATTTAAATTGCAATACTGAAAATGCCACTTTTTAAAAAGTTTACATTTTCTTGCCTTAGCCATTTGGTGCCTTCAGCCTGTCTCTGGGTCACATGACTGGGTTTGGGTGAGAATTGGGCTTTGTGTATTCCCTCTAGACAGCCACACATAATGGGGAGCTTAAATGTGACTGGATGGGCCATCAGTGGCAGAATGAGAGGGAGGAGCTGGGTTTAGTCCCATTTACACTTAAAAAAGCTATGTTCTGTCTCCACACAAAGGACTGCATATCCCCATAGTTAGCCTGGAGCTATATCCAGGACGGCAGGGCACCTGTGCACTTCAAAGGCATGCCTCTTGAAGCTTCTCCCCACCTCAAAAGCACAAAGGTGAACAAATACTGGCCCTTAGACCCAACTCTTCATTACAGTTCTGCACTTGTGGATACTCTAGCAGGAAGAAGGACTGCTGTGGTGCTGAAAGGACTGCCACTCTGCTGGACTGCTACTCTGAGGATACTGCTGCCCTGCTGTGCTGATCTGCTGGCTGCCGATCTCTTGAGGAAGAAAAAATGAACCTGAAACTTCTTTTTGAACCAAGGACACCAGAGTGACTACAAGTACTAATCAGCTGGCCTCCTGATCTGAGCCCCAGGGCCATAAAAGGCTCCTCAACATCCTGCACCAGCCACTGGACCAAGGTGCAGTGTGTTCCTAATCCCCAAGTGGTGCCTCCCAAGTCCTGGATCCCTGATTTGGTTCAGTGAGCACAATCAACCTTTTGGGCTCTTTGCAAACGGACCCTTTCACACAGAGACCTTGCCCCTCGCACTGCAATTCAGCGTAAAACTCCATCAGTCTGACTCTTCACACTCCAGCTCATGTGAACCTCCAGGATGAAGCTCCAGCATCGCCTGCCCGTGACGCTGGGCTGCTCTTCGAGCTACACCAACAGCCTCCTATGATGCTCTCTGTGCTGCTTGCTCCCCTCCTCAAGGTGAATGCGATTCTTGGCACAAACTTAAGAAGGTAAACTTCAGCTGGGCTAACCTGGTGAGTCTAAACCCGACTTGCACTTCATCGCGGTTGGCCTGAAAGTGTGACTTTGACCAGATCCAGCGCTACCAGATAACTCAAATCGTCGCTTTGAGCTTTTTGGCGCAATATTCACTAAATTCTTTATAAATTCCTATCTCCAGTTCTACTGATTGGAGTTTTGTCATTTTGGTCTTGTTGTATTTATTAAATGGTGCTCTAGTTTTCCAACTTAGGGGGTCATTAGGATGACGGCCGGACTTAGTCCGCCCGCCATCCTATTGGATTATGGCATCGC
This sequence comes from Lissotriton vulgaris, assembly GCF_964263255.1. Classification (NCBI taxonomy): domain Eukaryota; kingdom Metazoa; phylum Chordata; class Amphibia; order Caudata; family Salamandridae; genus Lissotriton; species Lissotriton vulgaris. The sequence goes on along the minus strand of NC_141698.1, from coordinate 54,450,424 downwards.
CCGCCATAAGGGCGGGGGTCCCGTGGGGGGTATTAGGATGCGCCCGCCACAGTGGCGGGCGCATACTGCATTTTTAACATTGTGGTGGGCCGTGTTCTCAGCAACGCCCGCCACAATGCTAAAAATGCATGTGATGCATTTGCATACACAAAGCGGCAGGCACCGCGCGGTGCCTGCCGCATTGTGTATGCAAATGCAGGGGGGTACCACAGGTACCTCCCATGTGCACCCCCCACCTCGCATTCACCATGGGGGCCCGCAGGGGGTCCCCAAATTGAAGACCGCCTACCTTTCCGTGGCGGCATTGCCGCTACGGAAAGGCATTCCCCAAAGCCCATACTAATATGGCTGGCGGTGTCTGATAGACTCCGCCACCATATTAAAACTTTTCCGCCCCAGTCGCAAGGCGACTGGGGCGGAAATGCGGCAGACGGTCTTTCCGTCCGCCGCGGTCCCCCCACCATAGTAATATGGCAGGGGGTAAATGGGTGGCGGGCGGACAAGGATGTCGGGCGGATCGGAGTGGTTCCGTCACAAGCATGGTTCCATCACAAACATGGAAAAGGTTAATGTAGCCTTTTCTGTTCATGATAACTGCATATTCTGGGGCAGATTTACAAGAAACTGATGCATCTGTAGAGATGCGTCAGTTTCCGTGCGCCAGCCTGCGATACCCTTGCACCACCATGGATGTGCAGTATTTACAATACTGAACACCATGGCACAAGGATTGACAGATGCGTCAGAAATTCTGACGCATTTGTTGACCCAAAAGTGACGCATTGCTGGAGTTGCTCATGAAAGTGACGCAACTCCAGCAATGCGCCACAACAGATAGGTGAATCCCATACAAAAAGCCCTCCCTCATTCCTTACGCCTGGTCTGAGCAGTCGTATGGACTTTGACGCAGTGAAGGCGATGAAATGTAAATTTCACTGCGTCAGTTCTATATGGCTTTTTTTGTGGGAACGCCTGGCCTGCATACATTATACCTTGTGCATGTATGATGTGACACAGGGCGTTACAACATGACACATCTCCCTAGATGCAAGGGGCTTGCAGGTCTGCCCCTCTATTTTTGCTCCAGCAGCTAGCATGGATTAAAGTAACCACCAGGCCATAGGGATGTGCCTCGCTGACACAAAGTGCGAGGGATCACTCACTTGAAGGCCAAAAAATGGCAGCCCGTGTTTTGCATAGTTTTGTGAGTTTCAGGTTTTAGGAGGTTTGTAAATAATCAATGATTATGCCCTAGCGAACTCTTCGTTATGCGAGTGTAATCTTGCATAACTTCCCATTATTGGGTTCTGTGTATCTCTCATTCTTATTCTTTTTCTTCGGCTTAAGTTTTTTCATCTATTTTTCAACTCTGGGAACTGGTGTGTGCAGAAAATCTCCTGCGGAGCTGTGAACATATATTTGTGCTGCGTCAGCTCGCACTGTTGCAGCAATGTTTACCGGATGACTTTTGAAACTTTATGCAAAATACATTGAGCAGGTGCCTCATCTACAATTTTCACACCTGCGACCCCCTTTCCCCGAGTCTATTTCGTGTGCTGCCTAATTTTGCAGAATTTTCTCAAGTGCTAAAAATTCCAGTTTCACCCACCTGCTTCAATTAGCCCTGGTTTAATTGAGAAATGCAGCCTGCCTCGAAATAGCAGCAGTTCCTACAAGACTTGGAAGCTGATCGCAAGTAGCAGTCTACTAAAAGAGCAGGGGCGGCCTTAGGCATGTGCAAGCTGTGCACCTGCACAGGGCCACCAACGCCCAGGGGCCACCACACCAATATATATCCTTAATATAATAATCCTCTGAGGATTTGCGTGGCGGCCTGCTGGTAGGGATTTGATGGCCTCTGGCTCTGTTCCACTTCCAAACACCCTGACACCCCCTCCCTCTTCACTGGCCTTCACGCTCCGCCCCCGCCCGGACCCCCTCTTCCGGTGCCCCCTACCTATGCTCCCTGCCCAGGGCCACCATGAGCCTAGAGCCGCCCCTGAAAAGAGGCTAAAAAGGTGCCAATAAAACATGTCCCACGGGGTCCTTTGTTATGGGCATGAATCAAATGGATGCAACCGTGGCAGGGGCTGGGCATTTGGGGCGTGGGCACATCGCCCTAGGGAAAAAGAGGTAATCCTAGTAACAAGTGGAGTATTAGGCATATTCAGAGGACTCACTCAAAGCTCCAACTCCAAAATGAGCAGCTACAAGAAGCCTAGAAGAGGGGAAAAAAGAAAGAATGGTAAAAATAAATCAGATAAAAGTAGAAATGGCACTGTAAGAGGGGAGTAAAGTCTACACTACTACATTCAAGTGAGGAAAAAAGGCCAACGTGGACCTTCTGTGGAGAGAGACTGATTGTCACAAACACACATATTTGCACCACACACACACACACACACACACGTCATTCAGAGTGTGCGTAACATAAGATATTTACTGTAAGCTGGTAGTGAACCACCCTCATGGTTGCCCTGTCAGTTTTAGACATGGGATATCACACTGTGAAGTCTGAGCTGCCAAAAACCACCTGCCTGTGGCCCATTACCTACATGGCAGCTGTCGTGACAGGCATAGGACCACATCGATACCGGGCATGGAACTGTGACTCCCAAACTACATACCATATACTCCCCCACACAGGAAGGTTTTTTGCCAGCACAACATAGTTGTTAGCCTGGCATTCTTCGCATAGTTTTTCCCCTGTCATTTTGCCTTCAGGCCTACTGTTTTGCTGAATTTGTTTTTGTTGGCCTTAGGACTCTCTCCTTAAAACATGTTAAATTAGCTTATACCCGCTTCGCCTATTTAATTTACTTGTCACTCCCTAGAATAGTTGTACTACCTGTGCCCAGAGCCTGTGAATTAAATGCTTGTAGTGGGCCTTCGGCAATGATTGTGCTCCCCACCCAAGTAGCACTTTAAACATGTTTCAGGCCTGCCATCGCAGCCTCCGTGTGTGCAGTTTGTAACTCTCATGTCGACCAGGTAAAATAAGCCTTTTGCCAGGCCCAAACTTTTTTAAATACATATAAGCCAACCCTAGGGTAGGTGCTGGACAGCCCAGAGGGCAGGTGCAATGTATTTAAAAAGTAAGACATTTACTTTTAAGTTTTACATGTCCTGGTAGACAAAAACTCTTAAACTCGTTTTCACTAATGCAAGGCCTACCTCTCCTATATGATAACATGGGAATTACCTTATTACAGTTTATAATTGTAATTTTCAAATTAAATCAGGTAACCAGTTCAGGTTTGCTGTCTCTGTCTGGAATTGGAACTTAAAATCTTTATATATGGTGAAGGTGGATTTTAAATTACAATTTTGAAAATGCCACTTTTATGTCTTATATGAAAAACAAAATCGGGCTGGCTCTAATCAGCAAGGCTGAGCCTATATTATAAATAACAGAAGGGGGTGCCAGTGCTGATAAACATGAATAAACACTAGAATAAATCCTCCATTAACTGAAAATCAAATTCAGAAAAGGGAATGCTTTTTAGTCGCAATTTTATTATATATTCAATAATGTTTTATAAAATCTGTTTGTACATTTGGAAATGAAACATTCAAGGAAAAGACAGGAATTTAAATGGGACACATGGAGAAACAATCAATTTGGAGCAAACCACCATTCATTCCTACAATCATATCACTTTCGCCAAACATTCAACAGCATACGCGCTACTCTCACACATACCATATATACACTATCTACAACAATAGAACCAAGGACACTGGTACTGCCTTAATGTGAACACGCTATTTGTACTCTGTAATGGAAAATGGACCATTAACAAAGGTTTTTACAATTTCAAAACAATCTTTTGCAAATCCAACGGAAATTAGAGGGAGTCCAACAAATAGCAACGGGTCTATGCAACGTTGTAACTTTTAGATCGGTTGGCAGACCAGTAAGAAGATGGGCCTACGCGTTTCGAATCTCCTCTAATCTCATGGAGATTCTCATCAGGGCCTCGGGCAACACCTAATGTTGCTGGCGGTAGTCCAGGACAGGGAAGTAAGCGCATGCGCGAGTGATCAGCGCTTGCTACGACGCCGACCGCCTGTGGGTATCCAGTACCTCCGCCTTGAAACCCGGCCCCGACAGCACACCGGACACCCGCCTGCTTGTGCTGACGCTGCCGGTCCTACGGAGGATGCCTGAATTATACATGCTCCCCGTTTAGGATCCGAAGGACACGCTGACCTTGTCTGCATTAGACACGACGCCCCTCAGTCCCGCCAACCTAGGTTTCCACCGCTGTTCATCCTGCGAGGACATCCTACACTCGCTACAGCGAGGGTGGGGCCCACTGCCCCTTACTTCCCTGTCCTGGACTACCGCCAGCAACATTAGGTGTTGCCCGAGGCCCTGATGAGAATCTCCATGAGATTAGAGGAGATTCGAAACGCGTAGGCCCATCTTCTTACTGGTCTGCCAACCGATCTAAAAGTTACAACGTTGCATAGACCCGTTGCTATTTGTTGGACTCCCTCTAATTTCCGTTGGATTTGCAAAAGATTGTTTTGAAATTGTAAAAACCTTCGTTAATGGTCCATTTTCCATTACAGAGTACAAATAGCGTGTTCACATTAAGGCAGTACCAGTGTCCTTGGTTCTATTGTTGTAGATAGTGTATATATGGTATGTGTGAGAGTAGCGCGTATGCTGTTGAATGTTTGGCGAAAGTGATATGATTGTAGGAATGAATGGTGGTTTGCTCCAAATTGATTGTTTCTCCATGTGTCCCATTTAAATTCCTGTCTTTTCCTTGAATGTTTCATTTCCAAATGTACAAACAGATTTTATAAAACATTATTGAATATATAATAAAATTGCGACTAAAAAGCATTCCCTTTTCTGAATTTGATTTTCAGTTAATGGAGGATTTATTCTAGTGTTTATTCATGTTTATCAGCACTGGCACCCCCTTCTGTTATTCATACTTTTATGTCTTAGCCATTTGGTGCCTGCAACCTGTGTCTGGGACACATGATGGGGTGTATAGGACAGTTGGGCTTTGTGTATTCCTTCCAGGAAGCCACACACAATCAGGAGTTTATGTGTGGCTGGATGGCCATTACTGGCAGGATGGAAGGGAGGAGTAATGCCCAGTTCTTCTTACACTTGAATAGGCTGTGTCTTGTCTTCACACAAAGGGCTGCATACCCTCTGTGGGTGGTCTGGAGGCAGGGACAAGATGTTAGAGCACTTGTGCACTTCAAATATATACCTCTCAAAACTTCTCTTCACTTCAAAGGCACAACTGGGTATAAATACTGGACCTTAGACACCAACTATTCAGTACTCTTCTGTTTTCCCATGGCACATAATGGGCCTGGGCATCCTGGCCATACCTTAGATCCCTTGCACAGCCACCAACCCCACCCATTCCTTGGGCTGTATAATGGAGTACCAGGGGAGGTCATGGATATTGGCTGTAGTGGGCATCTGTAGCCTCTCACTAGAGACCTTAGTACCCTGCCTGGCCTAAGATTAATTCTGCACACACCCATACTAAATTCACCTGCACTTATGTTCCTGATGTCAAGGGTATCTACCTGTTTTGTGGCCAAACATGACTCCTTCCCTACAGACCTCAGGAAAACGGGGGCATTTGGGTGGGAAACGCTGGAGATCCCCAGGGGCAAGTAGAACCAGTACTTGTGTGTGTCAGTGGTCGTCAAGGGCAGTAAGGCAAATAGGTGTATGAAAGTATGAAAGGTAACTTCACTTTGCTTTTAACCCCTTCCCATGGTCCCTGTCGCACGCTGAGGGGACCCTGAAGACCTCTTTGTAGCCAATGGCTACCATTGCAGCAAGAGCCCTCGAAATTTCAAATTCTGAGAGCAATTTTTGGCCGAACCAGAGTGTGTGCTTGTCTGAGACGGTGCACTGTGTAATTTAACTCATCTGCCATTGTGTTGGAGTGAGACTCTATGCATTGTGTAGACTATATGACACACTGCAATCAAATGCAGACTCTATCACACACACACGCACAAGATCTACACTGCACACAGGCAAAGTCTCCCCGACACACAATGCACATAAAATATACCTGCTGCACAGTTATTCAGACTCTGAGTAGCACTCTCTTCTCTCTCTCTCACACACACACTCATGCACACATGCACCATGTATAGTGTATTCAGTCTTTCTCTCTCACACACTCTGTGGACACACACATACACACACACACACACACACACACATTCACTCTCTCTCTCTCTGTGTCTCTCTCTCACACTCTCTCTCTCCACAGTGCATTCAGCCTCTTTCTGACACACACCACACCCTGGAGGCTGCATTAATCGCCTTCTTCCATACACACACACACACGTGCACAACCACACACACTCACGAACACACACTACATAGTCCATGAAGTCTCTCAAACACATAAATGCACTGCCTAGTACATTCAGTCTTTCTCTCTCTCCCTGTCACACAAACACACTCTCTTTATCTCCCTCACACACACAGCCTAGTACATTCAGGGGCATATTTACATGTTCTGGCGCATCTCTGCAAATCAGCAGGGATGTGCCAGAACAGATGCGTCATGCAATCCAGTCCTTCAGCAACCACAGATGTGCCGCATTTACAATGCGGCACACCATGGTGCAAGGAAAGGAAGATGCCCATCTTGTGGCGTATGGGCGGCGGATTGCTGGAGTTGCGTCGCAAGCGCGACGCAACTCCTGCAATGCACAGGGGCCACCCATACTCAACGTGGTGCGTCACTCCTTACGTCTGCTTCAAGCAGGCGTAAGGATTTGACGCAGCAGCGTCGTAAAACTGACTCAGTGAAATCTTGTAGATTTCACTGCGTCAGTTTTAGGGGGCTTTTCTGCGAGGGAACGCCCACCCTGCGACAGAACGCCCACATGAAACCTGACGCAGGTTTCATGCGGCGCAGGGCTTTACAACGTGACGCATCTGCCTAAATAAGTCGCGACGTGGCGCATTGTTTACGCCACCGCTGCGTCACAAAAGTGACGCAACGGTGACGTAAAAGTGTCGCAAGGGGGTTGTAAATCTGCTCCTCAGTCTTTCTCTCTCTCTCTCTCTCCCTCACACACACGCACCTTGCCTGGTTCGTTCAGCCTCCCCCCCCCCCCCACACACCCCCCCCCCCCCCCGCGCGCAGGCACACAGAGTGTCGCACACTGCACAGAGTGACAGCAGTTATCAGAGAGCTGAAAGCGGTTATCAGCCGCCTTCTCACATCACCGCTCACCTGTCATCTCGCTGAGAGCTCTTCCCCTCTCCGGCTCTTTAGCTGATTTATGGCCGTCACATGCATCTCGTTTGCCCTGATGCTGCTGTCTTGTTGTCCTGCAGACGAGTGGCTGCAATAACACGGCTTTTTTTTCATGCTGTGCCTTGCATTTGTCCCTCTCTGCAGAAGGAGAGCCGTATACGGAGAGTAAAGATAAGTGGGGAGTCTTTTTGGGCGCCCTAGGCTGTCGTTGCTGCTTATCTAGAATATGTACTTTATGGATTTTATATAGGAAAGATTGTTCTCAATGGGCAACTGAGCACTTTATCGAGTAATAACATAAAATGACTATCGTAACAGCAGGTACATGGGAGCGCGGGGCCTATGGAGGCGGGGCCGGTTTACGAGCAGAGTTTGTCTATAGGCAGGGCCTTTGGAATCATACGATTGTGCGGCTGCAGCAATTTAGCTTAATTGTGAATTTCCCACATTTGCCACATAATCCATAATTTGCTGCATACTCTTCAGATTAAATAATGGTTTTATTTTAAACGGTTGAAAAGTTACTAAAATTTTATTGCTATATGTAGGTATTAAATTGGTACCATTGAGGCGCAAACTATGCCGAGAGTGTTAACAAGTGCAAAAATAAAAAAAAGAATGAAATAATACTATCACAAAATATGCCGCATTACACCGCATAGTTTGCATTTCCTTGCAGCATAATTTACTCAGCCCTGACACATAATTTGACCCTCACCTGGCGAATAACTCCAGAGGCGCTGCCTATATTTCATTTATAGGGAAACATCCTTTACAACGAAACTTTTACAACACAGGTTTTACAACGCAAACCATTACAACGCATTGCACTGGGGGGCGCTCTAGGATAGGGAATAGTTTTAATTTACTATCCAACACCTTCCCTACTATCCACGGGGACTGGAGTTGGAATAGTAAATTAAACTATTCACTATCCAGCACCCCAAAGCGCTATGCGTTGTAACAGCATGCGTTGTAAACACTGCGTTGTAACAGCATGCGTGGTGAAAGCATGCCTTGTAATGTCATACATCCCATTCATATAGTGCAAAGCTATCTGCAAAGCACCGGGGCACTGTGCTCTAGCTCTAGATGTTTACACAATGGAAATCTTAGTGTCTGGATTAGGGTATATAATTCCAAGGGTACACAGGGATTTACAAAGGTAGTTGGGAGTGGCTTCCAGGAGACTCCAGGACACTGCTGCAATTGGGATAACATCACCACAGGATCAGTGTTAGTTAAGACCACTGTAGATAGGCCGGCATAAAAGAGGGTTATATTTCATCAATTGGCCTCAAAGTGGCCTTCTTGCTAGGGAAGCGGAGTACCCAAAATGCAAAATGTAATTTTGCCTGAGCCAGCATGAAACTCCTTACTCTGGAACCTCACCCCTATTTGCTTGTTAAACCTAAGGGTGGGCGAGTTGACGTAATGCCTCTACGTGTAGCTCCACAGAGTTTGAAAAAAACTCAGTGGAGCTATGCTTCGCTCTGATCCCTCCCCGCTCCTTCCCAAATTCTTTAAAAATTATAAAAGAAGGCTCTTTCCTGCATTTCTGCCGCCTCCCGTGCCTGGTCGCTCTCTTTCCTGCTTCTCGCATCCTTCTTCATTGATAAAAACACTACATTGTACGTCTTGCGCGTGCAACATAGTGTTTTTTTAATGAAGGAGGATGCAAGAAGAGCAGGAACGCAGGTAAGTGTCTTCTTTTATCAATTTTAACCTCATGCGCGCTACCGGTTTTCCCGCTGTGCGCTGAGATTTTCAAAAACCCGCGTTACATGACGAGCTCAGCTCGTCATGAGCGTACGACAGGCATACCTCATGTCGAGCTGAGCTCGTCATGAGCATCGAAGGGGTTAAAGAATTTGGGAGGGGGAGGGAGCAGCGACCTCCACTCCAACACGAAGGCAGTTTTGCCTACCTCTGCATTCGCAATGGAGCACGGAGTAGGCAAAGCTCCACAAACTCTGCTGGCAGAGCGGAGTTACCCGCCCAGGGTTACAGGGGCGGCTCTAGGCTTATGGGGGCCTGGGCAGGGAGTGTAGGTAGGGAGCCCCGGAAGAGGGGGTCCGGGCGGGGCGGAGCACGGAGGCCACTGAAGAGTGGGTGGTCAGGGTGTTTGGAAGTGGAACCGAGCCGGAGGCCGCCAAATCCCTGCCAGGGCCTGCCACGCAAATATGTATCCATCCTCAGAGGATTATTATATTAAGGATATATATTGGCGTGGTGGCCCCTGGGGTTTGGTGGCCCTGTGCAGGTGCACAGCTTGCACATGCCTAAGGCCGCCCCTGAGGGTTAGTTACACCATAGTTACTTTTAGGAAAAAATGCTGACAAAAGTTTCCTGTCGACAAAAATTACTTTGTTTTACTCCCGCATTGGGGGCAGGCCTTAGTAAGGACGTTTAGCAGGATCGGCCCGTACACGTAAGAGCGGTGAGCCAGTTGGGCAGGGTGGGAATGGATTCGACAGATGGCGACACAGGCTTTTGCCGCATCGCCGACTCGTGCTCATGCCATTCATTGCCTGGAACCAAATGGTCTTTCAACAAAAAGCATGTCTAAACTCGCAATGAAGAATGCAAAGGCTCTATCATAGGTGGAAGATCAAAATGCAGGAGCGCCATCATCCGCTGCTTAAATGGTGAAGTGTGTCAGCTCTCAAGCCGCTTCATTTGATACATGAGTGCTGATAGCTGGACAGAAATGCATGAGACATAATGAAACGGACCCTGGGGACAAAAGGAACACAGCCTCAGAGACCATCAAAAAAGATGAGGGCACACGCATAAGCCGAAATGAAAGCCGCCTTATTCAGGATACATCTTTCACCCCTGCCTACTTAGGACAGCTCCTCTCCTTGTCTGCACTCTTTTCCTTTTAAACTAAAACATTCTACACAGGGAGTAACCAAGATAACATTCTACACAGGGAGTCACCCAGATAGCATTCTACACAGGGAGTCACCCAGATAGCATTCTACACAGGGAGTCACCCAGATAGCATTCTACACAGGGAGTCACCCAGATAGCATTCTACACAGGGAGTCACCCAGATAACATTCTACACAGGGAGTCACCCAGATAGCATTCTACACAGGGAGTCACCCAGATAACATTCTACCTCAATGGAATGTCTAGGAGGAAGTATTCCACTGGCCCACACAATGCATGAGGAGTAACAATAGGATACCACACATCTCCCTCCCCACAACATTGCCGTAGAAAACTATGTACAGGATATTATCTAATAAACATAGCAAAAGGTGAAAACAAAAGTAAAAACCAAATGGCTAAACATGCATGCCATAGGAGTAAAATGACATGAATTGAACATGTTTTAGAAAAACAGTACTATTGCAGATTACACAGCCATTCAAATAAGTGAGCTTAGCCACATGCCTGAGACTTCTCCTTACACTAGACTCACTTTGATCAGTCTTGTCCCTGTTAGGGTTTTTTTTATCACTTTCACCTTAGTCTAACCACTGGTCTGCTTAGCCACCCTTTAAAGGTTTCACACCCTGTGGTCTGCTGTTCTAATGACATTTCTGAAAACCTTGATCAATCTAATGGGTTGAGGAATTTAGAACCCTGCATGGACAAAAACCTTGCAGGTGATTTTATCCTATCCAAATCATCCACCTCCACCAATGTCCTTTTGACAGTCTTTCGAACATCAAACCTTTCCTTGTTCTTAATCATTTTCTTAATCTCCTCTTCATCCTTCGCTTTCTTATCTGTTGCACACTCCACACCTTGATTTTTGTCCTAACCCCAGAACAGGCGCAGAAAAGTATTTGCTTTTCTCCTCCGAAAAACCTCAAAAGGGGTCTTCCCTGTCATATTATGGGGTGTGAACCTGTAGTTTTTAACCCTACTGAAAACTTCTGCTTTCCAACGTTTCTGATTGGCCAAAGCCATCTGGATGGTTTCCTTCAACACTCGGTTGAACCTCTTGACCAATGCCATTGGCTTCTGGGTGATAGAGAGCCGTTTTCCTGTGTATAATGCCCCCGTCCTCCAAATAGGTCTCCATCTCTTTTGCCTCCATTGTCGGATAACATGACAGATGGAAAATCCTCTTTCTCAAAGATATTTTCTAAGTACGCCACAACATCTTAAATTAGTTTCAATGGAATTAGTCAACCCAATCTCAGGCCACCTTGAGTACATGTCCAACTTCATAATCCCATATGTGTCCACCCTAGATATTTTGATGGGAACCAAGATGTCTATGACAACCTCCTCACAGGCGTCTTTAGGAAGCCTCCTTAGGCTCATGCGTTGTAATCTTGGCTTTAAAACTTTTTTGCTCCTACTACATTCCACACATTCCTTCACCACTCTTTCAATGTGGATGTCCTTTCCTGGCCATCAATATGCCTGGCCCAAACTTCCGCTTGGTCTAGGAGATCTCCGAGTGACCATCATGGGCAAAATCCATTAGGCGTTCTCTTAAATGGCTGGGAGGAATACGCCTTGTGCCCTGTAGCAGCAACCTTTTTTGAAAGGCAAGTTCATTTCTTATTTTACTAAAGACTTTCAATGGCTCCTCAATCTTACCATCTTTTACCCAGCCATCATTGATACCTTTGATCACTGCCTTTAGGATTCCATCTTCACCCGCTTCTCTAATTTACTTGTCCTCTTTGATCACCCCATTCTTTTTTTTTTTTTTTTTTTTTTTTGGAAGACCTTTATTGACAGGAAGATATATATACAACCATATGCGCAGCCCGAAGGCTCAAGAGTGCAATACAAATCAATAAGGCAAGTCCATCAGGATGAAGAACAGGAGCATTGTGGTCTAATTTTCAATTTAAATCTGAAGGATATTTATCATCAGGAGATCAAAAAAACAGCACATTGGTTGCGGTATCATGAAACAGGATTGATCAGAGTACTATGCAGAATATCGCCAGAACCAAATCTAGCCGCAGTTAGAAACCGTCTCGGAAGGGGCACGGATCAGGAGGTACATTGAACCACAAATAATACTCATAAAACAATAGTCCACAGTCAGGAGGCTAAAAATATAACCAGTCCGCATTAAGACACAGTGGATAAGACTTCCCGATCACGCAAAACCCAATCCCACTAAAGAAAGACATAGTAAAGAAAGAAGAAAGAGAGAGGAGAAAAAAGACAGAGGGCCATAGAACTAAGGTAACCTAAAGCATTCCCATCCCCGAATCCCACCGTGCATACCAGCGGAAGGCCACGGCCCACCCGCCCCCCCCCAATAGGCATGCCTGTCGCCCCAAGAAGAACCCCAAAAGAGTGAAAGCGGAGGAGGGCCATAGCACCGGCCCCATTTCCACCCTCAGCCCAAAAGCAGAGGCCCACTCTAAAGGAACGTGGGCCCCAACCCATGGTCATCCCAACCACAAACAGTCACCAGTATGAACGACAATCCACTTCGGCACCAAAGTCACAGGAAAGTAGTTCAGGTAAGCAGAAATCAGCCCTGGCCAGTCCGAAGAAAGGGCAGCGATCGATCCAACCGGCTTCCAGGTAGCAGCAACGAGGCAGCAGTGGCAGGCTGGGCCATCCCGGGTCGAGACAAAGACCAAAGTGACGTTGCAGGAGCAATGTCCCAGGGCACGTACAAGTTCCACAAGGAGGCAAGGCGAAGGTAATGCGACAATCTACCCGACGGCAGGTAAGTAGTTTTGGGAGCACAGTCACAGTTCGTATCAGCTCGCTCCACGGCGCCAGCTCAAAGTGTCCAGCACATCCGGGGGGTGACCATTGCAGCTACTGGGACAAAGGCAGAGTCCCGTTCTGTAGTGCACCCTGCTGCGTCATGTGGTGCCTCGGCAGTGGAGGAGGACTGCTGTAAGATGGGTGTAGCCGCCCGCAAACCCTGCATTTCAGCGCGCCAGTCTAGAAGAGCCAGCCAGACGTCCTTTACTGTGGGCGCCATCATCGCACTTCCAGCGCCTTCGGACCCCGGGGCTCACACGGCGAGGAATCTAACACAGCAGCTGTGCAGCAGCAGTAAGCAACACGCTGCAGAAACCGGAGCCCGGGGGACACAGCACCACACGCCTCTTGCCGAGTTGCGACACAATGTCTGCCGAGGCGAGCTATTCCTCCGTCCGGGCCCCTTTCCAGATCACGGACGCCAGCAGGGTGTCATTGCACAGTGACCGATATCTCACTGCAGCGAGGAATCCAGGGAGCGGCGTCGGGAGCAGATTCGGTTTCGCTTCACGGGCCCCCGTACCTGGCAGCCGGATGAGGCCGCTGTTGACGCGTTGCTGGGCGGCTGTTGTGCTACCCGAGGTCCCGGCGTGGCCAGCTGGGAAGGCCGGAAGCTTGTAGGCGGCAGTGCGTGGCCATCTGAGGCGGTAGGATCGTCGGAGGAACCCGAACGGGATCCTCCACGATTCCGCTGCAATAATCCGTGGCTGGGGTGCAGGATATTTGCCAGGAGATCGCCGCAGCTGAGGGCGAGCTGCGGAGCCGGGCGTCTATGCGGCCATTTTGGCCGCCGTCTTGGCTCCTCTGATCACCCCATTCTTGATGAGACACACCACATTGTCCTCTTCAAAATGCTCCTGGACCTCATCATCTTGTGTGGTTGGTAGGTTTTTACCTACCAAGTGTGAGCAACAATCAGAGAGATTGTTTGTCACCCCTACCTTGAAAGGGTCAATAGAATCAATCAACACAGCTCAGCAGGTTAAATCACCTCCTGATCCAGACCAAGGCTGTGAATCACTTGTTGCCACAATGCCGTAGTAGGGTTGCCACTTGTACTCCCTTTGTGACAATTTCAAGAGTTGGGGTGATGGGCTGTTTTCTTTGATCATCGCCAATATAAAGATGAGGGCTCACGGAAAAGCATGAATTTAGGCCACTTTATTTAGGATACATTTTCATCTCACCCTCCTTAGGACAGCTCCACTCCTTGTCAACACTCTTCTTCTTTTGAACTATAACATTCTACACAGAGAGCCACCCAGATAACATTCTACACAGGGAGTCACCCAGATAATATTCTACATAGGGAGTCAACAAGATAACATTCTACACTGGGAGTCACCCAGATAACATTCCAAACTCGGAGTCACCCTGATAACATTCTACACAGGGAGTCACCCAGATAACATTCTAAATAGGGAGTCACCAAGATAGCATTCTACACAGGGAGTCACCCAGATAACATTCTACACTGGGAGTCACCCAGATAACATTCTACATAGGAAGTCACCAAGATAGCATTCTACACAGGGAGTCACCCAGATAACATTCTACATAGGGAGTCACCCAGATAACATTCTACACTGGGAGTCACCCAGATAACATTCTACATAGGAAGTCACCAAGATAACATTCTACACAGGGAGTCACCCAGATAATATTCTACATAGGGAGTCAACAAGATAACATTCTACACTGGGAGTCACCCAGATAACATTCCAAACTCGGAGTCACCCTGATAACATTCTACACAGGGAGTCACCCAGATAACATTCTAAATAGGGAGTCACCAAGATAGCATTCTACACAGGGAGTCACCCAGATAACATTCTACACTGGGAGTCACCCAGATAACATTCTACATAGGAAGTCACCAAGATAGCATTCTACACAGGGAGTCACCCAGATAGCATTCTACATAGGGAGTCACCCAGATAACATTCTACACTGGGAGTCACCCAGATAACATTCTACATAGGAAGTCACCAAGATAACATTCTACACAGGGAGTCACCCAGATAACATTCTACATTGGGAGTCACCCAGATAACATTCCAAACTCGGAGTCACCCAGATAACATTCTACACAGAGAGTCACTCAGATAACATTCTACACAGGGAGTCACCCAGAAAACATTCTACACTGGGAGTCACCCAGATAACATTCCACACTCGGAGTCACCCAGATAATATTCTACACAGGGAGTCACCCAGATAACATTCTACCTCAATGGAATAACTAGGAGGGAGGATTCCACTGGCCCACACAATGCATGAGGAGAAACAATAGGTTACCACATCATCCTTTGTTTGTAAGGAGGGTACGCCCTCCTCCCCTCCCCATTCCCCTCAAGAAAGACTGGTTCTTATTTTAACTGAGAAAATGATTGCACTAATATGAACTAAGCGATCAATTGCCTTGGATTTGCTGACCTGTTTTCACTTTTTTGTTAAATCTCATGCGTGGGGGCAATGGGTCATTTTGCTTTTTTTTTTTTACCATAATGATTTTAATTAATCGAACAGTTTATAATACATTCAATCCAATTCCCGCATTGTAAGGCACTTACTCCATGTACAATGAGCAACTTCCAGCAAGCTATCTTCCTTAATCTGGCTTCATGAGTCCGTTCTCTATTTTGTTACCATCTCATCCCATCCTCACACAGTACCAAAACATAGACTCATTCCACCTAATTAATCTCATGTTATGCACCATTAGCATTCCACCCTCCAAAATCAACACAATACGGAAACATTCCCTTTGTAGCAGCATCCCCTTTCATTAGCCTCCTGTGTTCCAGCATCATTCAGTCGTCCCAAATGAACAAAATACAGGGACATTCTGTTCAATTTGACCTCGCTCTGCTATGCATTCATAGAAGCTTTCAAGAGCTTTAACTGAAGCAAGCAAGAAAGGTCTTTCACATTGTACATCACACATTAAAATAAATCCTTTTTACTGATTGTAAAATAGAACTTGTCTATTTTATATTTTTGTTTGCTATATCTTACCAACTTTACGTACTGCTTTTCCATGAACATCTGCGTGTTTCAATCCAACATGCATTTTCATTGCAAGCGAAACCATGTAATTTGAAATAATATTTGACAGATTCTTGCAAATAACAGCATGCAATGTCATCTCTTGCTCCTGGCAAGACACATGATGTCACCAGAAGCCCTTGCTGGCATTATCAGATTGTAATTCACAACAGCCAGTCACTTGTGCTCTGTGTACTCTGTTGTTGTCACATTCACCCACCCGTTCTTAGAGCCGGCCTCTCATTCTTGGCAGAGAGGACCAAAACAGCTCATCCTCTTCTGAAGAACAACCAGAGGCTTTAAAGGCTTCGCTATAAACACCTAAAAATATAGTAAAAATACATATCCCATCGAGATCTAGTCTAACTTAACCCCTTGCGTGCGGGGCGTATTTTCCGCCTGTGCTGACTCCGCCTTGCGCGGGCGGAGTCATGACGGAACGGTTCCGTCATCAGCACAGCTCAACCGATGATGATGACGGAACCGCCGCCAACCCCGATCATCATCGTCTGTCACCAGAACCCCGCTCGTTGTCGTCTGTCACCAGCACCCTGCTCGTCATTGTCTGTCGCTAGCACCCCCGCTCATCATTGTCTGTCACTAGCACCCATGCTAGTCGTCATCTGTCGCCAGCACCCCTGCTCATCATTGTCTGTCGCTAGCACCCATGCTAGTCGTCATCTGTCACCAGCACCCCCGCTCATCATTGTCTGTCGCTAGCACCCATACTAGTCGTCATCTGTCACCAGCACCCCCGCTCATCATTGTCTGTCGCTAGCACCCATACTAGTCGTCATCTGTCGCCAGCACCACCGCTCATTATTGTCTGTCGCTAGCACCCATGCTAGTCGTCATCTGTCGCCAGCACCCCCGCTCATCATTCTGTCGCTAGCACCCATGCTAGTCATCATCTGTAGCCAGCACCCCCGCTCATTATTGTCTGTCGCTAGCACCCATGCTAGTCGTCATCTGTCGCCAGCACCCCCGCTCATCATTCTGTCGCTAGCACCCATGCTAGTCATCATCTGTAGCCAGCACCCCCGCTCATCATTGTCTGTCGCTAGCACCCATGCTAGTCGTCATCTGTCGCCAGCACCCCCACTCATCATTGTCTGTCGCTAACACCCATGCTAGTCGTCATCTGTCGCCAGCACCCCCGCTCATCATTGTCTGTCGCTAGCACCCATGCTAGTCATCATCTGTAGCCAGCACCCCCGCTCATCATTGTCTGTCGCTAGCACCCATGCTAGTCGTCATCTGTCGCCAGCACACCGCTCATCATTATCTGTCACCAGCACCCCCACTTTCTCCCCCTCCCAATCTTACCTGCTCTGGCCGTCCCTGGCTGGCAAACACAGGGATTGGCTCGGGCGGCAAAAGGTCTAGCTACGCCACTGAGTATAGATGTACGACTTTATTTTTTCATTATAATAAGCTAAGGTGCGTGTCTTGTTATTTACTTTCCTTTGACCTGGAGTGCTCGGAAACAACAAACATTTTTTGGCTTATGCCCACCAGAGAAATGGTCAGAGATTTACTTCTGGCAATGAGAGGAGTAACTCTCTTTTGAAGGTGGCACTGGGGTCAGAGTAACCCCAAAGGTGCTTGGGCAGGGGGCTATAAAACGGGATTTATCAATGGGGAAAGTATTTACCCATGAAAACTTAGCGGCATAGGAAGGGGGGTGTGGTGGATGCAGGCCGCCCCGGGTTTCATCACTGAGGGGGGTGACAAAACGGCAAAAATAGCACTTGCAACTGTAAGTATCTTATTTTTCCTTCTTTTAATAATTTCAATGTGGGGCGGGGGTCACAAGAAATATTCTGCGCCGGGTACCACCTGACCTTGCTATACCACCTTGGATTTTCTTTTTAAAGTGTCATTGTGTAAATCAAATAGCACATCCTAAGCAAGCACAATTGGGCATAATAGACAATTATGCCTAGGTATCTGCATTGTCTCAAGTGCAAAATCACAAAGGTTTTCCTGTAAATGCTGCTTATTCCAACTTTGGCTGAGAAACTCTTTGTACTCCAAACTACTCAAATTCAGAAATCTGCCACTCACGAGGTTATAAACCTGCAAGCAAACATTTCTGATCTTATTCTGTGACTAGTTTAGGACATGGCCCTTTTTAGCACCTCCAAGAGAGCCTTGATCGCTCTTCTTTCTAGAAATATTTCTCAGAGACCTCCTGAATTTCGTTATGGTTTCTTAGCCTGGCTTGTTTATAATGTACACTAAGTGGAAAAATTCTTGATAAGAACTCTATACTTATATTTCTTTACATATTGTCATGTTTAACATCTTTAACGCTGCTATCTTTTGCAAACCCGGCTCCAATACATTTACATGTTGCTCTTTGTGTGTTGACATGTATGTAGCATAGATGAAGAGTCAAGGGTTGCATCTCAGAATATCATTAGCAAAAGTGTTGTCTGCCAGAAATATTATGTCCTAATTATTGTTTACAGACATATTGTCCCATTGGGTGTAGATTTTCTATTATTAACTCCAAGAGGGTAATATTATTGTACAAATTATGTAGGACACAGTCTTTCTGTCAAATAATGTTCTTGTTACAATATTCTAGTATCACACTGATCCTGGGTGTGTTTTGTGGCCTTTTCGAGCTTCCACAGATGTAGTATATGCTTTGTCTGAACTTTATTCACTCTTGAGGAACTGCTGTCATCATCTTGTGAAGATAGATGTGGGTCCCATTATACAGCAAACACAATATACATGATAACTCTCTGCCTCTCTGTCTAGCAAGTGCTGGGTTGAGAGAAAGAGTGAGGGAGAGAGAGCAAGTGAGTTTGTGTGAATGTGTGTTTGCAGGCATAAGTTGTACACAAGTTTCACTTGCCACAGTAGCCCTGCACAGTTTTTATAACTAAAATAAGAGGAACGGACTGGTCACCTGCCAATGGTATTGTATTATTTAAAAAATGTGCAAATGTTTAATGTTTATTGTAGGTTTACAATTATTACAATGTTGGTATCAGATCATAAATATTATGGTGTGGTACCAGATTACCATTGTGAAAATCTTGTTGACATAAATACTGTGGGCCCGATTCACAGAACTAACTTAAGACAAAATCCTAAACTTACTACTTTTGGTATTCACAGAAGTTAGGATTTTGTCTTAAGTTTGTCATAAGACAGACTTAAGACAGACTTAAGACTGACTTTAGTTAGGATTTTGTCTTAAGTCTGTCTTAAGACAAACTTAAGACAAAACCCTAACTTCTGTGAATACCAAAAGTAGTAAGTTTAGGATTTTGTCTTAAGTTAGTTCTGTGAATCGGGCCCTGTGTTTTAAATATCGTCTACAAAAATATTACAGTGCTGTAGTATATAGATCCACATCCCAGTGCTCAATCTGTGCCAGTGGTTTCCACTTATGACAGTCTGTTATATGGTGACATTGCTTGTCTAATTTACATAGGAACACAACAACAGCTGTTTATTAATTCAATATACATTAAGAATTACTTAGACCTTAATGGAATAGTCTGAATTGTCTCTCTTACAGGAGTGTAAGAGTTAGTAGTTGTGTTGGTACTTTCATTGACAAATATTATCAATCGAGTGAACAGCAGAGGACCACGGCCAGACAGCTTCAGCCAGTGATCAATGAAGAAGAGGAAGGGGCAGGCATTGCACTTGAAAAAAGTGTTCAGAAGGTGAGCCTGGTTTCAAACAGCCAGAGCACTTTGGAAACAGAGGACTCGGAGCTGGAAGAGTATCTGGGTCCAACAGACATCATTAGTCAGGAAAAGTCTCATCATACTCTGAAAAACAGCAGTCAAAGGGACAAAGGGAAAGTTAATAGAAACCATCGGAAAGTGGTGTGAGAACAAGAGTCTACCTAAAAACAATCCACCAGCATGCCACCAGTGTGTGCAGAAATCCAGCACACAGAAACACACAAACACACACCCACACACATACACACGCCTGCATCTCTCTAGCACACAAATACACATTTACACACACATACACTCTCACAAATACTCTCAAATGCACAAACAGACAGACATACAGAGTTATCATAATCATAAGTATCATCAGTCATTATTATTGATGCTGTATTTTTGTTATGTCATTTATATCTTGGCCTTTTTTATTTGAGGTAAGAATGTCAAGTTTTTTCCTGAATTTTCAATATTGTTGTATCTAATATTGCATTTTTTTATATTGTTATACAAAATATCATTATTTATATGTTATTTTCAAGGCATTTAGGGCACAATTATTTTTAATTGTTATTTGTTATGTATATTGTTTTGATTTTAAATGTTTTACGAGTGGGTTGTTGGGTCAGTAAGGGAATGAGGTAGTGAGTGTTTAATCTTTTTTTTTTTTTAAAAAAGGTTATAATATATTTTTTTGTGTTCATAGTTTATGTCAAGGTATTTTGTTAATTTGCAGTTTGTTTTATATTGTTTATTTTATTTAATTCATTGCAAAACATATTTTAAATAAAGGATAAAAACAATTCAAAATTGATTTTTTGTGTTCAGTTTTAGAATCATGTTTTTGATTAATTTATGTTTGTTTCATTTGAAGTTTTAAATATTTTCATTGTTGCTTTTGTGACATTTTAATTATCCAATCTTTACTTTTTTTCTAATTGGTATTTTTATGTTAATGATTGTTTTTGTTCTTTATGAATGTGTTTGTTAGTATAAGTGTCTGAGATGTTTCTTATTATTAAAAATTATGAAAGGTTTAATGCAATATTCTTTTCTACATTATTGATTTGATAGAATGTGGTTAAGATTGGAGTGTGACTATTTAATGCACCCCCGACCCAGTCAAACAAATGTAACACTTTCCTACATGTATATAAGTTTGGATAGGAAATATTAAATCTCCCCCTGCCTTCCCCACAAAGCTTAACACCCAATATTTTTCACAATGTTTGGAATATTTTAATATTTATAAATTTGTGAAGATTATTGCAATTACATTGATTATAAATCAGGTTTTAGTTGAAGTTTCAGGTCATTTTTTTATAGAGTTGTGCTGGCTATTGTTTGAAAGCAGGCCAGGTTTTGGTTGTTTGTACATATTCACACTTTGTTTGCCAGCATTTGGTGGATTTGTGCAGTTTAGTTGGATATTTTTAAATTTTTGTTGCATTAGTTATTGTTATAGTCCTGGTTTTTGGCAGCTTTTTCTCTTTTTTGAATATTTCTACAGGTTGGTAGTGTTGGAAAACTTCTTTCATGCGATCCTTGAAAGAAACCGTGCCATCCTTTCACTGCATTGTTACATTATGTTTCTTGAGAGATGGTATGTTAATAGACGTTCCACCATGGGATGTGAAATTTTAGCTGGAAATTGTGTTATGATTGGTGAAGTTATGTGTTTATGTATATATCTATGTGTCTATCTATGTAAGCGTTGTACAGGATCAAAGACAAGCATAAAGTCAACATGTGATACAAGAGGTAGCTGGGTTGCTTTATTGCATTGTGATATAGTTTTCTATAAATAAGTGACCAACCCAAGTAACTTCAAAATGGCTCATTTGTGAGGGGAGTTTATTTTAATGTTTGCTGTAATATTGAGATTCTATTAGAATGTCGCACAGCCTTACTTAAACTTCAAAAGGCTGTATCCTCTTTCCTCACAAATGGCTGCATATCCCCTGTAGTTAGTATGGAGCCAGGACAGTGGAGGAAGTGCCTGTGCACTTCAAATGGAAACCTCTAAAAGCTTTTCCCACTTCAAAGGAGGCAGCAGGTATAAATAGTGGACCTCAGACACCAACTCTTCAGTACACATCTGGACCTGTGGAGACTCTGCCATGAACAAGGACTACTGCCTTGCTGGATTGCTGCCCTGCTGCCATGCTGCAGACGTCAAAGGGTTTAGATCTGCACCTGAACCCAGGACTCCCAGAGTGACGCCAAAGAGCTAGACTGCTGGCCTGCTGCTCAGAGCTGCAGGGACATAACAGGCTCCCAAACACCTGAACAAGCACCCAGATACAGTTGGAGCAAGTCCCTGACCCCCAAGTGGTGCCCCTTAGGTCCTGTACCCATGGCGTGACCACAGTGGAGATGAATTGAAGTTTTTTGGCACTTTGTGACCGGGAAAAGGCCCATTGGCACCAAAACTTTCTCACTCACATTGCCTGTCAATAAAAAGTTCGGTCAACGCAACCCTCTGCTCTTCAGCATCGGTCGCTTGCATGGAGAGCCACTGCGAAGCTCCGGCCCACCCATTCGCAACACCAGAATCTTTGCGCTACAGCTCCCACCAGACACAACTCCCGGCCTGATCTCTGCAATGCATCGACAACAATTGTGACACTTCCCTGCTCCTCATGGCCCACTCCACCGTGAACTTGTGCTGGACTGAGAAGGCAACTTTTGAGTGGGATTAAACTGGTCCCTGTATCCAGCCCGTGCTCCATCGTGGTCAGCGTGAGCTTGCGACTTTCTCCTGGTCTTGACCGACCAGATAGCCACAAGTGGATCTTCGGTCTTTTTGGCGCTATCGTCACTTAAATCTGTAAAATTGCATATCTCTGGTTCTACTCACTGGATTTTTGTAGATTTGGTCTTGATTTATTTATTATATTTTGCACAATTTTTATAAATTGGTGTGGACTTTTTCATGTGTTGTGGTTTAACTTTATTACTGTTTGAAGTGCTGCATAAATACTTTGCACATTCCCTCTTAGTCAAAGCTGATTATTCTCTGCCAACAGTGGCAGCCGACAGGTATCTGGGGTGGCGGGGCAGGAGGTGAGGGGGGAAGGGACTATAAAAAAAAGAAGAATACACTTACCTCCTCGCCGGTCTCTCCCACTTCGTCTCTCCTCCGCGTCGGTTGAACAGGAAGCAGCCAGGCTCCCATGAGCCAATCACAACACTGCAATTTAACGTTGCGATTGGTATGAGCACTGTAGTTCAACTCTCAAATGAGGACTGCGGGCCTGGACATGTTCTCCATCCAGTATGTAATGCAGCCTGGGTGGAGAACATGGTAAGTGTGCATGCCTGTTTAGCCGGCACAAGCCGGCCTGCCCAAGCATCATGCACACTTCACTATGCCCTCCACTTCTGCCCTGCTCTGTGAGCAGAGCAGCCCTGCCTAGATGCTACTGCAGCAGGAACAAAAAAATTGATAATAAAATCAAGTAATTATAATTTGTTTTCCTTTCCTACACTGCTGCACAGTAGTGGGGCTACGCTCCTCCGCCTTAGCAGAGGAGCTGCCACTGTCTGCCAAGCTACCAAAGTGTTCATCACATGTTAATCTGGGGTTTGCTTGTGCCTCACCTTGACAAGGATTGTGGTTACTGCTTGAATAAAGTTTCACCCCCTCAACTAGCAACCCAACTTCTCACACTGGTGCTCTACACTCATGGAAATGGAGCTCAGTGACATAGCCAGTGTGTCATAGACCCTCTTGCAAGTTAGGAAATGGGCCTCTGGCTGCAGTTTGAATTGAAAAATCCAGCTATAATCAGTATTCAGTGGGTCCCCCAACCCATAGGGCACCGGTGTCACCACACCTGCTGCACCAATGGTTGCTACCCTCCTGACAGCACTAAAGTCTTTGAGGAATCACATATGTATTAACAGAGGTAAACTTTCAATGGCAGAGGGACTGCAGAAATGTTGTTTTACAACAGTGGTGCAAATTCACAGCTCCAAACGTATTTCCCCAACTTTGACTACATTTGCCTTGACTTAAATATTGTTTACATTCTTTTTGAGATAGTAATCACTCTGGCATGATAATACATAGTGAATTTCTCAGAAAAAGCATGCCATTGTTGTAGGACACTGGACCTGTAACTAGTGGGGAGAGCCACCTATTTGTGTTGTGAGCTGTGGCAGCCCTCATGAAATGTGATGCAATGTTGTTTAGCCTAAATGCAGCAGCAGCTCGTCCACTGTGGCGGAGGAGCGTCACCCCACCTGCCAGCTGCCAAAAAAAAGAAAAGGAAAACAATAATAAACCTTAGTTTAATATCATTTTATTTTTGCTTTGGAGCCAATGCTTGCGGCTGGGCCAGAGATATGACAGGCTGGTGGAGGAGTGTTTTACACTGCTATTCAGTGCGCATGACAGTCTGGCCAGCAGTCTCAGGCCGGCCCGACCATCAAGTGCACCGAATCTCTCTCCGACCCAAGGTGCGTTGCCAAGTTGGTGAGACCAGGCACAGTCTCCCAGTCTAATTCGGAGTGCAAATCATCGGAGCTCAGGCCAATTCTGACGCTGCTTTCAGCAGCATTAATGTAGCATTATGATTGGCTGCAGTGCACTCTGGGAGCCTGTGCATGCAGAAGAGTGGGACGCAATGCAGAAGGTAAGTGTATTTCTTTTTTTTTATATGTTTATGTTGTCCGCCCCTCCGCTCTGTCCACACACCGGCCACTACTGCTAAAAGGTAAAAGTTGGTTTCTGTTCAGAATCTTTTGTCAGTCAGTCAGAATCTCTACTTGCTCTTTGTAGCTCCTGCTTAAGTTGTAGGCTTCCCTAAGATAAAATGTGATTGTGTTATTTAGCAGTATCAACACAGCATTAAATTAGGTACATCAATAGAAAAAAAAATTCACTGAGCTATATATAGAGCAAACTTGACCCGAATGTATTGAGTATCGGAGCACTTTACCCGAGCACCAGTTGCGGTATATGAGGACACATTCATTTTTGTTAGGCATAGGATTAAGTGATTTGCCCAGAATCACAGGATGTTACGCGTCCTTGCCAAGGCTCGAACCCGGTTCTCCAGATTTGAGGTCGACCGCCCTAACCGTTAGCCAACTCCTCTCCCATTCAATTCGTCAAATTAGTTTGAAAAAAAAGAGGAAAATATGTTTAAATTATTCCAACATTACCAAAATTGGTTTGAGAGGTCAGAAAGAAAATGTCCACTTTCAGAATTAAGGCCTAATTTATAGATTGTCAGATGAGTAACATCCAAAAACGACTGGCGAATGTGTCTTCTGTCACGTTTAGTCTTTCAATCTATGCACTCTAAGTAGGGTGGTCAGGACACCACTGCTTTGTGGTCCAAAGAAAAGAAACTCCCTAGAAAGCTATTGCTCTTCACACTCTCTGGGAGGGCTGGGTATCAAAGTGTTCTCATTATTGGTCAAAAGGTTATGTTATGTTAATAAAATGTATTGCGTGCACGAATACCCGGAGGTGTCTTGGCGCTGAGACTGTGGTAAGCCCTGGAAGGAGCCTCTAATACTGAAATAGCCAATGTTTTGAGACCCTTTCTGAAGGAGGTTAGTGAGCTGGCGCTTCTGAGATCAATTGGAAGCATGTACCATAATTTTGCTGTGCCATACGAGATGCTTCAGCCTCCCCAACTTGAGGTCCGGATCCTTGGAACCCTCATAAGTCTGGCGCCTGTGGAGCGTAACTGTCTGGCAGGATGGAACCAGGAGAAAAGATTTTCAAGAAACATTGGTCCGGTGTTGTTCAGGAGCTTGTATGCTAGGCATAGCGACTTGAATTTGAGACCATGAGCCATCAGATGCCAGTGGAGTCTTCGAATTTCCTTAGCTACTGACGTGTATTCCTACACAATTATCCTAATAGAAAGCCAGATTGGGAAAGGAAGTCTGTGGGCAGCCTTAGGTAATATTTTAGGTTTTATGGCCCTAACCTGGCATAAGCCTTTTTCTCATACCTAGGACTGTACAGGAGAGAGCGTTCAAAATGTGGAAAGAGAACACCGTGGCGACTTTGCCTGGATAGGCCCTAAAACATACATCCACCACTGCTGGGTACTACTACAAAGCAGGGAGCTCACCATTTGAAAGTAGAGCACTGAAATTTGGGAAAGTAGGGAAAAGACTCACAAGCACCCTAATGAAGTACGATGCCACAATAGCTTTGCTGCTGACCCATGATTATAGGGTTAGTTGGCATTACCTGTTCCTGACTTGCATTTCTTAGTTTGCTCTGGACTTTTTCTAGGAACAAGTTGCACAAATTTGCTGATTCATCTCCACGGCCAGAGAGTGGTAGACTTGGAGCCTAATTAGGAGCCATATTCTGACCCTTTTCATCATGCCGGCCTGGGACCGCTGACTCCGCCAGGGAACCACCATTCCCTGGAAGCTGCATGGCGGTCAAGAGGCATCTATATGCTTGGCGTGCCTCAGGCTGTGTGGATGCACACAGGGGGGCACAACACATGCCCCCCTGACTGCATGCACAGAAGTTCTAGCACGGCATAGACTTTTCAGTCCATGCCGTGGTGGAACTTTTTTTGATGTTCCTATTGCAGCGCCTATTTTAAAGTCGCCACGTGGGAACGCCAAAGGAATCATCAGCCAATGACAAAAAAGTAATTATTTGGTGGGCGGTTCTCACACGTGTTTGCTGGTGCGGCGGCCGGGCGGTTCCGCCAATGCACCGCCAAACTCGTAATTGGACCCTAAGTGTTGTGCTTCAGAGTAACCTGACTGTGGGGATCCCCCTGAAGGGTGGACTGTTCTGACTGCACTGCTGCTGGACAGGTCGTCCTGCCACCTGGAAGAAGCTTGTGGGCCAGGGTTGACTTCAGAGGTGCTCGAATGCGACTTTAAGAGTGAGCGTCCCTCTCAAACAGAGACGACTGGTGATTCTCAAGAAGAACTCCGGTGGACCTAAATCCTTGTTGCTTCTCTGTGTGGTCCATCCATATGGAGCAGAGAAGGAGGAACATGGTCCCTTAGAGACTGGCTCTGTAATGTCCAGTAACCTTACAATGGAGCAAGCCTGCAATGCTGTATCACAGAAGGAAGTGGACACCTGCCTACAATGTAATTGACTCTTCCCCTTCCGGAAGCTAGGCTTCCTATTCGCCAAACTTCACAGACGAAGGCTTTTCCCTTGACACTAAGGCAATTTTGCTTGCAATTGATCTCCAGTAATGGTCCACACTAGCTAAATATGGAATTCTACCCAGACTGACACATAGTGATTGCAAGGTTATGATTCAAGCTTTTCTGCCTTCATCTTGTTTTTTTAACTTAATGAAACTTGAGGCTTTATATGTAATATAGGTATGGACAGACATATGCTCTATTCCACCTGTGTGATAAGCACTCAAGATAGCCTTTCACGACATAGCCAAAAAAGGTCAAAAAACCTCTTTGGTTATATGCATTTCTACACAGAGCAAACGGGTAAGCCTATAACTTTAAACAAGATCAACTCTTTGGTGTGGGGTCAAGACTAATTTACATATGGTTGGCCTGAACTCACATATTTGGAAAAGCTTTCATACGCAATGATGAAGGAAAGGTATATTTGGTGAAATAAAATATTTGCCTAAGATCACACAATTTAAGCAGAAAGCAGCAATGTAGCCAGGTTTTCTGGTTTCACTTTATACAAATCAGCCAGTAAATGGGTATCTTTTTGTCTTTCCTTATGTTAATGCTTTGTTTTAGCCTCTTAACGCATTTTTCTGCAGTTTTTAAATATATGTAACCCAATGGATGAGCTCTTTACACAAGCACCAATTACATTACATATGGTCACATGCATTCTTCATAGTCATGGGCAAATAAACGATTTGCCCAGAATCACTGTTAAGCTAACTCGAACCTGGTTCCACAGATGGCAGCCTGTAATGCCTCACCCTGGTAGGGGGAGGGAGGCAGGCAGAAGACACATAAAAGCTTGTTTCATGTTAGGCTTGAAGGTCCACCAGGACATCAAACTAAACAGAGCCAGGATTCGGGCTCGAGCCTTGCTCGAGCTTTCAGTGGGTCTCCCACCTCTACTGCCTGATGATGGAAAGTGGTGTTTACCAGCTGCGGCCACCACTAAGAAAGGGTGGTGCGGTGGGAGGGGAGAGGGCAGGGGCGAGCGAGCACGGAATGGTGAAGAAGAGGGGACGATGGGTTATTAATAATTTTTAAAACTTACCAGACACCTCCGGCCACATCGTGCGTCGCTCCGGCTTGCCACTTTTTCCTGGGACCCAGCAGCCCCTGGGACAAACTCCCAGCCAATCTCTGTGCTGCAGAGCAGCGCAGGGATTGGTCTGATCAGGCAGAAAAGATGCTGTGCTCAGCAGCCGGGATGGAGAAACCTAAGTGTGCATATGTGTTTCGGTTGGCATGAGGCGGTCGGCCAAACATTCATGTACACTTAGCAAGTGCACCTGCACTCCTCCTCTACCCTTCCATGCCCCGCCCCTCCATGCACAAGGTGGCAAACAAAAAATAAAATGATGCTAGAGCACTGATTTATTTGTTGTTTGCTGGCAAAGTAGTGGGGCAACACTCCTCTGCCATTGTGGAGGAGCCGCCACCGGCGTTTAACGTGTTGAGCGGCTTGCACTCATGGGCCTAACAACACAATGACCACAAATTTCGATTAACACATTTAAATACAAAAGGACTGGCTGATAATGGAACTGGATTTGTGGGTCCTCAGGAAACACAGAGACCCTACAGTACACTCAAGACTATGGATTGTGGATTTTACACACGCACACCCCGCCTCATAAACCCAGTTAGAGCCAATTAAAATGTTGTCCTGAATACAGACGTTGATGACGTTTGTAACGGTCATTTCGAACTCCGACGAGGAGGTGAGAGTGAGCTAGAATGTTCTCGAAGGTGCCCCCCCGAGAGCGCCGCTCTCTTCACTAAGACATGAACATGAAGGCATGAGAGCGTGCCTGTCATCGCGCGCGTGCCAGGAGACCACGAGACACTGGAGATATTGGCAGAGCCCATCAATTAATTCTGAAGACTAAGTGCCCCTCGCCGTGTAATCTCATAAACAGATAGAATGATCAATGTGCCGCCCGGCCGCCCTTGCGCAGCGCCATTGATTTATGAACTGAGCAGATATGGAGCCCGTTTACCCAGTAGAGTTTAAATTAACATCTAAAGTTTAAACCTAAACGGTGATTAAAATTCAATTCCTGTCCAATTTTCTGTCTCACATAAGCCTAATATCATATTTAACATATAGATTCAGGTGCTCTATCATGATTATCGCTACACCCCATGTATGTGCAGACATATATATAGCATATGTTTAACTGTACCTAGCTGTTGCATAGACTTATCTTTGCAATTTATTGTCTAACGACCTAAAGCCCATTCCACACACAATCCTCCGTGTAATTGTTTAAATTAGTGATGAGCGAAATCCGCGTAATTTCCTTTCGCGGAAATTACGCGCCATGCTCGGGAATATTATGCGAAATTAAGCATGATTACGCTAAATGATAGCTTCTGCATCGTGCACTATATTTTAGGACAAAGTGCATCCTTACAACGCAATGATGCATTTTACTCTAAGAAGTGCAAAATCATGCATGATGCGAACAACAATGTCTTTTCTTTGGATAGTTTGCACTCTTCTAGGGTTCCTGCAATAGAATTTGTACACGAACAAACTCTATTGGCATATTTCAGTAATGTCAGGCAGTTCGTGTAAGAATCGTAACACGACATGACAACAATTATGCAAAATGTTGCCGGTGTGAAGGAAATTTCTCCTGGACCTACTTTTAATCTGATAGATTTGCTGTACTGAGAAAGCTAAAATGAAACCGTAAATATGTTAAGGCAAATTAATATGCAGTAGTGATTTGTGAAGTTACTGGATTTTATTTCTGCGGGCTCTTGGAAAAAATGTGAAAGTGTCAGCAATTTTGTAGATATTTGTCACATTTGCTTTATAACAAGTACATGCGAAAAATACAATGTGTGAAATGGGGTTTGTGGGATTAGAGACGTTGATTGTCTGAGTTTTTTTCTTTTGCATTACCACTGAAATATCAGAGGGTTTGTGTTTTTTACAAGTTTTTTTTTACAAGTTCTTTTTGGAGACATGACTGGAGGATAGGATTTGCAATTTCATGAATTTCCACAAAATCATTACTTCCACACAATTCAGCCCAGTGAAGTAACACTTCGTACATCTCTAATTGGTAGGAGTGTTGAAGTTCCAAAGTTTGAGAGCTCGAAACTTTACTTTTTTTTTAATTTTGCAAGTTTCGGAAGGTGTGAAGCTCATTAAGTTTAACAAAAAAGAGTTGCAGCTTCAGAATCCCAGGACTGCATGTGGAAACTATTTGCAATGCAGCAGAAGGCCTCACAGGCAGCAAGTGAAGGACTGTTACTCTGCAGTAGTGCTCCATACCCTGTTTTAAGTCTTCCCACCTGCAGATGAAGTCCTTAAATCCACCCCCACCCTACACAGTCCAAACCTGCCGCGTACCACCCTTAGCTTGCACTTCTGCCACAATCCGAACTCAGCTACCACTGAGTTGCTCCCCCTGATCACTATGCTGTCGGCTTGCTTGCTCAGCACCTCCTAACTGCATAGAGAGGGGTGACAGCAACTTCTTACAGGATTTCCTGGTGCAGGATATCTTTCCTATGGGACATCCTCTAGTATGAAACCCTTTGCACCAGTAGAGTAGGCCTTGGATGAAGGCAGCTAAAGTTGGGAAACTATGCCTATTTCGATGAAACAAAACTAGAGGCGCTGTGCAAAATTAGCTTCTGCCTAATTACACAAAATGTCAACAAAATTGTGCATAATTATGCAAAATTCAAATCTGTAATTTCGTGGAATAATTTGAGCAAAATGTGTCCTCGGTCTATTTTTGACATGAGGATGCATTTTCTGCTAAAAAATAGTGCAAAACAATAATTCACTATGAACAACAGCAGCACTTATTTTGTTGTTGGTGTGCGTTTGCGGTTCACTTTTACCACAAATGGTGTGTGATTATGCGAAGTGGCCCAATGGCATAATTCTGCGAATCTCTGCCAACAAGAGTAACATGACATTTCTGAAAATACATACATTACATTGGTGTAGTTTAAATTTCTCCCAGGGCTAAGCAAAAACATCATCTAAGGCGTATTCAAACATTTCCCCAACTCTGAATAATCAGCTCCCACTTTAAATAGTGGGGTCTGGTACCTTAGTGGACTAATGCGTCCACTGTAGGGGCCTATGTTTGACCTCATGGTCAGAGGTTCAAATCCCGGTGGGTCCACTTAGCCTTTAATCCTTCTGAGGTTGATAAATGAGTACCGTTGGATAACAATAAACATCTGTTATTCAGCACCAAGATACCCTTGGGTGAGCATGCCCAAAAGTATCTCCACATGTGCAGCTCATTTTGAAGGTCAAAGAGCTGATATACAGAAACGGCCCAAACGGTATCTGATATAAAACAGTGGTAGAGTCAAGAAGAGAGTAGCGCTGTGCCAGAGAACAAGAGGTCCTGCACGTACGACACTATCCCGTGCCAGGAATAATAATCAAGCATGGGCGAAATGTTTATTTCGTCAGATTAATGGGAGTAATTTCTGTAATAATGTATTACTCTTGTGATGTGAAATTATGGGATTACACATTTATGCAAGCTTGAGACATTTAGGGGCCCCATTAGGATGGCGGGCGGATCACCCCCATCGGCCCGGCCGGGGCGATCCACCCGCCATCCTTGCTGCAAAGACCCCCCGCCATATTACTATGGCTGGGGGGTCTGCGGTAGACAGAAAGACCATCTGCCGCTTTTCCGGGCGGTCGACAAGTCGACTGGGCGGAATAGGGTTCAATATGGTGGCGGTGTCTCTTAGACACAGCCAGCCATATTACGATGTGGGCGGGAACATGCCAAACATGAGGTGTGTGCCTGAGGCGGCCCATTGCGGGCCCCCAAGGACCCTGGGGGGTGCACATGGGGGGTACCTATGGAACCCCGTGCATTTCATTGTACAACGTGGCAGGCACCGCGCGGTGCCTGTCACGTTGTGCAGTGAAAGGCACAACCTGCCTTTGTGGCATTGCAGCGGGTTGTGCTTTCAGCACCGCCCACCATAATTTCACAAATGCGGCATACGCCCGCCAGTGTGGCGGGCGCATCGTAATCGTGAATGCGGGACCGCCGCACCCTCAGCAGTTGGTCCCGTTTCTCGGGGGTATGCCCATACTAAAGACCCCCTTAAAGTAATTTGGGGCAAAAATCCTACAGCATGAGGACAGGAACAACGATCTACGTGCACAAGCGGCTGCTGGCTACTGCTGCTCGTGTCCTGTAGCATTTAATGCTATTTTCTTTGCACTAAAAACATAGCGCTTAATGCTGGATTACACTTCTCACAAAATTATGCAAAATTACAAGTATTTTGTTTTAATTCCTAGTATTGCACTAGAGAGAAATACGCCAGTTATGTCCACCCCAAATAATTAGTTGATATACAGAACTAGCACGAGATGGAGAGCTGTGGTGGGAACATCTGAACGGGGCATCTGTGGACAGCACAGACTGGGCAGTAGAATTTCATTTTACAAATTTACAATGCATATATTTTCAATGTGAGACACTGAATGATAAAGAGATTTGCACAGAATCACACAATTTTCTGGACAAATACCAATGGTAGGATTAGAAATCAGATCCCAAGTTTGAAAGGTGGTCTATTACCTCATCCTCATTGGCTCCTTGAGAAAAGTGAAGTGTAAAAATGCAGAATGGTGATTATTAGACATAGCTAGCGTGATATGTATTCCAGCCAAGTCACCTGTGTAGCACCCCTGGTGAGGGGGACTCATTCCCACCTTCCTTCTGCATGAGACTCCTCTGGCTAGGAGCAGTGGGCTGGGCTGTGAACCTGCTAAAAACTAGCTGATAATACAAAAATGTGACAGAAATGTTGAAACCACCACAGCATGAAAGCAGTGTGTGGGGGGAGGGCGTTAGATTTACCCTTACTAAGCAGCATATTTGTTAGTTTTCCTGTTCATTTGTACCTGTTGGGGGGGTTGAAGGAGCTAGAGGTGGTGTGCCAAGCTACAAAGTTGAAAGACTCATGCCTTTGCAGATTTTGCTACTTTCTGAGTTTTTAGAAGTCTGCAGCTTGGAAAGTTTATTAAGAAAAGAAGGTTTGCCACGTTGACACTGAGTTATTTTCCCACGATAGGCTGCGATGTTGAAAGTCGCGTTACGCTACTCTTGCGGTAGTTATCACACGTCTTGTGAACATAAAAACATACCTGCCACTGAAAGAAAGTGTAAGTTGAAGGTAGAGGACTGTCACAGATCTCACCTGTTCCGCTTGCCCTTTCAAATGCCTATCCTCTATCAGCTGGACTCACCCAACACAAATTCCCAACATTGCTAGCCATGCCCTTTCATCTACCGGCCACCCCCAACATCCAATTATAAGCATTTTGCATCCCTGCAGTGTTCCATCATTTCCTCTCTTGTATTTTTGTTTGCGGTTTTACATTGCATGAACTCGACCCAAAGGTATTGGGTCTCTCTGTCAGTTACATTACATTACAACACATTTATGTTTTTTTGATAGGCTCGGGGAGATGAAGGTCCTGATTATGCATTGGTTGTTATTTTATGACCCATGCATAAATACTAGTTGGTAGGTATTTAACGCATATCATAATTATTGAATGTGTTAAAAAACTCAACCTTCATTAAATTTCAGTAGGAAATTAAGCTTACGATGAGGCTCAAACATGCTTCCCTAAACCCAAAGTTGGCGGCTCTGGCCATTATGCCACACACTGGCCCCTGCATCTGCATGCATTCATGCTTCCACCTGATTGCTGGTGAGGAAGCAGCAGATTTCCATGACAAAGAATGTAACGTCCATAGAATGTCTTGAGAACAGCAGAGGGCCGGTTTAACTTTGCTTCAGCGACATCAAGCAAAGCAGGGAGACCTCAAGAGGGGCTGCTCCCCAATTGGTTAAGGGTAGACGTCTGCGAAATGTATGTGATTTGGTTTGGCACAATTTTGCAAAACTCAAAACCAAATGATGCAAAATCAAATGAAATTAAATACAAATCTGCTATTTCGTTTTATATTTTAGGACAAAATGCGAATGGGCAGGAGGACACCTTTTGTGATAAAAAACCTAAACAACACAAATCCAGCAAAGAACAGCAGCTTGCATTCTGGTTGTTCCAGTTATATTTGTGCTTCAGTGCTAAAACGTTGCAGAAAATTCAGTATAATTGCACCATGTCGCATAATTTCAGAATTTTCACTTTACAAGTGTAACATGAAATTCACCAAATAACATACGATTATGCAAATGTAATGGGAACTTCAGCCAGGTCTAGTTTTAGATCCTAGTAACTTGCAAATTTGGGTGTACAGTTATTGGTTAGTGCTCCACCTAAATATTGAATCAAAAATGTTGCATGGTCATAACATTATTGGCTAAATATCATAACTACAAAATGTTATGGACAAAAATATAGAAGGTAAGTAGATTGTTTTTCCTGTTTTACTATTACATCAAAGTTTACAATATTGTTTACTTTAATTTGGTTTCATATCAGTGCCTTATTGCATTTTTATGTTTTTATTTTATTTTATATGCCATTGTAAAAAAAGAATTAAAGCATATATATTAATGTTGATATATTTTTGGGGGTTGCTGAAATTTGGTGGATTGGGTGGGTAGTGTTTTTTAATCTGTATATTTATTTTTGCCAATTTATTTGTTAATTATGTTTTATCTTTCTATTGTTCCATAGATAGATAGAAAGTTAGATAGATAGTCAGACAGACAGACAGATAGTCAGACAGATAGATGGATACAATTGTTTTTCATTCATGGACTACATTTCTATTTTGGGTTGTTAGGTTTCTTTGGGGGGATTGCGTCGGTAAAGTTTTATATTCATTTTAATTACTGTTAGTTGATTAATTTGTTGGTTAGTTTATATATTTTAATTACTATTTCTGTTTTATTGTTCACTAAATATTGTATTGATGTATTGTATTGTAAGTACAGGTTGTGGTGTTTATTCAGGTATTGGGTGGGTAGTGTTTTAAACTATATACTAATATATAGCACTTGATTAATTTTTTTCAAACGTGTTTTAATAGGTATTACATTGTTTAAATGTTTTATAGTTTGTTATTTTTTACATTTTAAATTTTGTCTGGGGAATTTATTGGGGGTTTGGGTAAATGATATGGTAACATATTTTTCAAAAAGAATATTTGATTAATATATTAATTATGTTTTAATTAGCAAGTAATTTATTGTATTTTTATTTGAACAATATTATTTAACTTAATTTGTATAAATATCTGTATTATTTTTACAGGGTTTGTTTAATATTTTGTGGGTATGATTCTGTCTTCTTTTATATTTATTTTGTAATTCTTTTAACCTTATAGATAGACAAGAGCTTAGAACTGGGAAAAATAAATCGTTAATCTTGCTGTTGGGAAAAAAAGGGGACTCTGAATTTAATTGGAATAAAATGAAGGTAGCAATATCACATGGTAATTCAAAAACATTTTGGTGCACAGTAAATTGTGAGCTTACCTTATCTACTAGTAATTTGGTGGCCCAAGTATTTAAACCTCAATGGGTTGACTTTATTCCTGAGCTTTATAAAAGCTCCGTTTCTACAGCAGTCCCCCTAAAGAATGATGAACCTGGTGATTGGGCATTTAATGGTGCTGCAAGAAACTAGGAAATTCACAGAAGTAATCATTAATATGAAATCATCTCTGGCCGAGTCTCCAGCTTTATTGTTTAATGCGAACACACTTTGGTGGGCAGATGTTTTAAGCCTATTCTTTAAATTGGTTTCAAAATCAGGGAAAATGCCTACTTCATGGAGGGGTGCAATTATTTAAATGATCTATAGGAATGGCTGGCAGGATGATACTCCAATTTACAGAATGTTTTCCTTTTTAGACACACTATCCAGGATTTATGCTCAAACATTGTTAAAAGATCTTGAGAACTGGGCCTTTAGTGCCGGTATTATGAAAAAAGAACCATGTGGATTTAGAATTATTCCACTGTTGATCATTGTTTGGTACTTTGGGCAGCAGCAAGAAGGGCTTCTGCAACTGTTGAGAAAGTTTGCTGCTCTTTTGTATATTTACGATCTGCTTCTGACCTGCTTGAATGTTATATTCAATGGAAGAAGTTATATTACAGTGCAGTATTTATGATTCAGCAACTGCCTTCCGGATATTGAGTCCTGGTTTGAATGGTTGATTTGGATGTTTTCGGAATGTGCTTGGAAAAAGTTCTGGTTGAAAATGGTGTAAGGCAGCCGTGCATTTAAGTCCCAATCCTATTTAGCCTTTTTATCTCAGACTTAGGGGCCGATTAGGATTGCGGTGATTCCGCATCCTCAGGGCCGGCGGAAGCCACCACTGGCCCGGAGGATGCGAAATCACCGCTGCGGCCCTCCAAAACACCCATCGCCAGATTAGGATGGCGGTGGGATCAGTGTCGGACGGCAGATCCATCCGCCGCTGATCCGCGGAGTGTTGGCCGCAATTTGGTGGCGGTGTCTGCAAGACACCGCCAGCCAAATTACAATGTGTGCATACACATGCTTTTCCACGGCGGATTCACCACCGTGGAAAATAGCTTCTGGGGGGCCCTTGCGGGCCCCCAGGGTGTCGGGGGTGGGGGTGCACATGGGGGGAACCTTTGGTACCCCCCAGCATTCGCATGTACAAGGCGGCCGTTTTGTGCATGCAAATGGAAAGCATGCATATTTAACCTTGCGGCGGGTGCTGCTTCAAGCAGCACCCGCCGCAATGTTAAATATACAGGATGTGACCGCCAGGGCGGCGGTCACATCTTAATTCGCACGGAGGGACCGCCGCTGCCCCTGCGGATGGTCCCTCCACCTCGGAGGTGGCGGACGGACGCAGGTCCGTCCGCCATCCTAATGAGGCCCTTAGATATGGATTTTGGCAAATACAAACTCTTCCTCTCCGAAAATAGGGGGTGTTCATGTCCTGTGCTTTGTGTATGAAGACAATTTAGTCTTAATGGACTACACATCTGTTGGTCTACAGTGAAAAATCCATGCCGTCCAGACCTACTGTGAATCCCATATACTCTTTGTTAAAGTGGCAAAGACTAAAAGCAATTCTTTTCTAAACAAGTTTTTTGAATAATGTTCCCCTTGAACATGTCAGCATTTACATATACTTGGATCTTTCCTTTGCTAGAAATCGGAAATGGGATTGTGACCCAAACACATTGAGAACTTTGTTGCTTACTACTATTAATGCCCATGAAAGGTTTGATTGTCATTTCAGCTGCTATTCGGTTGACCTTTAAAAAAAGACAATTACAGGTAAATGAATACCCGGAGCTCTGTATGTTGGAGAATTGTTGGCTGTGGACCGAGTCAAATGGCCGAATTTGGAAACATGTCTAAAAAATATTTTGGGTCTCCCTAAACATTCTTGATCCAGGTGTTAAACTTAGAAATGAGTCTAGATTGTTTGGCCTTAAGCTTTCTCTTTTTCTATTGGACGCAGTAAGACTGATGACAAACGATCAGCTGCAATGCATAGGGACTGCGATCCAGATGTATCAAGCCTCTTTGCATTCGCAAACAGGCAGATTAGAAGAATCTGCCCATTTGCAAACGCAAAAATTGAATTTGAAATTTTAAAATGTATATATATATATATATATATATATATATATATATATATATATATATATATATAATTATTTTTTTCCCAATCTTTTTGTTGCTCAGCTTATAACAAGTGTTAACATGCCCCAAGCTGGGACCCAGCAATGAGTTGAGATTCATTATAAGCATTTTACATTTATAGACCCAGAACCCCAATCCATTAACATCCCCCCCCCCTATCCCTGGCACTGAATACTTTTGTTGAACCCGATGTTATAAACCATTGGAGACATTGAACAGGCCTCAGTAGCAATCACAGTCCCACCGCCTGTAAAAATTAAGGGGCATATTATCACTCAATAGCGATAATTATCGCAAATGCTTGGTTAGAGACAAACATTTACCGCTAAGCTGCGGCGATTTTTATCGCAAATAAACCTTGGTAATACCAAGGTTTATCGCAAATGCGATAAAAATCGGCCGCAATGCATGAATATCGCTGAAAAGTCAGCGATATTCATGCATTACCAAGCTAATGCTCTTAGCCATGTTATCCACCTCCCATTGGATAACATGGCTAAGAACTGCTCAGGGCAGGTGTTAGCTTTTGGAGATATTCGCGCTTAGCGCGAATATCTCCAAAAGTTGGTAATAGGAGATAGCGATGTTAGAGACTGTTTCCAGTCGCTAACATCTTGGCACGCCCACTTTGCATGTCATTAGTGATAAATATCACTGACATGCAAAGTGGGGCCCAAGATGGTCGCTATCTCCTACTAGCTGTCGGTAACTGGTGTTAGCGGCAGCTAGGTAATAGGGAGATCATTTTATCTCCGCTTTCTTGGCTTTTAAAGCCACAAAAGCGGAGATAAACCCCCTTGATAATATGCCCCCAAGTCAACATTGCAACTTTCTACTGCAGATCAGGATTGCCCATCAGATACCCTGTTAATGGGGCCCAAAAATATTTAGGCCGCAAGGCTGTGGGCAGCTCCTCTGCATAAATTCCCAACTGGTCCCTGCAGTACAACAGGTCACGGATCCATCCTTTCACCGGTGGGCGAGCTCTACCCCCCCAGCATTTCACATCTGTCAGCTGGGCGAACAAAGTGGAAATAGCTACCAGTCTTCGATGGCATAGCTTGAGGTTTTAAACCCATCCAAGGAGACAGACATTAGGCCCACACTTCACATTTTCCAGCACCACCTCTGTGAGCACACCGGTGACTTTAACCCAGAAGGCCTGTATGCCAGCGCAGCCCCATGCAAGATGCAGAAAGTCCGCATCATCCTGCCCACACCGCACACAACAAGTGCTCTCTTGCTGACCAAATCTACGCAATTGTACCGGTGTGTAATATAATGGATGCAGGTATTTGAAATGTATGATGCGTAGGTTGCTGTTCGCCATCAGGTGGCCCGTTAGTTCACAGCAAAATGTCCAAGCCTCGGTGTACATAGTGGCCCCAAGTGTCGTGTTCCATTTATTGTAGGAGGGCTGTCAATTGGATCCAGCCCCCTCAGGGATTATATAGTCTTGTTATCAGTCCCCTGCGCGAGTCGCTTGCTAACACTGCCTGCAGTGCCAGAAGTGTTCTTGGCTCATCTGGGTAGTCGGGGTATATCACACATACAGCTTGCCTTACATGCACATATGTGAATCCCAGCATCAGGTCTTGTCTCCGCCCTTCCTGTATATCTGAGAGTGGTCGAAACTGGCCCTGCTGGCAAAAGGTCTCCCAGCTGTGCAATCCCCACGTTTTTCAGTGTGTGCAGCGTAACTGTTAGATTTAGCTTTGGTGACTTCCCTGCTGCCCAGCTGGTGTGGGTCTTGGAATGCCTGATGTCATCATAGAATCTTGGGTGCCTGGCTGGTGTGTGGAGAGGCAGTTGATGGCAGGGAGGCCACTCCTGGTGGGGTTATTGTCTTCTTAACTCTTTTACTTGAAACTGGAACTTGGAAATAACCTTAATTAAATCCAGCTTGTCTTATACCTGACTCAAGAACTTCTTTATGTACAACAGTAACCTTTTCTTGTGCAACAGAAACATCCGGGTGTGCAGCAAGTGGTAGCATCGGGGCGTAGATATAATCTAGTTGTTGCCTTTCATGCCAGGGCTCTCCACGCCCATGCAGTGCAGTGTGCCGGATTGACCCACCCAGCAATGCGGCCGCCTCCAGTGACACAGGCAGCACCGAGTCTGCCTCAATGGCAATAAGCAGCTGGAACCTTTGCGGGTGATATCAGAAATGCGCAAACTGTGCCTGGGCGCATAGATAGTAGAGCCTCATATCGGGGGCCTCAAAGCCTCCACACTCAAACGGTTGCACCAGTACCTCCCAGCTACAACGGGGTTTCCTACCTCTCCATACAAAGGCGAGTAAAGCTGATTGCAGTGTATTAAACAGTTAAATATTCAGACGGACCGGAAAGTTAATGAATAAATAGAGCAGCTTAGGGAGGATCGTCATTTTAACTACTGCTATTCGATCTGCTAGAGAAAGCAGCAGCTTAGCCCATCTCGTCGCCTGGTCTGTGATTTTAGTGATAGCACGGCCATAATTTGTGGAAATCACCACCTCAGGTTCTCTGTGCAGCCATACCCCTAGGTACCGAACAGGGTTGGTGGACCATGCAAGCAGAAAGTTCAATTCCACCTCACTGGTGCCGACCGTCAGTGGAAACGCTGTAGATTTTGCACAATTGATACCCAGGCCTGGATACCCTTCGAACTTCGCGTATTTGCAGAGCAATTCCGATAAATAAGTTGCCAGCTCACGGACATACAGGAGCATCTCATCCGCGTAAAGCGAAACCACAAATTGACGCTAACAGAACTGCAACGCCGCCTAAGTATGCCGTTGACGCAGTTTACATGCCAAAGGCTCTAGTGCGAGCGCAAAAAGTACGGGCGACAAGGGGCAACCCTGTCGCGTTTCTCTGTGAATTAAAAAAGCTTCTGACACCCAGCCATTCACCGTATATGGGCCATTGGTGCATGGTGTAGCAGATGGACCTATTTGAGAAAGAAGGGTGGCAGGTCCATGCGTAGCAGTACCGCGAACATGTACTCCCATTGCAGAGATTTGAACACCTTTGCGGCATCGACTAGTACCGCCACCGCCTGAAATTCCGGCTCAAAATAGTGTAGTGTGGCAAACACAGTGCGTAGGTTATGCTTAGTTGATCTAGGCGGCACAAACCCCGACTGGTCCGGGAGCACTAGACTTGGAACCAGGGGCTGTAGTCTGCTGGGGATCATCTTTGCCAGAATTTTTGCATCAATATTATTCATGGAGACAGGCCTGTATGAATCACATGCACTGGCTTCTTTACCAGGTTTCAGGAGCATTACAATGAATGCCTCTCTAAGTGTAGGTGGGAGGGTGCCAGTCTCGTACGCCTCTGCAAACACATCTAATAGTCTAGGGGCTAAGTCCTTGACATAGATTTTGTAGACCCCGCTCTGGAGCCCATCCAGGCCCGCAGCCTTTCCTGTCGGGAGAGACATTATAGCGAGTTTGGCGTCCTCAACGTCAAATGGCTGCGTAAGGTATCGCTGGCCCTCCAACAGCCAGCCCAGCAAAATATCTTGCGGGCATGAGTTAACGGCTTCTGCTCGGGCGTGCGTCCACTTTACTTTCCATACAGATCGGAGTAGAAGGCAAGCACTATTTTACTGATCTCTGGTGTGGTGTAATGTGCCTCACCCTCTTTGTCTTGCAATTTAGTGATGCGTTCTTGGCTCCCAGGTGCCGCTAATTTCTGCGCAAGGGAACAACTGTGTCTTCCTCCCTCCCCATTATAACGTGCCTTGCTACGGTGCGATCTATGTGCCATCTCCAGGTCTACGGTTTCATTGTGCTCTGTTATAAGGTCCCGGTCCCGCATCGCATCTAACTGCTCTGGAACAGGACTCTGCTCGTACTCACGCTCCAGGTTGGATATATCCGCCGCAACTTTACTGATTCGACGGCGCATATCTTTTAAAACCCCACCTTGCGCACCTATGCACACACCCCTTATTGTGACTTTAAATGCTTCCTACAGCATATCTGCACTATCGACTGTGCCCTCATTCTCCATAAAAAAATGGCTAATCGCCTCCCCCACTGTACACTTGAAAACCGGATCAGTCAATGAAGCCTGTTGTTTTCGCAAGGAGAACGGGGGCCTAATGAACTCGGGTACACACATTTCCAGCAATACCGGGCCGGAAGTGATCTGACAGCATCTTTGCCAGTTGTCTGACGTTTGTCACCCATGTGCAGGCAACTTCCGATACAAGCCAGTAGTCCAGGCGAGACCACTTTCCATGCACCATAGATATAAAGGTGCTTTCTCTTGCCTCAGGGTGTCGCATCCGCCACACATTGTGTATTTTCCTGGCTTCTAACAAGCCCACCAGAGCATCTGTCGCTAGCCTGTGTCATGGAGCCCCACTCCCGAATCTGTCAATAGTTACTTCTAAGAAGGTATTGAATTCGCCTCCCCAAAGGGTCTCGACAGGAGAAAACTTGGAAACGCGCCGCCATACATCAGTAAAGAAGGAATGAACATCCACATTCTGGCCGTACACATTAACCAAAAGCACCCCCACGCCTCCAAGCTTGCCATGCACAAGGGCGAGCCTGCCTTGGTCGTCCATCTCCGAGCTGAGGACAGTGAAGGGGACTTCCTTCTTAACTAAGATTAGCACCCCACAGTAATAGGAGGAGTAGGAGGAAGCAGATCTGGCCCCTGCCCAGCGCCCTCCCACGTTCCTCTCAGACTGTGATGTAAGATGTGACTCTTGTAGGAATGCTACTTGGACATCAAGCCTGTCAAGATAGGCCAGCACTGAGAGAATTTTCTTGGGGCTGTTTAAACCACGCACGTTCCATATAAGGAATTGTATATTACCACTAGTGCCATGCAGCAGAAATAATATACATATTAGTGTGATCCTTAGTTACAGTAGTGTGTCG
This sequence comes from Lissotriton vulgaris, assembly GCF_964263255.1. NCBI lineage: Eukaryota > Metazoa > Chordata > Amphibia > Caudata > Salamandridae > Lissotriton > Lissotriton vulgaris. Next base: position 54,408,004 of record NC_141698.1, on the reverse strand, counting down.
CCTTGGTTTGTAATCAGTGCAAGAGCATAGTGCCAACCAGTTCCCCCCTCATCCCCCCTTTATCTCCCCGCCCACTTCAGCGGTCACAATATGCCAAAGCCAGCCCTACTCTATTTAAACATCCCCCAACAATCAACTCTAACAGCGTGCAACATGTGGGATATTCCCATGTGGGGCCTCCATAGAGCTACTTGCCCCCTACTGAGTAGGAGGTGTCTGATCAGGTGTAGGTACCTGTGCTTGAAATTAAAGGCCATGGCGATGTATAGACTGCATCAAAAGCCGACCATTCAGAATTAACCTGCCCTACTACAACATTTCTGTAGCGGTGAACAGTAACTTCCCAAGACTATAAATCAGAGGATATCACTTGTATGACACGTCAATTAGAACCAAAGTTCGGCATTGCACTATTTTTCATTGTTCTTCCTTGTCCGGATCATTTGGGGCCTCTCGTCACTTCAATCTTTTCGCATGCTCCATCGCCGTCTTAGGGATGGTGAAGATTTTAAAGTCTCCCCCTGGCCCACACTTAGGCGGGCAGGGTACAGCATGGCATAGGGAATGCCCTCGAATTGCAGGAATTTCTTTACAGGGCCAAACTCTCGCCTTGCTGCCTGGACTGTACCAGTAAAGTCTGGAAAAAAGGATAGTGAGTTACCTTGGTGTCTATGTCACCCTTTTCTCTGGGCAGCCTTAAAATAGTATTGCGGTCCCTTTAACTTAGTAATCGGGCAATTATAGGGCAAGGTGGGGTGCCAGGGAGAGATGAGCCTGCTCTATTATGAGCATGTTGGAAAAGCTGTAATGGCCAAAAATGTCTTTGAGGAGGTCCTCAATGAAGGTCTCCATCTTCCCAGTGTTAGTGGACTCTGGCAGGCCTGTGATTTGAATGCTATTACGGCGAGACCAGGACTCTAAATCCTCGTTCTTTGCTTGGATAAGCGCCTGTACCTTCTCCATGTTGAGGGTTTTATTGGCCACTTCACTTAAACCCTCCTCAGCAGTAGTGACCCGTTGCTCCAACTCCCCCATTCTCTTGTTTTGTTTCCTCGAGTTGGGAAGACAAATGGTCAAGTCTATGGTTTATGGCAGACATATTGACCTCTATGGATTGGAGACTTTTCTGCATGGCCACCAGTGTCAGTTCTATCGTGGGCGGGCCATCACCCTGGCCGTCGGCCTCGGAGTCAGATGCCGCCTTGTGTGTCTTGCCAGGTTTTCGTGCATCAAATGTGAGGCAAGGCTGAATTTTATCCATCTTCCCCATATTAGATGTTGGGCAATGTGTATGAAGGTTGCTGACCTGCTAGGGTGTCATGTGTGGCAAGAACGCTGAGGACCTCAACACTGCCAAGTAGAGGTATTAATCTGACACCAGCGTTCGAGTGTGGCTCAAATCTACAGTCTAGCTGTGTTCACAACAACAATAGCGGCGTCCCACGTGCAGCGCCTGAGTCTCTTCCGTTGTGCGCCCAAGTGGTAGCCCGACCTGTCTGACGTTGGGCGTCCATTAGCAAATGTTGCTTAAGGGCCACCGCCTCTAGGGCACTGCACTGTTTGAGAGGGGCCAGCTACTTCAGTTCAGTCTGCAATAGGTCCTAGGGAGCATATACTGCCACAGGTGTTGTGCGCCCTTTTGCCGAGCGACCCGTTACGACGCAGAGTGCTTGTTCAAGGGTGCACAGACAGGTGTATGGTTTGGGTGGGCGCCGGGGGTCCAACAGCTAGGCCCAAGAAGTCGACTATGGTCCAATGAGTATGCAGGCGGTATCCTGATCTGCCACACTGCTGCGCTTGGGGAGTACGCTGATTCACACTGCCGCAGGGGCTTCCTGAGGTGGGCAGGAATGATGTAAAGGCCCTCTTGTCGGCTCGCCACCCTCCGGAGCATCACGGCCAAACGGGCCTCTGCTCTTGATATTGCCAGCAGTGGGTGGGAGCGCTCAGGGGGACCTCACCTCAGCACTCATGGTCCCGCAGATAATTTTCAGGCAATGGAGGCGGGGGCATTAGCAGCAGGTTTGTCAGTGGGCAGATATCGCAGATAGGTCTCAGCAACGTGTGCGTGCTGCAACCAGCTGTGGCTCGCAGGGCACAGCCCGGCTCCCATGCCTACACCCGCAGCCGCAGCTGCAGAACCGGGCCAGACTGCCCTCCACTTACCACAACCGGGACCAGACGCCACTTGTGGTGCGATGGTCCATGTCTGTCTTCCCCGCTGATATTGGGCATCCGCACTCCCCCTCCACTCCTCAGGATCTTCACAGCCTCTTGTTTCGGGCCGGCCATCCATCATGTGCGCCGCTCATCTCCGTGGCTCACCTCGCCATTTCGCTGCCATGTCCGTTAGCATCCAGCGGCACATTCACCAACAGGGTCTCCACAGATACAGTCCTCTCCCGTATCGGGCTGAGGCATCGTTATGGGCCAGTTCAGCAAAGCACTCCAGCGGCCGCCATTTTGCACTCTTGTCGTCAGGATCAGTCCCAGCCGTTATCAGCCGAATGCGCAGGCGCTGTCCGTTCACAAGGGCAACCCTGCACGCAGAAATGTTGTTCTGTGAAAATCTGTGGGATTTGATGCCAGGATACTGTGATTTCTAGCAGATATTGGGCGGATGGAGGATCAGCCGGCTGGAACTGCACTAAGGCGCAGCCATCTTGCTGTGCGCCCTCTAGCACCCCTCCCATATATATTGTCTTTTTTTGTTATTTTTAAGTTAAATTAATTTTTATGGATTTTAATGTTTAAATGTTATTAAGTGAATGTTAATATGTTTTTTATAATAAATACAGTTCCTATTAATATATTGCATATAGTCATAAAAAGTAAATGAACTATTTGTAAAGTTACTATAATGGTAAATACATATATAGTTGTTATATAGTCACCTGTGAAATGTTGATATACTTACTGGTCAACAATATTTTCGTAGTCACTATTTTTGTACAGTATAACTATCTAAAATCAATATTTTGGTCCTTAGTATTTGTCTTAAATACTTTGGTATTGCAGTATCTTTGATCTTTACATTCTGCTATACAGACGTATTGTTTAAATAAATATATAAATATTCTCTTCACAACTTTTTTCATAGAATAGATAAATATGGAAAAATACTAACAAGGTAATTAAAAACGAAATATGGATAAATGCAAACAAAAATATGAAATAATATCTTTAGAAGCCAGAAGCTTTGAATTAAAAGGGAAACAAATGTTGCAGTCTCTAGTAACAACCATTCAAGGTTTAAAGCAAAACATACTTTTAGGATAGTTCTTCATTACATGGGTAGTTTATTGGTTGTATTTAAGACATTTCTATGAATTATTGCTCCGAAAAAACCTGATGCTTCCCTCTTAACCTCATCCATGCTCATGACGAGCCCAGCTCATCATGAGTCACAGTGGAGCTGTGCTCATGACGAGCTGGGCTCGTCATAACGGCCGCGGTCCGCCCACGCACGATTGAATCCCCGCCTGTGCGGGCGAATTAATCAGTGGGCGGAGTCGTGACGAGACCAGCTCGTCATGACTCATGGCGAGCTGGGCTCGTCACGAGCACTGCGGCGCCGCGTCCCCCTCTTCTCCCCCGCGCCGTGTGGGAATTACCCCGGCAGCGAAGGTGTTAAGATCAGGAACTAAAATGTAATAGTCAGTAGATTCTGGCGAGAAGTTTCTAGCTGTATATTGTCAATGGTATTAGGTTCCAGGAGGAGTTCCTTCTTGAGGATGGTGCTGGCTTTGAGTGATTCCATTGCCAAGCACCACTTTATAATCTTAGTGCAGGTTGGCTGTCACACAGTTCACGCAGCAGACCTTGAAGTGTGGTTTTTACGTGCTCTATGTTTGTGTTGAAAGGTCTGGTAAAAACTAGCTATTTGCATGTAATCGCAAGATCTGGTAAGCTCTTATGTTGCTTGAACACACTTTCCTCTACTCTAGGCCAGAAGCATCAACGTCTCCTTACATTCACGTGTAGCTAAGCATGGGTGAATTTTGCGAATCTTGCATTCGCGAATTTTGCGAATTTGCGAACTCGCAATCCGCAAAATCTGCGAATTCTCGCGAATTAGCAGATTTTTTTTTTTTGTGTTCGCAAGGATTTCTGACAGTTCGCAAGGATTTCTGACAGTTCGTGAGGATTTTGTAACAGTTCGCAATCGCGAACTTACATGTCGGCTCGCAACGGTCACGATTATGTTGTTTCTATGTCTGGTTCATCATCATAGGTTCCCAGCACCCTCTGTTTCACCCCTGCCACCCTCTGTTTTACCCATGCCACCCTCTGGTACATCAATGCCTAATGCCACCCTCTGGTTCATCATCACTGTAGATTATGGGGGGAAAAAGCAAGCACACCTGCCTGCTTCAACAGACATGAATTAATTTGGGGTTGATTTATTAATGTGTCACTGTTTTAAAATTCCAGTCTGGCACCTGCATCCTTATCTGTAATTTGCTTCCTGTTGCAGTCCAATTTTTTTTTCCAGGACCTTTGTGGCCTACTTGTAGCTATTCTATGAGCCTGCTGTGAGGGTCAGAGCAGGGTCATACAATTGTTGCAACTAGCAACTGAACAATTGTTGCAACTAGCAACTGAACTTTGGAGGGGCCCTTGTCAGGAAGCACTACAGGGAACGGTTACTAATGATGAGTTTGAACTTTTGAACCTGTTTTCACTTTTGCAAAACTCGTTTTTCTGCAGAGCAGCATTACAGCAACTTTAATGCCCCACCAAGCTTATATGAGAAAGTTGATTTCTAATCCAAAAGTTATCCAAAGAAAATCAAAAGGTCTCAAATCTAAAAAAGTGCAGGCAAATGTCAACCTGAGGAGTTATTCTGATAAAAATAATCATTTTCAGAAGGTCTATGCTGCTTGCTAGTAGATTTCTTGTGCGGAATTGCAATTTTTGTAATTTCGCGAGTGCGAGATTGTTGCTGCCCGCCGCACCTACATGTTCACAATTGCGAACTTACACCGCAAAGAAAAAAAATCCGCTGCGTGCGAATTTGCGGATTTTGCAGGAAATTCGCGAATCTCGCGGATTTCGAATTTACCGAAAATCCGCAAAATCCGCGAGCGTAACGGATTTTCCGCCCATGCTTACGTGTAGCTATTCAGCCTGCTTAAGAGAGGTCTGGATCACAGTCCTAATCTAGGGCTTTTGGTCAGCGCCCCACTGCTACTCAGTTCATTTGCAGAGATCAAACATTTGGACTCCAGCCAATCAACAGCTAATTTATTCTTTAGATTTGTTAACTCTGGTGTGTAAAAAGCTGTCATTTGCTTGATGTGATTTGCAGCAGTTACAAAACCTATTATTAGCACATTGTATAGGCTTTCTCTTAGTTGAATTTGTTTGTCACAAAGATCTGTGTGTTCTCCCCAGACAAGAGAGCAAGATAATAGAATGAATACAACAAAGATTTCATGGCAACCTGGGCTACAACATAATTTCTTAGGGGAGGGGTTTTCTTACACAGGGAGCTATTTTGTCTCAAATAAGCACCCACCACTATTTCCTTTCTCCGTCCTTTCAGTCAGTCTAATTTTGAGAACTGTTCTTGCAAAATGATTGTGGTGAAAAGTGACGTTGCCAGTTGTTTGGCAATCTGGCTACGGTCAGTTGTTTGGAAATCTTGCTCTTAGCCCACCACCTTGACACCAGCTTGTAGAAGCTAAAGCAGACCATTGCTCAAAATAGCTCAAAAGAAGAACCTGGCATCCACTCTAGTGGTTAACATAGAGGACAATGTATTCCTATCTGTCCAATTTAAAAGAAAGATGGTCCAATTCCTGGGCTTGATGACTTAATTACTCAACACATGCAGAAGACCTTCGCCATCTCCATCTGCAGAGCAGTTTAGAGTCCAGCGAAACACCATCTAACGTGGCAGCATAGCTGTCAAGCAGTGCCATACCACGGCTTACCCTCTAGGCAAGTCCTGACTATAAAGGCAAAGGCTCTGTGCTTGCAGGTACTTTCAGTTTAACCTGTTGCATTACAAGCATGACATGCTAAAGTTTTAAACATGTACAAAAGGGGGTGGTGATGGACGGAGCATCTGAATCAATCAAACACTCACACCCAGTCAAAGATCTGGGTTTAATCCATCACCGTTCTTTAGCCCACTCTGCCACCCCAGTTCAGACATGACTATCAGCAAATCAGTCTGACCCTGTGCCTCATGGGAACAGTCCAGCCCGAAGGCACAGGGTCAGACTGATTTGCATATAGTGTTTGATTGATTCAGATGCTCCGTCCATCACCACCCCCTTTTGTACCGCTTTTGGCCGCCATAAGTGTGGCAGGGTATGCTCAGACGAGAGTCCCTTGCTCACTTTGCCACTGGATTCAAGCAAGCCGGGCTGAAGACGGCTGGAATGCCAGAAACCGGTCCTCGGAAGCTTGTTTCCGGTCCAGGGAAGACATGGCTTGGCAGTTCGGGCTGGACTGTTCCCATGAGGCACAGGGTCAGACTGATTTGCATATAGCCATGTCTGAACTGGGGTGGCAGAGTGGGCTAAAGAACGGTGATGGATTAAACCCAAATCTTTTGACTGGGTGTGAGTGTTTGATTGATTCAGATGCTCCGTCCATCACCACCCCTTTTTGTACCGCAACGTTTTAAACATGGCATGAGGCCAGTAGCTGATGTCTATGCTCTTATATATTGTCATTCTTTCCATTTGAAACTGTGGTGATATTTCCCTGTATGATAACTTGATTGCTGGTGGCAGGAAGAGGCATTCAGCCCCTGGAAGGAGGCAGTTAGTCGCAGAGAGGAAGCGGGTCCCCTTGGGTGTAACATCTGTGATCAAGTATAAGCACTGGTGCTGATAACAGATGGGCTCGGCTGTTAGGGGTTGTGTTAATGCTGGCTGGTTTAGAGATCATGTATGGATGCTGGGCAGGCCCAGATGCCTGCACTGGCTTTGATGCTGGCTAGGCTCAGGTGCCAACTTTGGTGTTGCTGTTGGCAAGTCTTATTTGGTAGTATTCAATTTTAAGTTGGCTAGTCTCCGGTGTCAGCACTTGTGTTTAAAATGAGCTTGTTTTGTCTTGTTGTTGGCTAGGCTTTGGTGTCAACAAGTGTCTTGCTGCTGGCTGAGATCTGATGTCAGCTGCACCAACATTAATGGTGGCTGGGCTCGGGTGTGAACCATGGTCTTGATGTTATGGTCAAAGTCAGTCCCTGTCTTGATGTTGGCTAGCAAATTAGGTCAAACCGTACATAGGGGCCGATTATGATGGCGGACGGACCTGAGTCCGTCCGCCACCATAGAGTAGGAGGGACCGTCCGCAGGGGCAGCGGCGGTCCCTCCGTGCAGATTAGGATTTGACCGCCAGGGTGGCGGTCACATCCTCTATTCTTAACATTGCGGCGGGTGCAGCTTCAAGCTGCACCCGCCGCAATGTTAAAAATACATGCACGGCATTTGCGTGCACAAAGCGGCAGGCACCGCGCGGTGCCTGCCGCTTTGTTCACGCAAATGCAGGGGCCCCCCTTGTGCACCCCCCACCCCCTTCACCCAGGGGGCCCGCAACGGGCCCCCGAAGTGAAGGTCCGTATGCTTTTCCACGGCGGAAAAGCCGCCGTGGAAAAGCATACTTTCTGCTCCATCATAATATGGCTGACGGTGTCTGATAGACACCGCCAGCCATGTTAATGCTTTTCCGCCGCGGTCGGAAGGCGACCGCGGCGGAAATGCGGCAGACAGATTCCAAGACCCACCAGCCATCCTAATTTGGCGGTGGGTCTTTCAATCAATCACTCAATCAATCACAGCATTTATATAGCGCACTACTCACCCAGAGGGTCTCAAGGCGCTAGGGGAGGGGGGGGTCCGCTACTGCTCGAACAGCCAGGTCTTGAGCTGCTTCCTGAAGGCGAGGTGGTCCTGGGTCAGGCGGAGGTGGGTCGGGAGGGAGTTCCAAGTCTTGGCGGCCAGGTAGGAGAAGGACCTTCCTCCTGTGGTGGCTCTTCAGATCCGGGGGACGGCGGCGAGGGCGTGGCTGGTCGATCGAAGATGGCGTGTGGGAGCGTAGAAGTTGAGGCGGCTGTTGAGGTATGCTGGTCCTTGGTTGTGCATGGCTTTGTGTGCGTGGGTGAGGAGACGGAAGGTGATTCTCTTGTTGACGGGGAGCCAGTGCAGATCTCTCAGGTGTCCGGAGATGTGGCTGCGACGGGGGATGTCCAGGATGAGTCGTGCTGAGGCGTTCTGGATCTGCTGGAGTCTCTTCTGGAGTTTGGCAGTGGTTCCGGCGTAGAGGGAGTTTCCGTAGTCCAGACGGCTGGTGACAAGGGCCTGGGTGACCGTCTTCCTGGTCTCGGTGGGGATCCACCGGAAGATCTTACGTAGCATGCGCAGGATGTTGAAGCACGATGAGGAGACGGCGTTGACTTGTCTGGTCATGGAGAGGGAGGAGTCCAGGATGAAGCCTAGGTTGCGTGTGTGGTCTGTTGGTTTGGGTGCGCAGCCCAGGGCGGGGGGCCACCAGGAGTCGTCCCAGGCGGAGGGTGAAGATCCCAGGATGAGGACTTCCGTCTTGTCCGAGTTCAGTTTCAGGCGGCTGCTCATCATCCACTTGACTACGTCTGTCATCCCTTCGTGTAGGTTGGTTCTGGCGGTGGCGGGGTCGTTGGTGAGGGAGAGGATCAGCTGGGTGTCGTCGGCGTAGGAGATGATGTTGAGGTTGTGTTGGCGTGCGATGTCTCAGAGGGGGGCTCATGTAGACGTTGAAGAGGGTTGGGCTGAGCGAGGAGCCTTGAGGAACGCCGCAGATGACTTTGGTGGCTTCTGATCTGAATGGGGGGAGGCGGACTCTCTGTGTCCTTCCGGCGAGGAACGAGGTGATCCATTCCAGTGCCTTCTCCTGGATTCCGACGTTGCTGAGGCGCTATACTAGGGTACGGTGGCAGACAGTGTCGAAGGCCGCGGAGAGGTCTAGGAGGATGAGGGCCGCTGTTTCTCCGTTGTCGAGCAGGGCTCGAATGTCATCGGTAGCTGCGATCAGGGCGGTCTCGGTGCTGTGGTTGGCCCGAAAGCCAGACTGCGAGAGGTCGAGGGATCCGTTCGTCTCGAGGAAGGCGGCCAGCTGCTTGTTGACGGTCTTCTCGATGACTTTAGCAGGAAACGGGAGCAGCGAGATGGGACGGTAGTTCTTGAGGTCGGTGGGGTCGGCTGATGGTTTCTTTAGTAGAGCGCTGAGTTTGGCGTGCTTCCAGCTCTCCGGGAAGGTGGCGGTGTCGAAGGAGGTGTTGATGATGTCCCGCAGGTGGGGTGCGATGACAGCGTCGGCCTTGTTGAAGACGTGGTGAGGGCAGGGGTCGGTCGGAGATCCGGAGTGGATGGAGTTCATCGTGCGGATGGTGTCTTCGGTGCTGATCGGGGTCCAGGCGCGGAGGGTGGTGGTGGGGGGCGGTGGTTCAGTCGTGGCGTGCGTTGGTTGAGAGCTGAAGCTGTTGTGTATGTCCGCGATCTTGTTGTGGAAGTAGGAGGCGAGGGAGTTGCAGAAGTCCTGCGAAGGGGTGATGTCGTTGTTTTTCGGCGTTGGGGTTGGAGAGCTCTTTAACGATGTTGAAGAGTTCCTTGCTGTTGTGTGCGTTGTTGTCCAGTTGTTCCTTGAATGCAGTTTTCTTGGTGGCGTGGATCAGTTGGTGGTGTTTTCGGGTGGCGAGCTTGAGGGCAGTCATGTTGTTCGGTGTTGGGTCTCTGCGCCAGGCTTTCTCGAGGGCTCGGCAGTTCTTCTTGGAGCTCTTGAGTTCGTCGGTGAACCATGGGGCTTTCTTGCTGCCGGGTCTGCTAGGCGGGGTCTTCAGAGGGGCGAGGTCGTCTGCGCAGTTGCTGATCCACTTCGCGAGGTTGGTGGCCGCCTGGCTTGGGTTCGTTGCGCTGGTGGGAGGGTTCATGCTCAAGGAGGTCGCGAGCTGGTCGGCTGTGATCTTGTTCCAGCTTCTGCGTGCAACCTGTTGCTGGTGGTGGTGGATCGTGGTCCTTCTGAAGCTGAAGTGGACGCAGCTGTGGTCCGTCCAGTGGAGTCCGGTGGCGTGGCTGAAGGCGATGTCCTTGCTAGATGAGAAGACAGGGTCGAGTGTGTGTCCGGCGAAGTGGGTGGGGGTGGTCACCAGTTGCTTGAGACCAAGGTTGGCGAGGTTGTCCAGCAGGGTGGTGGTGTTGCAGTCGTTGTTGATCTCCAGGTGGAAGTTGAGGTCCCCGAGGAGAATGTAGTCAGCGGAGGGGAGGGCGTGTGGGCTGATGAAGTCGGCGATGTCTTCGCTGAATTGTGTGCGTTGTCCCGGGGGTCTGTAGATGAGGGTGCCGCGGAGGGTGGTCTTGGGGTTGATGTGGATCTGGAAGTGCTGGTGTTCGGCGGGTGTGAGGGTGATGTCGGTGTTGGTCGTGATGCGGATGGTGTTTCTGTGGACGATGGCGATGCCTCCTCCTGTCTGGTTGATGCGGTCCCTCCGGATGATCTTGCAGCCGTCCGGGATGGCGATGGCGATGTCGGGCGCTGAGGAGGCGTTCATCCAGGTTTCCGTGAGGAAGGCGACGTCAGGGGCTGTGGTGTCGAGCAGGTTCCAGAGCTCGACGGTGTGTCTGTGGACGGAGTGGGTGTTGAGCAGGATGCACTTGAGGTGGTTGCTTCTGGAGTTCGGCTTGGTCGGTGCTGGTGTGGTGCAGGTCCGAATGCAGGTGAACTTGCAGGAGTGGCAGCAGAAGGGTCCGTGGGTGCGTCTCGGGGTGGCTCGATAGCAGCCCGGGATTCGACCGGCGTTGAGTGCGTAGAGTTCGATGGCGTCGTAGGTCCGGCGGGTGGGCTGATGACTGCGGGGGCCAGGGGCCCTGGCACTGGGCACGGTCCAGGCGCGGACGGGCGCAGACGGGCTTACCTTTGGCGCGCCTTCGGCGCTCAATCGGGCGCCTGCTGCGCGTGCACGCTGCGCGTACGCCCGGTCGCCATTTATGGCGAAGTGGGAGGGAGGGAGGAGCTGGGAGGCGGGAGCGGGGAGGGTACAGAAAGAAAAGGGGGCGTGGCCGTGAGTACGGTGGCGGGAAGCGGGGAGCGGGGCGGGGGCACAGGGGCGCAGGGAGAACAACAACAAGGGGAAAAAGTACAAATCACAAGTACTAGGGGCGAGAAGTAACAGAGAACACTGGAGCAAAAATACAATGAGCACGAAAAATCACAGTGAGCACTGGAGAGAAAAACAGATTAACACGACAACAGTCAGGCAGAAGATGCGATCCCGCTAGGGCAGCGGGGGGCGTGGTCGTGGCGGCAGGCTCAGCGAGGCTGAGTGCAGCAGCGGGAGGAGGGCACACGCTGCAGCTGGTGGCCGTGCGGTGCGGGGGTGTCCTGGGAGCAGGTCACACTCACCTGCGCTGCACGGTCGCCATTTATGGCCAAGTGGGAGGGAGGGAGGAGCTGGGAGGCGGGAGCGGGGAGGGTACAGAAAGAAAAGGGGGCGTGGCTGCGAGTACGGCGGCGGGAAGCGGGGAGCGGGGCGGGGGGCACAGGGGCGCAGGGAGAACAACAACAAGGGGAAAAAGTACAAATCAGAAGCACTGGGGGCGAGAAGTAACAGAGAACACTGGAGCAAAAATACAATGAGCACGAAAAATCACAGTGAGCACTGGAGAGAAAAACAGATTAAAATCTGCGGCGGTTTTCCCGCATCCACCAGGCCGGCGGTGGCTTCCGCCGGCCTGGAGGATGCGGGAAATCCACAATCGTAATAGGCCCCTTAATTTGTAAACAAACAAAAAAAAGGTGCAGAGGCCAAAACCTTTCCTTTGAAGCACATCACTATTGCTGCTTAGTTTTAGTTGCACTGCACGCCTCGTGGTTCCTCTACCTTCTGTTTCTGTCTGGTTATACACTCTTACAAGATATATTTCAGCTCTACCTTCTCCCTTTGTCATTGTTTTCCTAACTTTTTGTTCCCCCTTCTTTCTCCCTTTTCTGCCTTTCTCCCTCTTGACTGGTCGTTATGATACGGAAAATGAGTCCCAGTCTCCACAAATGAGTGCCAATGACCCCTACTTGCAACAGCTATACACAAATTAAGACCCAAATCAACAGCGCTTGTTTTAATGCTGATTGGGCTCTGATATCCACAAACTAGTCACCAATCTCAATAATTTTTCAGATCCCAAGTGGCATTTTTTACCACAAACATTGACCGTAAGCCAGTTCTCTTCTCTTGGACCAGGCTCCACTTCCCACAAGCTCCCATTCGATGGACAAAGCCACGGTAGGCGCTTCCTCAATTTTTGCATAGCAACTCAAGTTGGAGTTCCCTGTAACCTTGCTCTCCCCCTTACCTGTCGCCTCGGGTTACGTTACTGCTTCAGAAAACATGCAGATAGGTTTTGATTATCCGTACTTTGCATGCTTCGCTGCCCACGGGTCATTTGTGGTTATGGATCCCAAGCCCCTGAAGGATGCTCTCTTCTGCCCGTCCATATCGTTTTGTTTTCCTGCTGACTCATCTGACACGGTACAAGTGGACTAATAAAAAATGTAACTCCCTGATTTTCACTTTCATTTTTTACAAGTGCCATCTTAAAGATACAGGTGGAGAAAGCATCTGCTGTTTCTAACGGGTAGGTTTCTTGAATTCTCTATGGCTTTGTACTCTGCATTCATGAGCAGCTCCTAGAGGCTGGGGAAGGGGTGGCTCAGCACAGACCAATGACAACACTTTGTGGGGAAAAGGCTTCTTTATTGAAACAGGTGCACATCACATAAACAACAATGGACCTTTTGCCTTACAAAACTAAAACCTCACTATACAAAAATGCTCACCTATGTAAAACTACCCCCACCCCTAAATGTCCCCCCCACCCCCAACAACACTTACTTCTGCAGGTTTCTACTTGAGACTTTTAACCTCCCATCAAGGTTTACTGTATCTATTAACCTCTAACTAACTTAACTTCCTAATGAACCTTTAACCTCCTGCCTCATCCTGGTGTGAGCTTGTCTCCCTGTTCCCTTTCAGCCTGGATTGCCTCTGACAACAACAATAGCATTTGCTAGACCCTGCCATATTTTTGGTCAACGGCCTCTGCACCTGCTTCAAAGCGACAATGCATACATGTTCCCCTTCCCTGCGCACCTATTCCATGATAAGGCCTGCCCAGACTGAATCAATCCTAACATAGGCAACAACACCCCAAAACATAAAAGAAGGGTGTATGTCGGTGGGGAAATTTTCGCTCCTGTTACCATCTGCTGTGTCACTGACGACAAAATGGTGGCAGGCCATTAACATGGGCAGGTTTTATAGGGAAGCAGTGTTTACATTGCATGCGGTACAACGCATGCGATTACAATGCAGCCGTTATAAAGACCGTGTTGTTACAACGCTGACCATTACAATGCAAGTTGTTTCTTCGGGTGGGGGCCCAAAACCGGCCCCCACCCGTGCGGCGCACCGGGGGATTGCCCGGTGCCCGCTAAGGCCAGTCCGGCCCTGGTTGGAACCTGCAGCAGAAGTGTGATATTCTTTTATTACGTGAAAATCTTTTTCAAATAATACTGACTTTTGCTCTTTATGAATTTTCACTGTATTTTAAAATATTTTTATGAGGTTCAAACCTGGCCAAAATGAGAGGTGGATGCACACATTTACTCTGCGAGTTTACCTTTTGCAGGGGAGACATGGTCTTCTTTGCAGCTTGTGATCGTTGCTCTGTGGATACTGGATGTTATTTGTAGCTTTAGGTCAGGTTATAAAGGATCTACAGTCATCATGGAGAACTGCAAGAGGTGCAATTTGCAGGATTTTACACTGCCTCATGTCTGCAGAAAAAGCAGGCCTCAAAATGGTGATGAATTTCTTCCTGCACAAAAACAATCCTTAGAGACATTGTCTCCATATGTGTGCCGCAGACTGCAGAGAAGGATGCAGCAGACCCGGACAAAGGAAGTAATGAGGATCAATGAAGATATTTCTCCTTGTTACGCCTCTGTCTGATAGGAGCACCAGTTTGGTGCAAACCCAGGTTTTTAAATCTTTGTAAATCTTGGTTTGGGTCAAAATACATGGGTTGATGCATAGGAATACCCATGCTCCACCCATTTAACGCCTATCCGACGGAAAGTAAAGGAAGGCCGCGCTGTGCACTGCATTGCATTATTCTGTATTTATCAAACATCGCAAGGCAATGCAAAGTGGCTTTGCATGGCTTAGTAAATACCAACAAGGATTTTATGTTGGGGCGGCACCACAGAGGTGATGCACCTCTGACAAAAAATGATAGTACATCTGGGACTTGTTGTTAAGCATATTCCAAGCTTAGACGGCAGGTATCAGTCATTTTTAATGTATGTTGAATTAATAAACACATTTGGGTTAATCTCTAGATTAGACAAACAGTGCCACCATATGGCAGACTCTGGTAAGTGCTGGTTTAAGCAATTAAGTGCCATTGCTGAGCACCCTAAACCACCGGCTCAAATTAAGCTCTGTTTGTAACTCCTACCACAATCAGTTGACATCAGCTGTTAGTATTTTCATAGCCTGGGCCTGGGGTTCATTCCACAAGGAATATCACTTCAGGTGGTTCCTAAACAACCCAAACTGCGTCTAGCTCTGCCAGTGAGGAACTTGTCATAATCACTATGATGACTGGTTAGGAGAATCCTGCCATGGCAGCAGAAACCATTTCAAGTCCGCCAGAATGGTTACAATGAGGAGTAGCTTGCTACGTGGACCATGTGTCAGAGATATTTGACCCTATTGGGTGTGACACACTGAGCTCCTGCGGGGTGAGCCTGAGCCTGTACAAAGCATGGACAAAGTAGGCCTAAAGGTCAATTCAAGGTGACTGAGTGCCAATAATGACAGCTGCAAATTTCAAATGGACAATTATTGGTCCTAAGGGACTGTTGAAGACTGTCTCAAGATTGGTGGAGGATGTCTGAGAGTGGCTGAAACTATCATATAGTTAGATGAGGTCTCCCTTATGATATATTATGGCTGGTTGAGTGTCCGTAAATGCCAAACAGTGGTCTTTGAGAGACTTGTGGGAATGTCATGCACAGGGCCGGACTGGCTACCGGGCAGTTTGGAATGCTGCTGAGCTGGGGCTGATTTAATTGCAGTGGGGGCTGATTTCGTTTCTGGAGACCTGCGTGTGCTTCAAAATAATGAAAGCAAAACGAATTTTGTTTAGTACACGTAGGTCCCCATCAACTAAATCAGCCCCCAGCTCAGCAGCATTCCAAACTGCCCGGTATCCAGTCCGGCCCTGGTCATGCAAGGATCAACTGGAGGTCCCTGAAAGCCATCCTACTAGGCAACTGAATGTGATTGAGTGCAGGCTGAGGGGCTCCCAGGGGCCAATATAAACAAACAAAGGGGATGATAATTGGGAGAGGGGCTGGCTATGGCCATGACAGAGGATTTCAGGAGATACTTCACAATCCCAGCCCCTGACTTGCCTTTTCCCATGCTATGTCGGTTCTGACTTGGGATGGGCGAAATTTGCTTATTCACGCTACGCAAACTCCGCGAGACGGTAAAAAATTTCAGAGAGTACGCAACAATTCCGTGAACACGCAGAATTGCTTGTTCCGCCCGTTCGCGATGCTTTTTTCCTGATGGCGAAGGCTGTTTGCGTGCTCGGGGGAAAATATCTCGCAATTGCGCATTTTGAAAGTGAGAACAAGCAAAAAATTCAGCGAAGCTGCGGATCGCAGAATTTTTGGCAATTCCGCGTTCTCCGCAGAACGCAAAATTACCCAAATTTCGCAAATTCGGTGAGCAGAATGGAATTTACTGCCCAGGCCTACTTCTGTCCATCAGGAAGGTTTGTATTGCTGTAATGCATTCTGTTTACCTGTTTCATGTGAGAGAAAACTTGCACTGTTGCAACTGCTATTGTGCTGGTTCTCTGTGTGTAGAGGGTGTTTTCGGTGCAACCACTGCCTCTGGTGTGCGACAGCAAGATCATGTTCTGCTCATGTGATTTTTTTCCAAGGGACTAACTTTTAACTTCTAATCTAAGGTGCTATACCAGCAGAATTCAATGTGTTTGTATCCGTGCTTATCTACTTGGCAAGGGTCTGGAATATAGAAAGGTAAATATTGTTTAACCACAATATCGAGGCCTAGATATCGAAGACAAACATATCAACAGAGAAGCATACATAGGTAAATGTGGGTTTACTCAGGGCTTAATTTACTCAAAATTTGTCTAAGAATCCTGTTGGTGCTGCCTTAAATGTTGGGATTGACAAATACTAAAGTCAGCCACAAGATACTCCTCCAGGATTGAGACATGCACAGTATCAAATGACCACATAGTAATAATAAATAATAATAATAAAGTTGTGTTCACCTCATGACTTCTTCTTCCACCAACATACTCTCTCAGTCCCTTTATCTCACTCGTGCAGGCTCTTTTTCATTCCTGCTTTCTTCCTTTTCCACTGTTTTCCCATCATTCTCTTCTTCATCCACCTTCCCCCGCCTTTGCTGCCTTTCTCTCTTTCTTATCAAAATCTGATAATTAAAATTAAGTCCTGGGCCCTAAAAAAGAGATTGCTGGTGGTCTTCACTCGCGGCCACCGGCTGAAATTAAGCACAGGGTTTTCTGTACTTTAACTCCACATATGTGCACCGTAACAATATATATCTTCCAGGCACGTAGATGATGAGTTAAAAGCAGTACACTTATACTTAGCTATATGCAATATGCACTTACCTACCTTTATATGTTTATCTTCGATATTTACGCCTCGATATTGCAGTAAAACGATATTTACCACGTGAGATTCCAAACTAGGACTGTTTATTGGTTATGAGCAATTTATACCGGACATGTTTAGTGTCTGTCCATCCTGAAATAGTTTATTTAGCTAGTTACATAACCTGAGGTAGGGTAACCTCGCCATTTTTTTTTTTTGCTAAAGGGTCCAGCATAAAAAAAAAAATCCTTTTTCTCTAGAGTCTGTATCTGTGTCTCGGGGACTCAGATGCCCCTACCAGCCTGATACCCCGTTCTTTCCCATCACGAGCGCCCCGAGTCCTTTTTCCAACTTCAAGGGTGTATCTATCGTCTGTGCAGCAGGTGTAGTAGCACCAGGGCCAAGAGGTCTAAGGGGCGAATGCACTTGCTGCTTCACATATTAGTGCTATCTGACCACATTAGACTGTATTTTAATAAACACCCTGGGGGTAGCGGGGGATTGACCCGTGGCAACCTTGCCACGTCTCTGCCCTGCAGAGTCTTCCTCGTGCCCCCTCGACCCATCTTACCAGTAAGTTTCTCCATTACTTTCTGCCTCCTGGTCCCGGGCTCTCTATTAAACCACTGGCACAAGTGACCTTTCACCACTCCTGGCGCCATCACATCTCTGAGCCCATCACCCAAACTGCCTGCTCCATAATGTACATCAACTCCTTTGCCCTATCTATGCCCTCCCTCCATGCCATATCTTCCCTCTAATGTGCCCCCGCCCGCCCCCCCTGTTTCGCAGCAGAGGCCTCGCTTGGGTAACGCACGTGTCGCCTCATGAATATCCTGCCTGACATTATGCAAAACGGACAACTTTCTGGGTCATTTGCATACAGATTGAAAGCCAAAAGTGTCGCAGAGCATCATAAAATTACCCATGATCCCTGCGCACAGAACCCGGAGTGCTTATAACAGCAAATACATGAAAGCGAGCGCGCGCTGTCCGGAGGTGCACGTGACGGCGCGCGGGGCATGGAAGGGAGAGGGCCTGCCTCACCTGATATAAGCAGCAGCCATTCCAGCATCTTTACGCCGATATGTAGCAGCTCCGGCTATTAAAAGAGAATGAAAAAGACCGGTATTTGCATATGTTTAAATTGTACCTGTCCTTGACTGTGAGGCCAGTACTGTAAAAAGGAACTACCTCGTGAGGTGCGCTCTACTGACATCTGGTGGCAGGTCCAAGTAAAGCGTTTTATAGAAATCCGACAGGTTGCATTGTGGTAGGGGTTTGTGAAGTCATATTTTTGACCCTGTAGGCACGGGTAACCTATGATAATTTGCCCTTTGCAAAGGCTGACGGGACCCTGACTTTGTCCCACATGTGAAAGGCAGTGCTTAATTTGTAAAACAATTAGTGCCAGGGCCCTGGTCGGGAGGCTACAGCAGCTTGCACTACCCATTGCCCCTGCAAGTGCTGCCAACGAAGGCACCAATACATCTACTAACCATCACACTCCTACAAGTATGACATTTGAGACTATTCCAGGTCCTCAAAACTAGGTATGAGTAATTTTTAACCTGGGCGTTTCTGTGCGCAGGTGGGCCCGTGTCGGCCAACGGACGAACGCAGCACTACGGAGGTAGTGCTCACAATGGCCGTTGGCCGACGCACGCAGCAAACGGGTTAATGTATCTTAAATTAATAAACAACTGCTGTTGTGCTCATCTCTAAATCAGAAAAACAGTGCCACCTTGTGGCAGACTGCCTTAAGTCATGGTGCTGACAGTTAAGTGCCACAGCCGAGCACTGGAAACCACCGGCACAAATCAAGCACTGGTGAAAAGGAAGATATTATTTCACCCAGCCCCCACGTCCCTGCTTCTGGGTGTCTAAGTGTTGTGTTGTACAATTGCATTGTATGTTACTCATTAATCTCGCACAGTTGCGCGTGCAATGTATTTGATCCATTTTTAGTTCAGCTCTTCCGAACATTTTTCCTAAGCAACAGTGATTACTGACATGACCTGCTGAGGAGAAGCATTGGAGGTGCTGAGCTCCTATGTGGTGTTTCAACTACCGGAATGCATTTGGATTACACCAATCACTTCTCTGTCTGTTACGCAACAATTTTGGCAACGAGTTGCTGTTGAAACACCATTCAAGAACTCACAACAATTTTCTACAATTTTGGGCATTTTTCTGGATTTGCCATGGAGGTCCTTTTCGTTGTAGTGGATTATTCATCACCTTGAAGGATTCATACCCAACTGGAGGATAGTTATCTCATTGCGGAGATTCTCCTTTGGTATGGTATTTGGAAATTTAGTTACTTCAGAATCGATTCACCGTGCAAAATGAGGCCGTTGTTGGCATCTTTCAAACCTTGGAGCCATTGCCAAGAGAGAACTTTTGCCGCCTGCATTCGAATGCTCAGTGTGTTTATCTGTCCATCAGCTAGCTGTAAAGTTCTAGCCGCTCTCCGTCACCCGGAACGCCACTTCAGCAAGCGTGCGTACCAGTGGTGACCTTCTGCACGTCATTCACCGTTTACATGCTAGAGTTTCCTTTTCTATCACTGAAAATTTCTCTTCAGTAGGTGAAAATACCTGTGACGCATAAGCAACAATACTTTCTTTACCTTCTTGATTGATCTGAGAAAGTACACAACCTAACATCTTGTTGCTAGCATCCACAGTAATGCAGTTGTCAAGATCAAGATCGAAACTGCATAAAGTTGGTGCATCCGCAATGACTTTCTTTATATCTTCAAATTCTTAGTCACACTACTCACTCCCCAAAAATTTGTTTCTATTCTTAAGCAATTGTCTAATTCTAAAAATTCTGCTAGAAAATTGTTGTACGAATTTGGAGTAAAACTCCAGTAAACCGATGAAGGATCCTGCCTCATCTTTGTTCTTAGGATGGGGAGCATTAACAATTGAATCTACTAATGCAGGTTTGGTAGAAACTCCTTCATCACCGATAACATGTCCTGAGTACGTAATGGACCTCACTGCAAATTTGCACTTGGTATGTTCAACTTTCAAACTTTTTTCTTCCAAAACACTCAAAACATCCATCAACACACTATTGTGTTCTTCTCTATCCTTGCCAAAGATTAAAATATCATCATGGAAACAACGCATCTTATCATGTTTCCCAAAAAGCTGATGCATTAGCCTTTGAAAAATGGCCTCAGCAGATGCTAGACCAACAGGTAATCTTTTGTATTGAAAACATAGCAACAGGCATTACTGACATGACCTGCTGAGGAGAAGCTTTGGAGGTGCCGAGCTCCTTTGTGGTGTTTCAACTACTGGAATAAACTTGGATTGGATGTATGTCATTACATCGTATAGTAATACCACGCTTGCCATTACAATGCAGGTATTACAACGCAATGTCAATGACAACGACATGCCATTACATTGCATACTTTTACCACAAGTATGCCTGTACCACGCATGCCATTACAACGCAAAGGCATGCGTGGTAAAGCTATACTCGTGGTTAAAGTTTGCAAGGTAAGTGACAACCCTACCTCTACACAACACACTACTCCCACACTACACTACCCCTAACCCTAAAACACTACAACACTACCCACACTACTCCCACCCCTACACTACCCTAAACCCTAAAACACTAGTACACTACAACACTATGCACACTACTCCCACCCCCACACTACCCTACACCCTAAAACACTACTACACTACAAAACTACCCACAATACTCCCACCCCCACACTACCCTAAACCCTAAAACACTACTACCCTACCCTAAACTACTACCCCCACCCCAAGCACAATCAGCCTTACCTCTTTCCTCGTGGTTCCAGCGTCGACATCTCTGCTCCCGGTTCCTGCTTCCTGAGTCGTCAGAGGTGCACGTCGTTGTGAGGAAACAGCCTCAGTTTCCTCACAACGACGTGGATAGCCATTAAATCGCATGCGTTGTAAAATCACATACGATGTAATGGTATGCGTGGTTTTTACCACGCGTTATAACATCGCATGCGTTGTAACCAATTACTCTGCTTCTAAATTTAGGGACTCCTTGCCCTCACTGGCTGCCAGCGGCCAGTAGGCAGTGCCGGACTGGGAACCAAAAGCAACACTGGCAAAAAAGCTGAAACCAGCCCATATCCCTTCCTCTTCTCGGCCTATATTTCTCTTTCTATCCACTCTTTCTCTCGCCTTCTCCCCCCTCTCTTTCCTTCCTGTCTGTTCACTTTCTCTCGATCTTCCCCCTCCCTCCCTCCATCTCCTGAAGCCTCCCCCTGAATGCTGCAATTATTGTCGGGATCTGGGAAAAGTGACAGAGGCACCAGGCCAACACTTTTTAAAACCAACCTCCAAGGGCCCCGGCCTACCTGGGAAATGCCCAGAGGAATAAAAGGCCTGTCCCGCCATGCCAGTAGGGTTGTTTTTCTTGCCTCCATACAGGGTTTCTTTTAGTTAAGAGCTGCAGCTGGGGATGCAGCCCTGCTTCGCAGTTTCCAGGTGATGATTCCCACCCTCCAGATGCCCTGCCTCTTAGCTTGAGCATTCCAGCAAGAGGAAAGACTAGTGTGTGGATGTCAAGCAGGAGAAGAAGCTGGAATGTTTCTCACGCCTTTTATCTTTTTAAAACTTTATTAACTTCACACTTCTCAAAGTCGGATGCCACAGCCTAGTCTTCAGACTTTACACCCCTAACTGACAGGGCCCTTAGAGTTCCCCATCTAGCTGGAGTCTGAACTACAAACCTACTAGGGCTCACCCTGCAGGTGTTTCTCTACCTTTAAGCACATGAGTGGGGCATGGGCCGTGAACACCTGAACACAATTTGGCTTCCTTCGGCCTGGGCGGGGTGGATGGAGTCTGGGCCTTTTACACTTTGTGCAGTTTCTGCTGAGGTTGTCTGCCTTCATTGATCTTCAACACCCTTCCTCCTTCATGGGGTGTATTTGTTCAGCAGTAGACTGTGCCCCTGTCTTTAAAACATGAATAAATAAATATAATTGGTGCATAGCTACTTCTTATAAAAAAGCAAAAAGAATCCACTCTAGTAAACAGATTAATAGTATCCTTCCTAGGTCAGTTCAACACTTGCAAGACCTGTGTGTCCCCTAAATACGTGTAGGGATGGGTTGATCATTTTAAAAATATATATGGCGGCAATGACCCTGTGAATGGAAATGAGACAGGACCGACCAGGGGCCTAGTGGCAGTAGAATTTAACGAGGAGGAGGTATACAAAGCCATAATGGACTCCACGAAAAATAAGGCTCCGGGCCCGGACGGAGTCCCGGTAGACTTCTTCATATATGCCCCAACCACCTGGTCTAAAGTCCTTACAAATGTCTTCAGGGCAACAAATGATGGATGTTTTCCAGAAACTTGGAACACATCTGTCATAGTACCAATTTTTAAAAAAGGAGACAGGGAGAACCCGGGATGCTACCGCCCAATTTCTTTGATAGACTCTGCCTTTAAGATCTTGGGCAGAGTACTATTGATAAAGTTGAGAACAAGCCTGGAGATCTGTGGGGATCTCGCAGAGATTCAATATGGCTTCAGGGAAAAACGGGGAACCTTAGAGCAGTGCTCAAATTTACACCTCCTAATATCGAAGTACACGGTGGCCGGGGAGGGCTCACTATATTTGGCCTTTATGGACCTCTCCTCGGCCTTCGACTTGGTTAATAGGGCCAAGCTCTGGGCTATACTGCGCGAGCTTGGTATTGAGGATCCCTTGGTGGCCCTCATAGCAAGCTTGCACCAAGGCCTTACTGCGAAGGTCCGGGTAACCAGGGATGGGCGATGCTCTGACAGTTTTAGGTCAAATAAGGGTGTCCGCCAAGGCTGTATCCTAGCCCCACTTTTATTCACCATTTACATTAATGATCTAGGGAAGTCATTGTTAGCAGGCAACGCTGATGTCCCGCGGGTAGGTGGGAAGCAGATTCCGGCTCTTTTATATGCGGACGATGCTGTTCTCATCGCCCGCACGGGCATTGGGCTACAGACCCTTTTGGAACTCTTTGGCTCCTTTATGGCCAAATTGGATCTAAAAATCAATGTGACTAAATCGCACACAATGATTGTGGGTCCACAAAAAAATAAATCACATACAAAAACCTTTTTCTGCAATGGCGAGGCTCTCTCCAGGGTCCCGGTTTTTCCTTATTTAGGGGTCCTGTTTGATGAGAAGGGCTCCTGGGTCCCGCAAATCAAGGCCAAACATATTTCCTTAGCCCGGTCCACAGCAGCCCTGTTGGATTTTACTAAAAGACTAGGGGCTAAACCAATGGATGCTGTGTTAAAAGTTTACAAAAGTAAATGCATTTCGATAGCCTCATATGGTGCAGCACTGTGGGGTTATACTAATCTGGATAGTATGCAGATAGTAGAGAATAAACTTATTAGACGAATTTTGTCGGTCCCAAACTCCACACCTACCTACTCCATACATGAGGAAGTTGGCCTACCCTATATTATAGATGGATTGAAAATGGCCCCTCTACTTTTTTGGGCCAATACCTGGATAAATACTGAGTTGTCTTTAAATCACATAATTCTTAAAGACGTGACTGCAAGGGAGGGGGCAATGAAAATAGCCTGGCTGAGATATATAAAGTCATCATTCACTGCCCTCGGAAGACCTGACTTATACACAACACCATCAATAATCAGGAAAGCGGACATTGCATGGATTAAGAAGGAATTTCAGGGGAGGACACGCTTAGAGAGAGAGGAGTCTGAAGTTAACAAACCGTTAGTAAGAGCACATCTGGTTTTGTCCTCTTCCCCCTCGATGGAACCTTACCTGCAATATGTCTCTAAACCCTTGCACAGATTTTTGCTAACCAGGTTTAGAATGAATTTAATCCACTATTTACTAGGTACCTTCCCTACGTGGGGTAAACCGGAACATGCACCACCCTGTGAGTGTGACCAGTTCTCTAATCAGGACACTCTTCATTTCTTGTTTTTCTGTGCATTTTACGATACTGAGAGGAGAAAATATCTAATTCCCCTCCTGAAAACACTGGGCTTTATACAAGTGAGACCTGCCTTGCTTTATCTCCAAAGGCTACCGGACGCACATGTCACTTTTTGTGTAGCGAGTTTTTTAACAGCCGCGTACAGAGGTAGAAACAAAAGAATCCCTAGAACTGTACTGTCTTAAACTAAAAATCAATACATTAACTGCTACTTTTTCGTATGTATCATGGTGACTAATTAAGTGATTCTTTTATGGACACTATGTAAAATCAAAATGAATTGTGGGTATTTTTAAAATGTCTTTTTTAAATATATGTATGTCTTGCCTTTTATGATTTTAACAAAAATCGAATAAAGTGTATTTTGACTGACTGTGTAGGGAAACACAATGTTTTGTTAAAATAACCCTCACCCACCAAAAGGTCCCTTAGTGGCATGCTTCGCTGCGGGACGGGGCGTGCTACAACCAACGGAAACGTGGGAACATTTAGAAGTGAAATGATAATATGTGCATATTCCTAAAATGTACTATATACTGTACTGCAAAATTGATTAGGCAGACCACATTGCTCTTTTCTGTTTAGAGTGGTGTAAGGATTATTCTTGTGGTCCTGATGAGAAGCCAGGAGGATGGCTTCGAAACATGTACACTAAGGAGGTAGTAGCCCATCATAGCATACCCTCCACTTCCCATTTTTAACAATACCAGCCAATAGGAGTATGAAATTCTAGTTTTCACATAGTCAGATATTTTGTAATCACACTTTAATCTCTCTGACCCCTCCGCTCTCACATTAAACATATTATCATTTCACTTCTAAGTGCTCTCACGTCTCCGGAATTGATGTAGCACGCCCCATCCCACAGCTGGCGGAAATAACCCGATGATGAAGCAAGGACCAAGGGACCTTTTGGTGGGTGAGGGTTATTTTAACAAAACATTGTGTTTCAATATACATATTTAGGAGACACACAGTTCTTGCAAGTGTTGAACTGACCTAGGAAGGAAGCTATTATTCAGTTTACTAGGGTGGATTCTTTTGGTTTTTTATGACACACAGAGGAGGATGGGTCCACCACTTTTCAACCTCTTCACTCCCTCTCTTGTTTATAAATAGCTACTTCTTATATCCCCAATTCCCATTCTTGCTCTTTTGATATCTTTCTACTCATTTATCAGTGTCTCTACCTGGTGCATGTTATTTTATGGATTATTGGGTCTTCTCTGATTAACACCCTTTTTGCAGTACTGGCGCACAGCATCCCTCTGCACCTATGTCTAGTCTGGGTTAGATCTTTCAATTTACTTATCTTTGTCAATTTCTCTGCAAAGATGAAGCTACTGTTGGGGCGCTAGGTGGCGCACGGCCAAGATGGCCGCACGCCTGTGAGGCTCCAGCCCTGCGAGCAGGAAAATATACATCATGCCTATCCTGAACCGAATTCCTGGTCTTTAAATCCTGCTGCGAGAAACCCGCTACTCTGCTGATCCCGGAGATACCACTTTTACATGTGTAGCCAGGAGTGAAATGGAGATGGAGACCGCTGAAGCTGGGGGCGGTCTGAGATGAGCTGAGCCTGGTGCTGCACGGCAGGCAACTGAACTGGGACACACCGAGGCTGCCTGGGCCTACTGACCGGAGGGGCAGGAGTCTGCCGGCGGAGTGGCGCTGCCCTGCTCGAACACTTGCTGTGTGCGGTGGGCGCCAGCATTGGAAATCGTGAGTGCGCTAGCGCTGCAATATCCTGCCCTGGGCCCTGTTGACTTACATTGTTGCAGACGCCGCGGAGGTGCATCACGCCCCGTCGGGCGCACCCTGAGCAACCGCCTGTCTGAATGTGACGGCTAGGAGCTATAACTACACCAACCGTATATCCCTTGTGCCTCAGAGTACTTTTCAACCTGCCACCCATTATAATTACCCTACTGCCTGGAACTGTGTGCCGCCACCTTTCCTTCACCTTCAACCTCTGTGCAGAGCTGCCGCCATTTTGGCCCACTGCGGTACTGCCAAGCGCGGTGGACGGAACTACATAACACCGCTAGCTGAGCCCACATGCTACCAGAAGGGACTGGTGCCTGTCTAAAATCTGCACATAACATGCTGCGCAGCTGGTGATATATAGCTTGCATCCTGCCCTTGATACCTTAGGGGCGCTGCTAAGTGTGGCCATTTTGGATGGCCTGGTAGACGCTCTTCTATTTCGGAGATCTCCGCTTGCCGAAAATGGGGCTTGTGTTCATTTTTGCATAGAGGTGGGCCCTATACTGCACAGTTAAGCGACGCAATGCCTATTTGACTGCATTTGGACACTCCTTGTGTTCCCTTTGATGCCTGGTACTCTTGCCGTGGGGTTGCCGGCCTGGATATTTGGCACTACCTGAACAATGCGAGGTGTCTGGGGACATAATTTCTCTGGGAGCCTAGGTGGAGGTCTGCCAGGGGCTGTATGACTCGAACCTTGATGTCACTATACTGCTGCCAACCGATGCATTAGCCTGCGTGAGAGGGCCGAATCTTTGGACTGCCCCATACCACTGCTGCACTGGTTTATCGATACACGCCTGTGGGGGGCGTATACTGTTGGGGTCCTGTTCCTAATCTCCTACTATTCTTGCCTGCCTGCGCCATGTGGCACACCAACGCTAAACAAGCCAAAATTCCGTTTGAAGCGCCCAAGACCCCAAGGTTGCAGTCTGAGGACCACACGGAGTCTGATGCCGCGGACACGCCAGAAGAGGACTGGAAGGCACTCTTGCTTGGCATGAAACAGTCTCATGTCCATAGGCGCTAAAATAGATAGCATGAATATGCGGATGGACTCTGTGGTCACCAAGTTGGATCAGCATGAGCAACGCCTAAAGGAAACTGAGACCAGGGTGTAGGACCTGGAGGATGGAGCTACCACAAGCAGAGGCCAGATCTCGCAAATGGAAACACTACTCAAAGTAATTGCCGATAAAAACGAAGATTTAGAGGCCTGCTCTCGAAGAAATAACGTTCATATACTTGGCCTGGCAGAATCCACCAACACGGGGCGTATGGAAGACTTCATTGAGAAATTGATTGTAGAGCTGTTCGGCTGAGACTCCTTCTCGGCACTCCTTATGGTGGAGAAAGCGCATAGATCTTTGGCGGCTCGCCCGCCCCCGGGGGCGCCGCCGTGGCCCGAGATCGCTCGTCTATTAAACTACTGCGACAGGGATACCATCCTGCGCCTGGCTCGAGAAAAGAAACAGGTACATAACGAAAACACAACAATGGCCTTTTTTCCAGACTTTACGCAATCAGTGCAGGATGCCAGGCGGAAATTTGCTCCTGTTAAGAAAAATACTCCAATCACAGCAAATCCCTTAAGCCATGTTGTACCCGGCAAAATTGAAGATAACCCATCATGGATCGCACCACTATTTTTTGAACCCACTGCAGGCTGAGGACTACCTCTGGCGGCACAGCCGCTCCGCGACTGCGGAGTCTGAAACTCAAGGATGCTCCAGAACTCAGTTGCCCCTATCGAATCCAATCTGAAATATGCAAGATGCACTGGTATAATCTGGAACTCTTATAAACACTCTGTGCATGAGGGACTATACTATGCTGGTGATGTATACATATGATTAATGTTTGGTAAACTGTCTTGCGCGGCTACTTATCTCCGTCCTGCCGTAGCTGCCCGCCTTCATGGCAGGTGTTGTGGGCAGGTGTGAGTAAGGAGGGAAGTATTAGTGTATTCACTGCAAGGGCGAACCCCCTGAAGTTACGCTAAGGAGGGGAGAAAGTAGTTAATTTATGATGTTATTTCGGGGAGGTGGGGGGTCATGTACCCTGCAAGTTTGGGATACCAGTGTGAGCGGAGGGCGGATTTTATTCTATGACAGGTTTGCAGCTTGTTCAGTCCACAATGGTCATTATTCTTTGGGTCAATACTGGATACCACACACGACGTGACAGTAGACAGCACCCAGGATCTCAATAGTTTCAAAGTAGCATCATGGAACATACGGGGTTTAAATAACCCTCTCAAAAAAAGGCAGATACTGGATTATCTTGATAGGCATCACAATAGCTATCTATGTTGCAGGAGATGCACTTGAGCCCCAGCACTACTCCCCAGTTCGCCTCGAGATGGTCCTCGCATCGTTGCTTTGCATCTTACTCTACATACTCCCAGGGAGTGGCCATTTTGATAAAGAGAGGGGTGGCGTTTGTGCCCAGCGGGTCGGAGATAGATGCGGATGGTAGGTTTTGCCTAGTCTGGGGTAGATTTCATTCTTACGATGTCACATTTTCCAACGATTACGGCCCGAACACTGACGACTCCCATGCTCTCCTCCAATTATGGAGCAAAATTCAGGAGATAGGCACCACTTATGTCATTTGGGGCGGGGACTTTAATACAGTGCTACAACCCCACATGGACAGATCCCGAGCTTCCCCTACACACTATACGATCACCCAGCGAACACTAAAAGACATTATTGATGAGAATTACCTACTTGATTCCTGGAGGTACAAACATCCTACATTGCAGGAGGGTACACACTTTTCAGCAATCCACTCTTCTTGGGCCAGACTGGACTACCTGCTAGTATCCATGGGAATGGTGCATTGGCTGGGGCAGGTGACCCAACTAGCCCGCACTCACTCAGACCTCTCCCCAGTTGTATCTGAACTGCATTCACCTCTCACCCACTCCCCATACAATAGCTCGCGCCTTAACCGGTTACATCTCCAGGACACGGCATTCAAAGCTGAACTGGAGCAAGATATTCAAGAATTTTTTGAGCGCCATCTTGACTCTGTTCCAAGTATCACAACTGTTTGGGAGGCGTTCAAAGTCACGGCCCGGGGCTGGTGTATATCCAAGGGCGGGGGCATCCTGAAAACGCTACGTAATGACTTTTCCAAACTGGAAAGGAAACTCAAGCAATTGGAGGGCGAGCTTGGTTCCAGTCCCAATGGGAACGCCATCAGAGCCACAATTTACTGTGAACTTACCGAATACGAGGCCCTTGCTGATAGGGAGTGTAATTTTAGGGGGAAACCTCCTATGGCACGGGTATATGGAGAGGGAGATCTCCCAGGGAAAGCTCTGGTGACCAGACCACATAGGTTCTCCATTTATGTAGTGGAGCTACAGGATGCACAGGGTAACATGCATAGGAATCTTCCTGATCAGCTGCACATGTTCAGAGACTACTATAGCAACCTGTACTCCTCCCAAAGGGGCACCCCTCTTGATTTGCCCGACTATTTTGAAGATACAGCTCTGGCCTTCTTGGGGGATTCGCAGCGGAAATTCTTAGCCCTAGATTTAGAATTAGATGGAGTCACAGAAGCTATCATGCAGATGAAGTCTGGACGTGCCCCGGGGTCCGATGGGCTACCAATAGAGTTTTATAAAACCTATGTCTCAATTCTGGCCCGATCCTGAAGGAGGTATATTATGTAGCACTGGAAGAGGGATGCCTGGCCAGGACGATGCGGGAGGCCCTTATAACCTCGTTATTAAAACCAGGGAAGTCCCCACTTTACTGTGACTCGTCCAGACCCCTTTCTCTTTTAAATTGCGATACCAAAATATTGGCTAAAGTTCTGGCGACCTGACTTAATCTGCTGATGCAGCACCTGGTGTTACCTGACCAGGCTGGATTTATTCCAATGTATCATCAATTGGTGGAGGGAGAGAGAGTAGAGATCCTTTCAATCTCCTATCAATAATTATAAATCAATGTGGAAAGGATCACTGGTCCTGCATAACCAAGGTCTGCAGGTGGATCGGTAGGTGTCTCCCAAATAAAAGACCCTCATACATGTGTTTTTTCAGAGTCGTGTAGCGGTATATGACGTGTCCCCGCTTCTTGTAACACGTGTCCGTGCGTAATCCTTGGGTCCGTTTTTGCTTGCACCCTCCGCCAGGAGGTTGTACCATTGGTTAAAACAGTAGTGATGGTGAATAAGTGAAATAGTGCTATAAAGGTGTTCTAAAATACCCGGACAGCCAGAGGTTCAACTTTAATATTTCTGGATTCGGGTAAAAGGTTAAGGCGTGTCGCTATGGAATTATTTAGGAATTCTAGCGCACTAATCTTGTGAGGTTAAAAGTGGTCGACATGTTTCAGCCTTATCTGCCTGTTGGTCAGTCGGCTTTCCTCAGGACCATAAAGTGATTAAGTGAAAAAAAGGGGAAAAGGTAAATTTGTAACCTGATTTGTTTTGTGGTAGTAGGTCACATTGTACCTCTACATTATGTAAGACTTGTCTCCTCGGGAACCATGGCAGTTAGGGGGAGGCTTCACTCTAGCCTTCAAACACCCGTCTAGCAGCTTGTGCTGTCTCTGCCGGGTCACCAAGGGCAGAGACAGCACAAGCTGCTAGACGGGTGTTTGAAGGCTAGAGTGAAGCCTCCCCCTAACTGCCATGGTTCCCGAGGAGACAAGTCTTACATAATGTAGAGGTACAATGTGACCTACTACCACAAAACAAATCAGGTTACAAATTTACCTTTTCCCCTTTTTTTCACTTAATCACTTTATGGTCCTGAGGAAAGCCGACTGACCAACAGGCAGATAAGGCTGAAACATGTCGACCACTTTTAACCTCACAAGATTAGTGCGCTAGAATTCCTAAATAATTCCATAGCGACACGCCTTAACCTTTTACCCGAATCCAGAAATATTAAAGTTGAACCTCTGGCTGTCCGGGTATTTTAGAACACCTTTATAGCACTATTTCACTTATTCACCATCACTACTGTTTTAACCAATGGTACAACCTCCTGGCGGAGGGTGCAAACAAAAACTGACCCAAGGATTACGCACGGACACGTGTTACAAGAAGCAGGGACACATCATATACCGCTACACGACTCTGAAAAAACACGTGTATGAGGGTCTTTTATTTGGGAGACACCTACCGATCCACCTGCAGACGTTGGTTATGCAGGACCAGTGATCCTTTCCACATAGATTTATAATGGATTTATTCCAAGCCAGGCCACATCGCACAATCTCAGGACCTTGGCTGCTATACTACAGGACATTGATCTTAAGTGCTCGGCGGTTGCTGTGATCCTTGATGCTATCAAAGCGTTTGATTCCCTAGAATGGGATTACCTGCTGGGCATGCTGGGATATATTTCGGGATGCCCCCTTTCCTTCCTCCACTGGGTTCAACTGTTATACAGCCTTCCAGTGGCTTCAGTGCTCCTGAATGGAGCCAAGCCCCCCCCCCCCCCCCCTTCGCCATATCTCGAGGCACGAGGCAAGGCTGCCCATTATCCCCCATTCTATTTGCCTTAGCCATCGAGCCCCTGGCCGCCAAACTCCGGCAGCACCATATCTGTAAGGCACTGATTTATCCGGCTAGACAGCTGCTCATCTCCCTATACGCGGATGATATGACGCTGTATGTTAAAAAGCCCCAAGATAACCGTAATCCAATATTACGGCAGATAACTAAATTTGGTGTCATCTCTGGAGTACAAATAAACTTGTCTAAGTCTGCGGTCTTTCCCCTTACAGATAATACCCCGCCACACCAATTGGACTACCCCCTGGTTTGGGAAATGGATGAAATAAAATACCTGGGTATATGAGTGACTAGAGACCGTGGTGCTCTCATGAGGATAAATTATGGTACAGCCATAAATAAGATAACTGACACCATCACCTTAATTAAGATGGTTTTATTGCCAAAACGTTTGTACCTATTCATTAATATACCCTACCACCCTGGGAACTTCTTTTTTAGTACGCTCAAATCTCAACTTACGCGGCTCATATGGGGCAGGATACAGGCGCGCCTTAACTTGCACACTTTGATGCTGCCATACCACCAGGGAGGGTATGACGTCTTTAATTTTGAGTTTTATTATTACTGCGCGCAGGACCATTTTTCTGAGTATTGGTTTCACCCGCCACCTTTTATGCCTCATGTGGCGGTGGAGGATGGATACATGGCCCGACACCCACGACGTGCTATCTCTTCACATCAGTGAAGAAGCGTGAACGAGACCCGTCCACCGTAGATTGCGCTATATTGGCATGGCAATGATAGCTCGCAAGATGGAAGCCCCCTTGCTGTACTCCCCCAAGATGTCCCTCTTACGAAAACCCTTACTGCAAGTCACCTTTGAAGGGATATGTCGCAGGATACGAGAGAGGCTTAAGTACTGTACCTGGGGGATCTTTATGTAGGTGGGCAATTCCGTTCCAAGGAACAATTTTTCGAGACCTGTGATCCAACGACGATGGACACATTTATGTATACCTGTCTCCGGCAAAGTGTGAAGGCTGCTACCCCTGCCTTTCTGGAGGAACCTGATACACTCGCACCTTTGCATGCTTTGCTCTAAGCAGACAACCCTCGCCACATCATATCCCTCCTTTATCAACAT
Source organism: Lissotriton vulgaris (assembly GCF_964263255.1). Classification (NCBI taxonomy): domain Eukaryota; kingdom Metazoa; phylum Chordata; class Amphibia; order Caudata; family Salamandridae; genus Lissotriton; species Lissotriton vulgaris. The sequence continues at coordinate 54,375,905 of NC_141698.1, read as the reverse complement.
ACATGGAACTCACCTTCCTCATGTCCTGCCCGTGCCAGGCAAGAATGGGATAAGGACCTTAATGTTACATTGACGGATGACCAATGGGAGCTTAGCTGTGCGCAGACAGAGGCTGTGACCGACTAAAATAGGCTACGTCTTATTCATTTTAAGTTTCTGCACCGCTTATACCACACTCCGGCTAAACTTTATAGATTCCGGCTCAGGGACAGTGATAAATGCATGAGGTGTGGCCGGGAGGGTGCAGATTTTTTACACCTGGGATGGGAGTGCCCACCATGGTAACCTACTGGACACTGACCTTTAAAGGGCTATCGACCATGATAGGTAATCAGGTGGCACCATGCCCGCTTGTTGCCCTTCTGGGCTTGTCCCAAGGGATCAAGACAGTACAAAAAAAGTTCCTAGCAATGGGATTACTGTTAGAGAAACGGCAGGTGGCATGTAGGTGGGGGAGAGGCTGTGCTCCCAAGTTCAAAGACTGGATCCACACTATGTCTACATGGCAAGACCACATGCATCACTATGCTGAAATGCTGCCCACAAAGTCGCGCCCGAAAGACATCTGGGGCCTGCTCACCACATATCTTCTAGCACGGGAGGCCGACCGAGAGGAAGAGGAAAGTGCAATCGGGCCTGCGACCTGTCCCCAAACCTCACAGGAGGAATCACATGGGGAGTGAGTGGTTGGAACGTGGCTGCTATGGTGCCCTGGCCCGGGACTGCATATAACAGGGCCTTTCTTGTTTTACTCAGCATAACTCGAAATGAGATTATGAATTTAAAAACTCACTGTTATTCATGATGTCCTGATACAAAATTGCGTTACGACCTCATGTGTGTCGCATTGTGCTGCCGCTTGTCTACATACGCTGTCAGACTGTATTGTCGTGGACTGATCTGCTTTGTGTTATCCCTGGACCTGGGTAAAAAGTTGGTGGGGGGGTCAAATTTATCTCGCCCACTTGGTGTGGGAACATGCAATGTATGTGTCTCATACTGTGGCGTTTGAACTGTTGCCTTTAATGCATTGATGTACTGCACAATAAGTCAATAAAGGTTTTTTAAATAAAAAATAAAAAAAACAAAAAAATGAATGAAGCTACCGTTGTAATATTTGATAAACTGGCCCAGTTCCCCCCTAACTCACTTCCATCTTTTGAATGTGTCTGTTTCCCTTTTACGCGTGGATAAGATGAGGATTGAGTTTCTGCTGGTAAAGGCCATGGCTAACTTTGATCATTCTAGAGTAAGACGCCGAAGGCCACCTATGGTATTGGTTATGTCCAGATTATCCATATGCTTTATAGTGTAGCTTTTGACTTTTGAGATGTTTTATTCCCCTTTTCCATAACGTTTTAACAGTGTAGCCATATATTGTTTAATTTAGTCCTCAAAGTAAGGTATTATGCTTCAGTCTTCCATGTACACAAAAGGCAACACTCCTGAAAATGGGCAAAAAAGGTAAGAAAATGACAGAAGTTATCTCAAAAGCAGTGTTTCTGAAATTAGAGTCCAGGACTTTTAATAAATCTAGTGCAACAAAGTTGCCTTATGTCACAAATACATAAATGAATACATAAATGAATAACGACATAATTGATTTAGGGTAAGGTCTGGAATCTCAGACAGGACCTGCTAAATTTTAAATCCTCTGCTGTGGTGTGCACATGCACCAGTGGTCTCTGAAAAGCCGTGATCTCTTATCAAGTGTTGTTTGTAGCTGTGTTAGATTGTTTTTACTTATTTAAGATTTATGTAGCGGGTTGTGGGCTTATAGGGGAATTGGGTGGGAAGTTATTTATTGTAATTAAGTAATTATTTATTTTTGATTGGTATTGATAATTATTTTATTTCTAATTAATTAATAATTGGTAATTAATTATTTTAATTGGTAATTAATTTTATTAATTGGTAATTAAGGTTTGTAATTGGTAATACATTTTTTTATTGGCAATACATTTTTTAATTGATAATTATTTTTTTGAAATTGGATAATAATACTTTTTATTATTAATTGATTTGTATTAATTGGAAATTTATGTTATTATTTGGTAAATAATTTTTTATAAAAAATACTTTTTATTCAAAAATAAATTTATTGTTTACCATTTTTTAACTGTTAATCAATCTATAATTTTTAATATTTTTTTTGTTTGGAAAAATATTTTAGTGTTCAATATTATTTGGTTATTTATATTTATTAATTATTATTTATTGGTATTTGTTAATTTATTGTTAATTAATTAATAAATTGTAATTATGTTTTTAGTAATTATCAATGGGGATTTGCAAATGATGTAGTTATTTAAAAATAAAAATTTTAATAATTTTATTTATAACAATTATTTATAAGTATGTTATTATTAATATGTTTTTTGTTTAGAGAAATATTTTAGTGTTCAATATTATTTGGTTATTTATATTAAATAATTAATATTTATTGTTATTTATTGTTAATTTATTGTTAATTAATTATTTAATTGTAATTATGTTTTTAGTAATTATCAATGGGGATTTGCAAATGATGTAGTTATTTAAAAATAAAAATTGTAATTATTTTATTTAGAACAATTATTTATAAGTATGTTATATTTAACTTCTACATTATCCAATGCTTTCCCTACTGTTGCACTCTCTGGAGTGGGAATAGTAATTTTTACCCCTACGCTATCCAACGCTTTCCCAACTGTTGCACTCTCTGGAGTGGGAATAGTAATTTTTACCCCTACGCTATCCAACGCTTTCCCTACTGTTGCATTCTCTGGAGTGGGAATAGTAATTTTTACCCCTACGCTATCCAACGCTTTCCCTACTGTTGCACTGTTTGGAGTTGGAATAGTAATTTTTACCCCTACGCTATCCAACGTTTTCCCTACTGTTGCACTCTATGGATTTGGAATAGTAATTTTTACCATTACGCTTTCCCTACTGTTGCACTCTCTGGAGTGGGAATAGTAATTTTTTATCTCTACGCTTTCCAACGTTTTTCCTACTGTTGCACTCTCTGGAGTTGGAATAGTAATTTTTACCCCTATGCTATCCAACGCTTTCCCTACTGTTGCACTCTCTGGAGTGGGAATAGTAATTTTTACCCCTATGCTATCCAACGCTTTCCCTACTGTTGCACTCTCTGGAGTGGGAATAGTAATTTTTACCCCTATGCTATCCAACGCTATCCCTACTGTTGCATTCTCTGGAGTGGGAATTGTAATTTTTACTCCTTTGCTATCCAATGCTTTCCCTACTGTTGCACTCTCTGGGGTGGGAATAGTAATTTTTACCCCTACGCTATCCAACGCTTTCCCTACTGTTGCACTCTCTGGAGTGGGAATAGTAATTTTTTATCTCTACGCTATCCAACGTTTTCCCTACTGTTGCACTCTCTGGAGTTGGAATAGTAATTTTTACCCCTACGCTATCCAATGCTTTCCCTACTGTTGCATTCTCTGGAGTGTGAATAGTAATTTTTACCCCTACGCTATCCAACGCTTTCCCTACTGTTGCACTCTCTGGAGTGGGAATAGTAATTTTTACCCCTACGCTATCCAACGCATTCCCTACTGTTGCATTCTCTCGAGTGGGAATAGTAATTTTTACCCCTACGCTATCCAACGCTTTCCCTACTGTTGCACTCTCTGAAGTTGGAATAGTAATTTTTACCCCTACGCTATCCAACGTTTTCCCTACTGGTCCACTTTTTGGAGTTGGAATTGTAATTTTTACCCCTACGCTATCCAACGTTTTATATAATTAATTGTAAAAATATTAGAAGTATATTTAATTTTTTTAATTAATTAAACATAATTCTTTACTTTTTATTTATGTTTTTGTTTTATGTTTGTACATGTATTTGTAATTTATAATATTTTTTATTAATTTATAAATTATTAAAATAATTATTACACCTTATTGTTAAGTACCTATATATTATATATTTTCTGTATATGTTTAATTAATGTATTATTGTTATATATGTATTATTTATTAATTTTAAACATTATTAGATCTTTTTAACTATGCAGAAAAAAAAACGATATTTTTAACATCGATATTTTTAACATCTATATATTTTTTCGATATTTTTGTACTTACCATGTTGTAGATAGGATGTCGATAGTCTTGCCTTCGATATTTTTGCATCGATATTCCTGTAGGTCGATATTTTGTAGGTCGATATTTTGTCAGTGATCCCCCTGCCTTTCTGGAGGAACCTGATACACTCGCCCCTTTGCATGCCTTGCTCCAAGCAGACAACCCTCGCCACATCATATCCTTCCTTTATCAACAGACATAGAACTCACCATCCTCATGTCCTGTCCGTGCCTGGCAAGAATGGGATAAGGACCTGAATGTTACATTGACGGATGACCAATGGGAGCTTAGCTGTGCGCAGACAGAGGCTGTGACCGGCGACAATAGGCTACGTCTTATTCATTTTAAGTTTCTGCACCGCTTATACCACACTCCGGCTAAACTTTATAGATTCCGGCTCAGGCACAGTGATAAATGCATGAGGTGTGGTCGGGAGGGTGTAGATTTTTTACACCTGGGGTGGGAGTGCCCCCGGTGGTAACCTACTGGACACAGACGTTCCAAGGGCTATCGACCATGATAGGTAATCAGGTGGCACCATGCCCGCTTGCTGCCCTTCTGGGCTTGTCCCAAGGGATCAAGACAGTACACAAAAAGTTCCTAGCAATCGAATTACTGTTAGAGAAACGGAAGGTGGCATGTAGGTGGGGGAGAGGCTGTGCTCCCAAGTTCAAAGACTGGATCCACACTATGTCTACATGGCAAGACCACATGCATCACTATGCTGAAATGCTGCCCACAAAGTCGCGCCCGAAAGACATCTGGGGCCCGCTCACCACATATCTTCTAGCACGGGAGGCCGACCAAGAGGAAGAGGAAAGTGCAATCGGGCCTGCGACCTGTCCCCAAACCTCACAGGAGGAATGACATGGGGAGTGAGTGGTTGGAACATGGCTGCTATGGTGCCCTGGCCCGGGACTGCATATAACAGGGCCTTTCTTGATTTACTCAGCATAACTGGAAATGAGATTATGAATTTGAAAACTCACTGTTATTTATGATGTCCTGATACGAAATAGCGTTACGACCTCATGTGTGTCGCATTGTGCTGTTGCTTGTCTACATACGCTGTTGGACTGTATTGTCGTGGACTGATCTGCTTTGTGTTATCCCTGGGCCTGGGTAAAAAGTTGGTTGGGGGGGGGGTCAAATTTATCTCGCGCACTTGTTGGTGTGGGAACATGCAATGTATGTGTCTCATACTGTGGCGTTTGAACTGTTGCCTTTAATGCATTGATGTTCTGCACAATAAGTCAATAAAGGTTTTTTAAATTAAAAATAAAAAAAACAAAAAAATGAATGAAGCTACTGTTGTAATATTTGATAAACTGGCCCAGTTCCACCCTAACTCACTTCCATCTTTTGAATGTGTCCGTTTCCCTTTTACCCGTGGATAAGATGCGGAGCTAGTTTCTGCTGGTAAAGGCCATGGCTAACTTTGATCATTCTGGAGTAAGACGCCGAAGGCCACCTTTGGTATTGGTTATGACCAGATTATCCATATGCTTTATAGTGTCGCTTTTGACTTTTGAGATGTTTTATTCCCCTTTTCCATAACGTTTTAACAGTGTAGCCATATATTGTTTAATTTAGTCCTCAAGTAAGGTATTATGCTTTAGTATTCCATGTGCACAAAAGGCAACACTCCTGAAAATGGGCAAAAAAGGTAAGAAAATGACAGAAGTTATCTCAAAGCAGTGTTTCTGAAAATAGAGTCCAGGACTTTTAATAAATCTAGTGCAACGAAGTTGCCTTATGTCACAAATACATAAATGAATAAATACATGAATAACTACATAATTGATTTAGGGTAAGGTCTGGAATCTCAGACAGGACCTGCTAAATTTGAAATCCTCTGCTGTGGTGTGCACATGCACCAGTGGTCTCAGAAAAGCCGTGATCTCTTATCAAGTGTTGTTTGTAGCTGTGTTAGATTGTTTTTACTTATTTAAGATTTATGTGTTTTTTATTTTTATTTATAGCTTTCTTTCTTTCATTGTTTCCTTATTTCTTTGACATTTTTTATAGAGAACATCTCTGCTGTAGACGTGTGAACACTCTGTATTGCAAACAGCTTGAGGGATATCTAGTCTCTTTACAAAGAAACAACCAGAGAATTGAACAAGAAACAATTTAGGAAGAAAGCCACCCAAATTAGGACAGAAGCAGACACTTGGTACAGGACAGACTTTTATCGGGTCTTAAGGACTAGACACATCCTTCCTTTGGTGCGAAACCACCATTTTGTACAAGTAAGACCAGTTCTGATGTTTTTACAAATGTTGCCTTCCCCCTCAATTTGTTATGGGGTAGCATGTTTGCTTGCTGGGGCAATTGGACTCAGAAAACATTATTCATTGCCTAGTGGCAATTTAGTACATTAGCTTGTGCTAGGTAAGGCTGGGGCAGGGGCTGACTTTCTGGTTCCACTCTCATTTATCTGGTACTGTAATGATGCCCTTGCACTTTCTTACACGACTGTTTTTATGCTTATTCTGGTCTTCTATTGACATAAACAGTGGTAACGCCCCGGGTGGATTCGATCTTTTCCCTGCCCACATGAGGGACCCTAGGTAGAGGTTTTTGTTGTCAGGTTCTCTTAGATTGAGTATCCGCCTGGATCACATATTTATAGGCATTTTCCACTCCCTCCTCTTTTTAGTAGTTACTTTTTAATTGCATTGTGCTTTGCACATATTTTTAAGGACTGCTGTTTTATTTTAAATTAATTTGTGTGTTTTGTGATGTGCATTGTTTGTATTTTTATTGGGATTCATGTTCTGGCGTAGTTTGTGGCCGTTTGTTTGCTTTATGGCCGTATTGGTTGAATAAAGAATAAATAATTGAATTGAAATGCATTGAATTGCATTGATAGAAATAAGGAGGTGAGAAATGAGGGAGGGTTGATTTCTAGGGGCAGGAGTCAAATGGGGATACACAGAAGGGGTGACCACAAAGGAGAGAGGAAGGGACATGCTCTTTCACCTATATGGCTCCCCCTCTAACCATAAGATTTACTTCACCACCTGCTTCGCATGAGACCCTACCTTGAACTTGGCATACCTATTTCTTCAAACAGTTGACATTATGTGCCCCCCATAATGATCTACCATTTTAATTTTGGGCTCTGTATGTTGATTTATGTTTATTGTTAAGCTAACGTTTGTAAAGCTGCAATGATTTTTTTTTTTTTGGGAGAGCTTTATATAGGGCAAACTCGACCCAAAGGTATTAGAGCGCTTTACATGAGCACCAGTTGCGTTATAAACAGACACATTCATTTTGTTAGGCACCGAGAGATTAAATGATTTGCCCAGAATCATGGGATGTTGAGCGTCCCTGCCCAGCCTCGAACCCGGCTCCCTGGCTTCGAGGTAGACCACTCCAGCCTTTAGGCCACATCCACTCCCATTTGTAATTCTGTGTCCTATGTAATGATCTGCTACTCTGTAATTTTGGACCTTAAGCAATGACCTTTGCCTATTGTAGAGCTCTCTAGCTCATTTGGGTGTTTTGTCTGCACTATATATATAAATGCATACATTAATAAAAGAATAAATGAATATAGAAACTGGATGTTTAGGAAGAATACAGGAGCAAATTGGGTGTAAGGTTAGAAATGGAAAGGAAGGGAGATGGCGGGTGAGGAGAGAGTGAACAGAAATGGTACTCGAAGGACAGGGTAGAGATAAATGAGTTTTTAGCCTTTTCCTGAACAGAGACAGATCTTCAATGCGTCCCACCTCTTCTAGCAAAGAGTTCAGGGGGCAGGCGCCATTTTGCAGAATGAATGAGCATGGGCCGGATGGAGCTATCAGTTTCATCTCAAGTCTTAGATTGGTTTTGCTTCTGAGTTCTTTATCTCTGCTGGTGGAGTGAAGGTGTCTGGGCTGTTCGAGACAAATGAGTTTGAATGTGATATATGTTCCAAGTATATCTGATGTCGTGAGTTTTCCGGTTGCTGTAGGTTCTTGTGAGTGTCAGTTACTGAGCGGGTGCCTGGGAAGAAGCGGTAAATCACCTTATGCTGGGTGTAGCGCATACTGCATCTCATATATCTAGTGATGACTCTGATACAACAAGAGCATCATGGCATATGCAGAACAGTGGGAAAGTAGGGTGCAGCAGCATAAGGCTGAGGTGCATGAGCACAGATATGTTTAGGCACAGAGGTCATTTAGGAGTCACAGGGTGTCCTTGTTAAGACCCTCATCTTACTTTTACCCCCGATCCCCAAAATGAGACTGATAGTCACCCAAGGCTCTCACCCTATAGAAGAGCTGCCCTGAGTCTCTAAGACCTCGATCCCACTGCAGAAACTTACAAGGACCAGAAGATCAACCATTGCCTAAATATTATCAGATTGTAAGTGATGACATCTATGAGGTTTCAACTGTAGCCCATTATGGTCGGCATGCAGTATTGGGGCAAATTATTCTTGTTACTTACCTGAACTGAAAAGGCTGAACAAGTCTGGGTCCAGTGACCAGATAATTAAGCCTGGGAAGAGTTTGTGGAGTTCCTCTATCCGGATCTCAGTGAAGTGCAAAAACAACTCTGCCACTCTACGCGGAGCTCCGCAAGCGGCGGAGTGCGTTAGATAAATGCAGTTCGCAGTGATTTTCATCACCTGGTGTTTGTCCGCACTGTGCAATCATCACGAAGGGCACCATGCACAGCGCAAAAGGGAACTGCTTCCTTTCTGCCGCTCAATGAGATTTTTTACTCGAGCGGCAGCTTTCTCAACGTGAGCGGTCGCAAGCGTACGTGACCACTCGCAAGGAGAAATCTGATCCTTCGCATTGAGAAATCATGCCAGGAGGTAGATTTTCCACCTTTGCACTCACCAACTTGACGTTGACGATCGCGATCTTGCTGGGAGGTGGATTTTCTTTGCTCGCACTCGCCTACTCGACGTTGAAGAACGCAACCGAGGAAAAAATCTATGCACGGCTATGCGGAGTGAAAATTTTCGGAACTCCGCGAGCTCCGCGTAACACAGTGTTCAGAAAACTCTGCATTAAGCATGGGCGGAAAATCCGCTCCGCTCGCGAATTTTGCGGATTTTCGGTAAATTCGCAATCCGCGAACGCTCGCGAACTTACCGAAAATCCGCAAATTCGCACGCAGCGGATTTTTTATTCTTGGTGATTGTATGACCCTGCTTTGACCCTCACAGCAGGCTCTTTGGGCTTGATTCACAGAACTAACTTAAGACAAAATCCTAAACTTACTACTTTTGGTATTCACAGAAGTTTGGATTTTGTCTTAAGTTTGTCTTAAGACAGACTTAAGACAGACTTAAGTTAGGATTTTGTCTTAAGTCTGTCTTAAGTGTGTCTTAAGACAAACTTAAGACAAAATCCTAACTTCTGTGAATACCAAAAGTAGTAAGTTTAGGATTTTGTCTTAAGTTAGTTCTGTGAATCGGGCCCATAGAATAGCTACAAGTAGGCCATAAAAGGTCCTGGAAAAAAAAATTGCACTGCAACAGAAAGCAAATTACAGATAAGGAAGCAGGTGCCAGACTGGAATTTTAAAACAGTGACACATTAATAAATCAACCCCAAATTAATTCATGTCAGTTGAAGCAGGGCTGGTGTGCTTGCTTTTTCCCCCCATAATCTACAGTGATGATGAACCAGAGGGTGGCATTGATGTGCCAGAGGGTGGCATGGGTGAAACAGAGGGTGGCAGGGGTGAAACAGAGGGTGCTGGGAACCTGTGATGATGAACCAGACGTAGAAACAACATAATCGCGACCGTTGCGAGCCGACATGTAAGTTCGCAATTGCGAACTGGTACAAAACCCTCGCGAACTGGCAGAAATCCGTGCGAACACAAAAAAAACCGCAAATTCGTGAGAATTCGCGGATTTTGCGGATTGCGAGTTCGCAAATTCGCACAATTCGCGAACGCCAGATTCGCAAAATTCGCTCATGCTTACTCTGCATACTCCATGAGCGGAGCGGAGTTCACAGCCCAGGCTTACAGATAATGCATCAAACCTGAGGAGCACGTGTGTGCATCCTAATGGTTTCCACAAACACCCCAGCATGCATTCATGAATGCCGTCACCTAGTTCGATCGGCCCAGGTAAACCAAAACATTAGTATCAGGATTATTACTTCCTCACACAGCAGGCTATCTATGTCCCACATTTTATTTTATTTTCCAACCCATCTCCTAATTACACATGTGCAATTGTTTTATGTTTGAGAAATGTAGAAAGATTTTTGCCTTTGTGGCATCATATAATGTTGCTATATTTTCAGCCAATGGAGAAGGGTTGAACCCGACATGGAATTAACTGAGTTTCATTTGTAAGGACTACAGCAGTAAATTAAGTTTGTCGAAAACTGAAACAATCATGTGATGAAGCCTTTCTGCAAAATACAAAAGGAAAAGAAACATGTTAGCAGATGAAAAAACTAAATCGGTTGAAAGTTTTACCTACCTTGGTCTAACGTTTGCAACTCCATTCAACTGTAATACCCATGTTAATTATAGGGGAAGGTAAGAAAAGTGAAAGGCAGCACACGCTGTGGCAGGAGTCACAAAAAAATATATCAGCAGATAACTCACACATATTTCAGAGATCTTCTGTTCAGGGCTGGGCGGATTTTGTGGATTGTCACTCTGCAGAATTCCGCATAGTGACCAAAGAACACTGATGAATTTAGCGGAGTTCCGCTCTGCGTACGATAAAGGTTTTACACTCTGAGCCTCTGATTATTCCCACGGGCCCACGGCATTAACCTGTAAAATACCTTACACACTGTCCTCTGTGCCAATGTGAACCCATGCCGCAGAGCTGGGGAGAGGTGTAAGAGGGTACACGTGCTGGGTGGGAAATCATAGCCTGCCTGTTTCTATTGTATTGGAATTGTTGATCTATACTAATAAAGAGAGAGCCCAAACATTTGAGGCGGGTCATCTCAGGAACCACAGCACCAATCACAACACCCAATCCAGCGTTGGAAAGGGCAGTTGCAGCAGAAGTACATAGGCTATGCAGACACCCACCATATACATATAAAAGGTAAAAGAACCGTGCCAGCAAAGTAGTCCCTTGTGGGCGTGTCTGCATTGTGCTGTGGGCGTGTGCTGGGGCGTGACAAACACTAGGGCCGTGTGGTACGTTCCGCTCTTCATGCCATGTCTCATATCGTGTGCTGTGGGTGTGTGCTGGGGGCATGGGCGTGTGCGGGCGCGGGAATACGGGGAAAAAAAAGCGAGTGTTGTGCCCAATGTTTCATAGTTTTTTTCTTCCCAGGTTCTGTACATTCCAGCTCCGGGTGTGCTTGCCTCGCGCTCCCAGTTACGTGCACCTGCTTTACTTTATGGAGGTCAGGCATGCCGCTATTCCCAAGGGCCGGAAGAAGCGCAAACAGGGGCCATTGTGCAGGAAATGTAATCTCGCCTTAACTTCCGGTGACGCCTGAAGCGCACACTGGAGATTTTCCACTTCTGTTGCGCACAGGCCTCGCGCCACGCACATCCGGACAAAAGGTCCACCTCCACGGAAATAGCAAGAAAGGGACTATCCCTCCCCCGGGAATATGTGATGATATTCCGCAAACCAACATCCCGCATACCATCACTCGCAATTTTTATAACGCGGGACTATTACTCCGCATAGACATAATTTCTACAACTTTTCCAACGCATATGACTTTATCACGCATGCCATTATAACGCAAATGCATGTTTGGTAAAGTCATATACATTGTAAAAGTACATTATTAAAACATCAAATATATGTTTGTATTTATGTGTATTTATATATATATAGGTGAGGTGACCAAGGTCGCTTGGACGTCCGAAACGCGTCCTGACATTCGTGTGTGAGAAATAAAAATAATGCAGCACAAAAGTTTGGTCTGCACCCGTGATTCCGCGTTCTAAGCGGGGAGGATTACGAGTTGGTGCTCATATATATATATATATATATATATATATATATATATATATATATATATATATACACACACGGTTTTTAAATTTAATTAAAACATCTGGGGCCCGATGTAGGTAATCCCAGATTACCGATTCTTAAATACCGAATCATACCGATTCGGTATTTAAGAACTGGCAATCGGCATGTAGGTAATTTTACCGAATTAATTACCGAATCGGTATGATTCTGTAATTAATGAATCAGTATTTACCGATTCTGTAATTGCCATTGATTCCTATGGGCCTTGAGGCCCATAGGAATCAAAGTTAATTACCGAATCGGTTAATACCGATTCGGTAAAATTACCGAATTTGCAAGGGGGACAGGGTGTAACTTTGACACTCTGTTGCACCCCTGATTCTGGCTTGTGTGCCATGTGGCACACATACATGCCCCTAGGGCATGTATGTGTGCCACATGGCACAGGTGTACATGCACAGATGTGCATGTACACAGGAATTTGTTATTTACCATTACATAGTATGTCATGGTAAATAACAAATTCTTAAGGGCCGGTGGCACTGTTTTCAGTGCCACCTACATCACAAATTTGAGATTCAGTAAATTTACTGATTCAGTAATTTACAGAATCAGTAAATTTACCGATTCCGTAAATATACCGAATCGGTAAATTTAAGGCCCCCTACATCTCAATCACCAAATACCGGTCAGTAACGGCCGAAATCGACCGTTACCGACCGGTATTTGGTGACCTACATCTGGCCCTTATTCTTTTAAATTGCATTATTTATATTATTTTTATTTATTATTTTATTTTATTACCCTTTACACCCTAAAAACTAATCCCACCCTGCTCCCTTTAAATACCCCTGCACCCCATAATCATAACCCACCCTTACTCCTTAAAATACCCCAACACCCTTAAACTCTAACCCATCTTAACCCTATAAATATATCCTGTACCCCAAAACCCAAACCTATCCCTAAACTCTAAGAATACCCCTGTACCCCAAAACTCAAACCTAGCCCTGAACCCTATAAATACCCCGGTACCTCAAAACCCAAACCTACCCCTGAACCCTAAAAATACCCCTGTACTCCAAAACCCAAACCTAGCCCTGAACCCTAAAAATACCCCTGTACCCCAAAACCCAAACCTACCCCTGAACCTTAAAATACTCCTATACCCCAAAACCCAAAGCTAGCCCTGAACCCTTAAAATACCCCTGTACCCCAAAGCCCAAACCTACCCCTGAACCCTAAAAATACCCCTGTACCCCAAAACCCAAACCTAGCCCTAAACCTTAAAAATAACCCTGTACCCCAAAAACCAAACCTACCTCTGTACCCTAAAATACCCCAGAACCCCAAAACCCAAACCTAACCCTGAACCCTAAAAATACCCCTGTACCCCAAAACCCAAACCTAGCCCTGAACCCTTATAATACCCCTGTACCCCAAAACCCAAACCTACCCCTGAACCCTAAAAATACCCCTAAACCCCAAAACCCAAACCTAGCCCTGAACCCTAAAAGTAACCCTGTACCCCAAAACCCAAACCTAGCCCTGAACCCTAAAAATACCCCTGTACCCCAAAACCCATACCTATCCCTAAACCCTAAAACTATCCCTGTACCTCATAACCCAAAACTATATCTGAACCCTTAAAATACCCAAACACCCCAAAACATATACCTCAGTACCCCAAAACATATACCCCTATACCCATACTTACCTTATCCAAACATTTAAAAAAAATATGCTTTTACCATTCATGCATTTAAAACGAATTTCGCTGTAAATGTATGCATGGTAAAAGCATATAAAATGTAATGCCATGCGTTATAATGGCATTGCGGAGTCATGGTACTTTCGTAATGAAAGTATGCGGAGTGATGGTATGCGGAAAGAAAGTTGCGGAATAATGGGTGTTTACCCTGCCACGGTAAGTACATTGGTGGCACGGCAGCCCACATCTCCAGCAACATACTCATATTTTTTCACCACCCATTTGAAAAATGCACAGGTCTCTCTCATTGATGGCCAGCACCGACATACACTTTTAGACACACCTCCCGCCACAAGTTCTAGAATTGCGAACTTTAGAGCTGGGGAGCTACGTTCGAATCTCGGCATCAACTCAACATCCTGTGATTCCAGGCAAACGGATTTGTCTCCCCGTGCCTACCACAAATGAATGTGTTCTTCTGTAATGTAAATTGTGCTCATGCCATGTTGTCGAGTTTGCGCTATATAATATTGCAAAGAAAAATAAAGTAGGGAAACTCGAGTTCACACACTACTGAACGCGCACTCTTTAGTGCATCAGCAGTGCACTGTGAATCGGAGCGTTTCACAGGCCTGTCACAGATAAGAAATGCTATCAAAAGGAAATCCTACAAAACAATATACTACTGGCCGGCAGCAATTCATACCCGGACAACGTCAGGACGGGCTGTTAGTATAGAACATAGGACATACAGAAGAAAACTAAGATTGACTCATGGATTGACTCATGGGCTTCCTCTTCTCTACTATGGTGGTCAATGCGTGATATACCATTTTGGACTTATTTTGATTAGCCTCGGCATTTGTGCAATATATTTGTATTTCTCAAAGGGAATTTTTCTTTCCCTACAGTGTTGATTTGGTCTCCTAGAGGCAGAGGGAGTCTATATGCCTGGAGAGCACCACAAGATACTGAAACATTGTAAAGTACTTCCCGACAAATGAAGGTTGTAGATGTGCATTTGCAACTCAGCAGTTCTGCCTTAGCTTTTTGTGCAATTAACTTAATGAGTGAGGATCCCATGGAGATGCTTTTCGAGAAATTGATAATCAAAGAACCCCTGCGTTCCGTACTCGTTGGAGTTGCATCGTGCGAGGCTGTAAGACCCCTAGGTTCAACATGTTATAGTAGTCCAGCCTCAAAACAATTAAGGCCTGGACAACAGCTTTCCTCACAGTTTCTGGGAGCAAATTGAGGATCTTTTTCAGTTTTTGAGGATTTCGAAGCATTTCCCAGCCATTAATAAAGTTTGCAAAAACCATACTTCAATTCCCCTAGTCAACAAAAGACCCTTCTGTGGCTGTCGACTGTCATATAGCATGCTTAGATCTAAAGAACAAAGGGCCTGTTTTTAGCAGTCGCAAACTGAAAATCGGGCTGTTTGCAACCACTAAAAATGGTTATAGTATGTACAACCCTATTTTGTGCATCAGTAACCTATTACTAACTTGTAAAGTAGGGTTTGCGAGTCGCTGTTAGGAAGGGGCGTGCCAAGGGCACCCTTTCTAATAGCGAGTCACCCTTGTATGTACGATTGTTTTGCGAGCTCAAATGCGGTTGCAAAACAATCACAGTTACCACCTACTTAAAGTCAGTGGTAAGCTAGTCATACACGAAAAGGGGTAGCCAGGGAATCTCTTCCCCTTGGTGACTGTATGCAAAAATGTTTTTCATCATGAGCACAGTGCCGCGGAACACCCACGCGGGGCTAATTCCCCTCCTGTACGGGCAATCCATGGGAGTGGGCGGAGTCGTGATGAGCTCAGCTCGTCATGAGCACAGCTCCACTGTGCAGCATGACGAGCTGGGATCGTCACAAGCACCGCGGCGCCACACACGGCCCCCCTACACCGCGGGGTAATTAGCTTCAATTGGAAGGGGTTAAGAGCAGGCAGTTGTCCCACGCACCACTGCCTGCCCTTAAAAAATGATAGAAAACTTTTAATTTTTTTCTTTTAAACGCATCCCGTTTTCCTTTAAGGAAAATGGGCTGCATTTGAAAAAAAAAGTTGCTTTATTTAAAAAGCAAACACAGACATGGTGGTCTGCTGTCCCCAGCAGGTCAGGATCCCTGTGTTCTTGCCCATTCCCATGGGGTCGCATATTGCGACCTGCCTCATGAATATTGATGAGGTAGGTCATTTGTGACCCCATTGGGAATTGCGAAATGTGTCTCAGACACCTTAGTACATTCCGTTATGCGAGCCGCAAATTGCGAGTCGCAAAATATCTAAATTTGTGGCTTGCAAATGGAATGGTAGTACATCTGGTCCAAGATGACATTGATGCACTATGTGGACAAAAGGTGGCAGTGACAAAAGCCACCTAGCTGGCAAATTTTGGAAACACTATCGGCCACATGCATCAAGGTATTTAGGAGTCGCAAACGGTGCAATCCGGTAAAATCGGCCGTTTGCGATTCCTAAATATCTTTTTAGTATGCATCAATCATTTTTGGCAAAATCGCTATTTTTAGCGATTTCCAAAAATGCGATTGCTTCTAAGGAATCGCAAATTTGCGATTCCTTAAAAGCAATGCATGATTGTTTTTAAAATTGCGACTTCGCAATTAGGGGGTGAAAATTACCACGAGGGTGAACCTTGTGGTAATTTGCGAAAAAGAATTAAAATGCTCAAATTAGCATTTTAAACACTGTCATGTCACAGACAAACATGTCCTTAGGACATGTGAGTGTGAAACATCCACTTTAAAATACATTTCAAGGGTGCAGGGGGGGTCCGTTGGAGCCCCCCCCTGCACCCATGGAATGCATTAACATTTTGCGAATTCTAATTTGCAAATTCGCAATTCCCATTGATTCCTATGGGCCTTTTGGCCCATAGGAATCAATGGGAAATGCAAAATCGCAAATTAGAATTCGCATAATATTTGCGATTCGGTAAAAATTGCGATTTTTATTGAATCGCAAATATTATGAGAAAATATACATGCATCCCATTTTGCGAATTCCAAATTGCGATTCCCTATTTTTCGTAATTTGGAATTCGCAAACGGCCGGGATGATGCATGTGGCCGTTAGTCTCTCCCCACCAACACCTCTTTGCAACACAGGAAAATGATGCTGAAGGAGTGCGCTGATAGGCCCTTCAACAATGGGACATTTGAGGCCTTAGAAAACAGTCAAAGCATACACATCATCAAGAAACAGCTGAACCAAATATACAGCGCCAAGAGGCTGTGTGCCTGGGAAGAAAAAAATGGAAAAACTAAAATTACCACCTCGAGTGTGGATCTTTACCAGATCACATCATGTTCAATAAAATCCATGTGGCTTTCGGACCAGGAAGATAGTCAATTATTAGGCATTGCGAAATTCAGCATTCACGGTCTGCACGATGGCACTGTTTAGCAATAATGACGAATTTAAAAGCACCTGCTGCAGAGTTCCTTCTGGTCCAGCTTTCAGGCAGCAATAAAAATGTCATAATAACTCTTGTGATTAATGTTCCTGCTAGAGAGAGAGATGCAGTTGTGTCTAGTGGCAGTTTTGACTCGCCCTAAAGTAGCGCAGAGGGTTAATATGCCTGCTGCAAAGAGGCATATCTTTATTTAAGTGAATAGCAGAGTGGGTCGTAAAGCCAGCTTTTAACAGCGCTTTAAAATGGTAAAATGTATTTGAGAGAGGCGCTAGGGAGCGATGCGGGGCACTTTTGCAGGGTGGTAGTGAGGGAATCCAAGAAGGAAGTCGTATGGGGTGGCAAAAAAGATTGATGCACTGGGCCCACCAGCGCTAAAGCTGCCCCCCCCCCCCTGTATCCAATGTTAGGCGAATGAATTTCAGAGGTCTCAAGTAACAACAAAAGTGAACAGGAAGTAAAAGACCACATGAAAAGGTCATGATTACTACAGGAACTGACCCATCCCCCTCGACTGAGCAAATGATGTCGCTGCTGCCGTCTCCAAGCCGGGGGCACCCGAGGGTTCCTGTGGTTGGAACATCAGATACACCTTGTACCATGATCTTCCAATTCGTCACTTACTAATTAGTTTCAACTTTACCTGCAGTGTTTTTCTGTCTCTTCCTTTTTCACCTCTGCTAATTAACGGCGCCGGATCTACTGTTTGAAATGTTTTTCAACTTTTAACAATTGTACACAAATGTCTCTTCAAACCAAAAGCAATACAACTGAAAATGGAACAAAGCGTAATACGCCTAATTTTGCATAATTAAAACAATTTTCTATTACATTCTCCTGTATTCTCCTTCTCTTTGGCTAGGGGCAAGTCAACATATTTCCTCTACTATGCCACAGCCGTCCAAACACCTAAGACAAGGAAAAGAGATATTATTCAGTCATGGAAAAAGTTACTTAACTCCACTTTCAGCCTAACTCTAGTGGCCATAATAATAAGCTTTTATTAGAGGTGTTTCTTGGTTCACGCCAGGACTGGGGCCCTCCCAGTCTCCCTGCAGATTCTACTGAGTTCAAACACCATAGAAATCAAATTAGTAATTAAGGGGCATATTATCAACGGCCAGCGATAATTATCGCTGGCCGTGCTTAGCGATAATTATATTATCGCAGGTTATCTCTGGAATTTATTGCCCTGGTAGAGCGTTATTAACAACGCGTTTTGTCCAGGGCGATAAAAATTCCAGAGATAGCGAGGTTATCCCCGTTTTGCAGGGAACATCGCTGGTTTTCCAGAGATGTTCCCTGCAAAATGACGATAACCTTGCTGATACGACCCACAGGGTCGTATCAGCATAATCCACCCCAATGTTGGGGATAGGTAAGTCTTCATTTTAGCAGACGTTAGTTTTTGGAGAAAACAGCTGTTTTCTCCAAAAACTAACGTGTGCTAAAACGCTGGGGCAGCCTTGTAAATATCGCAATGTGAACATCAGCGATATTTGCAAGGTTGTCCTTCCGGGGTACGCCCAGTGACGCCCACTTTGCATCTCATTAGAGATGCAAAGGGAGGCGTTGGGAAAAAGGGTGCTAACATGCGATTATGCATGTTAGCACCGTCTTGTAAATAGGGTGATAGGTTTATCTCCGCTTTTTTGACATTTTAAGCCAAAAAAGCGGAGTTAAAGCCCTTGTAAATATGCCCCTAAGTGAGGTAAATCAAGTGAGCCAATGTGAGGAATATCCCACCTAACTCTCAGTGCTTCATTTGTAAAAGAATAAGTGCTGGGCTCCAAAGTTTGCTCAGAAGCCCAAGACTGGCGTTATCAGGTGTCGTGGTGCTGAATAAAAATGTTGTATCGCCTTCACTCCAGCTCATGACTTTTTCGTTCACCCTGCCTCCCTTAGCTCACCATTTCGGGTTCTTTTTCATCCCTGCTTTCTCCTTCTCTCACAGTTTTTCAGTTTTTCTACTTTCTGCTCCCTTTTTGTGCTTTTCTATCTCTTGCTCTGGAACAAAGCTTATTGAGGGGAAAAAAAGCCCTAAAAAAATCAGTGCCGGTGAATCCTACCTGCAACCACTGGCTGAAATTCAGCACTGTGTGCCCCCTGATCTCCAGGATTTGGTCAGGTCATGGCTGTGCACCTTGTCAGATTCAGCTGCAAACCAAGGAAGGAAGAGTGGTGCCCCCTCACATGTTTGTACCTGCTTGCCTTGGAAGCCTTACACTGGTGATCTACCATGTGTGAACATGCCTTACCCATACTCTCTTAGCAGAGTCCAAATAATCCATGTTTTGGCCCCTCATTGTCATTTTCAGCCATGTGTGAAGCCAGAGAAATGACCAGGGCAAATCTATGCGCCTGGGGCTGGTGAGCCTAGAGCCGGCTGACCTCTGGGGTCATGTCTGATTACTGATGCATTCCACCCCATAGCAGCAACTTCCAGCAGTATTACATCTCCTTGCTTTTTCCCTCCCAAAAGACCAAAGTCCTGCACAAAGGGACATGCCATCTCTGTGGTTCTCCACAACTTGCAGACCATTAAACAACTTTCTACAACATTTTCCCATCAAATTCACCTTAGCACTGTTGGGAAGTAGATGTGTGCAAAGTGTCTATTGTGTGCGCGAGGTTTTGTGAAGTTCTCTAATAGTTTGCGGAGTTTCCTGCTAAAAAAACATGAATGCTCTCTGTATAGAATGCATTTAGAAGATAAGGGGGTTGTGATGGTACAGATGATACTTATTAGTAGCAGTGCACGTAAAATACCATGGCTTGCCTTCATTAAGAAGGAACTTATTAGACTGGGATTCTCAAGCCTGTGGACTGACCCTGAGAGGGGATGCAATCAGATTTCAGCTGCCATGCTCTCGAAAGGATATCGTGCTGAGAGTTTGGACATGGCCATGCGCAATCCTAAGCACGGCTCCAGAACTGTATCCTTTCTTATGATAAGAGACACATACCATTTTGAAGGCTTCCTGGATGTTATCTACCCCGTCATAGCAAGAAAACGTTATGTGTAATGGCGGCACAGTGTATTACCTATACGGGCCTTCACATGCAACTGGAGCATGTCTGAACCGAAAAAGTGCCCCTTATGTCAATGTGACATTAAAACAGAGCAACCTGTCTTCTTCTTTTGCCCTGCATACCTCAAACCAAGGAAATATTGGCTTGTCCCACTTTGTAAAAATCTTGGTTTCCGGCAGTGCATGCAAGCACTTAGAGTTATGCAAAATGACACCTCAGGACCTATTGTATTTGCAGTTTCGCATTTTTTAGCAGGTATGTGGCGCATAAGGAGATCCTCAAGTATTTAGGGCTAAGTGCACCCTATTGGATAAATAATGTATTCTGTCATGGAGGCTTTCCCTAGTTCCCTAGTCCCCTAGAATAGTGCATAATGTGCCCCTATTTTAAAAGAAAAATGTAATGTGATTTTATTGTGATTGTAACAATTAATTGTGTGCTTTTATAATAACTTTTTACTATATGAGGTTCCATGTCTTTTAAACCTGTGCTTTTATGGTATTTTCTGTACCGAAATAAAGATTTTATGATGATGATGATGATGATGATGATGATGATGATGATACAGAGTACTTTTGAGATTTAAAATAGTCCTTGATGTTAGCATTTTATTGGAGGTGTCAATCAATCCAAACCAAATCGAAACTGTATAAAAGATGTCGTACTCCGAAGTTAACTTAAAAACAGTAGTGCCTTCATTCATACATCCATACTGATCATATTAATGTTGGGCAATAGCTAAATAGTCTTAAATTCGAGTTAATCCTTTTTATTAAAGCTCAGTGTTACTTCATTACTAAATGTTACAGTTTCATGAGTGTTCCTATTTGCTTGGAACCCAAGCCTTTTTATACATTAAATCATGTGGTAATTAATAGTTTATTTTTTTATTTTTTTCCCAGATTAATAGTATCTGTCCTCCTCATTTTATTCTCTCGCCACAGTTGGCATCAAGAGAAGAGAGGTTCGGCTCTCAACTCGCAGTTAGAGGAGGCGGAAGCGCCCGGGTGAGTTTCCTCAGTCCCCAAAGTTTGATGTTTTGAACATAGTCCCAGATGTATTGTAGTAAAAGCACTTTCAAGGAAAGGAAGTGTCACACAAACAGCCCACGGCAGTGGTCTCAACCTGTGGTCTGGGACTCTGTGGGTCCGTGAGGCCTACTCAGGGGATCCGCAAGTGTTTTACAAAATTAAATAATATTAAAATGAATGAATTGAAATTCATAAAGTAAATATAAATAAAGAAGCAACATTGAAAATGTGCACACTTTTTCTATATTTGTTTGTGAATTACACCAAGTTTTACAATATTTGAACATTCTTTCGGTGTATACTTGTTTTTGTAATTTTCTTTTTTGTTTTGAGGTTCATATCATGAAAATTGCTCAGGCCAGGTGTCCCCTGCTTCCAATTATGACTTAGTTGGGGGGTCCCTGGATTCCAATAATGATTCAGTGGAGATCTACAGAAGTCAAAAGGTAAACAACTGCTGGACTATAGCATGAGTTGAGAAGGAAATACTGTTCTGGATGGAGATAAAGCCCATTATGTGTGTTTTAAAGAATTGATAACTATATGTCTTTCACACAGATGAGCTGCTAAGCCAGGCCCTAAAAGAAGCATCAAAAAAGGGTTTCTGCAACATATCTCAGACGCATGAAAGCTGTTTGTTGAAATGGTGATTATGCAATATTAAAAGCATTGCACAAGTCACAGTTTTCACACGAATGCCCAAATATATATAATCCCTGACTATTCATTCGTCTCACAGATTTTGAAAGAGAGAGCATTGCAGCTGCATGCCCCTCAAGAGTTTCTTTAATGAGAA
Source organism: Lissotriton vulgaris (assembly GCF_964263255.1). Lineage (NCBI taxonomy): Eukaryota > Metazoa > Chordata > Amphibia > Caudata > Salamandridae > Lissotriton > Lissotriton vulgaris. The sequence goes on along the minus strand of NC_141698.1, from coordinate 54,353,862 downwards.
TGCATCAGTGCGGGCCTTTTTAAAGCAATAGAGTGATATTGACGGCTGAAAGAGTGAAAATGGAGGTTCTTTCTTGCCTCTTCCTGAAGTAGAGAGACTCTGAATAGGGAAACAGATGGTGGTGCTTCCTGACATCAAGACTTGAAAGGAGACCAGGTGCAGCTCCCAGGCATAGGACAGCTCCCAGGAGTCAACTGTGATGGTATTAATCACAGGCAGAGTAATTCTGGCACATAAAAAGAATTAGAGTTTAAAGAAGCACTGTCAAAACCAATGTGTCTGGCGTATGTTGCCAGTCTTTTGAGTTTGGCAATGCTTGTTGTGTTTTATCATAGTTTTTGCAAAAAATTATTGCTGGGGAAGCTGCTAGGCCTTCACCAATCTAAAAAAATGGCTAAGAGCAAAAACTATTTTACTTTTTTGAATCTCCGAAAGCACATATTGCTATAGTAGTCTCCGGTGCTTAACCCCTTGCACGCTGATGACGGAACCACTCCGTCATCAGCTGCGGGTGCGCTGTGCTGATGACAGAGCGGTTCCGTCATGGCCCGCTCGCCGCTCATGCGCGGCGCGAATTCCGCACCTGTGCTGAACGTTCTATTGAGCGGGGCGGGCCATGACGGAACCGTTCCGTCATCAGCACAGCTCAACCGAGGCTGGTGACTGAGCAGTTCCGTCACCAGCATGCGGCCGCCGTGCGGCCACCCCGCCCCCTTAGCGCTGCGGCGGCTATAAGGGGTTAAAGGGGCTATTTTGTATGTGTCAGCGTTCCTTGTGAAGGGGAAACATGCCATCACTCACTCGAAAAGTGGACAGTGGCTGCAATGGGCCGAGTCATTTCCCCCATGCGATATGCTGTAGTGAGTGGAAGAAAAATGTGAATGACACAATAACAGACCAATGGATGAAATCAGCAGGTCAAGAGCCCCAATAAGTAAATGTGTGATACATAAACGTTGAATAAAATTAACAGGGTGTTCCTAAAGACATGCCTGAAAGGCATTATTGATGTCTTCAGTGACAGAAAAATTGAGGGTGACAACCCCAGGCTGTGGGAGAGATGGATATTTTATCAGAAATAATGCATTGGATAGGGTTGGGTCAGTTAGCCTAACTAGGCTGCCCAGTCTGCATTACTGAAAGTGCTTGTTTAAATGTTGTGGATGTGCATTTTTTTCTATCCTTTTTCAGTAAATGTTCGAAAATCACTCTGCAGCCACAGCCTTTCTTTGCATGTGCAAAGCATCTTTTCTCTGACTTCTTTGGCAGAAGGAGATGTGTTTGAAAAATTTACAAGGCTATTTAGCTAAACCCCCACTGCTATGTCCTTTGTTATAGCTATGCAGAACAGTCTATTATATTAAGTGTCATTCCTCTTGTTATATAATCAAAAAAGTTTCTCCCTTAACAAATGAAAATCATTTGGAAGTAGGTGTTGTTTGGGGTGATTTGGAATTTAAAAGCTGATTGTTTGTTATGCAAGTATCATTTTAGTAGTAACTTTTTACATAATGTCGTGTCATAAAATTGTGATCTTTCATTTTCTGAAATGTTATTAAAGGGTTCTAAACATTATGTCATTGGACGTTTGCACATTTTAATTCTGATTCACATTTTTACATGTTTGGCATTTAGACGTTTTAGACTTTAGATATGCTTTTATCAGTGGCGGCTGGCATGTACCAAGAGGGGTGAGGTGGGGGGTGGGACAATAAATAAATACATAAATAAATTAAATAAACTTACCTTCCTTTCTTGCTGTGCGACTTCCTCCTCCCTTCTGGAAGCTCTGCACCCGTAAACCGCACTCACCAATCGTGGCAATGCTCTCACAGCATTAGAGCAGCACCAGGATTGGAGAAGAGCGGCCTCACTCAGGTGCATATTACCAAGGGCCTTATCGCCGCATTAGCGGCACTTTTTGCCGCTAAAGCGCCGATTTTTTTATCGCCCTATCAGCAAGCTTTTGCTAACAGCTGTTAGCGACAGCTTTCTGGCGATAGCGGATGGTTTTCCTGTCGCCTTGCATGCCAGTGATAATTATCGCTAATGACATGCAAGGTAGGCGTTCCCAACTAAAAGCGACTGAAAAGAGTCGCTAGCACAACTTCCCCTATTAGTAACGCAGGCGAAGCGATAAAACAAGTTGCGCTAAGCGCGATTATCACTAGAATTTAGCACCTGCTAAAATATGACTTACCTGTTTCTTCAATGGGAGGTGGATTGTCAAGCTAAGTCCACAGTGGCGTTATTGCATGAATATCGCTGGATTTCCAGCGATATTCACGCATTTCGCCGCTATCACTGGATATGTTATCGCATTGGAGATAAACGTTGCTAATAGCGTGTTATCTCCGCAATACTATCCAGCGATAGGCGGCGATAAAAAAAACATGCTAAGCGTGTTTTGCGATAATCATCGCAAGTTGTTGCTAGTATCTCCCTCAGAGCTTTCAAGAGTACTGGAGGCATGCGCTTTTTCTAACCCAGCTGTCTAAGGCAAGGTAAGGGCGGAGCCGCCCCTGGCTTTTCTTAATTTTCATTGCAGCATTGCACATTTTCACATTTTCAGCATTAGAGCATTGCTTGCACTCGCTTTATTTTTCATTGTGAACTATTTATTTATTCATTTATTAGGTGCACAAAGTATCCCCGAGGGGATCTCTAGGCGCCTTGGCAGCAGGGGATATCACACTGTATGAAGGTAAGATTAGAGGGTGAATTGCCAAGTTTTCAAGAGTTTTTCGAAGAGAGTGAGATCAGAACAGGCACGGCTGGACAAGGGAAGCTGATTCCAGGGATGAGGGGCCAGAAATGAGAAGGGGCGGCTCCCAAACCTGGTCATTCGGACACGTTTGGGGCGTAATAGTAGTAGATCCCTGGATCTGAGCTGACGGAAAGGGATGTATGGCGGAAATTTGTTTCTGAGGGAACACGGGCCGTTTCCAAAAAGAGTTTTGCAGACCAGACAAAGAAGTTTAAAAAGGGTCTGCATTCTCTTTTGAACAGAATAGTTCTCCTCACTTATTGCTAGAGGGATAGTCATGTGTGGTTCTTTTGTATTTCGAGCTTCTTATTGGTAATTTGATTACTTTCTAATGTGATGTGGCTAATTAATTAAGGAACTTGGCTTTTTGCATATTTTATGAATTGGCTGACTTTAACTGTTTATTTTCTGTAATGATAATTTTGATATTTGAATCTACAAAAGCTGACAACTGGAAATCTTAGTTGTGCATGTTTTTCCTTAATGGTCTTGGCTAAGCACCTGAGTATAGGTATCTCGTTCCCTCATGAATCAACCCTCATACATTTTAATTGAGTTTAAGCATCAATAGCTGGAAACTCACACCATCACTCAGAATGAAATATGATGCATGGAAAAACAGGGTAGAAAGAAACACAGGAATCAATACAGTACAGCACCCAAGGATACTTCTTAATACCAGAGCAGTAGGACACTCAGAGATTAAAAAACTCTGCTGCAAGGACACCCTTAGAACAGAGCATACTGTCAGAATAGATGAGAATGACACCCTGAAATTAGGGGTGCAGAAAACATTTGAGTGTCGCGACTAGAGCATCAGATCACCTCAACATGAGACCGCCTTATGTTTAGGGGACATCGTGTGACTAGAGCAGCTTGATAGCCTAAATTCATAGCAGCAACACATCCTGAGTGTTCTATGAGAATAGAGCAGCAGGACACCTGATATCAGAACATGGTAACACCCAGAGACACGTATGTAATCAAACCATAAGAGTAGAGAACCAGGACAGCCTGAGATCAGGGGGATATCACAATGTGAGAGTAGGGCAATATAGTGCTCTCAGTCCAGAGGAGAAGAACACCCTGAGAAAGGAGTCCATTGCAACCTGAGTCCAGAGCAGCATCATATCCCAAAAAAATCAAAACAGAGCAACCCAATGTGAAATCAAAATGATTCCCCACCACCGGAGAACTATGGCAACCCAAAAACAAACAAGAGCTAAAGAAGCAGGGCACCTTGATGCCAGAGCAGCATGCCACCCTCATAGCAGAGCACCCAACCCACTCACGATTAGAACAGTGCGACTCCCCTAAATCAGAGCACCAAGGCACCCAAAGTTAAGAGTGGCATGCCGCCCGAAGGTTAGATCGGTGTGGCACCCCCAGGATAAGTGTGGCTTGAAACACTGAGATCAGATCACCATGGCATAGCACACTAAAGTGAGAGCAACATGGCTTCCAGAGATGCAAACTCCAGGCACCCTGAGATCAGAGCAGCATAAAAGCTTGAAGTCAAAGCAACATGGCACCCTGTGGTCTGAGCACCATGGTATTTGAGCTCAGAAAAGCATGGCACCCTAAGGTCGACAGCAGAGCACCAGGACATCTGAGCTCCGTGGCACCTTGAGGTCAGCGTAGCATAGCACTTTGAAGTTAGAGCAGCAAGGCACACGGATGTCTTGCACCATTGTAAACTAAGGTCAAAGCAGAATGGCACCCTGATGTCAGAGCAGCATGGCACCTTGAGGTCTGAGGAGCATTGCACCTTGAGGTCTCAATACCCCAGGGTAGCATGGCTTCTTGAGATTAGCCAGAATGGCAGCTTGAGGTCAGAACAACAGCGCACCTTGATGTTACAATAGCAGGGCACCCTGATTTCAGAAGAGCATGGCAGCTTGGGGTCAGAGCATTATGGTGCCTCATAGCCCCAAGACACAGCATTCTCCCAGTCAGTGGATGTCAATTGTCAGGTAAACCACTGAACTTTTCACTTTGGGCACCACTACTTTCTTGAATTGTCTTTGTACCATCCTAGATCTCTGGCACCTGGTGTTGAGGTCTCCTGATGGTCAATCACATTACCAAGCTTGCAAGTGTGGTCATTCTGAGCTCCAGACCCTCAATGTCCTCGCACAATGGTCAGTCAACCTTCATAGACTCATTAAATAGGTGCAAAGTCCACTCTATTGCCCCAGATTGCCCAGACCAGATGCACGGCTAGCTTTCCCCCTATTCCTTTTTGACATGGTGAGGTTCTCACACTCATGTTCCCAACTTTTAGTCTGTCCTAAGGATTCTCTATGACCAGGTGCATGAATTACCGCATTGGCTAATGTCTACCCTCAGGACTAATGAGAGTGCAATATGCATCCTGTAGGTGTGTGCCCCATCAAACAGATTAAGGGGTCTCCAGTTTACCCCCATAAACCTTTTTTCAATAGTGAGTCATGGGCAGTCTACACACATGGAGCTTCTCAACAGAGAAAGATGGGCAGTCTACACACATGGAGCTTTTGAACCGGGCTCCATGGACAATCTCTATGGAACTCCTTAGCCTTACGGCTAGAGCGTTTGACCTCGAAGCTGGGTTTAAGTGTCTGCAACCACGCTCAACATCCTATGATTCTGAGCAAATCACTTAATCTCCCTGTGCCTAACAAAAATGAATGTGTCCATCTGTAACAAAACTGGTGCTCACGTAAAGCACTCTGATACCCGATATCTTTGAGTCTAGTTTGCCCTATATAAAACTCTAAAAAAAAGGGGTGAAAGGCAGTCTAGCCACATGAAGCTTCTTTAAAAGAGACCAATGGACTGTCGACTCCTCATGGATCTCCTTAAGCAGTCTATTCCCACAGAGCTTCTTAGCAGAGAACAATGGGCAATCTAACATGGCTGAGGAGCTGCTTAACAGGGAGTGTAAGTCAGTCTACCCCCATGGATCTTCTTGATAGTCAACGAGGGGCAGTCTATCCACATGTTACTTCATAACAGGGAGCGTTAGGCAATCTACCAGTGTGGAGCTTCTTAACAGGGACCCATGGGCCTCCTTGACCAGCAGCCCGACGAAGGAACGCCATTGGCAGACATGTGCTATCCAAATAATATTATTCTTACAAAAATAGCCTATGCTCATTCAGCTCCTTCACAGAGAGCAATAAGCCCCAATGGATCAGAAATTTAGCTTTTTAAAAAGAAGTCATGCTCATTCCATCCCTATGGAACTTGTTCAAAGAATTCATTGCAACCTGCCCCCATGGATGGGCAGTCTAGACCAGGGGAACATTTAACTTGCAATAAGCGCAGATGGAGCTCAGATGGAGCTTCGTCTCGTCTATCCCCTCAATATCGCCCACAGGGAGATTTCTAAGTGGAAGCGATGACTGGTCTACCACTTGGGCTCCTTTTAGTAGCAGCAATGAGCTGTCCGCCCTCCATTGAACTTCTTAACACGAAGCATTGGCCGTATCCCAATGGACCTTATACAATCTGCATAAGTATTCAACCTACCCCTATGGAGCTTCCAAAGATGAGTCTACCCTCACAGATCTTCTGTAACTTGCAGCAGTTGCCGGTCTACCAACATGGAGCACCCACATGAGGAACCTGATCTCAGGGTAATTTATGGCCTACTACCATCCCTAGTTTATCCCTCCAAGACAATGTGCATTGTTCAGTCTTCCCCAGAGACCTCCATGTCCTGCTGCCCCAACCAAATCCCCTGAACATTTATCTGTACTTATAGAGTTACCGAACTTGTTGAATGGTCCTTCTGCTCGAATGGGCATAGCGCAATAATCCATTGACCCTCATGGGTTTTCTGATTGCTCTGACCCCCTACAAATCCTAGTCTGCCCACATGGACCTTTTTAGAACTTTCCCCCTAAATTAACCAGACCTAACGCAATGACCATAATGACCTTTGTAAGCATTGTCCCTGGGTCAGTCGCCAGTTATGTCTGTCATCTCAATCTGACCTGGTGCAAACCTAAGTTGAACATTATGCCATCACTACCCAGGTGCGGCACTCTGGGTCATGGAGCAGCGATCCTGAGCATCCCCGAGGCTATTGAACAGAATCTCAAAAAGCATGAATTTGCAATTCCGGTGCCGTGTGTTGGGTCCCAATCAGATTTCATCACCTAACGGCTCAGGCTTGACCGCAGGCCTATAAAATATTTAACATGAAGTATGGGCCTTCCAGAGCAGCAACAGCTATTGATTAACCAATGAGTCTTTGTCAATGAGGCCTTCAGAAATCTTGGCCAGAAGAACAGCCGCTACTCTTATAAACTATTAGCAAATCAATACGTGCAGTCGATGACGAGTAATAATTTTCTAGCAGCAGATTGCTAGCTTGCATAAAAAATGTCCTGTCGGCTGGAGCCAACCTGGAAATGCCTTATGCTTCTTTGAACACAAGCTAGCAGAGATGAATGAATGAATGTGTTGATAACATTAATGGAAAGATTTCAAAATAGTGGTTGCAAGAGGGGGAGTGAAAGTGGTCGGCCTGTATGTTTATATTTAATGTTTCAATAAGTAATGATTATACTCTTTCTAAAAACTAGCCCCTTGGTGTTTGATCTGATGTCCACCCTCTGTCGCCATCTTGGATAGGGTTCAGAGCGGTATAGCTGTGAACCTCTCAATGAGTTTAGGGTGAGAGGGAAACTGAAAGCTTCTATTTTGAGCTAAAACAAGCACATTTGCTGATAAGCCTTAATTACCACCTGCACAGCATTTTGACTATTCTGTTGGCAGCTATGGAGAGATCACAATAATTAGGATAAACAACTATTACCACAAGATCCATTTTATATATCAGTGCTTTCACCTAGTCCTCTTTCTACCTCTAGTCAGAAAAATATGATGTTACTGTTACCATAAGCCTGTTCTACCGCCCGCTGTGTTATGGGCAGGGGCGTAGCTTGGTCAGTAAGATAGGGGGGGGTTTGTGAGCTTCACATTTTCCGACAATCACGCTGGCATTTAATATTTAAATACAGTATAGGACAAGCAAACCCATGTGATGGGCAATGGGGGCATTTGAAAGGGAGAGGAATGCAGATTGATGGGGATACTAAAAGAGAAAACACAATATTTTGTAAAATAACCAATATTTTTTAGGACTTTGAAAACAGAGAGTGAGAAAGCGTGTGCATGTTTTTGTCTGTGTGCATGTAAAAACACATGTTGAAATCCGTCTGACATTCCACAATAACAAACTGAAAGAACCTGTAAGCAACTATTCATCAGAAAATAAATGTATTAGGGGATGTAACACCATACTCTCTGAATACGCACCTGGATACGTCCCTTTTGTTTCATGATTTGAGCTGCACTTTCTCCAAAGGTCTTCCCGCATGTAAATATTGTTTAGACAGGTAGCATCACCTACATTTTAACAGAAGGGGGATGGGAGCACACTGCTCCACCTCCAAGTACAATTCACCCCTTAGCAATATTGTAAATGCAGTTCACTTTAAAGGATTACTTGTAATTTTGCCAAAGTGTTTCACCGAAGTTGGTGCAGGTTAGTGCTGTGAATCTCTAGACACGTGTTTCTGGATATTATCTTTCATCAGTAGAGATAAAGAGCCAGATTCATCATTGTAAAATCGGCTCGCAAAGGGCTAGATTCTGGGAATCTGGACCTTTGCGAGCACAATTTTTGCATTTGGGATTCATCACCCCAAATGCAAAAATCGCAAATTGCGAAATCGCTAAATTGCGAAGAATTGCATTTAAGGAATCTCTATTTGAGATTCCTTAAATGCAATTCATGAACCATTTTTGAATTGCGAAATCGCTATTATTGTCCGCTATTTACAGCGAAGTCTGACTTTGTGGTAAATAGCGGCAACTTATGTTACACACACACATGTCCTTTGGACATGTGTGTGCGCAACATCAGTCTACATTTACATTTCAGGGGTGCTGCAGGGTGTCCTTTTGCCACCCCTGGCACCCTTGAAATCGCATCCTTATAAGGAAGCTGTAGAAATCGCAAATAATATTGCGATTTGTACATGAATCCCGTTTTGCGAGTCATTAATAGCGATTCCTTAGTAATCGCTATTAAGGACTCCCAAATCGGGACATTGATGAATCTGGCTGAAAAAAACGAAATTCTTCACAATCTCTTCAGAGGCAAACTTCAGCAACTTTGCTCACTCCCACTTCCTAGTACGCCTTTAAGTGTATTTTTGTCCCAAGTGGTGACAGATGCTCTTTGTACGGTATCAGATCTTTTGAGGGATCCCTACATTTTCCTTGGTGGGAAATGGACCATTCACAGACCACATAAGTGCCTGGCCATCTACTCTAGGATATTTGTGTGTCCAGCATTACAAATAAGCTCACAAATGATGCCTTTTGCGATGTATAGTTGAGTACGTTACATAACTCATAGTTTAGAAGAGTTACTAAAAACAATATGATCCCTATAGAATAAGTTATCAGAAAACACACAGACCAGACCCATGAATACTGCCTTTAGAGCAAAGAGAAAAGAGAGACATAGGAAAGAGCTTTTTGAGTCTGCCCAGCATCTTCATGTCTTGTCATAGAACACATCTTGGGGCATATTATCAAAGGGGTTTATCTCCGCTTTTTTGGCTTTAAAAGCCAAGAAAGCGGAGATAAAATTATCTTCCTATTACCTAGCTGTCGCTAACACCAGTTAGCGACAGCTAGTAGGAGATAGCGACCATCTTGGGCCCCGCTTTGCATGTCAGTGATATTTATCACTAATGACATGCAAAGTGGGCGTGCCAAGATGTTAGCGACTGGAAACAGTCGCTAACATCGCTATCTCCTATTACCAACTTTTGGAGATATTCGCGCTAAGCGCGAATATCTCCAAAAGCTAACACCTGCCCTGAGCAGTTCTTAGCCATGTTATCCAATGGTAGGTGGATAACATGGCTAAGAGCATTAGCTCGGTAATGCATGAATATCGCTGACTTTTCAGCGATATTCATGTATTTCGGCTGATTTTTATCGCTTAGGAGATAAACCTTGATAATAGCAAGGTTCCTAAGCGATAAAAATCGCCGCAGCTCGGCGATAAAATATCCCCGCTAAACCAACATAGCGATAATTATCGCTAGTTGTTGGTAATATGCCCCTATCTTTTAAGATATGTTTTGTTATTAGAACATTGGAATGTTGGGAGCTCCATTGAAAACATTAGAGTGCTCCGGCTCATAATGGCTTGTGTAAGCCTGGAGCTCCAACATTCCAATGTTTCGTTGTTCACAGATTGTCTGTGAACAAAGGCTTCAGGGCGCCTGAGGGGATTCCAATCCTCTCATGCTCCCAAAAGGCTTTGTTCTTTTTTGTTAAAACATTCTGCCCTCTAGTGGCAGATTGTTTTATTAGCCTTATAGCCCTTCGTAGCTGGGCTATGCCGCTATTAAAGTCCCCCTCCCTTGTTAAAGGCCCTCGCCTTCGGCTCGGGGCCTTTAACGCTGGAGAGTACCTTTAATAGCCGGTATAGCCCTCTACGGCGGGCTATTAGGCTATATTAGGCCATCCTATGGAAAGGAAAGGTGTTCCAACATGCTTTTTTTTTGTTGGGAAGGCGGGGGGCCAGAGGCAAAGCCAAATGACCTATACCATTTCCTGATCATGTGTTTCCTTTCCGTGTTCTTTAGTTTGATAGCACTGACATTGTAGACCATTCATGATAAGTTCATGGATAGGATTCAGCGCTAAACTAACTTGGAGCAAACAGATGCAAAAGAGCAAAATGAGCATGCCACAGCCGTCACATGGCATCTCTGCTTTACCCGTAGTGTCGATGAAGATTGGCAGCACAAAAGGCCTATCAGGGTTAAGCACAACTTATGGGAATGTATGGTGCAGAGATAAGGTGAGCAGCTAGACTCCAGGTCTCAAGAAAATTGAAAATCTTAATCACCTGTTGCAACTTGCCGTTGGGACTTCAGAGGCAACACTTAGACGTGAGCTGGGCATGAGCAACATTGAAGCTGTTGCAGGACTTAAATCACTTTTATTCTGGCATCGAGTAAGGTCGAAACCAAATCTGTTAACCTACCTCAACCCCATTCACAAACTTTGGGAAAGTAGCCACTCTCCTAAGTTACAGTGACTGAAAATGATTGTAAGCACTCTCACCAGCATTGAATGCCACGAGTGTTAGTCCAATCTGGATGCCACAGGATCTTTATCCCTAGCTACAATAATAGGGAAATATTGATTGTTGCTTTTTGAACATCATCATGGCAAATTGCTACTTCTATTGCAGGAATTGACACCCACACCTGGCTTTGAGGACTATATGCAGTGCTTAATTTGAGGCGAGGCTTTCCGGTGCTAAGCACCGGCACGTAATTGGTTTCCGGTGGTCGGCACCAGCGCCTAATTGTCAACGCCATATTTAGCATAGTCCACCACATGGTGGTGCTGCTCATCTAGTTTAGAGATGAGCAGAACAATGTTAGTTTAGGAATATAATATACTATAAAATTGCTCATACCTCCCTCGAGCTGTTCCTTTAGCTTTGGGGACCTAGAGTAATCTGAACTGTTGCATTTATATGCGAGAGAGATGGTTAGTAGTTGTTTTGGCAGCGATGACAAGGGATATAGGTGGTGCAAGCTACAGTGGCCTCCTGGTCAGAGCCCCGGCACTTAATATTTTACAAATTAAGCACTGACTATATGGATCAACTGTTCCCACTGGTAAAGAGAGCATTATTTATAAAATTTAGGCTAGGGTGTCTGCACGTAATGACTATTACACAGAACTAGTCAAAGTCTAATGGTAATACCGCCCGCCCCTCCCAGCAAGGCGGTGACAAGATCCTTACACACTTCATTTTACTATGCTCCATTCTTTTGCCAGCTATGAGAAGATATCATTGTCCACTATTTTAAAAAGTACGACATCAGACATTGTAAAGCTGCCCTGAACTTATGCCTAAAAATTGATGCCAACTCTACCTTTAACCCCTTCGACACTCGTGATGGAACAGTTCCGTCACGAGCGTTGGTTGGGCTGTGCTGGTGATGGAACCGTTCCGTCACGACCACGTCCGTAATTCGAATCTTCAGCACAGCGCAAAAATTCGCGCCACGCTGAAGAGGTTAATCAAGTGACCTCTTAGATCTTTGCAGCGTAGAAAATTATGCTGTCCTGATTTATACCGCAAAAGTTTCAAAGTCCGTACTTAACGCACTTTCAGAATAATGTGTCACAGATCCGATGTTCAGTCCTGCTGATCTTGAGAGCTTATAGACCAGGGATAAGGAACATTGGGCCAAGATTAATTTGTAAGCAGTAGGCATCCATAATGATTTTTTTTAATTGTGCTATTTTTACTGTCCTGCCTCAAAGGAGTAGAAGTGCTTTCATTATCATTAATGTAACCTGGTCATGTTAATTGTAATTGCAACATTTTTAAAGCTTTAGAACGTTCTAATTAACTATACATTTCACGGACAAAGCACTTTATTAAGAATTATTTTCGAACTTTAGAAGCCACTGCTTGGTTACAGAATATTTTTATGCTCTTTGATTGTCACAACATTTACCTCAAAATCCTTTATTATTCTGATCTGTCCAAATGACATTAAGAGGCTCATTAGGATGTCGGTCAGAAAGCTTTCGACCCTTGGTTAAAGGTTTTCTGACTGACATCCATGGTTTAAAGTTTGACCGCCTAATTACAATGTAGGCGGTCGGAGTTTAAACCTCCCGATCATTCGAACTGGCTTCCGACAGGATCATGGAGTCCCTCAGTCAAGTCAAGTCAAGTCATAAAATTTGTATAGCGCACTACATACCCAGAGGGTTTCAAGGCGCTTAGGAAGGGGAGGAGGATTATTTGTCAAATATCCACGTTTTAAGCTGCTTTCTGAACGCTAGGTGATTCTGGGTGAGGCGAAGGTAAGCGGGGAGTGAGTTCCATGTTTTGGCAGCCAGGTAAGAAAAGGATCTGCCTCCCATGGTGGTCTTGTTGATGCGAGTTACAGTGGCGAAGGCTTGGCTGGAAGAGCGAAGTTGGCGGGAGGGGGTGTAGAAGGACAGTCGAGAGTTGAGGCAATCTGGTCCGATGTCGTAGAGTGATTTGTGTGCGTGGGTAAGCAGTCGGAAAGTGATCCTCTGGTTGACGGGTAGCCAGTGGAGGTCTTTAAGGTGACCAGAGATGTGTTCGTTGCGTGGGATGTCTAATATGAGCCTGGCTGAGGCGTTTTGGATTCGTTGTAGTTTCTTCTGGAGTTTAGCGGTGGTGCCTGCGTAAAGGGTGTTTCCGTAGTCCAGTCGGCTCGTGACTAGAGAGTGGGTGACTGTTTTCCTTGTTTCGGAGGGGATCCAGCGAAATGTTTTTCTGAGCATGCGAAGGATGTTAAAGCAGGAAGAGGATACGACGCTGACTTGTCTGTTCATTGAGAGTGAAGAATCCAGGATGACGCCAAGGTTCCGTGCGTGGTCTGTCGGGATGGGTGCTTTTCCGAGGGGTTCCGGCCACCAGGAGTCGTCCCATGCAGAGGGGGATGTACCTAAGATGAGGACTTCTGTTTTGTCTGAGTTCAGTTTCAGACGGCTTTGTTTCATCCATTCGGCGACTTCTTTCATTCCTTCGTGTAGGTTAGTTTTGGCGGTGCTGGGGTCCTTGGTGAGAGAAAGGATCAGTTGGGTGTCGTCCGCGTAAGAGATGATGTTGAGGTTGTGTTGGCGGGCGATGGCCGCGAGGGGGCTCATGTATACGTTGAAGAGGGTGGGACTGAGTGAGGATCCTTGAGGTACGCCGCAGATGATTTCAGAGGCCTCGGACTTGAATGGTGGGAGGCGGACTCTCTGTGTTCTTCCGGTGAGGAACGAGGTGATCCATTCCAGTGCTTTTCCTTGGATTCCGATGTTTCTGAGGCGTTGTAAAAGGGTGCTGTGGCAGACTGTGTCGAAGGCTGCAGAGAGGTCGAGAAGGATGAGGGCGACTGTGTCTCCATTGTCCAATAGAGTTCGAATGTCGTCTGTTGCTGCGATGAGGGCGGTCTCAGTGCTGTGTTTGGCTCGGAAGCCAGATTGTGAGGGGTCGAGTGATTTGTTGGCTTCGAGGAAGGCGGCGAGCTGGTTGTTGACGGCTTTCTCGATGACTTTGGCCGGAAATGGAAGAAGCGAGATGGGGCGGTAGTTTTTGAGTTCGGTGGGGTCTGCTGTTGGTTTTTTCAGAAGGGCGGTGAGTTCAGCGTGTTTCCAGTCTTCTGGGAAGGTAGCAGAGTTGAAGGAGCAGTTGATGACGTCTCGGAGGTGCGGAGCTATGACGGAGTCTGCTTTGTTGAAGATGTGGTGGGGGCATGGGTCTGTGGGGGATCCAGAGTGGATGGAATTCATCAGGCGGATGGTGTCCTCCGTGGAGATTGGGTTCCAGGCGTTAAGGGTGTTTACTGGAGGAAGATGGTCAGCAGATGGTAGGGTGGGTTGGCTTCCGGGTTGGTTGTCAAAGCTATTGTGGATGTCAGCAATCTTGTTGTGGAAAAAAGAGGCTAGGGAGTCGCAGAGGGTTTGAGAGGGGGTGATGTCGTTGGAGTTGGCCGAGGGGTTGGAAAATTCCTTGACGATGTTGAAAAGTTCCTTGCTGTTGTGGGCGTTGTTGTCAAGTCGATCCTTGAATGCTGTTTTCTTGGCTTTTCGGATCAGTTGGTGGTGAGTACGGGTGGCGCTTTTGAAGGCAGTCGGAAACAGCTACATAATCACTTACGTACAGCGTTTCCCCCGTAGGTTTCCGACCAGGAAAGCCTATCGGAAAGCAACTTGGGGGCGCCTAGCAGAGCCCCCATCCCTCAGCAGCTTCCTGGTGGCGGCCTAGGGGCAACTATGGTGCAAATATGGTGTAAATTCCTGCACCATGTGGCTGCCACACAGTGCAGGGATTTACATAAACTCCCAATTCTCTATGGGAGCTTGTGCTGTGGGCGTAAACCACCTGCAGCACATGCTCCCATAGAGAAATGGAAGTTTGCGACCGCATTATGTGCAGTCGCATCATAATACGGTGTTCAGAACTGCCGACCAACGGTCGGTCGTTTCCCACACCAAAACGGTGTCGGGCGGACTAATGTACACCCAACACCGTAATTATTTAATCCCCTTAGGCTCTATGAGACCTTTGTTTTGTTTGTTAAAACATTCTGCCCTCTAAGGGCAGAATGTTCTAATAGCCTTACAGCTCTCCGTAGGGTCCTCTAGGCCCACTCCCTTCTTAAAGGCCTTCGGCTCGGGCCTTTAACGCTGAAGTGGGGCTTTAATTGTCAGTTGAGCCCACTACGAGGGGCTATAACTATTCACCATCTTCCAACCTTGGAAATTATCTTAATCAACCTAGTTCAATGACTTCAAAGCAAATAAACACGCACAGAACAAAGAAAACAAAACCACACACTTTAATCATATCATGGTCTTTTTTGAATAGGGTGCATCCATTTTTCTTTATATTACAGCTGCTACAGCTAGGTTGCATCATAAGCCTTCAGTGAATCCTTTGAGGAATCATGCCTGAGCCAAGTAAATTAGGTAAACTTCATTATCTGTTTATTAATCAAATCAAACGACACTCTTATGCACTGTAATGAGGCTTAATTCTTTCATTATTCAACCCATCGTCTCTTAATGGCCTACCATTATTTTTCAGCAATTTTAAAATGAATATGACACATGAAATGTTTTCCCACTTTGCTTATTTTATAATATCTTGTCCCCAATGTGATTAATTTCAAATAATCTACCATGCTTAAAGTCTCACATCTCGTTAAAAAACACCCTTCTTCAATCAAGTCACAAAAATAATAGGATGTCATAACTATGGGTGGAGAAAATGCTTTGCAATGAAAGAAAATACCAAGTAAAATGACTGAGCAAGACATCTTACAACTCCACCTTTCTTGCAGAGGGCAATGCACCTATAGAACATCTGGCACTGGTGTTCTATGCCCTTTAGCAGGCCCAAACCTTATGATTAGCAAACTCACAGGATTCGAGACTGCAAAAAGACCATTTCTAAAGTACATAACGCTTTTTAAGAGTCAGAAAAGATTTTCTGACTCGTAAAATGGGGTCTGCGGCCATACTGAACCGTCATTCGGAAGAGGTTTAAGGGGACCTTTCTTGCAAATTGCAATTCAGTATTTTATGCATCAAGATTGTGGGGCCAGAATTCCAGTTACAGTCGATTGACCAATAACCTACTCTCAAGTTGGGATGGAACTAATTTGAAATGAGGACATCTGGGTGTCAGCCTCTGGGTAAGTAGGTAGTGGAGGAAACTTAAAAACGTCCCACAAGGTTACCGCAAAATGGGTAATAAATGGAGTAGTGAACTACAATGCGTTCTGCAATACCTTGCAATACCAGAAAAATACTTCTATTGTGCTTCAGGACAAAGAGTACAGCATATACTTTTGAACTTCTACCTATAAAACCACCAGAAACTGTAAATATAATTGCATACATGCACACAAAAGGATCAAATGTCAAAAAACAGATCAAACGATAATGTTTTAGAAAAATATATATATATATTTGTCAAATTATACACAACGAGTACATTATCAAAACATCATCATAACAAATCATTAAAAAACATACATGTTGCATGTTATTACATTTATTAAAAAAAGTTTTTATAAAAAACAACTCATAAGCATTCAGGTTAAAAAGGTTCAAAAGAACAGGGGTCGACGCAGCGTTTCGGTTACAGTTAGATAGACAACCTTCTTCAGGACCAAGTTCTAGAAGGAAACATACAATTACTAATCATTTCAAACCCAACGTTTTCCAGAATCATTTTCTAAAACAAATACATTTTCATTCGCTATAACATTTGAACAGGTGCTACTAGGTTTTATGCAAAAAGACAAAAAACTTTTTTTTATTAAAATTTTTTAACAAAGGTGGTTTTTGGTCAGGTATTGCTAGAATGCATTGCACATTGGTACTAGTACCATTTCGTGGGTCACCATGTAAATTATCATAGTGAAGAAAGCCCATAATGTGGGTCAGTGGAGCTAATATGGCCCACTCTGAAGTTTTTAATAGGAGTGCCAAATTACTGGTGTGGGGCACTTACTGGCAGGTTGCCCTTTATGTAGTGTGAAGGGTGTTTTTTTAAAAAAATTTTCACCCACTTAGGAAATTACCTTAATGGTTATAGTAGCCTCCAACTAAATCCAGGAGGGCAATTTTGTGGTTGTATAATCCGGTATGGGAACTGAGAGTAATTTCTGTTATGGTTCTATAGTTCTTCACGGTATCTGCAAATGGTAGTAAAATTATATTTTAAAATTGAGCACTTTAAGTATTTAGAGAATTGCATAACAAAATTGGAAGAAAACTACCTTAAGATTTTATGAGGATAAATCTTATGCGGGTAGTAGGAGCCACCGATAAATATTTCCTGTATTGCTGCAAATAAAAGCTCCTGTTAGTTTATTGCAAATAGGGAGTGCTAACCAAAAGTATACTGGTCTACTTAAATGGAATCACCCCATATTTGTACTTACCCAGGTATAAATTACTGGCAGTAGTGGGTGTTGCACTTGCTTTTCACTATGCTGGTGTAGCAGCTATTTAGTATTCAATTCGTGCTGGGCTTTGTCTTGCCACTGGTTCTTTAGGAAAAGATTAAAAATAATTGTCTGTTTTAATATTCCATTCTGGGTTCATGTTTGAAAACAGCCCTATCGGATAGGTTTCAATATGCAGACTTAGGTGTCTAGTTTTATCAGTAGTGCGTCATTGATAGACTAATTTCACTGTGTATCGACAATTTATAATTATATTTATCATCTATGTGAATAGCACATGTATTGCATACGTCTATCCGGAGAATATAATTGTCCATGTTATTTAAGAAAACAGCCAGTCTTTAGTAAAAGACAGACAGATCAAGACCAATATGATGTTAGATGTCCGGCAGCGTTATACAAAGTCTATTTGAAAGTGTTGTAATCATTTTTAAGAAATCAAAAGAATATATCAGGTTCTAACACTAATGTACCCGAATGCAGGTTAAGTAGTCCTTGATTGTGCAGAAATACAACGCACAATAGCAGTGATGCAAAGTAAAAAATAGCGAGGTTTTCCCTTCAAGTCTCACTATCACATGCGTTAAGGATAAACGAGGGGCTGGTTGCAGGCGATCGGGCTATATTATCTTACCTCAAACGTTATGTTCGGCCTCCCTGCTCCTACTCCCGTCGCCGTGTGTCTTCTCGCAGTCGTGTAATCGAAAGTATCTTTGATTACAGTGGGAGTCTCTATTTATGTTAGGTGCACTATTATTGGGCGGTAAGTGTTAATCGTCCTAATTGGACGACGTAATGTCACATGACGACGCGTCATACGTTAGCGTCGTTTGTTTACCTTTATTGACGCTGTATGTGCCGGTGCAATAATGGTAGGACTGGGGTTTGGATTGTGTACAAACATTAACACGATGTGTGCTGAATGTAGACGCCATAGAGAAATTAATATAACGGGAGAAATAAATATTATTACGGCGAGAGAAATATTATTACGCCGACAATATAAAAGAACACACAATATGATTAAGATGTTAAATGGATTTATGCATGAATGCGAAATTTCAAAATATCGGATTTATTGTTATCGATATTTATTAACCAATGTGAGCAAGGGCTCAGAAATTAGGGCCTAGAATTACCTGAATAAAACAAAGGTATTATATTGCCAGAATAATCACCTTAAGAGGTATAAGTTTTATATGTTCAATGCTAGATGTAAAGCCGACCTAGTCATTCATTACATTGCATATGGCGGGGCTATTTAAAAGGGCAAAGATCTCGGTTGCATATAAGTATTGACATGTTCCGAAAGAGATTTTTATATCACTATGGATTAAATGGGGTAGCGGGGAATGAGCTAAGTACAATTCCTATATCCATAGGTTCCCACATTATGATGTGAAAAAATATCAGATATTTAAAATATTAATGTAATAATAATGGAACCGGAATCTTACATTACCAACATATCCATCTGAAAATGGAGTGAAGGTATAGGAGCAAGCTGAGACCTCATAGGGAGAAGAGTGTTTCTCCACTGACCATATGGTGAAATGACAGGTCTAAAAAGGGACAGTGAGCATTATAGAGGGGAGGATAGGTTCAAGAATTCAAAGGGATCTAATGATATTGTTGGATTAATGAATTCCTATATTATTTTCTCCCAGTCCTCTCTGCTGTTGAGCCCGGCACGGACACTGTTGCACCTGGACATATAAAATTGCTCGCGTCTTTTCCGCTTTTGTGTGAGGTTACCACCTCTGGTACCAAGCGTAACATGTTCCAGGCAGCACCATCGCAGATCATTTATTTGATGTTTAGCTGATTTCCAATGTTCTGTTAGGGGGGCACCTATCTTGTTCGTACGCAAGGCAGATCTGTGCTCATTAAGCCTGGTACGAATTTCTCTTGAGGTTTCCCCGACATAGATTAGATCGCAGGGGCAACTTATTAGGTAAATGACGCTAGTCGTTCTGCAATTCATGAAACTCTTTGGTCTGAGAACAGTATTTTTTATTGTAATGATATCTCCGCGAATTATGTTTTTACAATTGGTACAGCCCGAACAAGGAAAAGTACCTGTTGGCATCGGGGCGTTGTCAATACACGGTTGTTTATTTGTAATGGGTTCCCTATAGGTATGAACCAGGCTGTTTTTAATGGTTCTGTTTCTTCTGTAAGAAAACATTGGTTTGGGGAGTTTATTATTATGTTTATCTGTCACGAGGTGCCAATTCCTGTTAATTATGTTCTTAAGTTTATTACTAATTGGGTTGAAATTTGTTACAAAGATAATGGGTTGATTTGTTTGCTCTTTACTTTCTTTTGGTTGGAAGAAATTCTCCCTATTAAAATATTTGGCACGTTTATATGAGTGTCTGACTAGGCGTTTAGGGTAACCTCGTTCTAAAAATTTAAGTAGGTAGTGGCCCATGAACCACTTCCTTCTCCCAAAATTGATTTTTCTTTTTAACACCTTGGCTGCTAAGGGTTTTCCCCTCCGGTGCTGACTTTTTTGAAAGCTCCTTTATTCATGACGAGCTCAGCTCGTCATCATCACAGCTCCACTGTGCCTCATGACGAGCTGAGCTCGTCATGAGCATCGAAGGGGTTAAAGCCGCACTGGTACCTTTAAGGAACTCAACTTTTTTTAATAAAAGGTTTTCGTTTCATAATGCATCATAGTGCTCCGATGTCTCTAGAAGGTCAACATCCCTGCACTCCACGCTCCGCCGAGCTCGCGGAGTGCAGCAAACACAGTTTTGAGTAGTGCAGCTTTGCGTAGTGCAGCAGAGTATTTTTTCCCAGCTTGCGCTCGCAAACGGTAAAGTCACAAACTGCAGCTCGGGTAGAATTTCTGCCCAAGCGGTATGAAGTCAAGCGTGAACGGTAGTTCGCACTGCACTCCGCACCTTGCGGAACTTCGTAGAGTTTTTCTGTCACTTCGCGGAGTTCCGCGTAGCAAAACTCCACGAACTACACCAGGCC
Organism: Lissotriton vulgaris; assembly: GCF_964263255.1. NCBI lineage: Eukaryota > Metazoa > Chordata > Amphibia > Caudata > Salamandridae > Lissotriton > Lissotriton vulgaris. Next base: position 54,333,552 of record NC_141698.1, on the reverse strand, counting down.
TGCTATTTTGCAGTATGACATATAAGCACATAGGTCAGTTCACAAAATCTGATTTAATTCACAAAAAGTTTGTGTGCATTTTCCAACCACTATTTGGGAATAGAATCTTAGGGGCCTATTAGGATGGCGGGCGGATTGCCCCCGCCAGGCTGGCGGTAGCAACCGCCAGCCTGGCGGGGGCATTCCACCCGACACCCACACCTAAGTTCTAATCCTAATATGGCGGGGGGACCGCGGCGGACGGAAAGACGGTCCGCCGCTTTTCCTCCTGGTCACCTTGCGGCCGGGGCGGAAAAGGTTCAATATGGTGGCGGTGTCTATTAGACACAGCCAGCCATATTAGCGTGGCCCAAAACAGATGCCTATCCGTGGCGGCGATGCCGCCATGGAAAGGCATGCGGTCTTCACTTTGGGGGCCCCCTGCGGGCCCCCGGAGTGAAGGACAGGTGGAGGATGCACACGGGGGGTACCTGTGGTACCCCCCTGCATTTGCATTAACAAAGCGGCAGGCACCGCGCGGTGCCTGTCGCTTTGTTAATGCAAATACATATATGCATTGTTAGCATTGTGGCGGGCGGTGCTGAGAGCACCGCCAGCCACAATGCTAAAAATGCAGTATACGCCCGCCACAGTGGCGGGCGCATCCTAATCCCCCCCATGGCACTCCTGCCCTTATGGCGGGCGGTCCCAAACTCCGATAGGATGGCGGGCGGACTAAGTCCGCCCGCCATCCTAATGACCCCCTTAGTATTTCTGTCCTTCACTTCTCTGCTAAATATTTTAGTACATCTGTAGTCAGCCAATTTCCAAACTCCTGTCAACTACTTCATACTGCACTGTTGCTCGATACACTTTTTTCTCAACAGACCAGCTATGTCTTGCTTTTTACCCTACCTTCACTTTCATAAGTAGAATTTTCGCGGTGTAAAGTAAACCTCAACTATGCTTTGCAAATATGAAAAATGAAAAAAAATGTTTTACATGAGAAATAAAATTGGAAGGAACAGGAGTGGAGAACATAGAAATTGGTTCACTAAAAATATGGGGGCCAGAAATTGACTCTCCAAGTCAGATAAGCACAAGTAATGAAGGCCACATTCCTCCTTCAGTCACAAAAACTACCCACATAGTACGAGTCATTCAGCGTGCGTATTTGCGCTGGACGTTGGCTAAAAAATGATACATTTCTATTAACACATTTAAAGTTTGGAAATACTATTTGTGTACAGTGTCATTGGGTAGGTGAGGAATGTTTGCTGTTTTCTGTAACATATTTTCTTTTGTGTTCCTATTCATATTTTTAAACATACTGAATAAAATTCTCATAAAATGTCTTATTTTCATGCTGAAAGCACAAGAAGACCAGAGACCTACTAAGCGTATCTGGAAGCAAAACTTTACATTGCAAACTGCAATATGTGTGGTCAAAAGCAGCGCACAATGATGACATGCATTATAGTCAGTTCACTAAACTATGACTGGCGTATTTCATTTTTTATTTATTTTTTAACGTTAACTTGTGTCTCATTCCAAACACTTAAGTATAAAACCACTTTGACCACTGTATTTTTCTGCAAAAATATTTATATATGGGTATCTTCAAGGTATGTATATGTAGAGTTAAGAATAGTAAATCTAAACTTATCCACATGCACATACCTTCTCAATATTTAGACCTCATTATTTTACCCCCACAATATTTATGTCCTCAATACTCTGACATACGACCAGTACACTACTAGGTGGTATAAGGTCCAGTGTGCTGTCTGTGAGCCTCCTTGGCTTGTCCGTCTATGCCTAGGTTTCACATCATAAATCTTCTACTGCAAAGTTTGTGAATTCAATGTTTGTGTCTCTGTCTCCACAACTTGTGAGAGGCACAACATAGATCTTCTGTATCCGTGCCTGCAAATTACCTCTAGTGCACATCTACCACTTCTGGTGAATGTGCATAGACATTCGACCGAGGTGTCAGTGGTAATTCCTGTGTCATCCTCTTCTACATGTTGGTGGACTCAATAGAACTACTGCAATTCTTATGGCATTTTTTCTGCCTTCACTGCTCTTTGATTGACCACACAGCAGAGAATTATGTTTGTCCAAGCACCACATTAGGGCACCGCATCCATGACCTGGGACTTGTCATTTTTGCTTGGCTTTGCCTATGCTTCTTGTTTGTCGGCCTGCATACCTGACTGTGATCTTGGTGACCTGGAGTCTATAACCAGAGGATGCTGGCAGATTGCTGTTCTATCACTTCTGGGTAATTTCTAGTGACCATTCCCCATGGCTGCATGCCTGTAGGTACTCTTGATATGCCAAGACAAACTCTTTAACCCCTTCGATGCTGATGACGAGCTCAGCTCCTCATGAAGTACATCTCTTGTACGCTCATGACGAGCTGAGCTCATCATGAACCGCGGGATTTTTAAATCTTCAGCGCACAGCGGGAAAATGCGCTGCACTGATGGAGTTAAACATATTTGGAGATTGGTTGTATCCTTTTTTTTTTTTTAAATCTTTATTAATGACACAAGCAAAAGAAAAAAACAGAGAATCAGTTACATACACAAACACATAAATAATCCAAGAATCGTAATTTGATATAAACTCATCATTTTTGCATAAAAGACACAAAAAAAAGAGGAGCGGCCATTAGATTGGTTGTATCCAGTGCATGCACGGGAACCCCCCTCCGGTCTCTCTCTGAACGGGCCCTACAGAGCATTCACTAGAGCTTATCTCTGGATAGTTACTCTGCAACTCTTGGGTGAAACATCTATCATGGCTACTCCTCAGTCTCACTCCCGCATGTTCCCCGTAGAGCATGGGAACTTGCACACATTTTCCAGGGGGTCATAATTTTGCCTGTCGTGTGATCGAGGGCAGCCTTGATGTCAGGTGGGGGTGAAGGTGTAAGTGGGCATAGGGGAAGCAAAGCATGTACATATAAAGGCTGTATTGCACATTATGAAGCAAGAACACCTGGGCTCAATCCCGGCTTCCCCACTTGACCAAATTGTGTGATCCCAGACAATTGATTTATTTCACTCTACCTTCTTTTTCTTCATTATCACATATAAAAGGACCTCAAAATACACAACTTCAGGATATGCTGTGTATGATACCCTTTCTTGCACTTTATTTGCTAAACTATAATGTCATCCATGTATACTAGGAACCCTGGGTGGAGGGGAACAATGGATGCTCCTAAATTCATCTTTGCCAACAATCACTTTAACCCCTTAAGTGCTGCCTCGGTGCATTGGCCGACGGCAGCACTACCTCCCCAGTGCTGCGCACGACCATTGGACGTCCATTCAGCACTAGTTCCAATGGACAGCGCAGCACTGGGGAGGAATGTTTAATAGCATCTATGAGGTTAAAGAAAAAAATCAATGCAATGATATAATCTAATTTACTAAGATGAAACGCTTCTGTATGTTAAGAAAATACACTTTTTTAATTTTGAAGCGACTGTCAGATTTTTACAGTTGCAACATGTCTTTAAAAATTAAGCATGGGCGGAAAATCCGTTACGCTCGCGGATTTTGCGGATTTTCGGTAAATTGGCAATCCGCGAGATTCGCGAATTTCCCGCAAAATCCGCAAATCTGCGAGCAGCGGATTTTATGGCTTGCTCGCACTGTTCGCGTGAGTTCGCGGCTTCCCAGTTCAACTTCGCGCCCCGCGAATAAGCGCTAAATTGCAGAAATACGATTTTAGCAAAACTGAAACTACTTACCAGGTTCAAAAGTTCAAGCTCATCATTAGTAGCCATTTCCTGTAGTGCTTCCTGAGGGGCCCCTCCAGAGTTCAGTTGCCTACTTGCAACTATTATGTGACCCTGCTCTGACCCTCAGAATAGTTACACAAAGGTCCTGAATTACAGCTAAGGCAGACAAGCAGGAGCCAGGCTGGAAGTTCAAATCCAGTGACACAATAATCAGCCCCTAATTCATTATTGTCAGTTGGGGCAGGGCAGGTGTTGTAACTAATTTTGCAACAATGAAAGCACTTAGCAAATGCAAAAGATCACAAATCAGGAAGCACTAAGGAAGCAGGTGCCAGCTAAAAAAATATTCTGTGACACATTAATCAGCCCCAAATTAATTCAGGTCACTTGAGGCAGGGAAGGTGTGCTTTGCTTTCCGACAATAATGTACACTGGACAACCAGAGGGTGCTGTGATGAAACAGAGGGTGGCATGGGTGGGCCAGAGGGTGGCATGAGTAGTCAGAGAGTGGCAGTGGTGACAGAGAGTGGCAGTGATGAAGAAGAGTGTGCCAAACAGGCTGGACACGTAGAAACAACAAGTTCACAAAACTTGCGACCCGACAGGTAAGTTCGCGTTTGCGAAATTGTACAAAACCCTCGCGAACTGGCAGAAACCCGCGCGAACACACAAAAAAAAATCCGCAAATTCGCGAGAATTCGCTGATTTTGTGGATTGCGAGTTCGCAAATCCGCAAAATTCGCGAACGCGAGATTCGCAAAATTCGCCCATGCTTATTAAAAATCAAGGTGTTGCTAAATTTAAATTGTGCACAACACCTTAATTGCTTCCTTTACCTTCAGTTAAGCTGTAAATAAATGCATGCCCCTTTATTTAACATATTTATCAACATTAGTGCTGAGTAGAGAAACATGTACACTTCATGAACAAACGTAAAAAGAAAGCGGCAAGGAGAAAGAAATTGGCAAATAAGAGCCTATTCTCAAAATCAAAATTCCATTAAAGTTCTAGTAATATAATATCATAGTCAATGCGAGGTAACTCTGCATAGAGATTTAGCTTTGGTTTAGATGCCATGCTGTGCTATAGAGTCTATGTCGGTGTTTCTGGCTTCTGTCTAAGATAGCATTCCTGGCTTTGGCCCCTGTTTACATTCCTGACTTCGGTCCAGTACAGCCACCACATTTGGCCTAGGTTAGTTGTCCTGGCTTTGTTTCCGATTCGCGGTCCTATCTTTGTTTCAGGTTAGTGGTCTTTGCTTTGTTCCAGGTTAGTGGTTTTACCTTTATTTCAGGTTAGTGGTCCTACCTTTGTTTCAGATTAGTGGTCTGCATTTGTTTCAGGCTAGTGGTCCTACCTTTGTTTCAGATTAGTGGTCCTGCCTTTGTTTCAGGTAGTTGGTCCTGCCTTTGTTCCAGGTTAGTGGTCCTGCCTATTTCATGTTAGTGGTCCTGCCTTTGTTTCAGGTAGTTGGTCCTGCCTTTGTTCCAGGTTAGTGGTCCTGACTGTTTCATGTTAGTGGTCCTGGCTTTGTTCCAGGTTAGTGCTCCTGCCTGTTTCATGTTAGTGGTTCTGGCTTTGTTTCAGGTTAGTGGTCCTGGCTTTCCTCCAGGTAAGTAGTTTTACCTTTCATTCAGGTTAGTGGTCCTACCTTTGTTTCAGGTTAGTGGTCCTGCATTTGTTCCAGATTAGTGGTCCTGGCTTTGTTCTAGGTTAGTGGTCCAGACTGCATCCAAAGTTAAGCTTCTACATTTGGCCTAGGTTAGAGTTCCAGGCTTTGGTCCCGGTAAGCAGGTTGGCTTTGTTCAAGGTGAGTGAGCTTTCTTTTGTTTCAGGTTAGCGGTCCCGGCTTTTTTCCAGGTTAGTGGTTTTACTTTTCATTCAGGTTAGTGGTCCTACCTTTGTTTCAGGTTAGTGGTCCTGCCTTTGTTTCAGGTTAGTGGTCCTGCTTTTGTTCCAGGTTAGTGGTCCTGCCTTTGTTTCAGGTTAGTGGTCCTGCTTTTGTTCCAGGTTAGTGGTCCTGCCTTTGTTTCAGGTTAGTGGTCCTGCTTTTGTTCCAGGTTAGTGGTCCTGCCTTTGTTTCAGGTTAGTGGTGCTACCCTTGCTTCAGATTAGTGGTACTGGCTTTCCTCCAGGTTAGTGGTTTTACCTTTCTTTTAGGTTAGTGGTCCTACATGTGTTCCAGATTAGTGGTTCTACATTTGTTCCAGATGAGTGGCCCTGACTGCATCCCAAGGTAAGCTTCTACATTTGGCCTAGGTTAGAATTCCAGGATTTGGTCCAGGTATGCAGGTCTGGCTTTGTTCCAGGTGAGTGCTCTTTCCTTTGTTTCAGGTTAGCGGTCCTGGCTTTCCTCAAGGTTAGTAGTTTTACCTTTCATTCAGGTTAGTGGTCCTACCTTTGTTCCAGATTAGTGGTCCTGCCTTTGTTCCAGGTTAGTGGTCCTGCCTTTGTTTCAGGTTAGTGGTCCTGGCTTTCCTCCAGGTCAATGGTTTTACCTTTCTTTTCGGTTAGTTGTCTTACCTTTGTCTCAGGTTAGTGGTCCTACCTTTGTTCAAGATTAGTGTTCCTGGCTTTGTTCTAGGTTAGTGGTCCAGACTGCATCCAAAGTTAAGCTTCTACATTTGGCTTACGTTAGAGTTCCAGGCTTTGGTCCCGGTAAGCAGGTTGGCTTTGTTCAAGGTGAGTGAGCTTTCTTTTGTTTCAGGTTAGCGGTCCTGGCTTTTTTCCAGGTTAGTGGTTTTACTTTTCATTCAGGTTAGTGGTCCTACCTTTGTTTCAGGTTAGTGGTCCTGCTTTTGTTCCAGGTTAGTGGTCCTGCCTTTGTTTCAGGTTAGTGGTGCTACCCTTGCTTCAGATTAGTGGTACTGGCTTTCCTCAAGGTTAGTGGTTTTACCTTTCATTCAGGTTAGTGGTCCTGCCTTTGTTTCAGGTTAGTGGTCCTGGCTTTCCTCCAGGTTAATGGTTTAACCTTTTTTTTAGGTTAGTTTTCTTACCTTTGTCTCAGGTTAGTGGTCCTACCTTTGTTCAAGATTAGTGGTCCTGGCTTTGTTCTAGGTTAGTGGTCCTGCCTTTGTTTCAGGTTAGTGGTCCTGCCTTTGCTTCAGGTTAGTGGTCCTGCCTTTGTTTCAGGTTAGTGGTCCTGCCTTTGCTTCAGGTTAGTGGTCCTGCCTTTGCTTCAGGTTAGTGGTCCTGCCATTGTTTCAGGTTAGTGGTCCTGCCTTTGCTTCAGGTTAGTGGTCCTGGCTTTCCTCCAGGTTAATGGTTTTACCTTTCTTTTAGATTAGTCGTCTTACCTTTGTCTCAGGTTAGTGGTCCTACCTTTGTTCAAGATTAGTGGTCCTGGCTTTGTTCTAGGTTAGTGGTCCTAACTGCATCCCAAGTTAAGCTTCTACATTTGGCCTAGGTTAGATGTCCTGGCTTTGGTCCAGGTAAGCAGGTCCGGCTTTGTTCCTGGTGAGTGGTCCTACCTTTGTTTCAGGTTAGCGGTCCTGGCTTTGCTCAAGTGATTGCTCCTGGCTTTGGCCCACGTTGACGTTCTTGACTGGAGCCCAAGTTAAGCTCCTATGTTTGGTCTAAGTTAGAGGTTCTGGTTTTGTGCATGTTATGCCTATCTATTCATTTCATGCTGCTATTACTCTGTTACCCTCCAACGAACCACATCCGGGTGATTAGAAAATACCTTCCCTGGCCAAGCCTGAAAGGTGAGGGCGGGCCCTTGTTGTGTCCGTCCCAGCCACGCCCACAGGTCTGCCATGTATCGCCGCAGTAATGAAGATGAAATGAATGACCTCCTTGTCCCTCCAGGCGTGTTGTCATCCTGATGGATCACTCATTAATACACATGAAGTTGTGGGATAACACAAGCTATCTGTTTCAGCCTCCTCTGCATTCCTCACCTTCCCTCTTCATGATCAATCTTTTATTCAGCAGCTTTTAGTCCTCAGTGCTAAAACTAGACCAGCAAATTTACTCTTTCTTCAGTGCCTAATGACCTTCTGCTCACTGTGTATTGATCACCGTGTTCTGTAATGGGACACAATGTCCCTGGTGTTGCTGGATTGATCTCAGACTGCTGGATTTCTCTGCAGGGACCTGGATTTCTAACAGATGACCCAGATCTGTAGGCAAAGTACCACAGAGTTCACAAAAGGCTTTGCAAAGCCCCCCGTGGAGTCCTCGCCCATACATGTACATCAATACAGAACTTAGAGTGAGAGAGAGAGAGTGTGTGTGTGTGTGTGTGTGAGAGAGAGAGAGAGGGGAGAAGGAGACCTGAGTTTTGGGGATTGGGTGGATTTTTATGTAATCCTGTTTTGGAGTAAAGACTTTTAACTATTGGCCTGACTGCAATGGATTAAATATATGGAGTCACGTTGTTCAGAAGGCACTTATTGGGAGGTAGGATAGTGTGAAGGATGAAGGGTTACACCATGTAATAAATTCAACATTATGGATTGGGGTTTAGGCAGGGAGACAAGAGGAAGAAAGAGAGAGAGAGAGAGAGAGAGAGAGAGAGAGAGAGAGAGAGAGAGAGAGAGAGAGAGAGAGAGAGAGAGATGTATATAGGAAATTAAAAAAAGAATGTGAGATAGATAGAAAGATAGAGAGAGATAGATAGATAGATAGATAGATAGATAGATAGATAGATAGATAGATAGATAGATAGATAGATAGATAGATAGATAGATAGATAGATAGATAGATAGATAGATAGATAGATAGATAGATAGATAGATAGATAGATAGATAGATAGATAGATAGATAGCAGTGAAGGGTAGAGTGACTGAGGAGGGAGAGATACAGAAAGGATGGGGGTGAGAGAGCGTCAAACAGATGGATAGAAAGCGAAAGAGGGCCTGAAGAGAGAGTGATTGAAAGAGAATGAGAGGGACATTTGAAAGAGAGTGAGGCAGAGGTAAAGCGGGCGAGTGTGAGAAACAGAGAGATGAGAGAGAAATAGAGAACATCAGTGAGAGTGGAAAGAGATTGAAAGAGAGAAAGATATAGAGCGAGTAATGCACAGACAAAAAGACAAATAGTCAGACAGAAAAATTATAAACTGTGAGCAATTTTTAGACTAAAGAAGGAGACGATGAGAAAAGAAGACAGGCAAAAAGACAGAAGAAACGCTGCCATTGGAGAATGCAGGAGGCTTGGGGTGTGCTCAGGCAAACAGAGTAGAGGAACGCAGACAGGTTGGGTTTTAATCAGCTAGTTTATTTATTTATTTATTTATACGATAAAATCTCATAGAAAAGCATGTCAACAGCAGACGTTACATTTAAAATAATTTACCATAAACTGTTCCTCGTGTTCCAAGTTACCAATGACATTGGGAATCCCGCCGTATATGAACAGCATGATCAGAGTGCCTAACGTTTGTTCCTCGTGAAAAAATACTGGACATAATAGTAAAGTGCACCATATGTAGTGAATATTCACAGTAATTGCATAAAAGTATATTAGTGAAAGTTAAAATACCTCGGGCAGATTTACAAGCCACTTGCGCCTCTTTGCGTTACTTTTCCCATGTTAACAGCGACGCAAAAGAGGCGCAAGAGGCTTGGAAATCTGCCCCCTAGTTCTATTACCAGCAATTCCTTTTTGTGTTAACGAGCTTAACAACTTGACCGCGGCGCGAATTCCGCCGCGGTGCTGGTGATTTATTGAGTAGGCGGAGTTCGGACGGCCGTCCTCTGCACACACCCACTGTGACGTCGGACGGCCAGGGGCCATCCGACGCATCGAAGGGGTTAAAATGTTCAACCTTACTTTACATATGGGAATACAGACAAAATCAATAAAGTGTATGGGCAAAAGCGGATGTTCAGGGTAATTACTGTAAGTGCATTGGGAGTTGAAAAGATAAGATGTCTGGTTAAATCACCACAGATCCCCATATGTCAACAACTTCAATGAACTGCCTTGCGTACAGTTGAAAAACAGTAAAATATGACAACAATAAAAGACAACATTCAAAGAAATTCTAATGAAGTGTCTTAATATTGACAAATAAAGTATCTGATTGTATTTCTAGCAGCATGACTTGAACCAAAAGGAAAAATCAGACTCTGTGATGCCCAAATATTCCTTCAAGTTAGATCCTCTAAACTCAGGTGAAAAATAATCTTAAGGACACAGGTTTTAACCAAAAAGGCCCTGATTACGATGTCGGTCAGATTAATTGCTGCAGATTGAAAATCGACTGACCCTAGATTGCAGTTCCGACACCGCAATTAGGATGCAGCCAAACATGGTGTGGTGGCAAATTTCCATTTTCCAATGGGAGCTTGTGTTGCAGACCAAAACCGCCCGCAGCATAAACTCCATTTGAAAAATTGAGGTTTTTACACATCCCTGCACTGTTTGGAGGGATGTGAAGGGGGCACCAGAGTGCCCCCAGGGCAAACATCTGGACGGCCAGGTGGGAAGGGGACCCCGTACCTAGGGTCCCCCAAAAACACTTTCCAACAGTAGTTCCATGTAAGAAAGGGTGACATGGAACTTCCATTGAAAAGTGCCTTCATACTTCCAATGGCAGAAACGCCTTCCTTTAGGGGTTATGAGGCCTTTCCGACTGGCTGATGGGCTCCCCGTCAGAGGCGAGTCAGAATCCCCGGCCGGTTTAGACTCCGACGGCCATCATTGTAATACGGCCGTCAGAATGTAAACCTACAATGTAATTAGGCCCTTAGCTGTGCTCAAGTGAAATTATGGCATCCACCCTGCAGCAGTTCGCATTCAAAGGAGATAATTTCTTAAGAGACACCTTGATAAATTATCCAACAGGAAAAGTAAAAATTTAGTTTATGACCATGGCCTGGACCTGACGATCATTTTTTTAGAAAGAGACGGTGAAGAATCTTCTTTCTCTCATACAAAAGAAAAAAAAGTCAAGAAAAGATGGGCAATGGAATGTTTGGCATTTAAATCAGATGAAACAAACAAAAATTGATGTGAAGAATGCTGACAAAAAGTTCAATCACTGGAATTGCTGGGTGTACCATTGTTTTCTTGCCCAGTACGCCACCTCAGTCTTGTCCCGACTCCAATAGAACAAGTCCAGTCGAAACTGCCAAGTTAGGCCATCCCTGATCGGCAAAACAAGCAACCCAAGACTAGTTTCGCCCTGATTGGGGTTCATCAGTTGGATGCAGCTTTGTTCTAGTGTCACAGTGAGCAAGGGACCTGTGTCTGGGCATACTCTTGGCCACTTAGGGCGTTACATGAACACACAAAACCTGATGGGAGGAATGCTTGCAAAAAGGCTAACCACTGGCAATTCCTCAGCGTAGCGTTCCAACCCATGGTTCTTTTGGCCACTATGTCACCTCATCGTGGAGCCAGCCATATGCAAATCAGTCTAGACCCTGCCCTAATAGGAACAGTCCAGCCCAAACTGCCAGGCCAGGTCCTCTTTGGGCAAGAGCACAAGTGACCCAAGACCTGTTTCGCCCTGAATGGGGTCATGAATCCAAAAATGGAGGTCGGGGTACGCACTCCTGAGTGTGATGATAAATTTTAACCGAGTAGGTGGTGCCCGTGGGGTGAAACCCTCTGTACTTGGGTAAAGTTTAATGCGTTGATGCACTGATCTGTCAAGAAAAGTGTCTCCCCAGAGCACTCAGTGTCAAAACAATTTCAATAAAGTTCAAATAAAGGTGCAATGCGTGTAGATCAGTTTCAATGTTATTCTTTACTTGTGTATTTTTTTGTGATTCTTCTCATTATTTACAAGTGTTTTAACTCGTTGGCCCAATGCATTTCGGGCGGAGCCCTTCCTCGGGGGCCCTGTACAATCCTGAAACATTGATAACAAAGTACAGTTTCAAAAAACAAATCTTTACACTTTTGTGCATACCATAATCAAACAATGTTTAACATGTGACCACATCCGAGGGGGGTGAAAAATCCGTGTTCAGAATGTTTTCTGTGCTAATGTTGCATGTTTAACTGTGCTCGGCAATATTAACTGGGAACGTGCAATAATTAAAAGTGTCTAAGGGGTGACTAATGTCGTCACGATCTTAAATAAAGTGCTCATGAAAAACGGCTCGTCAAACCTGTTCAGGCGAGTCTAGTAGTCGCGCTGTAATAGGAAAAATATCTGTAAACGAACGAAAGGTGACACACGTTAAAAAAACGGGTCTGCGTATGACAGCATTATTCTGTCAAACATACTAGCGTGAATAATGCTTACCGAGTGAAATAATCGCGAAGGTCCGTGGTGGTGTCCAGTATAAATGTTAGCGTTCCGACTTGTTTCCGCGTTTGGTGTTTGAACCCGGGTCATGAAGCTTCTTAAATGTAAAGAAGAAGCTGATAGGATGCAATGTGCGCGCAGTCACAATGGGTGTGATTGGTTGACGCGAGCTCACGTGACGATCGCACGAACGCGTAGTGTTTACTTGTGTATCTGGGTATTGCAAAATAACGTGTGGGGAAAAAATATCTTGGGAGAAATGGTGGATAGGGGTGGAAGTCTAAATAAATGGTGTACTCGTTAAGGTAAAAGACTGAAAAGGTGAAAATTACGTGTTTTGATGGTGATGAATGAATCGTTCACAACAATAGCATATCATTAAATATAAGTTAAATGCAAGATCTGTCAGCTAATATCAGATTGTATATTTACAAATGACAACTACATTCTAAACATTCATTTAGACCTCTTGGCGCTGTCGATGACAGTTTGTTAATCCAGAAAAGTTCCCGTCTTAACAGATGTTGATCATTGTCTCTTCCTGGAAGTAAAGGGACTATTTCTAAAATACAGAATTTCAATTGGCTGGGGTTATGTTGGTGGTCATTGAAATGTACTGCCACAGTGGATTTGTTAGATTTTAGGCGAATATTGCTACGATGTTCTGTCAACCTGGTTTTTATTTTTCTCGATGTTTTGCCCACGTATGGGAGTCCACATGGACACTTCAACATATACACAAGGTTGGTACTATCACATGTGCCGTTGACTCTTAGTTTGATTTTGCTTCCACTAGATGGGTGATTAATTTCATTGCCTTTAATGATGGAATTACAATTCCCACAGTTGTGGCAGGCCATTGTGCCTTTGTATGTTTTTGGAAATTCTGTAACTTTAGGTTTGAGTAACTCTTTGAGATTTCTGGTTCTTTGGTATGCGAACCTTGGGTTTGAAGAAAAGATTCCTTTGAAGTCCTCCTCCAGGGCCAACAACGGCCAGTGTTTTAGTATGATTTTTTTGATGTTGTAACTCCTGGTGGAGTATTTTGAAATGAACACTGATCTTTGTTCCTCCTTTGCAGTGGATGGTGTCAATAATTGTTGTCTGTTCAAATTTTTTGTTCTTTCCACAGCTTGTTCCAGTATGGTTTCGGGGTATCCCCGGTCTTTGAATTTCTTTATCATGTTGTTTTTTTGTTCTTCGTATAGTTGTTGTGAGGAGGCTATGCATTTGACGCGTAGCAATTGAGAGTAAGGGAGATGATTTTTTAGTGGAGGTTGATGGAAACTCTGATAGTGTAGCAAATTGTTTTTGTCTGTGGATTTCTGAAATACTGTGGTAAGTAGTTTGTCTTGGTCTTTGATGATTAGTACATCCAAAAAAGATAGTTGTTTGTCATTGACAGTGTAGGTAAACTGAATCCGGTCATTGACTTTGTTGAGTTTCTTGAATTGCTGATGTTAGTTGAGTGGATGAATCCTTTCCATAGTAAGAAAATGTCATCTATGTACCTTTTGGTACAGTATGAGGTTGTTTTTCCATGATTGGTTATTGAGGATGTGCTCTGTTTCAAAGTGGTGCATAAAGATATTGGCGTATGCCGGGGCGGCACAATTTCCCATAGAAGTCCCGTTACTTTGTCCAAAAAATTCTTTGTTGTACTGAAAGTAACTGTGGAATAGTGTAAAGTGCATCAATTCCATGATTAGCAGCTTCAAATTGGTGTCTTCTGATTCATTGTGTAGTAGAATGTTCTCCAATGCTGATAATCCTAAGTCATGGGGGATCGACGTATATAATGACTTTACATCAATGCTTGCCAAAATCATCTCACTGGTGAATGTAGTTTTGTATTCTTCTAGGATGTTTAAGAAATGGGTGGTGTCTTTTATGTATGTTGGGATCCGTTGTACTAGTGGTTGTAAATGTTTGTCGATGAATTTTCCTACTGGTTCATGGATAGAATTGACTGTAGAAACAATTGGCCGAAATGGGGGAACTGTGGGGTGTTTTGTGTATTTTTGGAATCATGTATATATAAGGTACGGATGGATTTTGTTTAATCAAATATTCTTTTTCTTTGTTTCCGATGGTTCCTGTATCAATTGCTTTCTGAATGATGATATTCAAGATTTTTTTTGTAATTC